>NW_027307761.1:1243585-1865378 GCF_047496885.1 Scyliorhinus torazame | reverse complement strand
AGGCAGTGCAGGGATCCCCTGCGGTCATCTCCCTCCAAAACAGATTTACCGTTTTGGAAACTGTTGGGGGAGATGGCTCACCAGGGGAAGGTGGCAGCAGCCAGGTTCATGGCACCGTGGCTGGCTCTGCTGCACAGAAGGGCGGGAAAAAGAATGGCAGAGCTATAGTGATAGGGGATTCAATTGTAAGGGGAATAGACAGGCGTTTCTGTGGACGCAAACGAGAATCCAGGTTGGTATGTTGTCTCCCTGGTGCAAGGGTCAAGGATGTCTCGGAGCGGCTGCAGGGCATTCTGGAGGGGGAGGGTGAACAGCCAGCTGTCGTGGTGCATATAGGCACCAACGATATAGGTAAAAAACAGGATGAGGTCCTACAAGCTGAATTTAGGGAGTTAGGAGTTAAACTAAAAAGTAGGACCTCAAAGGTAGTAATCTCAGGATTGCTACCAGTGCCACGTGATAGTCAGAGTAGGAATGACAGGATAGCTAGGATGAATACGTGGCTTGAGAGATGGAGCAAGAGGGAGGGTTTCAAATTCCTGGGACATTGGGACCGATTCTGGGGGAGGTGGGACCTGTACAAATCGGACGGTCTGCATCTGGGTGGGACCGGAACCAATGTTCTCGGGGGGGTGTTTGCTAGTGCTGTTGGGGAGGGTTTAAACTAATGTGCCAGGGGGATGGGAACCGATGTAGGAAGTCAGTGGGGACAGAAACAAAAGGCAGGAAGGGAGAGTGTGTAAAGCATGACCAGAGAAAGCAGGGCAGAGAGCAAGGAAGGTCTACATTAAACTGCATTTATTTCAATGCAAGGGGCCTGACGGGCAAAGCGGATGAACTCAGGGCATGGACGGGCACATGGGACTGGGATATTATAGCTATGACTGAAACATGGCTAAGGGAGGGGCAGGACTGGCAGCTCAATGTTCCGGGGTACAGATGCTATAGAAAGGATAGAACAGGAGGTAAGAGAGGAGGGGGAGTGGCGTTTTTGATTAGGGAGAACGTCACAGCAGTACTTAGAGGGGATATATCCGAGGGTTCGCCCACTGAGTCTATATGTGTGGAACTGAAAAATAAGAAGGGAGAGATCACCTTGGTAGGACTGTACTACAGGCCCCCAAATAGTCAGCGGGAAATTGAGGAGCAAATATGTAAGGAGATTACAGATAGCTGCAAGAATAATAGGGTGGTAGTAGTAGGGGACTTTAACTTTCCCAACATTGACTGGGACAGCCATAGCATTAGGGGTTTGGATGGAGGGAAATTTGTTGAGTGTATTCAGGAGGAATTTCTCATTCAGTATGTGGATGGACCGACTAGAGAGGGGGCAAAACTTGACCTCGTCTTGGGAAATAAGGAAGGGCAAGTGATAGAAGTGCTAGTGAGGGATCACTTTGGGACAAGTGACCATAATTCCATTAGTTTTAAGATAGCTATGGAGAATGATAGGTCTGGCCCAAGAGTTAAAATTCTTAATTGGGGCAAGGCCAATTTTGATGGTATCAGACAGGAACTTGCAGAGGTAGATTGGGGAAGACTATTGGCAGACAAAGGGACGGCTGGTAAATGGGAGGCTTTAAAAAATGTGTTAACCAGGGTGCAGGGTAAGCACATTCCCTTTAGAGTGAAGGGCAAGGCTGGTAGAAGTAGGGAACCCTGGATGACTCGAGATATTGAGACTCTGGTCAAAAAGAAGAAGGAGGCATATGACGTACATAAGCAACTGGGATCCCTTGAAGAGTATAGAGATTGTCGAAATAGAGTTAAGAGGGAAATCAGGGGGGCAAAAAGGGGACATGAAATTGCTTTGGCAAATAATGCAAGGGTGAATCCAAAGAGATTCTACAGATACATAAAGGGGAAAAGAGTAACTAGGGACAGAGTAGGGCCTCTTAAGGATCAACAAGGGCATCTATGTGCAGAGCCACAAGAGTTGGGTGAGATCCTGAATGAATATTTCTCATCGGTATTCACGGTGGAGAAAGGCATGGATGTTAGGAAACTAAGGGAAATAAATAGTGATGTCTTGAGAAGTGTGCATATTACAGAGGAGGAGGTGCTGGAAGTCTTAAAGCGCATCAAGGTAGATAAATCCCCGGGACCTGATGAAATGTATCCCAGGATGTTGTGGGAGGCTAGGGAGGAAATTGCGGGTCCCCTAACCGAGATATTTGAATCATCGGCAGCCACAGGTGAGGTGCCTGAAGATTGGAGAGTGGCGAATGTTGTGCCCTTGTTTAAGAAGGGCAGCAGGGAAAAGCCTGGGAACTACAGACCGGTGAGCCTAACGTCTGTAGTAGGTAAGTTGCTAGAAGGTATTCTGAGAGACAGGATCTACAAGCATTTAGAGAGGCAAGGACTGATTCGGGGCAGTCAGCATGGCTTTGTGCGTGGGAAATCATGTCTCACAAATTTGATTGAGTTTTTTGAGGGAGTGACCAAGAAGGTAGATGAGGGCAGTGCAGTAGACGTTGTCTACATGGACTTTAGCAAAGCCTTTGACAAGGTACCGCATGGTAGGTTGTTGCAGAAGGTTAAAGCTCACGGGATCCAGGGTGAGGTTGCCAATTGGATTCAAAATTGGCTGGACGACAGAAGGCAGAGGGTGGTTGTAGAGGGTTGTTTTTCAAACTGGAGGCCTGTGACCAGTGGTGTGCCTCAGGGATCGGTGCTGGGTCCACTGTTATTTGTGATTTATATTAATGATTTGGATGAGAATTTAGGAGGCATGGTTAGTAAGTTTGCAGATGACACCAAGATTGGTGGCACAGTGGATAGTGAAGAAGGTTATCTAGGATTGCAACGGGATCTTGATCAATTAGGCCAGTGGGCCGACGAATGGCAGATGGAGTTTAATTTAGATAAATGTGAGGTGATGCATTTTGGCAGATCGAATCAGGCCAGGACCTACTCAGTTAATGGTATGGCGTTGGGGAGAGTTATAGAACAAAGAGATCTAGGAGTACAGGTTCATAGCTCCTTGAAGGTGGAGTCGCAGGTGGACAGGGTGGTGAAGAAGGCATTCGGCATGCTTGGTTTCATTGGTCAGAACATTGAATATAGGAGTTGGGACGTCTTGTTGAAGTTGTACAAGACATTGGTACGGCCACACTTGGAATACTGTGTGCAGTTCTGGTCACCCTATTATAGAAAGAATATTATTAAACTAGAAAGAGTGCAGAAAAGATTTACCAGGATGTTGCCGGGACTTGATGGTTTGAGTTATAAGGAGAGGCTGGATAGACTGGGACTTTTTTCCCTGGAGCGTAGGAGGCTTAGGGGTGATCCTATAGAGGTCTATAAAATAATGAGGGGCATAGATAAGGTAGATAGTCAACATCTTTTCCCAAAGGTAGGGGAGTCTAAAACTAGATGTCATAGGTTTAAGGTGAGAGGGGAGAGATTCAGAAGGGCCCAGAGGGGCAATTTCTTCACTCAGAGGGTAGTGAGTGTCTGGAATGGGCTGCCAGAGGTAGTAGTAGAGGCGGGTACAATTGTGTCTTTCAAAAATCATTTAGATGGTTACATGGGTAAGATGGGTATAGAGGGTTATGGGCCAAGTGCGGGCAACTGGGACTAGCTTAATGGTAAAAACTGGGCGGCATGGACTGGTTGGGCCGAAGGGCCTGTTTCCATGCTGTAAACTTCTATGATTCTATGAAAAGGGGTGTGGAGGTAATAAACAGGTTTAGGGAGTTAGGCTGGAAGTTGAAAGCCAGGACAGACAGAGTTGTCATCTCTGGTTTGTTGCCGATGCCACGTGATAGCGAGGCTAGGAATAGGGAGAGAGTGCAGTTGAAGACGTGGCTGCAGGAATGGTGTAGGAGGGAGGGCTTCAGGTATTTGGATAATTGGAGCGCATTCTGAGGAAGGTGGGACCTGTACAAGCAGGACGGGTTGCATCTGAACCAGAGGGGCACCAATATCCTGGGAGGGAGGTTTGCTAGTACTCTTCGGGAGGGTTTAAACTAATTTGGCAGGGGAATGGGAATCGGATTTGTAGTCCAGCAACTAAGGTAGCCGATATTCAGGACGCCAAATCTTGTAATGAGGCAGTGGGGAAGGGAACACTGACAAAGGAGAGTATTTGCAGGCACGGAGATGGGTTGAAGTGTGTATACTTCAACGCAAGAAGCATCAGGAATAAGGTGGGTGAACTTAAGGCATGGATCGGTACTTGGGACTACGATGTGGTGGCCATCACGGAAACTTGGATAGAAGAGGGGCAGGAATGGTTGTTGGAGGTCCCTGGTTATAGATGTTTCAATAAGATTAGGGAGGGTGGTAAAAGAGGTGGGGGTGGCATTATTAATTAGAGATAGTATAACAGCTGCAGAAAGGCAGTTCGAGGAGTATCACTCTATTGAGGTAGTATGGGTTGAAGTCAGAAATAGGAAAGGAGCAGTCACCTTGTTAGGAGTTTTCTATAGGCCCCCCAATAGTAGCAGAGATGTGGAGGAACAGATTGGGAAACAGATTTTGGAAAGGTGCAGAAGTCATAGGGTAGTAGTCATGGGCGACTTTAACTTCCCAAATATTGAATGGAAACTCTTCAGATCAAATAGTTTGGATGGGGTGGTGTTTGTGCAGTGTGTCCAGGAAGCTTTTCTAACACAGTATGTAGATTGTCCAACCAGAGGAGGGGCAATATTGGATTTAGTACTGGGTAATGAACCAGGGCAAGTGATAGATTTGTTAGTGGGGGAGCAATTTGGAGATAGTGACCACAATTCTGTGACTTTCACTTTAGTAATGGAGAGGGATAGGTACGTGCAACAGGGCAAGGTTCACAATTGGGGGAAGGGTAAATACGATGTTGTCAGACAAGAATTGAAGTGCATAAGTTGGGAACATAGGCTGGCAGGGAAGGACACAAGTGAAATGTGGAACTTGTTCAAGGAACAGGTGCTACGTGTCCTTGATATGTATGTCCCTGTCAGGCAGGGAAGAGATGGTCGAGTGAGGGAACCATGGTTGACAAGAGAGGTTGAATGTCCTATTAAGAGGAAAAAGGTGACTTATGTAAGGCTGAGGAAACAAGGTTCAGACAGGGCATTGGCGGGATACAAGATAGCCAGGAGGGAACTGAATAAAGGGATTAGGAGAGCTAAGAGGGGGCATGAACAATCTTTGGCGGGTAGGATCAAGGAAAACCCCAAGGCCTTTTACACATATGTGAGAAATATGAGAATGACTAGAGCTCGGGTAGGTCCGATCAAGGACAGTAGCGGGAGATTGTGTATTGAGTCTGAAGAGATAGGAGAGGTCTTGAATGAGTACTTTTCTTCTGTATTTACAAATGAGAGGGGCGATATTGTTGGAGAGGACAGTGTGAAACAGATTGGTAAGCTCGAGGAAATACTTGTTAGGAAGGAAGATGTGTTGGGCATTTTGAAAAACTTGAGGATAGACAAGTCCCCCGGGCCTGACGGGATATATCCAAGGATTCTATGGGAAGCAAGAGATGAAATTGCAGAGCCGTTGGCAATTATCTTTTCGTCCTCACTGTCAACAGGGGTGGTACCAGGGGATTGGAGAGTGGCGAATGTCGTGCCCCTGTTCAAAAAAGGAACTAGGGATAACCCTGGGAATTACAGGCCAGTTAGTCTTACTTCGGTGGTAGGCAAAGTAATGGAAAGGGTACTGAAGGATATGATTTCTGAGCATCTGGAAAGACACTGCTTGATTAGGGATAGTCAGCACGGATTTGTGAGGGGTAGGTCTTGCCTTACAAATCTTATTGAATTCTTTGAGGAGGTGACCAAGCATGTGGATGAAGGTAAAGCAGTGGATGTAGTGTACATGGATTTTAGTAAGGCATTTGATAAAGTTCCCCATGGTAGGCTTCTGCACAAAGTAAGGAGGCATGGGATAGTGGGAAATTTGGCCAGTTGGATAACGAACTGGCTACCCGATAGAAGTCAGAGAGTGGTGGTGGATGGCAAATATTCAGCCTGGATCCCAGTTACCAGTGGTGTACCGCAGGGATCAGTTCTGGGTCCTCTGCTGTTTGTGATTTTCATTAATGACTTGGATGAGGGAGTTGAAGGGTGGGTCAGTAAATTTGCAGACGATACGAAGATTGGTGGAGTTGTGGATAGTAAGGAGGGCTGTTGTCGGCTGCAAAGAGACATAGATAGGATGCAGAGCTGGGCTGAGAAGTGGCAGATGGAGTTTAACCCTGAAAAGTGTGAGGTTGTCCATTTTGGAAGGACAAATATGAATGCGGAATACAGGGTTAACGGTAGAGTTCTTGGCATTGTGGAGGAGCAGAGAGACCTTGAGGTCTATGTTCATACATCTTTGAAAGTTGCCACTCAAGTGGATAGTGCTGTGAAGAAGTCCTGTGGTGTGCTCGCGTTCATTAACAGAGGGATTGAATTTAAGAGCCGTGAGGTGATGATGCAGCTGTACAAAACTTTGGTAAGGCCACATTTGGAGTACTGTGTACAGTTCTGGTCGCCTCATTTTAGGAAGAATGTGGAAGTTCTGGAAAAGGTGCAAAGAAGATTTACCAGGATGTTGCCTGGAATGGAGAGTAGGTCTTACGAGGAAAGGTTGAGGGTGCTAGGCCTTTTCTCATTAGAGCGGAGAAGGATGAGGGGCGACTTGATAGAGGTTTATAAGATGATCAGGAGAATAGATACAGTAGACAGTCAGAGACTTTTTCCCCAGGTGGAACACACCATTACAAGGGGACATAAATTTAAGGTGAAAGGTGGAAGATATAGGAGGGATATCAGAGGTAGGTTCTTTACCCAGAGAGTAGTGGGGGCATGGAATGCACTGCCTGTGGAAGTAGTTGAGTCGGAAACATTAGGGACCTTCAAGCAGCTGTTGGATAGGTACATGGATTACGGGAAAATGATATAGTGTAGATTTATTTGTTCTTAAGGGCAGCACGGTAGCATTGTGGATAGCACAATTGCTTCACAGATCCATGGTCCCAGGTTCGATTCCAGCTTGGGTCATTGTCTGTGCGGAGTCTGCACGTCCTCCCCGTGTCTGCGTGGGTTTCCTCCGGGTGCTCCGGTTTCCACCCACAGTCCAAAGATGTGCGGGTAAGGTGAATTGGCCAATGATAAATTGGCCTTAATGTCCAAATTGCCCTTGGTGTTGGGTGGAGGTGTTGAGTTTGGGTAGGGTGCTCTTTCCAAGAGCTGGTGCAGACTCAAAGGGCCGAATGGCCTCCTTCTGCACTGTAAATTCAATGATAATCTATGATTAATCTAGGACAAAGGTCCGGCACAACATCGTGGGCCGAAGGGCCTGTTCTGTGCTGTATTTTCTATGTTCTATGTTCTATTAAATACAGAACAATGAAACAGTGCCCTACAGTGTACAAAGTAAAGTTAAACAGAGCCCGACATTAAATACAGTACAACGAAACAGCGCCCTACAGTGAACAAGGTCAAATTAAACAGAGCCAGACATTAAATACGGTACAATGAAACAGTGCCCTACACTGAACAATGTAAAATTAAACAGAGCCCGACATTAAATACAGTACAATGAAACAGTGCCCTACATTGAACAATGTAAAATTAAACAGAGCCCGACATTAAATGAAGTACAATGAAACAGTGTCCTACACTGGCCAAAGCAAAATTAAACAGAGCCCGACATTAAATAAAGTCAATGAAACAGTGCCCTACAGTGTACAAGGTAAAATTAAACAGAGCCCGATATTAAATACAGTACAATGAAACAGTGCCCTACAGTGAACAAGGTAAAATTAAACAGAGCCCGATATGAAATACAGTACAATGAAACAGTGCCCTACAATCAACGATGTAAAATTAAACAGTGCCCGACATTAAATACGGTGCAATGAAACAGTGCCCTACAGTGTACAAAGTAAAATTAAAGAGAGCCAGACATTAAATACGGTACAATGAAACAGTGCCCTACAGTGAACAATGTACAATTAAACACAGCCCGACATTAAATACAGATCAATGAAACAGTGTTCTACACTGAACAATGTAAAATTAAACAGAGCCCGACATTAAATACGGTACAATGAAACAGTGCCCTACAGAGAACAATGTACAATTAAACACAGCCCGACATGAAATACGGTACAATGAAACAGTGCCCTACATTGAACAATGTAAAATTAAACAGAGCCGGACATTAAATACAGTACAATGAAACAGGGCCCTACACTGAACAATGTAAACTTAAACGCAGCCCGACATTAAATACAGTACAATGAAACAGTGCCCGACAGTGAACAATGTAAAATTAACAGAGCCCGACATTAAATACAGTACAATGAAACAGTGACCTACAGTAAACAAGGCAAAATTAAACAGAGCCCAACATTAAATACAGCACAATGAAACAATGCCCTACAGTGAACAATGTAAAATTAAACAGAGCCCGACATTAAAGACGGTACAACGAAACAGCGCCCGACAGTGAACAAGGTCAAATTAAACAGAGCCCGACATTAAATACAGTACAATGAAACAGTGCCCCACATTGAACAATGTAAAATTAAACAGAGCCCGACATTAAATGAAGTACAATGAAACAGTGTCCTACACTGGCCAAAGCAAAATTAAACAGAGCCCGACATTAAATAAAGTCAATGAAACAGTGCCCTACAGTGTACAAGGTAAAATTAAACAGAGCCCGATATTAAATACAGTACAATGAAACAGTGCCCTACAGTGAACAAGGTAAAATTAAACAGAGCCCGATATTAAATACAGTACAATGAAACAGTGCCCTACATTGAACAATGTAAAATTAAACAGAGCCGGACATTAAATACAGTACAATGAAACAGTGCCCGACAGTGAACAATGTAAAATTAAACAGAGCCCGACATTAAATACGGTACAATGAAACAGTGCCCTACAGTGAACAAGGTAAAATTAAACAGAGCCCGATATTAAATACAGTACAATGAAACAGTGCCCTACAATCAACGATGTAAAATTAAACAGTGCCCGACATTAAATACGGTACCATGAAACAGTGCCCTACAGTGTACAAAGTAAAATTAAAGAGAGCCAGACATTAAATACGGTACAATGAAACAGTGCCCTACAGTGAACAATGTACAATTAAACACAGCCCGACATTAAATACAGATCAATGAAACAGTGTTCTACACTGAACAATGTAAAATTAAACAGAGCCCGACATTAAATACGGTACAATGAAACAGTGCCCTACAGAGAACAATGTACAATTAAACAGAGCCGGACATTAAATACAGTACAATGAAACAGGGCCCTACACTGAACAATGTAAAATTAAACAGAGCCCGACATTAAATACGGTACAACGAAACAGCGCCCTAGAGTGCACAAGGTCAAATTAAATAGAGCCAGACATTAAATACGGTACAATGAAACAGTGCCCTACACTGAACAATGTAAAATTAAACAGAGCCCGACATTAAATACAGTACAATGAAACAGTGCCCTACATTGAACAATGTAAAATTAAACAGAGCCCGACATTAAATGAAGTACAATGAAACAGTGTCCTACACTGGCCAAAGCAAAATTAAACAGAGCCCGACATTAAATAAAGTCAATGAAACAGTGCCCTACAGTGTACAAGGTAAAATTAAACAGAGCCCGATATTAAATACAGTACAATGAAACAGTGCCCTACAGTGAACAAGGTAAAATTAAACAGAGCCCGATATTAAATACAGTACAATGAAACAGTGCCCTACATTGAACAATGTAAAATTAAACAGAGCCGGACATTAAATACAGTACAATGAAACAGTGCCCGACAGTGAACAATGTAAAATTAAACAGAGCCCGACATTAAATACGGTACAATGAAACAGTGCCCTACACTGAACAATGTAAAATAAAACAGAGCCCGACATTAAGTACGGTACAATAAAACAGTGCCCTACACTGAACAATGTAAACTTAAACACAGCACCACATTAAATACGGTACAATGAATCAGTGCCCTTCACTGAACAATGTAAAATTAAACACAGCCCGACATTAAATACAGTACAATGAAACAGTGACCTACAGTAAACATGGCAAAATTAAACAGAGCCCGACATTAAATACAGTACAATGAAACAGTGCCCTACACTGAACTATGTAAAATTAAACAGAGCCCGACATTAAATACGGGACAATGAAACAGTGCCCGACAGTGAACAAGGTAAAATTAAACAGAGCCCAACATTAAATACAGCACAATGAAACAATGCCCTGCACTGAACAAGGTAAAATTAAACAGAGCCCGATATTAAATACAGTACAATGAAACAGTGCCCTACAATCAACGATGTAAAATTAAACAGTGCCCGACATTAAATACGGTACCATGAAACAGTGCCCTACAGTGTACAAAGTAAAATTAAAGAGAGCCAGACATTAAATACGGTACAATGAAACAGTGCCCTACAGTGAACAATGTACAATTAAACACAGCCCGACATTAAATACAGATCAATGAAACAGTGTTCTACACTGAACAATGTAAAATTAAACAGAGCCCGACATTAAATACGGTACAATGAAACAGTGCCCTACAGAGAACAATGTACAATTAAACACAGCCCGACATGAAATATGGTACAATGAAACAGTGCCCTACATTGAACAATGTAAAATTAAACAGAGCCGGACATTAAATACAGTACAATGAAACAGGGCCCTACACTGAACAATGTAAAATTAAACAGAGCCCGACATTAAATACGGTACAACGAAACAGCGCCCTACAGTGAACAAGGTCAAATTAAATAGAGCCAGACATTAAATACGGTACAATGAAACAGTGCCCTACACTGAACAATGTAAAATTAAACAGAGCCCGACATTAAATACAGTACAATGAAACAGTGCCCTACATTGAACAATGTAAAATTAAACAGAGCCCGACATTAAATGAAGTACAATGAAACAGTGTCCTACACTGGCCAAAGCAAAATTAAACAGAGCCCGACATTAAATAAAGTCAATGAAACAGTGCCCTACAGTGTACAAGGTAAAATTAAACAGAGCCCGATATTAAATACAGTACAATGAAACAGTGCCCTACAGTGAACAAGGTAAAATTAAACAGAGCCCGATATTAAATACAGTACAATGAAACAGTGCCCTACATTGAACAATGTAAAATTAAACAGAGCCGGACATTAAATACAGTACAATGAAACAGTGCCCGACAGTGAACAATGTAAAATTAAACAGAGCCCGACATTAAATACGGTACAATGAAACAGTGCCCTACACTGAACAATGTAAAATAAAACAGAGCCCGACATTAAGTACGGTACAATAAAACAGTGCCCTACACTGAACAATGTAAAATTAAACACAGCCCGACATTAAATACAGTACAATGAATCAGTGCCCTACACTGAACAATGTAAACTTAAACACAGCACCACATTAAATACGGTACAATGAATCAGTGCCCTACACTGAACAATGTAAAATTAAACAGATCCCGACATTAAATACGGTACAATGAATCAGTGCCCTACAATGAACAATGTCAAATTAAACACAGCCCGACATTAAATACGGTACAATGAATCAGTGCCCTACACTAAACAATGTAAAATTAAACACAGCCCGACATTAAATACAGTACAATGAAACAGTGCCCTACAGTGAACAAGGTAAAATTAAACAGAGCCCGACATTAAATACGGTACAATGAAACAGTGCCCTACAGTGAACAATGTAAAATTAAACAGAGCCCGACATTAAATACAGTGCAATGAAACAATGCCCTACAGTGAAGAATGTAAAATTAAACAGAGCCCGACATTAAATACGGTACAATGAAACAGTGCCCTACAGTGAACAATGTACAATTAAACACAGTCCGACATTAAATACGGTACAATGAAACAGTGCCCTACACTGAACAATGTAAAATTAAACACAGCCCGACATTAATTACGATGCAATGAATCAGTGCCCTGCACTGAACAATGTAAGATAAAACACAGCGCTACATTAAATACGGTACAATGAAACAGTGCCCTACACTGAACAATGTAAAATTAAACATAGCCCGACATTAAATACGGTACAATGAAACAGTGCCCTACACTGAACAATGTAAAATTAAACAGAGCCCGACATTAAATACAGTACAATGAATCAGTGCCCTACAATGAACAATGTCAAATTAAACACAGCCCGACATTAAATACGGTACAATGAATCAGTGCCCTACACTAAACAATGTAAAATTAAACACAGCCCGACATTAAATACAGTACAATGAAACAGTGCCCTACAGTGAACAAGGTAAAATTAAACAGAGCCCGACATTAAATACGGTACAATGAAACAGTGCCCTACAGTGAACAATGTAAAATTAAACAGAGCCCGACATTAAATACAGTGCAATGAAACAGTGACCTACAGTAAACAAGGCAACATTAAACACAGCCCGACATTAACTACGGTAAAATGAAACAGTGCCCTACACTGAGCAAGGTAAAATAAAACACAGCCCTACATTAAATACGGTACAATGAAACAGTGCCCTACACTGAACAATGTAAAATTAAACATAGCCCGACATTAAGTACGGGACAATGAAACAGTGCCCGACAGTGAACAATGTACAATTAAACACAGCCCGACATTAAATACGGTAAAATGAAACAGTGCCCTACACTGAACAAGGTAAAATTAAACACAGCCCGACATTAAATGCGGTACAGTGAAACAGTGTCCTACACTGAACAATGTAAAATTAAACACAGCCCGACATTAAATACGGTACAATGAAACAGTGACCTACAGTAAACAAGGCAAAATTAAACAGAGCCCGACATTAAATACTGTACAATGAAACAGTGCCCTACACTGAACAATGTAACATTAAACAAAGCCCGACATTAAGTACGGGACAATGAAACAGTGCCCGACAGTGAACAATGTACAATTAAACACAGCCCGACATTAAATACGGTAAAATATAAAAGTCCCCTACACTGAACAAGGTAAAATTAAACACAGCCCGACATTAAATACGGTACAATGAAACAGTGCCCTACACTGAACAAGGTAAAATTAAACACAGCCCGACATTAAATACAGTACAATGAAACAGTGCCCTACAGTGAACAATGTAAAATTAAACAGAGCTCGACATTAAATACGGTACAATGAAACAGTGCCCTACACTGAACAAGGTAAAATTAAACAGAGCCCGACATTAAATACAGTACAATAAAACAGTGCCCTACACTGAACAATGTAAAATTAAACAGAGCTCGACATTAAATACGGTACAATGAATCAGTGCCCTACACTGAACTATGTAAAATTAAACAGAGCCCGACATTAAATACGGAACAATGAAACAGTGCCCGACAGTGAACAAGGTAAAATTAAACAGAGCCCAACATTAAATACAGCACAATGAAACAATGCCCTACAGTGAACAATGTAAAATTAAACACAGCCCGACATTAAATACGGTAAAATGAAACAGTGCCCTACACTGAATAAGGTAAAATTAAACAGAGCCCGACATTAAATACGGTACAATGAAACAGTGCCCTGCACTGAACAAGGTAAAATTAAACAGAGCCCGACATTAAATCCAGTACAATGAAACAGTGCCCTACACTAAACAATGTAAAATTAATCAGAGCCCGACATTAAATACGGGACAATGAAACAGTGCCCGACAGTGAACAAGGTAAAATTAAACAGAGCCCAACATTAAATACCGCACAATGAAACAATGCCCTACAGTGAAGAATGTAAAATTAAACAGAGCCCGACATTAAATACGGTACAATGAAACAGTGCCCTACAGTGAACAATGTACAATTAAACACAGTCCGACATTAAATACGGTACAATGAAACAGTGCCCTACACTGAACAATGTAAAATTAAACAGAGCCCGACATTAATTACGATGCAATGAATCAGTGCCCTACACTGAACAATGTAAAATAAAACACAGCCCTACATTAAATACGGTACAATGAAACAGTGCCCTACACTGAACAATGTAAAATTAAACATAGCCCGACATTAAATACGGTACAATGAAACAGTGCCCTACACTGAACAATGTAAAATTAAACAGAGCCCGACATTAAATACAGTACAATGAATCAGTGCCCTACAATGAACAATGTCAAATTAAACACAGCCCGACATTAAATACGGTACAATGAATCAGTGCCCTACACTAAACAATGTAAAATTAAACACAGCCCGACATTAAATACAGTACAATGAAACAGTGCCCTACAGTGAACAAGGTAAAATTAAACAGAGCCCGCCATTAAATACGGTACAATGAAACAGTGCCCTACAGTGAACAATGTAAAATTAAACAGAGCCCGACATTAAATACAGTACAATGAAACAGTGCCCTACAGTGAACAATGTAAAATTAAACAGAGCCCGACATTAAATACAGTGCAATGAAACAGTGACCTACAGTAAACAAGGCAACATTAAACACAGCCCGACATTAACTACGGTAAAATGAAACAGTGCCCTACACTGAGCAAGGTAAAATTAAACAGAGCTCGACATTAAATACGGTACAATGAAACAGTGCCCTACACTGAACAAGGTAAAATTAAACAGAGCCCGACATTAAATACAGTACAATGAAACAGTGACCTACAGTAAATAAGGCAAAATTAAACAGAGCCCGACATTAAATACAGTACAATGAAACAGTGCCCTACACTGAACAATGTAACATTAAACAAAGCCCGACATTAAGTACGGGACAATGAAACAGTGCTCTACACTGAACAATGTAAAATTAAACACAGCCCGACATTAAATACGGTACAATGAAACAGTGCCCTACATTGAACAAGGTAAAATTAAACAGAGCCCAACATTAAATACAGCACAATGAAACAATGCCCTACAGTGAACAATGTAAAATTAAACACAGCCCGACATTAAATACGGTAAAATGAAACAGTGCCCTACACTGAACAAGGTAAAATTAAACAGAGCCCGACATTAAATACAGCACAATGAAACAATGCCCTACAGTGAACAATGTAAAATTAAACACAGCCCGACATTAACTACGGTAAAATGAAACAGTGCCCTACACTGAGCAAGGTAAAATTAAACAGAGCTCGACATTAAATACGGTACAATGAAACAGTGCCCGACAGTGAACAATGTACAATTAAACACAGCCCGACATTAAATACGGTAAAATATAAAAGTGCCCTACACTGAACAAGGTAAAATTAAACACAGCCCGACATTAAATACGGTACAATGAAAGAGTGCCCTACACTGAACAATGTAAAATTAATCACAGCCCGACATTAAATACGGTACAATGAAACAGTGCCCTACACTGAACAAGGTAAAATTAAACACAGCCCGACATTAAATACAGTACAATGAAACAGTGCCCTACAGTGAACAATGTAAAATTAAACAGAGCTCGACATTAAATACGGTACAATGAAACAGTGCCCTACACTGAACAAGGTAAAATTAAACAGAGCCCGACATTAAATACAGTACAATAAAACAGTGCCCTACACTGAACAATGTAAAATTAAACACAGCCCGACATTAAATACAGTACAATGAATCAGTGCCCTACACTGAACAATGTAAACTTAAACACAGCCCGACATTAAATACGGTACAATGAATCAGTGCCCTACACTGAACAATGTAAAATTAAACACAGCCCGACATTAAATACAGTACAATGAAACAGTGACCTACAGTAAACAAGGCAAAATTAAACAGAGCCCGACATTAAATACAGTACAATGAAACAGTGCCCTACACTGAACTATGTAAAATTAAACAGAGCCCGACATTAAATACGGGACAATGAAACAGTGCCCGACAGTGAACAAGGTAAAATTAAACAGAGTCCAACATTAAATACAGCACAATGAAACAATGCCCTACAGTGAACAATGTAAAATTAAACACAGCCCGACATTAAATACGGTAAAATGAAACAGTGCCCTACACTGAACAAGGTAAAATTAAACAGAGCTCGACATTAAATACGGTAGAATGAAACAGTGCCCTACACTGAACAAGGTAAAATTAAACAGAGCCCGACATTAAATACAGTACAATGAAACAATGCCCTACAGTGAACAATGTAAAATTAAACACAGCCCGACATTAAATACGGTAAAATGCAACAGTGCCCTACACTGAACAAGGTAAAATTAAACACAGCCCGACATTAAATGCGGTACAGTGAAACAGTGTCCTACACTGAACAATGTAAAATTAAACACAGCCCGACATTAAATACGGTACAATGAAACAGTGCCCTACATTGAACAAGGTAAAATTAAACAGAGCCCAACATTAAATACAGCACAATGAAACAATGCCCTACAGTGAACAATGTAAAATTAAACACAGCCCGACATTAAATACGGTAAAATGAAACAGTGCCCTACACTGAACAAGGTAAAATTAAACAGAGCCCGACATTAAATACAGCACAATGAAACAATGCCCTACAGTGAACAATGTAAAATTAAACACAGCCCGACATTAACTACGGTAAAATGAAACAGTGCCCTACACTGAGCAAGGTAAAATTAAACAGAGCTCGACATTAAATACGGTACAATGAAACAGTGCCCTCCACTGAACAAGGTAAAATTAAACAGAGCCCGACATTAAATACAGTACAATGAAACAGTGACCTACAGTAAACAAGGCAAAATTAAACAGAGCCCGACATTAAATACAGTACAATGAAACAGTGCCCTACACTGAACAATGTAACATTAAACAAAGCCCGACATTAAGTACGGGACAATGAAACAGTGCCCGACAGTGAACAATGTACAATTAAACACAGCCCGACATTAAATACGGTAAAATATAAAAGTGCCCTACACTGAACAAGGTAAAATTAAACACAGCCCGACATTAAATACGGTACAATGAAAGAGTGCCCTACACTGAACAATGTAAAATTAATCACAGCCCGACATTAAATACGGTACAATGAAACAGTGCCCTACACTGAACAAGGTAAAATTAAACACAGCCCGACATTAAATACAGTACAATGAAACAGTGCCCTACAGTGAACAATGTAAAATTAAACAGAGCTCGACATTAAATACGGTACAATGAAACAGTGCCCTACACTGAACAAGGTAAAATTAAACAGAGCCCGACATTAAATACAGTACAATAAAACAGTGCCCTACACTGAACAATGTAAAATTAAACACAGCCCGACATTAAATACAGTACAATGAATCAGTGCCCTACACTGAACAATGTAAACTTAAACACAGCCCGACATTAAATACGGTACAATGAATCAGTGCCCTACACTGAACTATGTAAAATTAAACAGAGCCCGACATTAAATACGGGACAATGAAACAGTGCCCGACAGTGAACAAGGTAAAATTAAACAGAGCCCAACATTAAATACAGCACAATGAAACAATGCCCTACAGTGAACAATGTAAAATTAAACACAGCCCGACATTAAATACGGTAAAATGAAACAGTGCCGTACACTGAACAAGGTAAAATTAAACAGAGCTCGACATTAAATACGGTACAATGAAACAGTGCCCTACACTGAACAAGGTAAAATTAAACAGAGCCCGACATTAAATACAGTACAATGAAACAGTGACCTACAGTAAACAAGGCAAAATTAAACAGAGCCCGACATTAAATACAGTACAATGAAACAGTGCCCTACACTGAACAATGTAACATTAAACAAAGCCCGACATTAAGTACGGGACAATGAAACAGTGCCCGACAGTGAACAATGTACAATTAAACACAGCCCGACATTAAATACTGTAAAATGAAACAGTGCCCTACACTGAACAAGGTAAAATTAAAAACAGCCCGACATTAAATACGGTACAGTGAAACAGTGTCCTACACTGAACAATGTAAAATTAAACACAGCCCGACATTAAATACGGTACAATGAAACAGTGCCCTACACTGAACAAGGTAAAATTAAACAGAGCCCAACATTAAATACAGCACAATGAAACAATGCCCTACAGTGAACAATGTAAAATTAAACACAGCCCGACATTAAATACGGTAAAATGAAACAGTGCCCTACACTGAACAAGGTAAAATTAAACAGAGCCCGACATTAAATACAGCACAATGAAACAGTGCCCGACAGTGAACAATGTACAATTAAACACAGCCCGACATTAAATACGGTAAAATGCAACAGTGCCCTACACTGAACAAGGTAAAATTAAACACAGCCCGACATTAAATGCGGTACAGTGAAACAGTGTCCTACACTGAACAATGTAAAATTAAACACAGCCCGACATTAAATACAGTACAATGAATCAGTGCCCTACACTGAACAATGTAAACTTAAACACAGCCCGACATTAAATACGGTACAATGAATCAGTGCCCTACACTGAACAATGTAAAATTAAACACAGCCCGACATTAAATACAGTACAATGAAACAGTGACCTACAGTAAACAAGGCAAAATTAATCAGAGCCCGACATTAAATACAGTACAATGAAACAGTGCCCTACACTGAACTATGTAAAATTAAACAGAGCCCGACATTAAATACGGGACAATGAAACAGTGCCCGACAGTGAACAAGGTAAAATTAAACAGAGCCCAACATTAAATAAAGCACAATGAAACAATGCCCTACAGTGAACAATGTAAAATTAAACACAGCCCGACATTAAATACGGTAAAATGAAACAGTGCCCTACACTGAACAAGGTAAAATTAAACAGAGCTCGACATTAAATACGGTACAATGAAACAGTGCCCTACACTGAACAAGGTAAAATTAAACAGAGCCCGACATTAAATACAGTACAATGAAACAGTGACCTACAGTAAACAAGGCAAAATTAAACAGAGCCCGACATTAAATACAGTACAATGAAACAGTGCCCTACACTGAACAATGTAACATTAAACAAAGCCCGACATTAAGTACGGGACAATGAAACAGTGCCCGACAGTGAACAATGTACAATTAAACACAGCCCGACATTAAATACTGTAAAATGAAACAGTGCCCTACACTGAACAAGGTAAAATTAAACACAGCCCGACATTAAATACGGTACAGTGAAACAGTGTCCTCCACTGAACAATGTAAAATTAAACACAGCCCGACATTAAATACGGTACAATGAAACAGTGCCCTACACTGAACAAGGTAAAATTAAACAGAGCCCAACATTAAATACAGCACATTGAAACAATGCCCTACAGTGAACAATGTAAAATTAAACACAGCCCGACATTAAATACGGTAAAATGAAACAGTGCCCTACACTGAACAAGGTAAAATTAAACAGAGCCCGACATTAAATACAGCACAATGAAACAGTGCCCGACAGTGAACAATGTACAATTAAACACAGCCCGACATTAAATACGGTAAAATGCAACAGTGCCCTACACTGAACAAGGTAAAATTAAACACAGCCCGACATTAAATGCGGTACAGTGAAACAGTGTCCTACACTGAACAATGTAAAATTAAACACAGCCCGACATTAAATACGGTACAATGAAACAGTGCCCTACATTGAACAAGGTAAAATTAAACAGAGCCCAACATTAAATACAGCACAATGAAACAATGCCCTACAGTGAACAATGTAAAATTAAACACAGCCCGACATTAAATACGGTAAAATGAAACAGTGCCCTACACTGAACAAGGTAAAATTAAACAGAGCCCGACATTAAATACAGCACAATGAAACAATGCCCTACAGTGAACAATGTAAAATTAAACACAGCCCGACATTAACTACGGTAAAATGAAACAGTGCCCTACACTGAGCAAGGTAAAATTAAACAGAGCTCGACATTAAATACGGTACAATGAAACAGTGCCCTCCACTGAACAAGGTAAAATTAAACAGAGCCCGACATTAAATACAGTACAATGAAACAGTGACCTACAGTAAACAAGGCAAAATTAAACAGAGCCCGACATTAAATACAGTACAATGAAACAGTGCCCTACACTGAACAATGTAACATTAAACAAAGCCCGACATTAAGTACGGGACAATGAAACAGTGCCCGACAGTGAAAAATTTACAATTAAACACAGCCCGACATTAAATACGGTAAAATATAAAAGTGCCCTACACTGAACAAGGTAAAATTAAACACAGCCCGACATTAAATACAGTACAATGAATCAGTGCCCTACACTGAACAATGTAAACTTAAACACAGCCCGACATTAAATACGGTACAATGAATCAGTGCCCTACACTGAACAATGTAAAATTAAACACAGCCCGACATTAAATACAGTACAATGAAACAGTGACCTACAGTAAACAAGGCAAAATTAAACAGAGCCCGACATTAAATACAGTACAATGAAACAGTGCCCTACACTGAACTATGTAAAATTAAACAGAGCCCGACATTAAATACGGGACAATGAAACAGTGCCCGACAGTGAACAAGGTAAAATTAAACAGAGCCCAACATTAAATACAGCACAATGAAACAATGCCCTACAGTGAACAATGTAAAATTAAACACAGCCCGACATTAAATACGGTAAAATGAAACAGTGCCCTACACTGAACAAGGTAAAATTAAACAGAGCCCGACATTAAATACGGTACAATGAAACAGTGCCCTGCACTGAACAAGGTAAAATTAAACAGAGCCCGACATTAAATCCAGTACAATGAAACAGTGCCCTACACTAAACAATGTAAAATTAATCAGAGCCCGATATTAAATACGGGACAATGAAACAGTGCCCGACAGTGAACAATGTACAATTAAACACAGTCCGACATTAAATACGGTACAATGAAACAGTGCCCTACACTGAACAATGTAAAATTAAACACAGCCCGACATTAATTACGATGCAATGAATCAGTGCCCTACACTGAACAATGTAAAATAAAACACAGCCCTTCATTAAATACGGTACAATGAAACAGTGCCCTACACTGAACAATGTAAAATTAAACATAGCCCGACATTAAATACGGTACAATGAAACAGTGCCCTACACTGAACAATGTAAAATTAAACAGAGCCCGACATTAAATACAGTACAATGAATCAGTGCCCTACAATGAACAATGTCAAATTAAACACAGCCCGACATTAAATACGGTACAATGAATCAGTGCCCTACACTAAACAATGTAAAATTAAACACAGCCCGACATTAAATACAGTACAATGAAACAGTGCCCTACAGTGAACAAGGTAAAATTAAACAGAGCCCGACATTAAATACGGTACAATGAAACAGTGCCCTACAGTGAACAATGTAAAATTAAACAGAGCCCGACATTAAATACAGTACAATGAAACAGTGCCCTACAGTGAACAATGTAAAATTAAACAGAGCCCGACATTAAATACAGTGCAATGAAACAGTGACCTACAGTAAACAAGGCAACATTAAACACAGCCCGACATTAACTACGGTAAAATGAAACAGTGCCCTACACTGAGCAAGGTAAAATTAAACAGAGCTCGACATTAAATACGGTACAATGAAACAGTGCCCTACACTGAACAAGGTAAAATTAAACAGAGCCCGACATTAAATACAGTACAATGAAACAGTGACCTACAGTAAACAAGGCAAAATTAAACAGAGCCCGACATTAAATACAGTACAATGAAACAGTGCCCTACACTGAACAATGTAACATTAAACAAAGCCCGACATTAAGTACGGGACAATGAAACAGTGCCCGACAGTGAACAATGTACAATTAAACACAGCCCGACATTAAATACTGTAAAATGAAACAGTGCCCTACACTGAACAAGGTAAAATTAAACACAGCCCGACATTAAATACGGTACAGTGAAACAGTGTCCTACACTGAACAATGTAAAATTAAACACAGCCCGACATTAAATACGGTACAATGAAACAGTGCCCTACACTGAACAAGGTAAAATTAAACAGAGCCCAACATTAAATACAGCACAATGAAACAATGCCCTACAGTGAACAATGTAAAATTAAACACAGCCCGACATTAAATACGGTAAAATGAAACAGTGCCCTACACTGAACAAGGTAAAATTAAACAGAGCCCGACATTAAATACAGCACAATGAAACAATGCCCTACAGTGAACAATGTAAAATTAAACACAGCCCGACATTAACTACGGTAAAATGAAACAGTGCCCTACACTGAGCAAGGTAAAATTAAACAGAGCTCGACATTAAATACGGTACAATGAAACAGTGCCCTACACTGAACAAGGTAAAATTAAACAGAGCCCGACATTAAATACAGTACAATGAAACAGTGACCTACAGTAAACAAGGCAAAATTAAACAGAGCCCGACATTAAATACAGTACAATGAAACAGTGCCCTACACTGAACAATGTAACATTAAACAAAGCCCGACATTAAGTACGGGACAATGAAACAGTGCCCGACAGTGAACAATGTACAATTAAACACAGCCCGACATTAAATACGGTACAATGAAACAGTGCCCTACACTGAACAATGTAAAATTAAACACAGCCCGACATTAAATACGGTACAATGAAACAGTGCCCTACACTGAACAAGGTAAAATTAAACACAGCCCGACATTAAATACAGTACAATGAAACAGTGCCCTAAAGTGAACAATGTACAATTAAACACAGCGCGACACTAAATACGGTACAATGAAACAGTGCCCTACAGTGAACAATGTACAATTAAACACAGCCCGACATTAAATACGGTACAATGAAACAGTGCCCTACAGTGAACAATGTAAAATTAAACAGAGCTCGACATTAAATACGGTACAATGAAACAGTGCCCTACACTGAACAAGGTAAAATTAAACAGAGCCCGACATTAAATACAGTACAATGAAACAGTGACCTCCAGTAAACAAGGCAAAATTAAACAGAGCCCGACATTAAATACAGTACAATGAAACAGTGCCCTACACTGAACAATGTAACATTAAACAAAGCCCGACATTAAGTACGGGACAATGAAACAGTGCCCGACAGTGAACAATGTACAATTAAACACAGCCCGACATTAAATACGGTAAAATGAAACAGTGCCCTGCACTGAACAAGGTAAAATTAAACACAGCCCGACATTAAATACGGTACAATGAAACAGTGCCCTACACTGAACAATGTAAAATTAAACACAGCCCGACATTAAATACGGTACAGTGAAACAGTGCTCTACACTGAACAAGGTTAAATTAAACACAGCCCGACATTAAATACAGCACAATGAAACAGTGCCCTACAGTGAACAATGTACAATTAAACACAGCCCGACACTAAATACGGTACAATGAAACAGTGCCCTAAAGTGAACAATGTACAATTAAACACAGCCCGACATTAAATACGGTACAATGAAACAGTGCCCTACATTGAACAATGTAAAATTAAACAGAGCCCGACATTAAATACAGTACAATGAAACAGTGCCCTACAGTGAAGAATGTAAAATTAAGCACAGCCCGACATTAAATACAGTACAATGAAACAGTGACCTACAGTGAACAATGTAAAATTAAACATAGCCCGACATTAAATACGGTACAATGAAACAGTGCCCTACACTGAACAATGTAAAATTAAACACAGCCCGACATTAAATACAGTACAATGAAACAGTGACCTACAGTAAACAAGGCAAAATTAAACAGAGCCCGACATTAAATACAGTACAATGAAACAGTGCCCTACACTGAACTATGTAAAATTAAACAGAGCCCGACATTAAATACGGGACAATGAAACAGTGCCCGACAGTGAACAAGGTAAAATTAAACAGAGCCCAACATTAAATACAGCACAAAGAAACAATGCCCTACAGTGAACAATGTAAAATTAAACACAGCCCGACATTAAATACGGTAAAATGAAACAGTGCCCTACACTGAACAAGGTAAAATTAAACAGAGCCCGACATTAAATACGGTACAATGAAACAGTGCCCTGCACTGAACAAGGTAAAATTAAACAGAGCCCGACATTAAATCCAGTACAATGAAACAGTGCCCTACACTAAACAATGTAAAATTAATCAGAGCCCGACATTAAAAAGGGACAATGAAACAGTGCCCGACAGTGAACAAGGTAAAATTAAACAGAGCCCAACATTAAATACCGCACAATGAAACAATGCCCTACAGTGAAGAATGTAAAATTAAACAGAGCCCGACATTAAATACGGTACAATGAAACAGTGCCCAACAGTGAACAATGTACAATTAAACACAGTCCGACATTAAATACGGTACAATGAAACAGTGCCCTACACTGAACAATGTAAAATTAAACACAGCCCGACATTAATTACGATGCAATGAATCAGTGCCCTACACTGAACAATGTAAAATAAAACACAGCCCTACATTAAATACGGTACAATGAAACAGTGCCCTACACTGAACAATGTAAAATTAAACATAGCCCGACATTAAATACGGTACAATGAAACAGTGCCCTACACTGAACAATGTCAAATTAAACACAGCCCGACATTAAATACGGTACAATGAATCAGTGCCCTACACTAAACAATGTAAAATTAAACACAGCCCGACATTAAATACAGTACAATGAAACAGTGCCCTACAGTGAACAAGGTAAAATTAAACAGAGCCCGACATTAAATACGGTACAATGAAACAGTGCCCTACAGTGAACAATGTAAAATTAAACAGAGCCCGACATTAAATACAGTACAATGAAACAGTGCCCTACAGTGAACAATGTAAAATTAAACAGAGCCCGACATTAAATACAGTGCAATGAAACAGTGACCTACAGTAAACAAGGCAACATTAAACACAGCCCGACATTAACTACGGTAAAATGAAACAGTGCCCTAGACTGAGCAAGGTAAAATTAAACAGAGCTCGACATTAAATACGGTACAATGAAACAGTGCCCTACACTGAACAAGGTAAAATTAAACACAGCCCGACATTAAATACGGTACAGTGAAACAGTGTCCTACACTGAACAATGTAAAATTAAACACAGCCCGACATTAAATACGGTACAATGAAACAGTGCCCTACACTGAACGAGGTAAAATTAAACAGAGCCCAACATTAAATACAGCACAATGAAACAATGCCCTACAGTGAACAATGTAAAATTAAACACAGCCCGACATTAAATACGGTAAAATGAAACAGTGCCCTACACTGAACAAGGTAAAATTAAACAGAGCCCGACATTAAATACAGCACAATGAAACAATGCCCTACAGTGAACAATGTAAAATTAAACACAGCCCGACATTAACTACGGTAAAATGAAACAGTGCCCTACACTGAGCAAGGTAAAATTAAACAGAGCTCGACATTACATACAGTACAATGAAACAGTGACCTACAGTAAACAAGGCAAAATTAAACAGAGCCCGACATTAAATACAGTACAATGAAACAGTGCCCTACACTGAACAATGTATCATTAAACAAAGCCCGACATTAAGTACGGGACAATGAAACAGTGCCCGACAGTGAACAATGTGCAATTACACACAGCCCGACATTAAATACGGTAAAATATAAAAGTGCCCTACACTGAACAAGGTAAAATTAAACACAGCCCGACATTAAATACGGTACAATGAAACAGTGCCCTACACTGAACAATGTAAAATTAAACAGAGCCCGACATTAAATACGGTACAATGAAACAGTGCCCTACAGTGAAGAATGTAAAATTAAACACAGCCCGACATTAAATACAGTACAATGAAACAGTGACCTACAGTGAACAATGTAAAATTAAACATAGCCCGACATTAAATACGGTACAATGAAACAGTTCCCTACAGTGAACAATGTACAATTAAACACAGCCCGACACTAAATACGGTACAATGAAACAGTGCCCTACAGTGAACAATGTACAATTAAACACAGCCCGACATTGAATACGGTAAAATGAAACAGTGCCCTACACTGAACATTGTAAAATTAAACAGAGCCCGACATTAAATACGGTACAATGAAACAGTGCCCTGCACTGAACAAGGTAAAATTAAACAGAGCCCGACATTAAATCCAGTACAATGAAACAGTGCCCTACACTAAACAATGTAAAATTAATCAGAGCCCGACATTAAATACGGGACAATGAAACAGTGCCCGACAGTGAAGAATGTAAAATTAAACAGAGCCCGACATTAAATACGGTACAATGAAACAGTGCCCTACAGTGAACAATGTACAATTAAACACAGTCCGACATTAAATACGGTACAATGAAACAGTGCCCTACACTGAACAATGTAAAATTAAACACAGCCCGACATTAATTACGATGCAATGAATCAGTGCCCTACACTGAACAATGTAAAATAAAACACAGCCCTACATTAAATACGGTACAATGAAACAGTGCCCTACACTGAACAATGTAAAATTAAACATAGCCCGACATTAAATACGGTACAATGAAACAGTGCCCTACACTGAACAATGTAAAATTAAACAGAGCCCGACATTAAATACAGTACAATGAATCAGTGCCCTACAATGAACAATGTCAAATTAAACACAGCCCGACATTAAATACGGTACAATGAATCAGTGCCCTACACTAAACAATGTAAAATTAAACACAGCCCGACATTAAATACAGTACAATGAAACAGTGCCCTACAGTGAACAAGGTAAAATTAAACAGAGCCCGACATTAATTACGATGCAATGAATCAGTGCCCTACACTGAACAATGTAAAATAAAACACAGCCCTACATTAAATACGGTACAATGAAACAGTGCCCTACACTGAACAATGTAAAATTAAACATAGCCCGACATTAAATACGGTACAATGAAACAGTGCCCTACAGTGAACAATGTAAAATTAAACAGAGCCCGACATTAAATACGGTACAATGAAACAGTGCCCTACATTGAACAATGTAAAATTAAACAGAGCCCGACATTAAATACAGTACAATGAAACAGTGCCCTACAGTGAAGAATGTAAAATTAAACACAGCCCGACATTAAATACGGTACAATGAAACAGTGCCCTACACTGAACAAGGTAAAATTAAACAGAGCCCGACATTAAATACAGTACAATGAAACAGTGCCCTACAGTGAACAATGTAAAATTAAACAGAGCCCGACATTAAATACGGTACAATGAAACAGTGCCCTACAGTGAACAATGTAAAATTAAACAGAGCCCGACATTAAATACGGTACAATGAAACAGTGCCCTACATTGAACAATGTAAAATTAAACAGAGCCCGACATTAAATACAGTACAATGAAACAGTGCCCTACACTGAACAATGTAAAATTAAACAGAGCTCGACATTAAATACGGTACAATGAAACAGTGCCCTACACTGAACAGGGTAAAATTAAACAGAGCCCGACATTAAATACAGTACAATGAAACAGTGACCTCCAGTAAACAATGCAAAATTAAACAGAGCCCGACATTAAATACAGTACAATGAAACAGTGCCCTACACTGAACAATGTAACATTAAACAAAGCCCGACATTAAGTACGGGACAATGAAACAGTGCCCGACAGTGAACAATGTACAATTAAACACATCCCGACATTAAATACGGTAAAATGAAACAGTGCCCTACACTGAACAAGGTAAAATTAAACACAGCCCGACATTAAATACGGTACAATGAAACAGTGCCCTACACTGAACAATGTAAAATTAAACACAGCCCGACATTAAATACGGTACAATGAAACAGTGCCCTACACTGAACAAGGTTAAATTAAACAGAGCCCGACATTAAATACAGCACAATGAAACAATGCCCTACAGTGAACAATGTAAAATTAAACACAGCCCGACATTAACTACGGTAAAATGAAACAGTGCCCTACACTGAGCAAGGTAAAATTAAACAGAGCTCGACATTACATGCAGTACAATGAAACAGTGACCTACAGTAAACAAGGCAAAATTAAACAGAGCCCGACATTAAATACAGTACAATGAAACAGTGCCCTACACTAAACAATGTAAAATTAATCAGAGCCCGACATTAAATATGGGACAATGAAACAGTGCCCGACAGTGAAGAATGTAAAATTAAACAGAGCCCGACATTAAATACGGTACAATGAAACAGTGCCCTACAGTGAACAATGTACAATTAAACACAGTCCGACATTAAATACGGTACAATGAAACAGTGCCCTACACTGAACAATGTAAAATTAAACACAGCCCGACATTAATTACGATGCAATGAATCAGTGCCCTACACTGAACAATGTAAAATAAAACACAGCCCTACATTAAATACGGTACAATGAAACAGTGCCCTACACTGAACAATGTAAAATTAAACATAGCCCGACATTAAATACGGTACAATGAATCAGTGCCCTACACTGAACAATGTAAAATAAAACACAGCCCTACATTAAATACGGTACAATGAAACAGTGCCCTACACTGAACAATGTAAAATTAAACATAGCCCGACATTAAATACGGTACAATGAAACAGTGCCCTACACTGAACAATGTAAAATTAAACAGAGCCCGACATTAAATACAGTACAATGAATCAGTGCCCTACAATGAACAATGTCAAATTAAACACAGCCCGACATTAAATACGGTACAATGAATCAGTGCCCTACACTAAACAATGTAAAATTAAACACAGCCCGACATTAAATACAGTCCAATGAAACAGTGCCCTACAGTGAACAAGGTAAAATTAAACAGAGCCCGACATTAATTACGATGCAATGAATCAGTGCCCTACACTGAACAATGTAAAATAAAACACAGCCCTACATTAAATACGGTACAATGAAACAGTGCCCTACACTGAACAATGTAAAATTAAACATAGCCCGACATTAAATACGGTACAATGAAACAGTGCCCTACAGTGAACAATGTAAAATTAAACAGAGCCCGACATTAAATACAGTACAATGAAACAGTGCCCTACAGTGAACAATGTAAAATTAAACGGAGCCCGACATTAAATACAGTGCAATGAAACAGTGACCTACAGTAAACAAGGCAACATTAAACACAGCCCGACATTAACTACGGTAAAATGAAACAGTGCCCTACACTGAGCAAGGTAAAATTAAACAGAGCTCGACATTAAATACGGTACAATGAAACAGTGCCCTACACTGAACAAGGTAAAATTAAACAGAGCCCGACATTAAATACAGTACAATGAAACAGTGACCTACAGTAAACAAGGCAAAATTAAACAGAGCCCGACATTAAATACAGTACAATGAAACAGTGCCCTACACTGAACAATGTAACATTAAACAAAGCCCGACATTAAGTACGGGACAATGAAACAGTGCCCGACAGTGAACAATGTACAATTAAACACAGCCCGACATTAAATACGGTAAAATATAAACGTGCCCTACACTGAACAAGGTAAAATTAAACACAGCCCGACATTAAATACGGTACAATGAAACAGTGCCCTACACTGAACAATGTAAAATTAAACAGAGCTCGACATGAAATACGGTACAATGAAACAGTGCCCTACACTGAACAAGGTAAAATTAAACAGAGCCCGACATTAAATACAGTACAATGAAACAGTGACCTCCAGTAAACAAGGCAAAATTAAACAGAGCCCGACATTAAATACAGCACAATGAAACAGTGCCCTACACTGAACAATGTAACATTAAACAAAGCCCGACATTAAGTACGGGACAATGAAACAGTGCCCGACAGTGAACAATGTACAATTAAACACAGCCCGACATTAAATACGGTAAAATGAAACAGTGCCCTACACTGAACAAGGTAAAATTAAACACAGCCCGACATTAAATACGGTACAATGAAACAGTGCCCTACACTGAACAATGTAAAATTAAACACAGCCCGACATTAAATACGGTACAATGAAACAGTGCCCTACACTGAACAAGGTTAAATTAAACACAGCCCGGCACTAAATACGGTACAATGAAACAGTGCCCTAAAGTGAACAATGTACAATTAAACACAGCCCGACATTAAATACGGTACAATGAAACAGTGCCCTACATTGAACAATGTAAAATTAAACAGAGCCCGACATTAAATACAGTACAATGAAACAGTGCCCTACAGTGAAGAATGTAAAATTAAACACAGCCCGACATTAAATACAGTACAATGAAACAGTGACCTACAGTGAACAATGTAAAATTAAACATAGCCCGACATTAAATACGGTACAATGAAACAGTTCCCTACAGTGAACAATGTAAAATTAAACAGAGCACGACATTAAATACAGTACAATGTAACAGTGTCCTCCACTGAGCAAGGTAAAATTAAACACAGCCCGACATTAAATACGGTACAATGAAACAGTGCCCTACACTGAACAAGGTAAAATTAAACAGAGCCCGACATTAAATACAGTACAATGAAACAGTGCCTTACAGTGAACAATGTACAATTAAACACAGCCCGACACTAAATACGGTACAATGAAACAGTGCCCTACAGTGAACAATGTACAATTAAACACAGCCCGACATTGAATACGGTAAAATGAAACAGTGCCCTACACTGAACATTGTAAAATTAAACAGAGCCCGACATTAAATACGGTACAATGAAACAGTGCCCTACACTAAACAATGTAAAATTAATCAGAGCCCGACATTAAATACGGGACAATGAAACAGTGCGCGACAGTGAACAAGGTAAAATTAAACAGAGCCCAACATTAAATACCGCACAATGAAACAATGCCCTACAGTGAAGAATGTAAAATTAAACAGAGCCCGACATTAAATACGGTACAATGAAACAGTGCCCTACAGTGAACAATGTACAATTAAACACAGCCCGACATTAAATACGGTACAATGAAACAGTGCCCTACACTGAACAATGTAAAATTAAACATAGCACGACATTAAATACGGTACAATGAAACAGTGCCCTACACTGAACAATGTAAAATTAAACAGAGCCCGACATTACATACAGTACAATGAATCAGTGCCCTACAATGAACAATGTCAAATTAAACACAGCCCGACATTAAATACGGTACAATGAATCAGTGCCCTACACTAAACAATGTAAAATTAAACACAGCCCGACATTAAATACAGTACAATGAATCAGTGCCCTACAATGAACAATGTCAAATTAAACACAGCCCGACATTAAATACGGTACAATGAATCAGTGCCCTACACTAAACAATGTAAAATTAAACACAGCCCGACATTAAATACAGTACAATGAAACAGTGCCCTACAGTGAACAAGGTAAAATTAAACAGAGCCCGACATTAATTACGATGCAATGAATCAGTGCCCTACACTGAACAATGTAAAATAAAACACAGCCCTACATTAAATACGGTACAATGAAACAGTGCCCTACACTGAACAATGTAAAATTAAACATAGCCCGACATTAAATACGGTACAATGAAACAGTGCCCTACAGTGAACAATGTAAAATTAAACAGAGCCCGACATTAAATACAGTACAATGAAACAGTGCCCTACAGTGAACAATGTAAAATTAAACGGAGCCCGACATTAAATACAGTGCAATGAAACAGTGACCTACAGTAAACAAGGCAACATTAAACACAGCCCGACATTAACTACGGTAAAATGAAACAGTGCCCTACACTGAGCAAGGTAAAATTAAACAGAGCTCGACATTAAATACGGTACAATGAAACAGTGCCCTACACTGAACAAGGTAAAATTAAACAGAGCCCGACATTAAATACAGTACAATGAAACAGTGACCTACAGTAAACAAGGCAAAATTAAACAGAGCCCGACATTAAATACAGTACAATGAAACAGTGCCCTACACTGAACAATGTAACATTAAACAAAGCCCGACATTAAGTACGGGACAATGAAACAGTGCCCGACAGTGAACAATGTACAATTAAACACAGCCCGACATTAAATACGGTACAGTGAAACAGTGTCCTACACTGAACAATGTAAAATTAAACACAGCCCGACATTAAATACGGTACAATGAAACAGTGCCCTACACTGAACAAGGTAAAATTAAACAGAGCCCAACATTAAATACAGCACAATGAAACAATGCCCTACAGTGAACAATGTAAAATTAAACATAGCCCGACATTAAATACGGTACAATGAAACAGTGCCCTACACTGAACAATGTAAAATTAAACATAGCCCGACATTAAATACGGTACAATGAAACAGTGCCCTACACTGAACAATGTAAAATTAAACAGAGCCCGACATTAAATACAGTACAATGAATCAGTGCCCTACAATGAACAATGTCAAATTAAACACAGCCCGACATTAAATACGGTACAATGAAACAGTGCCCTACAGTGAACAAGGTAAAATTAAACAGAGCCCGACATTAAATACGGTACAATGAAACAGTGCCCTACAGTGAACAAGGTAAAATTAAACAGAGCCCGACATTAAATACGGTACAATGAAACAGTGCCCTACAGTGAACAATGTAAAATTGAACAGAGCCCGACATTAAATACAGTACAATGAAACAGTGCCCTACAGTGAACAATGTAAAATTAAACAGAGCCCGACATTAAATACAGTGCAATGAAACAGTGACCTACAGTAAACAAGGCAACATTAAACACAGCCCGACATTAACTACGGTAAAATGAAACAGTGCCCTACACTGAGCAAGGTAAAATTAAACAGAGCTCGACATTAAATACGGTACAATGAAACAGTGCCCTACACTGAACAAGGTAAAATTAAACAGAGCCCGACATTAAGTACAGTACAATGAAACAGTGACCTACAGTAAACAAGGCAAAATTAAACAGAGCCCGACATTAAATACAGTACAATGAAACAGTGCCCTATACTGAACAATGTAACATTAAACAAAGCCCGACATTAAGTACGGGACAATGAAACAGTGCCCGACAGTGAACAATGTACAATTAAACACAGCCCGACATTAAATACGGTAAAATGAAACAGTGCCCTACACTGAACAAGGTAAAATTAAACACAGCCCGACATTAAATACGGTACAGTGAAACAGTGTCCTACACTGAACAATGTAAAATTAAACACAGCCCGACATTAAATACGGTACAATGAAACAGTGCCCTACACTGAACAAGGTAAAATTAAACAGAGCCCAACATTAAATACAGCACAATGAAACAATGCCCTACAGTGAACAATGTAAAATTAAACACAGCCCGACATTAAATACGGTAAAATGAAACAGTGCCCTACACTGGACAAGGTAAAATTAAACAGAGCCCGACATTAAATACAGCACAATGAAACAATGCCCTACAGTGAACAATGTAAAATTAAACACAGCCCGACATTAACTACGGTAAAATGAAACAGTGCCCTACACTGAGCAAGGTAAAATTAAACAGAGCTCGACATTAAATACGGTACAATGAAACAGTGCCCTACACTGAACAAGGTAAAATTAAACAGAGCCCGACATTAAATACAGTACAATGAAACAGTGACCTACAGTAAACAAGGCAAAATTAAACAGAGCCCGACATTAAATACAGTACAATGAATCAGTGCCCTACAATGAACAATGTCAAATTAAACACAGCCCGACATTAAATACGGTACAATGAATCAGTGCCCTACACTAAACAATGTAAAATTAAACACAGCCCGACATTAAATACAGTCCAATGAAACAGTGCCCTACAGTGAACAAGGTAAAATTAAACAGAGCCCGACATTAATTACGATGCAATGAATCAGTGCCCTACACTGAACAATGTAAAATAAAACACAGCCCTACATTAAATACGGTACAATGAAACAGTTCCCTACACTGAACAATGTAAAATTAAACATAGCCCGACATTAAATACGGTACAATGAAACAGTGCCCTACAGTGAACAATGTAAAATTAAACAGAGCCCGACATTAAATACAGTACAATGAAACAGTGCCCTACAGTGAACAATGTAAAATTAAACGGAGCCCGACATTAAATACAGTGCAATGAAACAGTGACCTACAGTAAACAAGGCAACATTAAACACAGCCCGACATTAACTACGGTAAAATGAAACAGTGCCCTACACTGAGCAAGGTAAAATTAAACAGAGCCCGACATTAAATACAGTACAATGAAACAGTGACCTACAGTAAACAAGGCAAAATTAAACAGAGCCCGACATTAAATACAGTACAATGAAACAGTGCCCTACACTGAACAATGTAACATTAAACAAAGCCCGACATTAAGTACGGGACAATGAAACAGTGCCCGACAGTGAACAATGTACAATTAAACACAGCCCGACATTAAATACGGTAAAATATAAAAGTGCCCTACACTGAACAAGGTAAAATTAAACACAGCCCGACATTAAATACGGTACAATGAAACAGTGCCCTACACTGAACAATGTAAAATTAAACAGAGCTCGACATGAAATACGGTACAATGAAACAGTGCCCTACACTGAACAAGGTAAAATTAAACAGAGCCCGACATTAAATACAGTACAATGAAACAGTGACCTCCAGTAAACAAGGCAAAATTAAACAGAGCCCGACATTAAATACAGCACAATGAAACAGTGCCCTACACTGAACAATGTAACATTAAACAAAGCCCGACATTAAGTACGGGACAATGAAACAGTGCCCGACAGTGAACAATGTACAATTAAACACAGCCCGACATTAAATACGGTAAAATGAAACAGTGCCCTACACTGAACAAGGTAAAATTAAACACAGCCCGACATTAAATACGGTACAATGAAACAGTGCCCTACACTGAACAATGTAAAATTAAACACAGCCCGACATTAAATACGGTACAATGAAACAGTGCCCTACACTGAACAAGGTTAAATTAAACACAGCCCGGCACTAAATACGGTACAATGAAACAGTGCCCTAATGTGAACAATGTACAATTAAACACAGCCCGACATTAAATACGGTACAATGAAACAGTGCCCTACATTGAACAATGTAAAATTAAACAGAGCCCGACATTAAATACAGTACAATGAAACAGTGCCCTACAGTGAAGAATGTAAAATTAAACACAGCCCGACATTAAATACAGTACAATGAAACAGTGACCTACAGTGAACAATGTAAAATTAAACATAGCCCGACATTAAATACGGTACAATGAAACAGTTCCCTACAGTGAACAATGTAAAATTAAACAGAGCACGACATTAAATACAGTACAATGTAACAGTGTCCTCCACTGAGCAAGGTAAAATTAAACACAGCCCGACATTAAATACGGTACAATGAAACAGTGCCCTACACTGAACAAGGTAAAATTAAACAGAGCCCGACATTAAATACAGTACAATGAAACAGTGCCTTACAGTGAACAATGTACAATTAAACACAGCCCGACACTAAATACGGTACAATGAAACAGTGCCCTACAGTGAACAATGTACAATTAAACACAGCCCGACATTGAATACGGTAAAATGAAACAGTGCCCTACACTGAACATTGTAAAATTAAACAGAGCCCGACATTAAATACGGTACAATGAAACAGTGCCCTACACTAAACAATGTAAAATTAATCAGAGCCCGACATTAAATACGGGACAATGAAACAGTGCGCGACAGTGAACAAGGTAAAATTAAACAGAGCCCAACATTAAATACCGCACAATGAAACAATGCCCTACAGTGAAGAATGTAAAATTAAACAGAGCCCGACATTAAATACGGTACAATGAAACAGTGCCCTACAGTGAACAATGTACAATTAAACACAGCCCGACATTAAATACGGTACAATGAAACAGTGCCCTACACTGAACAATGTAAAATTAAACATAGCACGACATTAAATACGGTACAATGAAACAGTGCCCTACACTGAACAATGTAAAATTAAACAGAGCCCGACATTAAATACAGTACAATGAATCAGTGCCCTACAATGAACAATGTCAAATTAAACACAGCCCGACATTAAATACGGTACAATGAATCAGTGCCCTACACTAAACAATGTAAAATTAAACACAGCCCGACATTAAATACAGTACAATGAATCAGTGCCCTACAATGAACAATGTCAAATTAAACACAGCCCGACATTAAATACGGTACAATGAATCAGTGCCCTACACTAAACAATGTAAAATTAAACACAGCCCGACATTAAATACAGTACAATGAAACAGTGCCCTACAGTGAACAAGGTAAAATTAAACAGAGCCCGACATTAATTACGATGCAATGAATCAGTGCCCTACACTGAACAATGTAAAATAAAACACAGCCCTACATTAAATACGGTACAATGAAACAGTGCCCTACACTGAACAATGTAAAATTAAACATAGCCCGACATTAAATACGGTACAATGAAACAGTGCCCTACAGTGAACAATGTAAAATTAAACAGAGCCCGACATTAAATACAGTACAATGAAACAGTGCCCTACAGTGAACAATGTAAAATTAAAGGGAGCCCGACATTAAATACAGTGCAATGAAACAGTGACCTACAGTAAACAAGGCAACATTAAACACAGCCCGACATTAACTACGGTAAAATGAAACAGTGCCCTACACTGAGCAAGGTAAAATTAAACAGAGCTCGACATTAAATACGGTACAATGAAACAGTGCCCTACACTGAACAAGGTAAAATTAAACAGAGCCCGACATTAAATACAGTACAATGAAACAGTGACCTACAGTAAACAAGGCAAAATTAAACAGAGCCCGACATTAAATACAGTACAATGAAACAGTGCCCCACACTGAACAATGTAACATTAAACAAAGCCCGACATTAAGTACGGGACAATGAAACAGTGCCCGACAGTGAACAATGTACAATTAAACACAGCCCGACATTAAATACGGTACAGTGAAACAGTGTCCTACACTGAACAATGTAAAATTAAACACAGCCCGACATTAAATACGGTACAATGAAACAGTGCCCTACACTGAACAAGGTAAAATTAAACAGAGCCCAACATTAAATACAGCACAATGAAACAATGCCCTACAGTGAACAATGTAAAATTAAACATAGCCCGACATTAAATACGGTACAATGAAACAGTGCCCTACACTGAACAATGTAAAATTAAACATAGCCCGACATTAAATACGGTACAATGAAACAGTGCCCTACACTGAACAATGTAAAATTAAACAGAGCCCGACATTAAATACAGTACAATGAATCAGTGCCCTACAATGAACAATGTCAAATTAAACACAGCCCGACATTAAATACGGTACAATGAAACAGTGCCCTACAGTGAACAAGGTAAAATTAAACAGAGCCCGACATTAAATACGGTACAATGAAACAGTGCCCTACAGTGAACAAGGTAAAATTAAACAGAGCCCGACATTAAATACGGTACAATGAAACAGTGCCCTACAGTGAACAATGTAAAATTAAACAGAGCCCGACATTAAATACAGTACAATGAAACAGTGCCCTACAGTGAACAATGTAAAATTAAACAGAGCCCGACATTAAATACAGTGCAATGAAACAGTGACCTACAGTAAACAAGGCAACATTAAACACAGCCCGACATTAACTACGGTAAAATGAAACAGTGCCCTACACTGAGCAAGGTAAAATTAAACAGAGCTCGACATTAAATACGGTACAATGAAACAGTGCCCTACACTGAACAAGGTAAAATTAAACAGAGCCCGACATTAAGTACAGTACAATGAAACAGTGACCTACAGTAAACAAGGCAAAATTAAACAGAGCCCGACATTAAATACAGTACAATGAAACAGTGCCCTATACTGAACAATGTAACATTAAACAAAGCCCGACATTAAGTACGGGACAATGAAACAGTGCCCGACAGTGAACAATGTACAATTAAACACAGCCCGACATTAAATACGGTAAAATGAAACAGTGCCCTACACTGAACAAGGTAAAATTAAACACAGCCCGACATTAAATACGGTACAGTGAAACAGTGTCCTACACTGAACAATGTAAAATTAAACACAGCCCGACATTAAATACGGTACAATGAAACAGTGCCCTACACTGAACAAGGTAAAATTAAACAGAGCCCAACATTAAATACAGCACAATGAAACAATGCCCTACAGTGAACAATGTAAAATTAAACACAGCCCGACATTAAATACGGTAAAATGAAACAGTGCCCTACACTGGACAAGGTAAAATTAAACAGAGCCCGACATTAAATACAGCACAATGAAACAATGCCCTACAGTGAACAATGTAAAATTAAACACAGCCCGACATTAACTACGGTAAAATGAAACAGTGCCCTACACTGAGCAAGGTAAAATTAAACAGAGCTCGACATTAAATACGGTACAATGAAACAGTGCCCTACACTGAACAAGGTAAAATTAAACAGAGCCCGACATTAAATACAGTACAATGAAACAGTGACCTACAGTAAACAAGGCAAAATTAAACAGAGCCCGACATTAAATACAGTACAATGAAACAGTGCCCTAAAGTGAACAATGTACAATTAAACACAGCGCGACACTAAATACGGTACAATGAAACAGTGCCCTACAGTGAACAATGTACAATTAAACACAGCCCGACATTAAATACGGTACAATGAAACAGTGCCCTGCAGTGAACAATGTAAAATTAAACAGAGCTCGACATTAAATGCGGTACAATGAAACAGTGCCCTACACTGAACAAGGTAAAATTAAACAGAGCCCGACATTAAATACAGTACAATGAAACAGTGACCTCCAGTAAACAAGGCAAAATTAAACAGAGCCCGACATTAAATACAGTACAATGAAACAGTGCCCTACACTGAACAATGTAACATTAAACAAAGCCCGACATTAAGTACGGGACAATGAAACAGTGCCCGACAGTGAACAATGTACAATTAAACACAGCCCGACATTAAATACGGTAAAATGAAACAGTGCCCTACACTGAACAAGGTAAAATTAAACACAGCCCGACATTAAATACGGTACAATGAAACAGTGCCCTACACTGAACAATGTAAAATTAAACACAGCCCGACATTAAATACGGTACAATGAAACAGTGCCCTACACTGAACAAGGTTAAATTAAACACAGCCCGACATTAAATACAGCACAATGAAACAGTGCCCTACAGTGAACAATGTACAATTAAACACAGCCCGACACTAAATACGTTACAATGAAACAGTGCCCTGAAGTGAACAATGTACAATTAAACACAGCCCGACATTAAATACGGTACAATGAAACAGTGCCCTACATTGAACAATGTAAAATTAAACAGAGCCCGACATTAAATACAGTACAATGAAACAGTGCCCTACAGTGAAGAATGTAAAATTAAACACAGCCCGACATTAAATACAGTACAATGAAACAGTGACCTACAGTGAACAATGTAAAATTAAACATAGCCCGACATTAAATACGGTACAATGAAACAGTGCCCTACAGTGAACAATGTAAAATTAAACAGAGCCCGACATTAAATACGGTGCAATGAATCAGTGCCCTACACTGAACAATGTAAAATAAAACACAGCCCGACATTAAATACGGTACAATGAAACCGTGCCCTACACTGAACAATGTAAAATTAAACAGAGCCCGACATTAAATACGGTACCGTAAAACAGTGCCCGGCACTGAACAATGTAAAATTAAACACAGCCCGACATTAAATACGGTTCAATGAAACAGTGCCCTACACTGAACAAGGTAAAATTAAACAGAGCCCAACATTAAATACAGCACAATGAAACAATGCCCTACAGTGAACAATGTAAAATTAAACAGAGCCCGACATTAAATACAGTACAATGAAACAGTGACCTACAGTAAACAAGGCAAAATTAAACAGAGCCCGACATTAAATACAGTACAATGAAACATGCCCTACACTGAACAATGTAAAATTAAACACAGCCCGACATTAAATACGGTACAATGAAACAGTGCCCTACACTGAACAAGGTAAAATTAAACACAGCCCGACATTAAATACAGTACAATGAAACAGTGCCCTAAAGTGAACAATGTACAATTAAACACAGGGCGACACTAAATACGGTACAATGAAACAGTGCCCTACAGTGAACAATGTAAAATTAAACAGAGCCCGACATTAAATACAGTGCAATGAAACAGTGACCTACAGTAAACAAGGCAAAATTAAACACAGCCCGACATTAAATACAGTACAATGAAACAGTGACCTACAGTGAACAATGTAAAATTAAACAGAGCTCGACATTAAATACGGTACAATGAAACAGTGCCCTACACTGAACAAGGTAAAATTAAACAGAGCCCGACATTAAATACAGTACAATGAAACAGTGACCTACAGGAAACAAGGCAAAATTAAACAGAGCCCGACATTAAATACAGTACAATGAAACAGTGCCCTACACTGAACAATGTAACATTAAACAAAGCCCGACATTAAGTACGGGACAATGAAACAGTGCCCGACAGTCAACAATGTACAATTAAACACAGCCCGACATTAAATACGGTAAGATGAAACAGTGCCCTACACTGAACAAGGTAAAATTAAACACAGCCCGACATTAAATACGGTACAATGAAACAGTGCCCTACACTGAACAAGGTAAAATTAAACACAGCCCGACATTAAATACAGTACAATGAAACAGTGCCTTACAGTGAACAATGTACAATTAAACACAGCGCGACACTAAATTCGGTACAATGAAACAGTGCCCTACAGTGAACAATGTACAATTAAACACAGCCCGACATTGAATACGGTACAATGAAACAGTGCCCTACACTGAACATTGTAAAATTAAACACAGCCCGACATTGAATACGGTACAATGAAACAGTGCCCTACACTGAACATTGTAAAATTAAACACAGCCCGACATTGAATACGGTACAATGAAACAGTGCCCTACACTGAACATTGTAAAATTAAACAGAGCCCGACATTAAATACGGTGCAATGAATCAGTGCCCTACACTGAACAATGTAAAATAAAACACAGCCCGACATTAAATACGGTACAGTGAAACAGTGCCCTACACTGAACAATGTAAAATTAAACACAGCCCGACATTGAATACGGTACAATGAAACAGTGCCCTACACTGAACATTGTAAAATTAAACACAGCCCGACATTGAATACGGTACAATGAAACAGTGCCCTACACTGAACATTGTAAAATTAAACAGAGCCCGACATTAAATACGGTGCAATGAATCAGTGCCCTACACTGAACAATGTAAAATAAAACACAGCCCGACATTAAATACGGTACAATGAAACAGTGCCCTAAACTGAACAATGTAAAATTAAACAGAGACCGACATTAAATACGGTACAGTGAAACAGTGCCCTACACTGAACAATGTAAAATTAAACACAGCCCGACATTAAATACGGTACAATGAAACAGTGCCCTACACTGAACAAGGTAAAATTAAACAGAGCCCAACATTAAACACAGCACAATGAAACAATGCCCTACAGTGAACAATGTAAAATTAAACACAGCCCGACATTAAATACGGTAAAATGAAACAGTGCCCTACACTGAACAAGGTAAAATTAAACAGAGCCCGACATTAAAGACAGCACAATGAAACAATGCCCTACAGTGAACAATGTAAAATTAAACACAGCCCGACATTAACTACGGTAAAATGAAACAGTGCCCTACACTGAGCATGGTAAAATTAAACAGAGCTCGACATTAAATACGGTACAATGAAACACTGCCCTACACTGAACAAGGTAAAATTAAACAGAGCCCGACATTAAATACAGTACAATGAAACAGTGACCTACAGTAAACAAGGCAAAATTAAACAGAGCCCGACATTAAATACAGTACAATGAAACATGCCCTACACTTAACAATGTAACATTAAACAAAGCCCGACATTAAGTACGGGACAATGAAACAGTGCCCGACAGTGAACAATGTACAATTAAACACAGCCCGACATTAAATACGGTAAAATGAAACAGTGCCCTACACTGAACAAGGTAAAATTAAACACAGCCCGACATTAAATACTGTACAATGAAACAGTGCCCTACACTGAACAATGTAAAATTAAACACAGCCCGACATTAAATACGGTAAAATGAAACAGTGCCCAACACTGAACAAGGTAAAATTAAACACAGCCCGACATTAAATACGGTACAATGAAACAGTGCCCTACACTGAACAATGTAAAATTAAACACAGCCCGACATTAAATACGGTACAATGAAACAGTGCCCTACACTGAACAATGTAAAATTAAACACAGCCCGACATTAAATACGGTACAATGAAACAGTGCCCTACACTGAACAAGGTAAAATTAAACACAGCCAGACATTAAATACAGTACAATGAAACAGTGCCCTAAAGTGAACAATGTACAATTAAACACAGCGCGACACTAAATACGGTACAATTAAAGAGTGCCCTACAGTGAACAATGTAAAATTAAACACAGCGCGACACTAAATACGGTACAATGAAACAGTGCCCTACAGTGAACAAGGTAAAATTAAACACAGCCCGACATTAAATACGGTACAATGAAACAGTGCCCTACACTGAACAATGTAAAATTAAACACAGCCCGACATTAAATACGGTACAATGAAACAGTGCCCTACACTGAACAAGGTAAAATTAAACAGAGCCCAACATTAAATACAGCACAATGAAACAATGCCCTACAGTGAACAATGTAAAATTAAACAGAGCCCGACATTAAATACAGTACAATGAAACAGTGACCTACAGTAAACAAGGCAAAATTAAACAGAGCCCGACATTAAATACAGTACAATGAAACATGCCCTACACTGAACAATGTAAAATTAAACACAGCCCGACATTAAATACGGTACAATGAAACAGTGCCCTACACTGAACAAGGTAAAATTAAACACAGCCCGACATTAAATACAGTACAATGAAACAGTGCCCTAAAGTGAACAATGTACAATTAAACACAGGGCGACACTAAATACGGTACAATGAAACAGTGCCCTACAGTGAACAATGTAAAATTAAACAGAGCCCGACATTAAATACAGTGCAATGAAACAGTGACCTACAGTAAACAAGGCAAAATTAAACACAGCCCGACATTAAATACAGTACAATGAAACAGTGACCTACAGTGAACAATGTAAAATTAAACAGAGCTCGACATTAAATACGGTACAATGAAACAGTGCCCTACACTGAACAAGGTAAAATTAAACAGAGCCCGACATTAAATACAGTACAATGAAACAGTGACCTACAGGAAACAAGGCAAAATTAAACAGAGCCCGACATTAAATACAGTACAATGAAACAGTGCCCTACACTGAACAATGTAACATTAAACAAAGCCCGACATTAAGTACGGGACAATGAAACAGTGCCCGACAGTCAACAATGTACAATTAAACACAGCCCGACATTAAATACGGTAAAATGAAACAGTGCCCTACACTGAACAAGGTAAAATTAAACACAGCCCGACATTAAATACGGTACAATGAAACAGTGCCCTACACTGAACAAGGTAAAATTAAACACAGCCCGACATTAAATACAGTACAATGAAACAGTGCCTTACAGTGAACAATGTACAATTAAACACAGCGCGACACTAAATTCGGTACAATGAAACAGTGCCCTACAGTGAACAATGTACAATTAAACACAGCCCGACATTGAATACGGTACAATGAAACAGTGCCCTACACTGAACATTGTAAAATTAAACACAGCCCGACATTGAATACGGTACAATGAAACAGTGCCCTACACTGAACATTGTAAAATTAAACACAGCCCGACATTGAATACGGTACAATGAAACAGTGCCCTACACTGAACATTGTAAAATTAAACAGAGCCCGACATTAAATACGGTGCAATGAATCAGTGCCCTACACTGAACAATGTAAAATAAAACACAGCCCGACATTAAATACGGTACAGTGAAACAGTGCCCTACACTGAACAATGTAAAATTAAACACAGCCCGACATTGAATACGGTACAATGAAACAGTGCCCTACACTGAACATTGTAAAATTAAACACAGCCCGACATTGAATACGGTACAATGAAACAGTGCCCTACACTGAACATTGTAAAATTAAACAGAGCCCGACATTAAATACGGTGCAATGAATCAGTGCCCTACACTGAACAATGTAAAATAAAACACAGCCCGACATTAAATACGGTACAATGAAACAGTGCCCTAAACTGAACAATGTAAAATTAAACAGAGACCGACATTAAATACGGTACAGTGAAACAGTGCCCTACACTGAACAATGTAAAATTAAACACAGCCCGACATTAAATACGGTACAATGAAACAGTGCCCTACACTGAACAAGGTAAAATTAAACAGAGCCCAACATTAAACACAGCACAATGAAACAATGCCCTACAGTGAACAATGTAAAATTAAACACAGCCCGACATTAAATACGGTAAAATGAAACAGTGCCCTACACTGAACAAGGTAAAATTAAACAGAGCCCGACATTAAAGACAGCACAATGAAACAATGCCCTACAGTGAACAATGTAAAATTAAACACAGCCCGACATTAACTACGGTAAAATGAAACAGTGCCCTACACTGAGCATGGTAAAATTAAACAGAGCTCGACATTAAATACGGTACAATGAAACACTGCCCTACACTGAACAAGGTAAAATTAAACAGAGCCCGACATTAAATACAGTACAATGAAACAGTGACCTACAGTAAACAAGGCAAAATTAAACAGAGCCCGACATTAAATACAGTACAATGAAACATGCCCTACACTTAACAATGTAACATTAAACAAAGCCCGACATTAAGTACGGGACAATGAAACAGTGCCCGACAGTGAACAATGTACAATTAAACACAGCCCGACATTAAATACGGTAAAATGAAACAGTGCCCTACACTGAACAAGGTAAAATTAAACACAGCCCGACATTAAATACTGTACAATGAAACAGTGCCCTACACTGAACAATGTAAAATTAAACACAGCCCGACATTAAATACGGTAAAATGAAACAGTGCCCAACACTGAACAAGGTAAAATTAAACACAGCCCGACATTAAATACGGTACAATGAAACAGTGCCCTACACTGAACAATGTAAAATTAAACACAGCCCGACATTAAATACGGTACAATGAAACAGTGCCCTACACTGAACAATGTAAAATTAAACACAGCCCGACATTAAATACGGTACAATGAAACAGTGCCCTACACTGAACAAGGTAAAATTAAACACAGCCAGACATTAAATACAGTACAATGAAACAGTGCCCTAAAGTGAACAATGTACAATTAAACACAGCGCGACACTAAATACGGTACAATTAAAGAGTGCCCTACAGTGAACAATGTAAAATTAAACACAGCGCGACACTAAATACGGTACAATGAAACAGTGCCCTACAGTGAACAAGGTAAAATTAAACACAGCCCGACATTAAATACGGTACAATGAAACAGTGCCCTACACTGAACAATGTAAAATTAAACACAGCCCGACATTAAATACGGTACAATGAAACAGTGCCCTACACTGAACAAGGTAAAATTAAACACAGCCCGACATTAAATACAGTACAATGAAACAGTGCCTTACAGTGAACAATGTACAATTAAACACAGCGCGACACTAAATACGGTACAATGAAACAGTGCCCTACAGTGAACAATCTACAATTAAACACAGCCCGACATTGAATACGGTACAATGAAACAGTGCCCTACACTGAACATTGTAAAATTAAACAGAGCCCGACATTAAATACGGTGCAATGAATCAGTGCCCTACACTGAACAATGTAAAATGAAACACAGCCCGACATTAAATACGGTACAATGAAACAGTGCCCTAAACTGAACAATGTAAAATTAAACAGAGACCGACATTAAATACGGTACAATGAAACAGTGCCCTACACTGAACAAGGTAAAATTAAACAGAGCCCAACATTAAATACAGCACAATGAAACAATGCCCTACAGTGAACAATGTAAAATTAAACACAGCCCGACATTAAATACGGTAAAATGAAACAGTGCCCTACACTGAACAAGGTAAAATTAAACAGAGCCCGACATTAAAGACAGCACAATGAAACAATGCCCTACAGTGAACAATGTAAAATTAAACACAGCCCGACATTAACTACGGTAAAATGAAACAGTGCCCTACACTGAGCAAGGTAAAATTAAACAGAGATCGACATTAAATACGGTACAATGAAACAGTGCCCTACACTGAACAAGGTAAAATTAAACAGAGCCCGGCATTAAATACAGTACAATGAAACAGTGACCTACAGTAAACAAGGCAAAATTAAACAGAGCCCGACATTAAATACAGTACAATGAAACAGTGCCCTACACTGAACAATGTAACATTAAACAAAGCCCGACATTAAGTACGGGACAATGAAACAGTGCCCGACAGTGAACAATGTACAATTAAACACAGCCCGACATTAAATACAGTACAATGAAACAGTGCCCTACAGTGAACAATGTAAAATTATACAGAGCTCGACATTAAATACGGTACAATGAAACAGTGCCCTACACTGAACAAGGTAAAATTAAACAGAGCCCGACATTAAATACAGTACAATGAAACAGTGACCTACAGTAAACAAGGCAAAATTAAACAGAGCCCGACATTAAATACAGTACAATGAAACAGTGCCCTACACTGAACAATGTAACATTAAACAAAGCCCGACATTAAGTATGGGACAATGAAACAGTGCCCGACAGTGAACAATGTACAATTAAACACAGCCCGACATTAAATACGGTAAAATGAAACAGTGCCCTACACTGAACAAGGTAAAATTAAACACAGCCCGACATTAAATACGGTACAATGAAACAGTGCCCGACACTGAACAATGTAAAATTAAACACAGCCCGACATTAAATACGGTACAATGAAACAGTGCCCTACAATGAACAAGGTAAAATTAAACACAGCCCGACATTAAATACGGTACAATGAAACAGTGCCCTACACTGAACAAGGTAAAATTAAACAGAGCCCGACATTAAATACAGTACAATGAAACAGTGCCCTAAAGTGAACAATGTACAATTAAACACAGCGCGACACTAAATACGGTACAATGAAACAGTGCCCTACAGTGAACAATGTACAATTAAACACAGCCCGACATTAAATACGGTACAATGAAACAGTGCCCTACAGTGAACAATGTAAAATTAAACAGAGCTCGACATTAAATACGGTACAATGAAACAGTGCCCTACACTGAACAAGGTAAAATTAAACAGAGCCCGACATTAAATACAGTACAATGAAACAGTGACCTACAGTAAACAAGGCAAAATTAAACAGAGCCCGACATTAAATACAGTACAATGAAACAGTGCCCTACACTGAACAATGTAACATTAAACAAAGCCCGACATTAAGTACGGGACAATGAAACAGTGCCCGACAGTGAACAATATACAATTAAACACAGCCCGACATTAAATACGGTAAAATGAAACAGTGCCCTACACTGAACAAGGTAAAATTAAACACAGCCCGACATTAAATACTGTACAATGAAACAGTGCCCTACACTGAACAATGTAAAATTAAACATAGCCCGACATTAAATACGGTACAATGAAACAGTGCCCTACACTGAACAAGGTAAAATTAAACACAGCCCGACATTAAATACAGCACAATGAAACAGTGCCCTACAGTGAACAATGTACAATTAAACACAGCCCGACATTAAATACGGTACAATGAAACAGTGCCCTACAGTGAACAATGTAAAATTAAACAGAGCCCAACATTAAATACAGTACAATGAAACAGTGCCCTACAGTGAAGAATGTAAAATTAAACACAGCCCGACATTAAATACAGTACAATGAAACAGTGACCTACAGTGAACAATGTAAAATTAAACATAGCCCGACATTAAATACGGTACAATGAAACAGTGCCCTACAGTGAACAATGTAAAATTAAAAAGAGCACGACATTAAATACAGTACAATGTAACAGTGTCCTCCACTGAGCAAGGTAAAATTAAACACAGCCCGACATTAAATACGGTACAATGAAACAGTGCCCTACACTGAACAAGGTAAAATTAAACAGAGCCCGACATTAAATACAGTACAATGAAACAGTGCCTTACAGTGAACAATGTACAATTAAACACAGCCCGACACTAAATACGGTACAATGAAACAGTGCCCTACAGTGAACAATGGACAATTAAACACAGCCCGACATTGAATACGGTAAAATGAAACAGTGCCCTACACTGAACATTGTAAAATTAAACAGAGCCCGACATTAAACACGGTGCAATGAATCAGTGCCCTACACTGAACAATGCAAAATAAAACACAGCCCGACATTAAATACGGTACAATGAAACAGTGCCCTACACTGAACATTGTAAAATTAAACAGAGCCCGACATTAAATACGGTACCGTAAAACAGTGCCCGGCACTGAACAATGTAAAATTCAACACAGCCCGACATTAAATACGGTTCAATGAAACAGTGCCCTACACTGAACAAGGTAAAATTAAACAGAGCCCGACATTAAATACGGTAAAATGAAACAGTGCCCTACACTGAACAAGGTAAAATTAAACAGAGCCCGACATTAAAGACAGCACAATGAAACAATGCCCTACAGTGAACAATGTAAAATTAAACAGAGCCCGACATTAAATACGGTAAAATGAAACAGTGCCCTACACTGAACAAGGTAAAATTAAACAGAGCCCGACATTAAAGACAGCACAATGAAACAATGCCCTACAGTGAACAATGTAAAATTAAACACAGCCCGACATTAACTACGGTAAAATGAAACAGTGCCCTACACTGAGCAAGGTAAAATTAAACAGAGCCCGACATTAAATACGGTACAATGAAACAGTGCCCTACACTGAACAATGTAAAATTAAACACAGCCCGACATTAAATACGGTACAATGAAACAGTGCCCTACACTGAACAAGGTAAAATTAAACACAGCCCGACATTAAATACAGTGCAATGAAACAGTGACCTACAGTAAACAAGGCAAAATTAAACACAGCCCGACATTAAATACAGTACAATGAAACAGTGACCTACAGTGAACAATGTAAAATTAAACAGAGCTTGACATTAAATACGGTACAATGAAACTGTGCCCTACACTGAACAAGGTAAAATTAAACAGAGCCCGACATTAAATACAGTACAATGAAACAGTGACCTACAGTAAACAAGGCAAAATTAAACAGAGCCCGACATTAAATACAGTACAATGAAACAGTGCCCTACACTGAACAATGTAACATTAAACAACGCCCGACATTAAGTACGGGACAATGAAACAGTCCCGACAGTGAACAATGTACAATTAAACACAGCCCGACATTAAATACGGTAAAATGAAACAGTGCCCTACACTGAACAAGGTAAAATTAAACACAGCCCGACATTAAATACGGTACAATGAAACAGTGACCTACAGTGAACAATGTAAAATTAAACATAGCCCGACATTAAATACGGTACAATGAAACAGTGCCCTACAGTGAACAATGTAAAATTAAAAAGAGCACGACATTAAATACAGTACAATGTAACAGTGTCCTCCACTGAGCAAGGTAAAATTAAACACAGCCCGACATTAAATACGGTACAATGAAACAGTGCCCTACACTGAACAAGGTAAAATTAAACAGAGCCCGACATTAAATACAGTACAATGAAACAGTGCCTTACAGTGAACAATGTACAATTAAACACAGCCCGACACTAAATACGGTACAATGAAACAGTGCCCTACAGTGAACAATGGACAATTAAACACAGCCCGACATTGAATACGGTAAAATGAAACAGTGCCCTACACTGAACATTGTAAAATTAAACAGAGCCCGACATTAAACACGGTGCAATGAATCAGTGCCCTACACTGAACAATGCAAAATAAAACACAGCCCGACATTAAATACGGTACAATGAAACAGTGCCCTACACTGAACATTGTAAAATTAAACAGAGCCCGACATTAAATACGGTACCGTAAAACAGTGCCCGGCACTGAACAATGTAAAATTCAACACAGCCCGACATTAAATACGGTTCAATGAAACAGTGCCCTACACTGAACAAGGTAAAATTAAACAGAGCCCGACATTAAATACGGTAAAATGAAACAGTGCCCTACACTGAACAAGGTAAAATTAAACAGAGCCCGACATTAAAGACAGCACAATGAAACAATGCCCTACAGTGAACAATGTAAAATTAAACAGAGCCCGACATTAAATACGGTAAAATGAAACAGTGCCCTACACTGAACAAGGTAAAATTAAACAGAGCCCGACATTAAAGACAGCACAATGAAACAATGCCCTACAGTGAACAATGTAAAATTAAACACAGCCCGACATTAACTACGGTAAAATGAAACAGTGCCCTACACTGAGCAAGGTAAAATTAAACAGAGCCCGACATTAAATACGGTACAATGAAACAGTGCCCTACACTGAACAATGTAAAATTAAACACAGCCCGACATTAAATACGGTACAATGAAACAGTGCCCTACACTGAACAAGGTAAAATTAAACACAGCCCGACATTAAATACAGTGCAATGAAACAGTGACCTACAGTAAACAAGGCAAAATTAAACACAGCCCGACATTAAATACAGTACAATGAAACAGTGACCTACAGTGAACAATGTAAAATTAAACAGAGCTTGACATTAAATACGGTACAATGAAACTGTGCCCTACACTGAACAAGGTAAAATTAAACAGAGCCCGACATTAAATACAGTACAATGAAACAGTGACCTACAGTAAACAAGGCAAAATTAAACAGAGCCCGACATTAAATACAGTACAATGAAACAGTGCCCTACACTGAACAATGTAACATTAAACAACGCCCGACATTAAGTACGGGACAATGAAACAGTCCCGACAGTGAACAATGTACAATTAAACACAGCCCGACATTAAATACGGTAAAATGAAACAGTGCCCTACACTGAACAAGGTAAAATTAAACACAGCCCGACATTAAATACGGTACAATGAAACAGTGCCCTACACTGAACAAGGTAAAATTAAACACAGCCCGACATTAAATACAGTACAATGAAACAGTGCCCTAGAGTGAACAATGTACAATTAAACACAGCCCGACACTAAATACGGTACAATGAAACAGTGCCCTACACTGAACAAGGTAAAATTAAACACAGCCCGACATTAAATACAGTACAATGAAACAGTGCCCAAACAGTGAACAAAGTACAATTAAACACAGCCCGACATTAAATACGGTAAAATGAAACAGTGCCCTACACTGAACAATGTAACATTAAACAAAGCCCGACATTAAGTACGGGACAATGAAACAGTGCCCGACAGTGAACAATGTACAATTAAACACAGCCCGACATTAAATACAGTACAATGAAACAGTGCCCTACAGTGAACAATTTAAAATTATACAGAGCTCGACATTAAATACGGTACAATGAAACAGTGCTCTACACTGAACAAGGTAGAATTAAACAGAGCCCGACATTAAATACAGTACAAGGAAACAGTGACCTACAGTAAACAAGGCAAAATTAAACAGAGCCCGACATTAAATACAGTACAATGAAACAGTGCCCTACACTGAACAATGTAACATTAAACACAGCCCGACATTAAATACGGTACAATGAAACAGTGCCCTACACTGAACAATGTAAAATTAAACACAGCCCGACATTAAATACGGTACAATGAAACAGTTCCCTAAACTGAACAAGGTAAAATTAAACACAGCCCGACATTAAATACAGTACAATGAAACTGTGCCCTACAGTGAACAATGTACAATTAAACACAGCCCGACACTAAATACGGTACAATGAAACAGTGCCCTACACTGAACAATGTAAAATTAAACACAGCTCGACATTAAATACGGTACAATGAAACAGTGCCCTACACTGAACAAGGTAAAATTAAACACAGCCCGACATTAAATACAGTACAATGAAACAGTGCCCTACAGTGAAGAATGCAAAATTAAACACAGCCCGACATTAAATACAGTACAGTGAAACAGTGACCTACAGTGAACAATGTAAAATTAAACATAGCCCGACATTAAATACGGTACAATGAAACAGTGCCCTACAGTGAACAATGTAACATTAAACAGAGCCCGACATTAAATACAGTACAATGAAACAGTGCCCTACAGTGAAGAATGCAAAATTAAACACAGCCCGACATTAAATACAGTACAATGAAACAGTGACCTACAGTGAACAATGTAAAATTAAACAGAGCACGACATTAAATACAGTACAATGTAACAGTGCCCTCCACTGAGCAAGGTAAAATTAAACACAGCCCGACATTAAATACGGTACAATGAAACAGTGCCCTACACTGAACAAGGTAAAATTAAACAGAGCCCGACATTAAATACAGTACAATGAAACAGTGCCTTACAGTGAACAATGTACAATTAAACACAGCCCGACACTAAATACGGTACAATGAAATAGTGCCCTACACTGAACAAGGTAAAATTAAACAGAGCCCGACATTAAATACAGGACAATGAAACAGTGCCTTACAGTGAACAATGTACAATTAAACACAGCCCGACATTAAATACGGTACCGTTAAACAGTGCCCGACACTGAACAATGTAAAATTAAACACAGCCCGACATTAAATACGGTTCAATGAAACAGTGCCCTACACTGAACAAGGTAAAATTAAACAGAGCCCAACATTAAATACAGCACAATGAAACAATGCCCTACAGTGAACAATGTAAAATTAAACACAGCCCGACATTAAATACGGTAAAATGAAACAGTGCCCTACACTGAACAAGGTAAAATTAAACAGAGCCCGACATTAAATACAGCACAATGAAACAATGCCCTACAGTGAACAATGTAAAATTAAACACAGCCCGACATTAACTACGGTAAAATGAAACAGTGCCCTACACTGTTCAAGGTAAAATTAAACAGAGCTCGACATTAAATACGGTACAATGAAACACTGCCCTACACTGAACAAGGTAAAATTAAACAGAGCCCGACATTAAATACGGTACAATGAAACAGTGCCCGACAGTGAACAATGTACAATTAAACACAGCCCGACATTAAATACGGTAAAATGAAACAGTGCCCTACACTGAACAAGGTAAAATTAAATACAGCCCGACATTAAATACGGTACAATGAAACAGTGCCCTACACTGAACAAGGTAAAATTAAACACAGCCCGACATTAAATACAGTACAATGAAACAGTGCCCAAACAGTGAACAAAGTACAATTAAACACAGCCCGACATTAAATACGGTAAAATGAAACAGTGCCCTACACTGAACAAGGTAAAATTAAACACAGCCCGACATTAAATACGGTACAATGAAACAGTGCCCTACACTGAACAAGGTAAAATTAAACACAGCCCGACATTAAATACAGTACAATGAAACAGTGCCCTACAGTGAACAATGTACAATTAAACACAGCCCGACACTAAATACGGTACAATGAAACAGTGCCCTACACTGAACAAGGTAAAATTAAACACAGCCCGACATTAAATACAGTACAATGAAACAGTGCCCAAACAGTGAACAAAGTACAATTAAACACAGCCCGACATTAAATACGGTAAAATGAAACAGTGCCCGACACTGAACAATGTAACATTAAACAAAGCCCGACATTAAGTACGGGACAATGAAACAGTGCCCGACAGTGAACAATGTACAATTAAACACAGCCCGACATTAAATACAGTACAATGAAACAGTGCCCTACAGTGAACAATGTAAAATTATACAGAGCTCGACATTAAATACGGTACAATGAAACAGTGCCCTAAACTGAACAAGGTAAAATTAAACAGAGCCCGACATTAAATACAGTGCAATGAAACAGTGACCTACAGTAAACAAGGCAAAATTAAACACAGCCCGACATTAAATACAGTACAATGAAACAGTGACCTACAGTGAACAATGTAAAATTAAACAGAGCTTGACATTAAATACGGTACAATGAAACTGTGCCCTACACTGAACAAGGTAAAATTAAACACAGCCCGACATTAAATACAGTACAATGAAACAGTGACCTACAGTGAACAATGTAAAATTAAACAGAGCTTGACATTAAATACGGTACAATGAAACAGTGACCTACAGTGAACAATGTAAAATTAAACAGAGCTTGAAATTAAATACGTTACAATGAAACTGTGCCCTACACTGAACAAGGTAAAATTAAACACAGCCCGACATTAAATACGGTAAAATGAAACAGTGCCCTACACTGAACAAGGTAAAATTAAACACAGCCCGACATTAAATACGGTACAATGAAACAGTGCCCTACACTGAACAAGGTAAAATTAAACACAGCACGACATTAAATACAGTACAATGAAACAGTGCCCAAACAGTGAACAAAGTACAATTAAACACAGCCCGACATTAAATACGGTAAAATGAAACAGTGCCCTACTGTGAACAATGTAAAATTATACAGAGCTCGACATTAAATACGGTACAATGAAACAGTGCCCTACACTGAACAAGGTAAAATTAAACAGAGCCCGACATTAAATACAGTACAATGAAACAGTGACCTACAGTAAACAAGGCAAAATTAAACAGAGCCCGACATTAAATACAGTACAATGAAACAGTGCCCTACACTGAACAATGTAATATTAAACAAAGCCCGACATTAAGTATGGGACAATGAAACAGTGCCTTACAGTGAACAATGTACAATTAAACACAGCCCGACACTAAATACGGTACAATGAAACAGTGCCCTACAGTGAACAATGTACAATTAAACACAGCCCGACATTGAATACGGTAAAATGAAACAGTGCCCTACACTGAACATTGTAAAATTAAACAGAGCCCGACATTAAACACGGTGCAATGAATCAGTGCCCTACACTGAACAATGCAAATTAAAACACAGCCCGACATTAAATACGGTACAATGAAACAGTGCCCTACACTGAACAATGTAAAATTAAACAGAGCCCGACATTAAATACGGTACCGTAAAACAGTGCCCGGCACTGAACAATGTAAAATTCAACACAGCCCGACATTAAATACGGTTCAATGAAACAGTGCCCTACACTGAACAAGGTAAAATTAAACAGAGCCCGACATTAAATACGGTAAAATGAAACAGTGCCCTACACTGAACAAGGTAAAATTAAACAGAGCCCGACATTAAATACAGCACAATGAAACAATGCCCTACAGTGAACAATGTAAAATTAAACACAGCTCGACATTAACTACGGTAAAATGAAACAGTGCCCTACACTGAGCAAGGTAAAATTAAACAGAGCCCGACATTAAATACGGTACAATGAAACAGTGCCCTACACTGAACAATGTAAAATTAAACACAGCCCGACATTAAATACGGTACAATGAAACAGTGCCCTACACTGAACAAGGTAAAATTAAACAGAGCCCGACATTAAATACAGTGCAATGAAACAGTGACCTACAGTAAACAAGGCAAAATTAAACACAGCCCGACATTAAATACAGTACAATGAAACAGTGACCTACAGTGAACAATGTAAAATTAAACAGAGCTTGACATTAAATACGGTACAATGAAACTGTGCCCTACACTGAACAAGGTAAAATTAAACACAGCCCGACATTAAATACAGTACAATGAAACAGTGACCTACAGTGAACAATGTAAAATTAAACAGAGCTTGACATTAAATACGGTACAATGAAACAGTGACCTACAGTGAACAATGTAAAATTAAACAGAGCTTGACATTAAATACGGTACAATGAAACTGTGCCCTACACTGAACAAGGTAAAATTAAACACAGCCCGACATTAAATACGGTAAAATGAAACAGTGCCCTACACTGAACAAGGTAAAATTAAACACAGCCCGACATTAAATACGGTACAATGAAACAGTGCCCTACACTGAACAAGGTAAAATTAAACACAGCACGACATTAAATACAGTACAATGAAACAGTGCCCAAACAGTGAACAAAGTACAATTAAACACAGCCCGACATTAAATACGGTAAAATGAAACAGTGCCCTACACTGAACAAGGTAAAATTAAACACAGCCCGACATTAAATACGGTACAATGAAACAGTGCCCTACACTGAACAAGGTAAAATTAAACACAGCCCGACATTAAATACAGTACAATGAAACAGTGCCCTACACTGAACAAGGTAAAATTAAACAGAGCCCGACATTAAATACGGTAAAATGAAACAGTGCCCTACACTGAACAAGGTAAAATTAAACAGAGCCCGACATTAAAGACAGCACAATGAAACAATGCCCTACAGTGAACAATGTAAAATTAAACACAGCCCGACATTAAATACGGTAAAATGAAACAGTGCCCTACACTGAACAAGGTAAAATTAAACAGAGCCCGACATTAAAGACAGCACAATGAAACAATGCCCTACAGTGAACAATGTAAAATTAAACACAGCCCGACATTAACTACGGTAAAATGAAACAGTGCCCTACACTGAGCAAGGTAAAATTAAACAGAGCCCGACATTAAATACGGTACAATGAAACAGTGCCCTACACTGAACAATGTAAAATTAAACACAGCCCGACATTAAATACGGTACAATGAAACAGTGCCCTACACTGAACAAGGTAAAATTAAACAGAGCCCGACATTAAATACAGTGCAATGAAACAGTGACCTACAGTAAACAAGGCAAAATTAAACACAGCCCGACATTAAATACAGTACAATGAAACAGTGACCTACAGTGAACAATGTAAAATTAAACAGAGCTTGACATTAAATACGGTACAATGAAACTGTGCCCTACACTGAACAAGGTAAAATTAAACAGAGCCCGACATTAAATACAGTACAATGAAACAGTGACCTACAGTGAACAAGGCAAAATTAAACAGAGCCCGACATTAAATACAGTACAATGAAACAGTGCCCTACACTGAACAATGTAACATTAAACAAAGCCCGACATTAAGTACGGGACAATGAAACAGTCCCGACAGTGAACAATGTACAATTAAACACAGCCCGACATTAAATACGGTAAAATGAAACAGTGCCCTACACTGAACAAGGTAAAATTAAACACAGCCCGACATTAAATACGGTACAATGAAACAGTGCCCTACACTGAACAAGGTAAAATTACACACAGCCCGACATTAAATACAGTACAATGAAACAGTGCCCAAACAGTGAACAAAGTACAATTAAACACAGCCCGACATTAAATACGGTAAAATGAAACAGTGCCCTACACTGAACAAGGTAAAATTAAACACAGCCCGACATTAAATACGGTACAATGAAACAGTGCCCTACACTAAACAAGGTAAAATTAAACACAGCCCGACATTAAATACAGTACAATGAAACAGTGCCCTACAGTGAACAGTGTACAATTAAACACAGCCCGACACTAAATACGGTACAATGAAACAGTGCCCTAAACTGAACAAGGTAAAATTAAACACAGCCCGACATTAAATACAGTACAATGAAACAGTGCCCAAACAGTGAACAAAGTACAATTAAACACAGCCCGACATTAAATACGGTAAAATGAAACAGTGCCCTACACTGAACAATGTAACATTAAACAAAGCCCGACATTAAGTACGGGACAATGAAACAGTGCCCGACAGTGAACAATGTACAATTAAACACAGCCCGACATTAAATACAGTACAATGAAACAGTGCCCTACAGTGAACAATGTAAAATTATACAGAGCTCGACATTAAATACGGTACAATGAAACAGTGCCCTACACTGAACAAGGTAAAATTAAACAGAGCCCGACATTAAATACAGTACAAGGAAACAGTGACCTACAGTAAACAAGGCAAAATTAAACAGAGCCCGACATTAAATACAGTACAATGAAACAGTGCCCTACACTGAACAATGTAACATTAAACACAGCCCGACATTAAATACGGTACAATGAAACAGTGCCCTACACTGAACAATGTAAAATTAAACACAGCCCGACATTAAATACGGTACAATGAAACAGTTCCCTAAACTGAACAAGGTAAAATTAAACACAGCCCGACATTAAATACAGTACAATGAAACTGTGCCCTACAGTGAACAATGTACAATTAAACACAGCCCGACACTAAATACGGTACAATGAAACAGTGCCCTACACTGAACAATGTAAAATTAAACACAGCTCGACATTAAATACGGTACAATGAAACAGTGCCCTACACTGAACAAGGTAAAATTAAACACATCCCGACATTAAATACAGTACAATGAAACAGTGCCCTACAGTGAAGAATGCAAAATTAAACACAGCCCGACATTAAATACAGTACAGTGAAACAGTGACCTACAGTGAACAATGTAAAATTAAACATAGCCCGACATTAAATACGGTACAATGAAACAGTGCCCTACAGTGAACAATGTAACATTAAACAGAGCCCGACATTAAATACAGTACAATGAAACAGTGCCCTACAGTGAAGAATGCAAAATTAAACACAGCCCGACATTAAATACAGTACAATGAAACAGTGACCTACAGTGAACAATGTAAAATTAAACAGAGCACGACATTAAATACAGTACAATGTAACAGTGCCCTCCACTGAGCAAGGTAAAATTAAACACAGCCCGACATTAAATACGGTACAATGAAACAGTGCCCTACACTGAACAAGGTAAAATTAAACAGAGCCCGACATTAAATACAGTACAATAAAACAGTGCCTTACAGTGAACAAAGTACAATTAAACACAGCCCGACACTAAATACGGTACAATGAAACAGTGCCCTACAGTGAACAATGTACAATTAAACACAGCCGGACATTGAATACGGTACAATGATACAGTGCCCTACACTGAACATTGTAAAATTAAACAGAGCCCGACATTAAATACGGTACAATGAAACAGTGCCTTACAGTGAACAATGTACAATTAAACACAGCCCGATACTAAATACGGTACAATGAAACAGTGCCCTACAGTGAACAATGTACAATTAAACACAGCCCGACATTGAATACGGTACAATGATACAGTGCCCTACACTGACCAATGTAAAATTAAACAGAGCCCGACATTAAATACGGTACCGTTAAACAGTGCCCTACACTGACCAATGTAAAATTAAACAGAGCCCGACATTAAATACGGTACCGTTAAACAGTGCCCTACACTGACCAATGTAAAATTAAACAGAGCCCGACATTAAATACGGTACCGTTAAACAGTGCCCGACACTGAACAATGTAAAATTAAACACAGCCCGACATTAAATACGGTTCAATGAAACAGTGCCCTACACTGAACAAGGTAAAATTAAACAGAGCCCAACATTAAATACAGCACAATGAAACAATGCCCTCCAGTGAACAATGTAAAATTAAACACAGCCCGACATTAAATACGGTAAAATGAAACAGTGCCCGACACTGAACAATGTAAAATTAAACACAGCCCGACATTAAATACGGTTCAATGAAACAGTGCCCTACACTGAACAAGGTAAAATTAAACAGAGCCCAACATTAAATACAGCACAATGAAACAATGCCCTACAGTGAACAATGTAAAATTAAACACAGCCCGACATTAAATACGGTAAAATGAAACAGTGCCCTACACTGAACAAGGTAAAATTAAACAGAGCCCGACATTAAATACAGCACAATGAAACAATGCCCTACAGTGAACAATGTAAAATTAAACACAGCCCGACATTAACTACGGTAAAATGAAACAGTGCCCTACACTGTTCAAGGTAAAATTAAACAGAGCTCGACATTAAATACGGTACAATGAAACACTGCCCTACACTGAACAAGGTAAAATTAAACAGAGCCCGACATTAAATACAGTTCAATGAAACAGTGACCTACAGTAAACAAGGCAAAATTAATCAGAGCCCGACATTAAATACAGTACAATGAAACATGCCCTACACTTAACAATGTAACATTAAACAAAGCCCGACATTAAGTACGGGACAATGAAACAGTGCCCGACAGTGAACAATGTACAATTAAACACAGCCCGACATTAAATACGGTAAAATGAAACAGTGCCCTACACTGAACAAGGTAAAATTAAACACAGCCCGACATTAAATACGGTACAATGAAACAGTGCCCTACACTGAACAAGGTAAAATTAAACACAGCCCGACATTAAATACAGTACAATGAAACAGTGCCCTAAAGTGAACAATGTACAATTAAACACAGCGCGACACTAAATACGGTACAATGAAACAGTGCCCTACAGTGAACAATGTACAATTAAACACAGCCCGACATTAAATACGGTACAATGAAACAGTGCCCGACAGTGAACAATATAAAATTAAACAGAGCCCGACATTAAATACAGTGCAATGAAACAGTGACCTACACTAAACAAGGCAAAATTAAACACAGACCGACATTAAATACAGTACAATGAAACAGTGACCTACAGTGAACAATGTAAAATTAAACAGAGCTCGACATTAAATACGGTACAATGAAACAGTGCCCTACATTGAACAAGATAAAATTAAACACAGCCCGACATTAAGTACGGGACAATCAAACAGTGCCCGACAGTGAAAAATGTACAATTAAACACAGCCCGACATTAAATACGGTAAAATATAAAAGTGCCCTACACTGAACAAGGTAAAATTAAACACAGCCCGACATTAAATACAGTACAATGAAACAGTGCCCTACAGTGAAGAATGCAAAATTAAACACAGCCCGACATTAAATACAGTACAATGAAACAGTGACCTACAGTGAACAATGTAAAATTAAACAGAGCACGACATTAAATACAGTACAATGTAACAGTGCCCTCCACTGAGCAAGGTAAAATTAAACACAGCCCGACATTAAATACGGTACAATGAAACAGTGCCCTACACTGAACAAGGTAAAATTAAACAGAGCCCGACATTAAATACAGTACAATAAAACAGTGCCTTACAGTGAACAAAGTACAATTAAACACAGCCCGACACTAAATACGGTACAATGAAACAGTGCCCTACAGTGAACAATGTACAATTAAACACAGCCCGACATTAAATACGGTAAAATGAAACAGTGCCCGACACTGAACAATGTAAAATTAAACACAGCCCGACATTAAATACGGTTCAATGAAAGAGTGCCCTACACTGAACAAGGTAAAATTAAACAGAGCCCAACATTAAATACAGCACAATGAAACAATGCCCTACAGTGAACAATGTAAAATTAAACACAGCCCGACATTAAATACGGTACAATGAAACAGTGCCCTACACTGAACAATGTAAAATTAAACACAGCCCGACATTAAATACGGTACAATGAAACAGTGCCCTACACTGAACAAGGTAAAATTAAACACAGCCCGACATTAAATACAGTACAATGAAACAGTGCCCTAAAGTGAACAATGTACAATTAAACACAGCGCGACACTAAATACGGTACAATGAAACAGTGCCCTACAGTGAACAATGTACAATTAAACACAGCCCGACATTAAATACGGTACAATGAAACAGTGCCCGACAGTGAACAATATAAAATTAAACAGAGCCCGACATTAAATACAGTGCAATGAAACAGTGACCTACAGTAAACAAGGCAAAATTAAACACAGACCGACATTAAATACAGTACAATGAAACAGTGACCTACAGTGAACAATGTAAAATTAAACAGAGCTCGACATTAAATACGGTACAATGAAACAGTGCCCTACATTGAACAAGATAAAATTAAACACAGCCCGACATTAAGTACGGGACAATCAAACAGTGCCCGACAGTGAAAAATGTACAATTAAACACAGCCCGACATTAAATACGGTAAAATATAAAAGTGCCCTACACTGAACAAGGTAAAATTAAACACAGCCCGACATTAAATACAGTACAATGAAACAGTGCCCTACAGTGAAGAATGCAAAATTAAACACAGCCCGACATTAAATACAGTACAATGAAACAGTGACCTACAGTGAACAATGTAAAATTAAACAGAGCACGACATTAAATACAGTACAATGTAACAGTGCCCTCCACTGAGCAAGGTAAAATTAAACACAGCCCGACATTAAATACGGTACAATGAAACAGTGCCCTACACTGAACAAGGTAAAATTAAACAGAGCCCGACATTAAATACAGTACAATAAAACAGTGCCTTACAGTGAACAAAGTACAATTAAACACAGCCCGACACTAAATACGGTACAATGAAACAGTGCCCTACAGTGAACAATGTACAATTAAACACAGCCCGACATTGAATACGGTACAATGATACAGTGCCCTACACTGAACATTGTAAAATTAAACAGAGCCCGACATTAAATACGGTACAATGAAACAGTGCCTTACAGTGAACAATGTACAATTAAACACAGCCCGACACTAAATACGGTACAATGAAACAGTGCCCTACAGTGAACAATGTACAATTAAACACAGCCCGACATTGAATACGGTACAATGATACAGTGCCCTACACTGACCAATGTAAAATTAAACAGAGCCCGACATTAAATACGGTACCGTTAAACAGTGCCCTACACTGACCAATGTAAAATTAAACAGAGCCCGACATTAAATACGGTACCGTTAAACAGTGCCCTACACTGACCAATGTAAAATTAAACAGAGCCCGACATTAAATACGGTACCGTTAAACAGTGCCCGACACTGAACAATGTAAAATTAAACACAGCCCGACATTAAATACGGTTCAATGAAACAGTGCCCTACACTGAACAAGGTAAAATTAAACAGAGCCCAACATTAAATACAGCACAATGAAACAATGCCCTACAGTGAACAATGTAAAATTAAACACAGCCCGACATTAAATACGGTAAAATGAAACAGTGCCCGACACTGAACAATGTAAAATTAAACACAGCCCGACATTAAATACGGTTCAATGAAACAGTGCCCTACACTGAACAAGGTAAAATTAAACAGAGCCCAACATTAAATACAGCACAATGAAACAATGCCCTACAGTGAACAATGTAAAATTAAACACAGCCCGACATTAAATACGGTAAAATGAAACAGTGCCCTACACTGAACAAGGTAAAATTAAACAGAGCCCGACATTAAATACAGCACAATGAAACAATGCCCTACAGTGAACAATGTAAAATTAAACACAGCCCGACATTAACTACGGTAAAATGAAACAGTGCCCTACACTGTTCAAGGTAAAATTAAACAGAGCTCGACATTAAATACGGTACAATGAAACACTGCCCTACACTGAACAAGGTAAAATTAAACAGAGCCCGACATTAAATACAGTTCAATGAAACAGTGACCTACAGTAAACAAGGCAAAATTAATCAGAGCCCGACATTAAATACAGTACAATGAAACAGTGCCCTACACTGAACAATGTAACATTAAACAAAGCCCGACATTAAGTACGGGACAATGAAACAGTGCCCGACAGTGAACAATGTACAATTAAACACAGCCCGACATTAAATACGGTAAAATGAAACAGTGCCCTACACTGAACAAGGTAAAATTAAACACAGCCCGACATTAAATACGGTACAATGAAACAGTCCCCTACACTGAACAATGTAAAATTAAACACAGCCCGACATTAAATACGGTACAATGAAACAGTGCCCTACACTGAACAATGTAAAATTAAACACAGCCCGACATTAAATACGGTACAATGAAACAGTGCCCTACACTGAACAAGGTAAAATTAAACACAGCCCGACATTAAATACAGTACAATGAAACAGTGCCCTAAAGTGAACAATGTACAATTAAACACAGCGCGACACTAAATACGGTACAATGAAACAGTGCCCTACAGTGAACAATGTACAATTAAACACAGCCCGACATTAAATACGGTACAATGAAACAGTGCCCGACAGTGAACAATATAAAATTAAACAGAGCCCGACATTAAATACAGTGCAATGAAACAGTGACCTACAGTAAACAAGGCAAAATTAAACACAGACCGACATTAAATACAGTACAATGAAACAGTGACCTACAGTGAACAATGTAAAATTAAACAGAGCTCGACATTAAATACGGTACAATGAAACAGTGCCCTACATTGAACAAGATAAAATTAAACACAGCCCGACATTAAGTACGGGACAATCAAACAGTGCCCGACAGTGAAAAATGTACAATTAAACACAGCCCGACATTAAATACGGTAAAATATAAAAGTGCCCTACACTGAACAAGGTAAAATTAAACACAGCCCGACATTAAATACGGTACAATGAAACAGTGCCCTACACTGAACAATGTAAAATTAAACACAGCCCGACATTAAATACGGTACAATGAAACAGTGCCCTACACTGAACAAGGTAAAATTAAACAGAGCCCGACATTAAATACAGTACAATGAAACAGTGCCCTAAAGTGAACAATGTACAATTAAACACAGCGCGACACTAAATACGGTACAATGAAACAGTGCCCTACAGTGAACAATGTACAATTAAACACAGCCCGACATTAAATACGGTACAATGACACAGTGCCCTACAGTGAACAATGTAAAATTAAACAGAGCTCGACATTAAATACGGTACAATGAAACAGTGCCCTACACTGAACAAGGTAAAATTAAACAGAGCCCGACATTAAATACAGTACAATGAAACAGTGACCTACAGTAAACAAGGCAAAATTAAACAGAGCCCGACATTAAATACAGTACAATGAAACAGTGCCCTACACTGAACAATGTAACATTAAACAAAGCCCGACATTAAGTACGGGACAATGAAACAGTGCCCGACAGTGAACAATGTACAATTAAACACAGCCCGACATTAAATACGGTAAAATGAAACAGTGCCCTACACTGAACAAGGTAAAATTAAACACAGCCCGACATTAAATACAGCACAATGAAACAGTGCCCTACAGTGAACAATGTACAATTAAACACAGCCCGACACTAAATACGGTACAATGAAACAGTGCCCTAAAGTGAACAATGTACAAGTAAACACAGCCCGACATTAAATACGGTACAATGAAACAGTGCCCTACACTGAACAATGTAAAACTAAACACAGCCCGACATTAAATACGGTACAATGAAACAGTGCCCTACACTGAACAAGGTAAAATTAAACACAGCCCGACATTAAATACAGTACAATGAAACAGTGCCCTAAAGTGAACAATGTACAATTAAACACAGCGCGACACTAAATACGGTACAATGAAACAGTGCCCTACAGTGAACAATGTACAATTAAACACAGCCCGACATTAAATACGGTACAATGAAACAGTGCCCGACAGTGAACAATATAAAATTAAACAGAGCCCGACATTAAATACAGTGCAATGAAACAGTGACCTACAGTAAACAAGGCAAAATTAAACACAGCCCGACATTAAATACGGTAAAATGAAACAGTGCCCTACACTGTTCAAGGTAAAATTAAACAGAGCTCGACATTAAATACGGTACAATGAAACACTGCCCTACACTGAACAAGGTAAAATTAAACAGAGCCCGACATTAAATACAGTTCAATGAAACAGTGACCTACAGTAAACAAGGCAAAATTAATCAGAGCCCGACATTAAATACAGTACAATGAAACATGCCCTACACTTAACAATGTAACATTAAACAAAGCCCGACATTAAGTACGGGACAATGAAACAGTGCCCGACAGTGAACAATGTACAATTAAACACAGCCCGACATTAAATACGGTAAAATGAAACAGTGCCCTACACTGAACAAGGTAAAATTAAACACAGCCCGACATTAAATACGGTACAATGAAACAGTCCCCTACACTGAACAATGTAAAATTAAACACAGCCCGACATTAAATACGGTACAATGCAACAGTGCCCTACACTGAACAATGTAAAATTAAACACAGCCCGACATTAAATACGGTACAATGAAACAGTGCCCTACACTGAACAAGGTAAAATTAAACACAGCCCGACATTAAATACAGTACAATGAAACAGTGCCCTAAAGTGAACAATGTACAATTAAACACAGCGCGACACTAAATACGGTACAATGAAACAGTGCCCTACAGTGAACAATGTACAATTAAACACAGCCCGACATTAAATACGGTACAATGAAACAGTGCCCGACAGTGAACAATATAAAATTAAACAGAGCCCGACATTAAATACAGTGCAATGAAACAGTGACCTACAGTAAACAAGGCAAAATTAAACACAGCCCGACATTAAATACAGTACAATGAAACAGTGACCTACAGTGAACAATGTAAAATTAAACAGAGCTCGACATTAAATACGGTACAATGAAACAGTGCCCTACATTGAACAAGATAAAATTAAACACAGCCCGACATTAAGTACGGGACAATCAAACAGTGCCCGACAGTGAACAATGTACAATTAAACACAGCCCGACATTAAATTCGGTAAAATATAAAAGTGCCCTAAACTGAACAAGGTAAAATTAAACACAGCCCGACATTAAATACGGTACAATGAAACAGTGCCCTACACTGAACAATGTAAAATTAAACACAGCCCGACATTAAATACGGTACAATGAAACAGTGCCCTACACTGAACAAGGTAAAATTAAACAGAGCCCGACATTAAATACAGTACAATGAAACAGTGCCCTACAGTGAACAATGTAAAATTAAACAGAGCCCGACATTAAATACAGTACAATGAAACAGTGCCCTACATTGAAGAATGTAAAATTAAACACAGCCCGACATTAAATACAGCACAATGAAACAGTGACCTACAGTGAACAATGTAAAATTAAACATAGCCCGACATTAAATACGGTACAATGAAACAGTGCCCTACAGTGAACAATGTAAAATTAAACAGAGCACGACATTAAATACAGTACAATGTAACAGTGTCCTCCACTGAGCAAGGTAAAATTAAACACAGCCCGACATTAAATACGGTACAATGAAACAGTGCCCTACACTGAACAAGGTAAAATTAAACAGAGCCCGACATTAAATACAGTACAATGAAATAGTGCCTTACAGTGAACAATGTACAATTAAACACAGCCCGACACTAAATACGGTACAATGAAACAGTGCCCTACAGTGAACAATGTACAATTAAACACAGCCCGACATTGAATACGGTAAAATGAAACAGTGCCCTACACTGAACATTGTAAAATTAAACGGAGCCCGACATTAAATACGGTGCAATGAATCAGTGCCCTACACTGAACAATGTAAAATAAAACACAGCCCGACATTAAATACGGTACAATGAAACAGTGCCCTACACTGAACAATTTAAAATAAAACACAGCCCGACATTAAATACGGTTCAATGAAACAGTGCCCTACACTGAACAAGGTAAACTTAAACAGAGCCCAACATTAAATACAGCACAATGAAACAATGCCCTACAGTGAACAATGTAAAATTAAACACAGCCCGACAATAAATACGGTAAAATGAAACAGTGCCCTACACTGAACAAGGTAAAATTAAACAGAGACCGACATTAAATACGGTAAAATGAAACAGTGCCCTACACTGAACAAGGTAACATTAAACATAGCCCGACATTAAATACGGTACAATGAAACAGTGCCCTACACTGAACAAGGTAAAATTAAACACAGCCCGACATTAAATACAGTACAATGAAACAGTGCCCTACAGTGAACAATGTACAATTAAACACAGCCCGACACTAAATACGGTACAATGAAACAGTGCCCTACAGTGAACAATGTACAATTAAACACAGCCCGACATTAAATACAGTACAATGAAACAGTGCCCTACATTGAAGAATGTAAAATTAAACACAGCCCGACATTAAATACAGTACAATGAAACAGTGACCTACAGTGAACAATGTAAAATTAAACATAGCCCGACATTAAATACGGTACAATGAAACAGTGCCCTACAGTGAACAATGTAAAATTAAACAGAGCACGACATTAAATACAGTACAATGTAACAGTGTCCTCCACTGAGCAAGGTAAAATTAAACACAGCCCGACATTAAATACGGTACAATGAAACAGTGCCCTACACTGAACAAGGTAAAATTAAACAGAGCCCGACATTAAATACAGTACAATGAAATAGTGCCTTACAGTGAACAATGTACAATTAAACACAGCCCGACACTAAATACGGTAAAATGAAACAGTGCCCTACACTGAACATTGTAAAATTAAACGGAGCCCGACATTAAATACGGTACAATGAAACAGTGCCCTACACTGAACAATTTAAAATAAAACACAGCCCGACATTAAATACGGTTCAATGAAACAGTGCCCTACACTGAACAAGGTAAACTTAAACAGAGCCCAACATTAAATACAGCACAATGAAACAATGCCCTACAGTGAACAATGTAAAATTAAACACAGCCCGACAATAAATACGGTAAAATGAAACAGTGCCCTACACTGAACAAGGTAAAATTAAACAGAGCCCGACATTAAATACGGTAAAATGAAACAGTGCCCTACACTGAACAAGGTAACATTAAACATAGCCCGACATTAAATACGGTACAATGAAACAGTGCCCTACACTGAACAAGGTAAAATTAAACACAGCCCGACATTAAATACAGTACAATGAAACAGTGCCCTACAGTGAACAATGTACAATTAAACACAGCCCGACATTAAATACGGTAAAATGAAACAGTGCCCTACAGTGAACAAGGTAAAATTAAACACAGCCCGACATTAAATACGGTACAATGAAACAGTGCCCTACACTGAACAAGGTAAAATTAAACACAGCCCGACATTAAATACAGTACAATGAAACAGTGCCCTACAGTGAACAATGTACAATTAAACACAGCCCGACACTAAATACGGTACAATGAAACAGTGCCCTACAGTGAACAATGTACAATTAAACACAGCCCGACATTAAATACGGTACAATGAAAGAGTGCCCTACAGTGAACAAGGTAAAATTAAACACAGCCCGACATTAAATACGGTACAATGAAACAGTGCCCTACACTGAACAAGGTAAAATTAAACACAGCCCGACATTAAATACAGTACAATGAAACAGTGCCCTACAGTGAACAAAGTACAATTAAACACAGCCCGACATTAAATACGGTAAAATGAAACAGTGCCCTGCACTGAACAATGAAACATTAAACAAAGCCCGACATTAAGTACGGGACAATGAAACAGTGCCCGACAGTGAACAATGTACAATTAAACACAGCCCGACATTAAATACAGTACAATGAAACAGTGCCCTACAGTGAACAATGTAAAATTATACAGAGCTCGACATTAAATACGGTACAATGAAACAGTGCCCTACACTGAACAAGGTAAAATTAAACAGAGCCCGACATTAAATACAGTACAATGAAACAGCGACCTACAGTAAACAAGGCAAAATTAAACAGAGCCCGACATTAAATACAGTACAATGAAACAGTGCCCTACACTGAACAATGTAACATTAAACAAAGCCCGACATTAAGTATGGGACAATGAAACAGTGCCTTACAGTGAACAATGTAGAATTAAACACAGCCCGACACTAAATACGGTACAATGAAACAGTGCCCTACAGTGAACAATGTACAATTAAACACAGCCCGACATTGAATACGGTAAAATGAAACAGTGCCCTACACTGAACATTGTAAAATTAAACAGAGCCCGACATTAAACACGGTGCAATGAATCAGTGCCCTACACTGAACAATGCAAAATAAAACACAGCCCGACATTAAATACGGTACCGTAAAACAGTGCCCGGCACTGAACAATGTAAAATTCAACACAGCCCGACATTAAATACGGTTCAATGAAACAGTGCCCTACACTGAACAAGGTAAAATTAAACAGAGCCCGACATTAAATACGGTAAAATGAAACAGTGCCCTATACTGAACAAGGTAAAATTAAACAGAGCCCGACATTAAAGACAGCACAATGAAACAATGCCCTACAGTGAACAATGTAAAATTAAACACAGCCTGACATTAAATACGGTAAAATGAAACAGTGCCCTACACTGAACAAGGTAAAATTAAACAGATCCCGACATTAAAGGCAGCACAATGAAACAATGCCCTACAGTGAACAATGTAAAATTAAACACAGCCCGACATTAACTACGGTAAAATGAAACAGTGCCCTACACTGAGCAAGGTAAAATTAAACAGAGCCCGACATTAAATACGGTACAATGAAACAGTGCCCTACACTGAACAATGTAAAATTAAACACAGCCCGACATTAAATACGGTACAATGAAACAGTGCCCTACACTGAACAAGGTAAAATTAAACACAGCCCGACATTAAATACAGTACAATGAAACAGTGCCCTAAAGTGAACAATGTACAATTAAACACAGCGCGACACTAAATACGGTACAATGAAACAGTGCCCTACAGTGAACAATGTAAAATTAAACAGAGCCCGACATTAAATACAGTGCAATGAAACAGTGACCTACAGTGAACAATGTAAAATTAAACAGAGCTTGACATTAAATACGGTACAATGAAACTGTGCCCTACACTGAACAAGGTAAAATTAAACAGAGCCCGACATTAAATACAGTACAATGAAACAGTGACCTACAGTAAACAAGGCAAAATTAAACAGAGCCCGACATTAAATGCAGTACAATGAAACAGTGCCCTACACTGAACAATGTAACATTAAACAAAGCCCGACATTAAGTACGGGACAATGAAACAGTGCCCGACAGTGAACAATGTACAATTAAACACAGCCCGACATTAAATACGGTAAAATGAAACAGTGCCCTACACTGAACAAGGTAAAATTAAACACAGCCCGACATTAAATACGGTACAATGAAACAGTGCCCTACACTGAACAAGGTAAAATTAAACACAGCCCGACATTAAATACAGTACAATGAAACAGTGCCCAAACAGTGAACAAAGTACAATTAAACACAGCCCGACATTAAATACGGTAAAATGAAACAGTGCCCTACACTGAACAAGGTAAAATTAAACACAGCCCGACATTAAATACGGTACAATGAAACAGTGCCCTACACTGAACAAGGTAAAATTAAACAGAGCCCGACATTAAATACAGTACAATGAAACAGTGCCCTACAGTGAACAATGTACAATTAAAAACAGCCCGACACTAAATACGGTACAATGAAACAGTGCCCTACACTGAACAAGGTAAAATTAAACACAGCCCGACATTAAATACAGTACAATGAAACAGTGCCCAAACAGTGAACAAAGTACAATTAAACACAGCCCGACATTAAATACGGTAAAATGAAACAGTGCCCTACAGTGAACAAGGTAAAATTAAACACAGCCCGACATTAAATACGGTACAATGAAACAGTGCCCTACACTGAACAAGGTAAAATTAAACACAGCCCGACATTAAATACAGTACAATGAAACAGTGCCCTACAGTGAACAATGTACAATTAAACACAGCCCGACACTAAATACGGTACAATGAAACAGTGCCCTACAGTGAACAATGTACAATTAAACACAGCCCGACATTAAATACGGTACAATGAAAGAGTGCCCTACAGTGAACAAGGTAAAATTAAACACAGCCCGACATTAAATACGGTACAATGAAACAGTGCCCTACACTGAACAATGTAAAATTAAACACAGCCCGACATTAAATACGGTACAATGAAACAGTGCCCTACACTGAACAAGGTAAAATTAAACACAGCCCGACATTAAATACAGTACAATGAAACAGTGCCCTACAGTGAACAATGTACAATTAAACACAGCCCGACACTAAATACGGTACAATGAAACAGTGCCCTACACTGAACAAGGTAAAATTAAACACAGCCCGACATTAAATACAGTACAATGAAACAGTGCCCAAACAGTGAACAAAGTACAATTAAACACAGCCCGACATTAAATACGGTAAAATGAAACAGTGCCCTACACTGAACAATGTAACATTAAACAAAGCCCGACATTAAGTACGGGACAATGAAACAGTGCCCGACAGTTAACAATGTACAATTAAACACAGCCCGACATTAAATACAGTACAATGAAACAGTGCCCTACAGTGAACAATGTAAAATTATACAGAGCTCGACATTAAATACGGTACAATGAAACAGTGCCCTACACTGAACAAGGTAAAATAAAACAGAGCCCGACATTAAATACAGTACAATGAAATAGCGACCTACAGTAAACAAGGCAAAATTAAACAGAGCCCGACATTAAATACAGTACAATGAAACAGTGCCCTACACTGAACAATGTAACATTAAACAAAGCCCGACATTAAGTACGGGACAATGAAACAGTGCCCGACAGTGAACAATGTACAATTAAACACAGCCCGACATTAAATACGGTAAAATGAAACAGTGCCCTACACTGAACAAGGTAAAATTAAACACAGCCCGACATTAAATACGGTACAATGAAACAGTGCCCTACACTGAACAAGGTAAAATTAAACACAGCCCGACATTAAATACAGTACAATGAAACAGTGCCCAAACAGTGAACAAAGTACAATTAAACACAGCCCGACATTAAATACGGTAAAATGAAACAGTGCCCTACACTGAACAAGGTAAAATTAAACACAGCCCGACATTAAATACGGTACAATGAAACAGTGCCCTACACTGAACAAGGTAAAATTAAACAGAGCCCGACATTAAATACAGTACAATGAAACAGTGCCCTACAGTGAACAATGTACAATTAAAAACAGCCCGACACTAAATACGGTACAATGAAACAGTGCCCTACACTGAACAAGGTAAAATTAAACACAGCCCGACATTAAATACAGTACAATGAAACAGTGCCCAAACAGTGAACAAAGTACAATTAAACACAGCCCGACATTAAATACGGTAAAATGAAACAGTGCCCTACAGTGAACAAGGTAAAATTAAACACAGCCCGACATTAAATACGGTACAATGAAACAGTGCCCTACACTGAACAAGGTAAAATTAAACACAGCCCGACATTAAATACAGTACAATGAAACAGTGCCCTACAGTGAACAATGTACAATTAAACACAGCCCGACACTAAATACGGTACAATGAAACAGTGCCCTACAGTGAACAATGTACAATTAAACACAGCCCGACATTAAATACGGTACAATGAAAGAGTGCCCTACAGTGAACAAGGTAAAATTAAACACAGCCCGACATTAAATACGGTACAATGAAACAGTGCCCTACACTGAACAATGTAAAATTAAACACAGCCCGACATTAAATACGGTACAATGAAACAGTGCCCTACACTGAACAAGGTAAAATTAAACACAGCCCGACATTAAATACAGTACAATGAAACAGTGCCCTACAGTGAACAATGTACAATTAAACACAGCCCGACACTAAATACGGTACAATGAAACAGTGCCCTACACTGAACAAGGTAAAATTAAACACAGCCCGACATTAAATACAGTACAATGAAACAGTGCCCAAACAGTGAACAAAGTACAATTAAACACAGCCCGACATTAAATACGGTAAAATGAAACAGTGCCCTACACTGAACAATGTAACATTAAACAAAGCCCGACATTAAGTACGGGACAATGAAACAGTGCCCGACAGTTAACAATGTACAATTAAACACAGCCCGACATTAAATACAGTACAATGAAACAGTGCCCTACAGTGAACAATGTAAAATTATACAGAGCTCGACATTAAATACGGTACAATGAAACAGTGCCCTACACTGAACAAGGTAAAATTAAACAGAGCCCGACATTAAATACAGTACAATGAAACAGCGACCTACAGTAAACAAGGCAAAATTAAACAGAGCCCGACATTAAATACAGTACAATGAAACAGTGCCCTACACTGAACAATGTAACATTAAACAAAGCCCGACATTAAGTATGGGACAATGAAACAGTGCCTTACAGTGAACAATGTACAATTAAACACAGCCCGACACTAAATACGGTACAATGAAACAGTGCCCTACAGTGAACAATGTACAATTAAACACAGCCCGACATTGAATACGGTAAAATGAAACAGTGCCCTACACTGAACATTGTAAAATTAAACAGAGCCCGACATTAAACACGGTGCAATGAATCAGTGCCATACACTGAACAATGCAAAATAAAACACAGCCCGACATTAAATACGGTACCGTAAAACAGTGCCCGGCACTGAACAATGTAAAATTCAACACAGCCCGACATTAAATACGGTTCAATGAAACAGTGCCCTACACTGAACAAGGTAAAATTAAACAGAGCCCGACATTAAATACGGTAAAATGAAACAGTGCCCTACACTGAACAAGGTAAAATTAAACAGAGCCCGACATTAAAGACAGCACAATGAAACAATGCCCTACAGTGAACAATGTAAAATTAAACACAGCCTGACATTAAATACGGTAAAATGAAACAGTGCCCTACACTGAACAAGGTAAAATTAAACAGATCCCGACTATAAAGGCAGCACAATGAAACAATGCCCTACAGTGAACAATGTAAAATTAAACACAGCCCGACATTAACTACGGTAAAATGAAACAGTGCCCTACACTGAGCAAGGTAAAATTAAACAGAGCCCGACATTAAATACGGTACAATGAAACAGTGCCCTACACTGAACAATGTAAAATTAAACACAGCCCGACATTAAATACGGTACAATGAAACAGTGCCCTACACTGAACAAGGTAAAATTAAACACAGCCCGACATTAAATACAGTGCAATGAAACAGTGACCTACAGTGAACAATGTAAAATTAAACAGAGCTTGACATTAAATACGGTACAATGAAACTGTGCCCTACACTGAACAAGGTAAAATTAAACAGAGCCCGACATTAAATACAGTACAATGAAACAGTGACCTACAGTAAACAAGGCAAAATTAAACAGAGCCCGACATTAAATACAGTACAATGAAACAGTGCCCTACACTGAACAATGTAACATTAAACAAAGCCCGACATTAAGTACGGGACAATGAAACAGTGCCCGACAGTGAACAATGTACAATTAAACACAGCCCGACATTAAATACGGCAAAATGAAACAGTGCCCTACACTGAACAAGGTAAAATTAAACACAGCCCGACATTAAATACGGTACAATGAAACAGTGCCCTACACTGAACAAGGTAAAATTAAACACAGCCCGACATTAAATACAGTACAATGAAACAGTGCCCAAACAGTGAACAAAGTACAATTAAACACAGCCCGACATTAAATACGGTAAAATGAAACAGTGCCCTACACTGAACAAGGTAAAATTAAACACAGCCCGACATTAAATACGGTACAATGAAACAGTGCCCTACACTGAACAAGGTAAAATTAAACAGAGCCCGACATTAAATACAGTACAATGAAACAGTGCCCTACAGTGAACAATGTACAATTAAAAACAGCCCGACACTAAATACGGTACAATGAAACAGTGCCCTACACTGAACAAGGTAAAATTAAACACAGCCCGACATTAAATACAGTACAATGAAACAGTGCCCAAACAGTGAACAAAGTACAATTAAACACAGCCCGACATTAAATACGGTAAAATGAAACAGTGCCCTACACTGAACAATGTAACATTAAACAAAGCCCGACATTAAGTACGGGACAATGAAACAGTGCCCGACAGTGAACAATGTACAATTAAACACAGCCCGACATTAAATACAGTACAATGAAACAGTGCCCTACAGTGAACAATGTAAAATTATACAGAGCTCGACATTAAATACGGTACAATGAAACAGTGCCCTACACTGAACAAAGTAAAATTAAACAGAGCCCGACATTAAATACAGTACAAGGAAACAGTGACCTACAGTAAACAAGGCAAAATTAAACAGAGCCCGACATTAAGTACAGTACATTGAAACAGTGCCCTACACTGAACAATGTAACATTAAACAAAGCCCGACATTAAGTATGGGACAATGAAACAGTGCCCGACAGTGAACAATGTAAAATTAAACACAGCCCGGCATTAAATACGGTACAATGAAACAGTTCCCTAAACTGAACAAGGTAAAATTAAACACAGCCCGACATTAAATACGGTACAATGAAACAGTGCCCTACACTGAACAATGTAAAATTAAACACAGCCCGGCATTAAATACGGTACAATGAAACAGTTCCCTAAACTGAACAAGGTAAAATTAAACACAGCCCGACATTAAATACAGTACAATGAAACTGTGCCCTACAGTGAACAATGTACAATTAAAGACAGCCCGACACTAAATACGGTACAATGAAACAGTGCCCTACAGTGAACAATGTAAAATTAAACACAGCCCGACATTAAATACGGTACAATGAAACAGTGCCCTACAGTGAACAATGTACAATTAAACACAGCCCGACATTAAATTCGGTAAAATGAAACAGTGCCCTACACTGAACAAGGTAAAATTAAACACAGCCCGACATTAAATACGGTACAATGAAACAGTGCCCTACACTGAACAATGTAAAATTAAACACAGCCCGACATTAAATACGGTACAATGAAACAGTGCCCTACACTGAACAAGGTAAAATTAAACACAGCCCGACATTAAATACAGTACAATGAAACAGTGCCCTACAGTGAACAATGTACAATTAAACACAGCCCGACATTAAATACAGTACAATGAAACAGTGCCCTACAGTGAACAATGTACAATTAAACACAGCCCGACACTAAATACGGTACAATGAAACAGTGCCCTGAAGTGAACAATGTACAATTAAACACAGCCCGACATTAAATACGGTACAATGAAACAGTGCCCTACAGTGAAGAATGCAAAATTAAACACAGCCCGACATTAAATACAGTACAATGAAACAGTGACCTACAGTGAACAATGTAAAATTAAACAGAGCACGAATTTAAATACAGTACAATGTAACAGTGCCCTCCACTGAGCAAGGTAAAATTAAACACAGCCCGACATTAAATACGGTACAATGAAACAGTGCCCTACACTGAACAAGGTAAAATTAAACAGAGCCCGACATTAAATACAGTACAATGAAACAGTGCCTTACAGTGAACAATGTACAATTAAACACAGCCCGACACTAAATACGGTACAATGAAACAGTGCCCTACAGTGAACAATGTACAATTAAACACAGCCCGACATTGAATACGGTACAATGATACAGTGCCCTACACTGAACATTGTAAAATTAAACAGAGCCCGACATTAAATACGGTACCGTTAAACAGTGCCCTACACAGACCAATGTAAAATTAAACAGAGCCCGACATTAAATACGGTACCGTTAAACAGTGCCCGACACTGAACAATGTAAAATTAAACACAGCCCGACATTAAATACGGTTCAATGAAACAGTGCCCTACACTGAACAAGGTAAAATTAAACAGAGCCCAACATTAAATACAGCACAATGAAACAATGCCCTACAGTGAACAATGTAAAATTAAACACAGCCCGACATTAAATACGGTAAAATGAAACAGTGCCCTACACTGAACAAGGTAAAATTAAACAGAGCCCGACATTAAATACAGCACAATGAAACAATGCCCTACAGTGAACAATGTAAAATTAAACACAGCCCGACATTAACTACGGTAAAATGAAACAGTGCCCTACACTGAGCAAGGTAAAATTAAACAGAGCTCGACATTAAATACGGTACAATGAAACACTGCCCTACACTGAACAAGGTAAAATTAAACAGAGCCCGACATTAAATACAGTTCAATGAAACAGTGACCTACAGTAAACAAGGCAAAATTAATCAGAGCCCGACATTAAATACAGTACAATGAAACATGCCCTACACTTAACAATGTAACATTAAACAAAGCCCGACATTAAGTACGGGACAATGAAACAGTGCCCGACAGTGAACAATGTACAATTAAACACAGCCCGACATTAAATACGGTAAAATGAAACAGTGCCCTACACTGAACAAGGTAAAATTAAACACAGCCCGACATTAAATACGGTACAATGAAACAGTCCCCTACACTGAACAAGGTAAAATTAAACACAGCCCGACATTAAATACAGTACAATGAAACAGTGCCCTAAAGTGAACAATGTACAATTAAACACAGCGCGACACTAAATACGGTACAATGAAACAGTGCCCTACAGTGAACAATGTACAATTAAACACAGCCCGACATTAAATACGGTACAATGAAACAGTGCCCGACAGTGAACAATGTACAATTAAACACAGCGCGACACTAAATACGGTACAATGAAACAGTGCCCTACAGTGAACAATGTACAATTAAACACAGCCCGACATTAAATACGGTACAATGAAACAGTGCCCTACAGTGAACAATGTAAAATTAAACAGAGCTCGACATTAAATACGGTACAATGAAACAGTGCCCTACACTGAACAAGGTATAATTAAACAGAGCCCGACATTAAATACAGTACAATGAAACAGTCCCCTACACTGAACAATGTAACATTAAACAAAGCCCGACATTAAGTACGGGACAATGAAACAGTGCCCGACAGTAAACAATGTACAATTAAACACAGCCCGACATTAAATACGGTAAAATGAAACAGTGCCCTACACTGAACAAGGTAAAATTAAACACAGCCCGACATTAAATACAGCACAATGAAACAGTGCCCTACAGTGAACAATGTACAATTAAACACAGCCCGACACTAAATACGGTACAATGAAACAGTGCCCTAAAGTGAACAATGTACAATGAAACACAGCCCGACATTAAATACGGTACAATGAAACAGTGCCCTACAGTGAACAATGTAAAATTAAACAGAGCCCGACATTAAATACAGTACAATGAAACAGTGCCCTACATTGAAGAATGTAAAATTAAACACAGCCCGACATTAAATACAGTACAATGAAACAGTGACCTACAGTGAACAATGTAAAATTAAACATAGCCCGACATTAAATACGGTACAATGAAACAGTGCCCTACAGTGAACAATGTAAAATTAAACAGAGCACGACATTAAATACAGTACAATGTAACAGTGTCCTCCACTGAGCAAGGTAAAATTAAACACAGCCCGACATTAAATAGGGTACAATGAAACAGTGCCCTACACTGAACAAGGTAAAATTAAACAGAGCCCGACATTAAATACAGTACAATGAAATAGTGCCTTACAGTGAACAATGTACAATTAAACACAGCCCGACACTAAATACGGTACAATGAAACAGTGCCCTACAGTGAACAATGTACAATTAAACACAGCCCGACATTGAATACGGTAAAATGAAACAGTGCCCTACACTGAACATTGTAAAATTAAACAGAGCCCGACATTAAATACGGTGCAATGAATCAGTGCCCTACACTGAACAATGTAAAATAAAACACAGCCCGACATTAAATACGGTGCAATGAAACAGTGCCCTACACTGAACAATGTAAAATTAAACAGAGCCCGACATTAAATACGGTACCGTAAAACAGTGCCCGGCACTGAACAATGTAAAATTAAACACAGCCCGACATTAAATATGGTTCAATGAAACAGTGCCCTACACTGAACAAGGTAAACTTAAACAGAGCTCAACATTAAATACAGCACAATGAAACAATGCCCTACAGTGAACAATGTAAAATTAAACACAGCCCGACATTAACTACGGTAAAATGAAACAGTGCCCTACACTGAGCAAGGTAAAATTAAACAGAGCCCGACATTAAATACGGTACAATGAAACAGTGCCCTACACTGAACAATGTAAAATTAAACACAGCCCGACATTAAATACGGTGCAATGAAACAGTGCCCTACACTGAACAATGTAAAATTAAACAGAGCCCGACATTAAATACGGTACCGTAAAACAGTGCCCGGCACTGAACAATGTAAAATTAAACACAGCCCGACATTAAATATGGTTCAATGAAACAGTGCCCTACACTGAACAAGGTAAACTTAAACAGAGCTCAACATTAAATACAGTACAATGAAACAGTGCCCTAAAGTGAACAATGTACAATTAAACACAGCGCGACACTAAATACGGTACAATGAAACAGTGCCCTACAGTGAACAATGTAAAATTAAACAGAGCCCGACATTAAATACAGTGCAATGAAACAGTGACCTACAGTGAACAATGTAAAATTAAACAGAGCTTGACATTAAATACGGTACAATGAAACTGTGCCCTACACTGAACAAGGTAAAATTAAACAGAGCCCGACATTAAATACAGTACAATGAAACAGTGACCTACAGTAAACAAGGCAAAATTAAACAGAGCCCGACATTAAATACAGTACAATGAAACAGTGCCCTACACTGAACAATGTAACATTAAACAAAGCCCGACATTAAGTACGGGACAATGAAACAGTGCCCGACAGTGAACAATGTACAATTAAACACAGCCCGACATTAAATACGGTAAAATGAAACAGTGCCCTACACTGAACAAGGTAAAATTAAACACAGCCCGACATTAAATACGGTACAATGAAACAGTGCCCTACACTGAACAAGGTAAAATTAAACACAGCCCGACATTAAATACAGTACAATGAAACAGTGCCCAAACAGTGAACAAAGTACAATTAAACACAGCCCGACATTAAATACGGTAAAATGAAACAGTGCCCTACACTGAACAAGGTAAAATTAAACACAGCCCGACATTAAATACGGTACAATGAAACAGTGCCCTACACTGAACAAGGTAAAATTAAACAGAGCCCGACATTAAATACAGTACAATGAAACAGTGCCCTACAGTGAACAATGTACAATTAAAAACAGCCCGACACTAAATACGGTACAATGAAACAGTGCCCTACACTGAACAATGTAACATTAAACAAAGCCCGACATTAAGTACGGGACAATGAAACAGTGCCCGACAGTGAACAATGTACAATTAAACCCAGCCCGACATTAAATACAGTACAATGAAACAGTGCCCTACAGTGAACAATGTAAAATTATACAGAGCTCGACATTAAATACGGTACAATGAAACAGTGCCCTACACTGAACAAAGTAAAATTAAACAGAGCCCGACATTAAATACAGTACAAGGAAACAGTGACCTACAGTAAACAAGGCAAAATTAAACAGAGCCCGACATTAAATACAGTACATTGAAACAGTGCCCTACACTGAACAATGTAACATTAAACAAAGCCCGACATTAAGTATGGGACAATGAAACAGTGCCCGACAGTGAACAATGTACAATTAAACACAGCCCGACATTAAATACGGTAAAATGAAACAGTGCCCTACACTGAACAAGGTAAAATTAAACACAGCCCGACATTAAATACGGTACAATGAAACAGTGCCCTACACTGAACAATGTAAAATTAAACACAGCCCGGCATTAAATACGGTACAATGAAACAGTTCCCTAAACTGAACAAGGTAAAATTAAACACAGCCCGACATTAAATACAGTACAATGAAACTGTGCCCTACAGTGAACAATGTACAATTAAACACAGCCCGACACTAAATACGGTACAATGAAACAGTGCCCTACAGTGAACAATGTAAAATTAAACAGAGCCCGACATTAAATACAGTACAATGAACCAGTGCCCTGCAGTGAAGAATGCAAAATTAAACACAGCCCGACATTAAATACAGTACAATGAAACAGTGACCTACAGTGAACAATGTACAATTAAACACAGCCCGACATTAAATTCGGTAAAATGAAACAGTGCCCTACACTGAACAAGGTAAAATTAAACACAGCCCGACATTAAATACGGTACAATGAAACAGTGCCCTACACTGAACAATGTAAAATTAAACACAGCCCGACATTAAATACGGTACAATGAAACAGTGCCCTACACTGAACAAGGTAAAATTAAACACAGCCCGACATTAAATACAGTACAATGAAACAGTGCCCTACAGTGAACAATGTACAATTAAACACAGCCCGACATTAAATACAGTACAATGAAACAGTGCCCTACAGTGAACAATGTACAATTAAACACAGCCCGACACTAAATACGGTACAATGAAACAGTGCCCTGAAGTGAACAATGTACAATTAAACACAGCCCGACATTAAATACGGTACAATGAAACAGTGCCCTACAGTGAACAATGTAAAATTAAACAGAGCCCGACATTAAATACAGTACAATGAAACAGTGCCCTACAGTGAAGAATGCAAAATTAAACACAGCCCGACATTAAATACAGTACAGTGAAACAGTGACCTACAGTGAACAATGTAAAATTAAACATAGCCCGACATTAAATACGGTACAATGAAACAGTGCCCTACAGTGAACAATGTAACATTAAACAGAGCCCGACATTAAATACAGTACAATGAAACAGTGCCCTACAGTGAAGAATGCAAAATTAAACACAGCCCGACATTAAATACAGTACAGTGAAACAGTGACCTACAGTGAACAATGTAAAATTAAACATAGCCCGACATTAAATACGGTACAATGAAACAGTGCCCTACAGTGAACAATGTAACATTAAACAGAGCCCGACATTAAATACAGTACAATGAAACAGTGCCCTACAGTGAAGAATGCAAAATTAAACACAGCCCGACATTAAATACAGTACAATGAAACAGTGACCTACAGTGAACAATGTAAAATTAAACAGAGCACGACATTAAATACAGTACAATGTAACAGTGCCCTCCACTGAGCAAGGTAAAATTAAACACAGCCCGACATTAAATACGGTACAATGAAACAGTGCCCTACACTGAACAAGGTAAAATTAAACAGAGCCCGACATTAAATACAGTACAATGAAACAGTGCCTTACAGTGAACAATGTACAATTAAACACAGCCCGACACTAAATACGGTACAATGAAACAGTGCCCTACAGTGAACAATGTACAATTAAACACAGCCCGACATTGAATACGGTACAATGATACAGTGCCCTACACTGAACATTGTAAAATTAAACAGAGCCCGACATTAAATACGGCACCGTTAAACAGTGCCCTACACAGACCAATGTAAAATTAAACAGAGCCCGACATTAAATACGGTACCGTTACACAGTGCCCGACACTGAACAATGTAAAATTAAACACAGCCCGACATTAAATACGGTTCAATGAAACAGTGCCCTACACTGAACAAGGTAAAATTAAACAGAGCCCAACATTAAATACAGCACAATGAAACAATGCCCTACAGTGAACAATGTAAAATTAAACACAGCCCGACATTAAATACGGTAAAATGAAACAGTGCCCTACACTGAACAAGGTACAATTAAACAGAGCACGACATTAAATACAGCACAATGAAACAATGCCCTACAGTGAACAATGTAAAATTAAACACAGCCCGACATTAACTACGGTAAAATGAAACAGTGCCCTACACTGAGCAAGGTAAAATTAAACAGAGCTCGACATTAAATACGGTACAATGAAACACTGCCCTACACTGAACAAGGTAAAATTAAACAGAGCCCGACATTAAATACAGTTCAATGAAACAGTGACCTACAGTAAACAAGGCAAAATTAATCAGAGCCCGACATTAAATACAGTACAATGAAACATGCCCTACACTTAACAATGTAACATTAAACAAAGCCCGACATTAAGTACGGGACAATGAAACAGTGCCCGACAGTGAACAATGTACAATTAAACACAGCCCGACATTAAATACGGTAAAATGAAACAGTGCCCTACACTGAACAAGGTAAAATTAAACACAGCCCGACATTAAATACGGTACAATGAAACAGTCCCCTACACTGAACAATGTAAAATTAAACACAGCCCGACATTAAATACGGTACAATGAAACAGTGCCCTACACTGAACAATGTAAAATTAAACACAGCCCGACATTAAATACGGTACAATGAAACAGTGCCCTACACTGAACAAGGTAAAATTAAACACAGCCCGACATTAAATACAGTACAATGAAACAGTGCCCTAAAGTGAACAATGTACAATTAAACACAGCGCGACACTAAATACGGTACAATGAAACAGTGCCCTACAGTGAACAATGTACAATTAAACACAGCCCGACATTAAATACGGTACAATGAAACAGTGCCCGACAGTGAACAATATAAAATTAAACAGAGCCCGACATTAAATACAGTGCAATGAAACAGTGACCTACAGTAAACAAGGCAAAATTAAACACAGCCCGACATTAAATACAGTACAATGAAACAGTAACCTACAGTGAACAATGTAAAATTAAACAGAGCTCGTCATTAAATACGGTACAATGAAACAGTGCCCTACATTGAACAAGATAAAATTAAACACAGCCCGACATTAAGTACGGGACAATGAAACAGTGCCCGACAGTGAACAATGTACAATTAAACACAGCCCGACATTAAATACGGTAAAATATAAAAGTGCCCTACACTGAACAAGGTAAAATTAAACACAGCCCGACATTAAATACGGTACAATGAAACAGTGCCCTACACTGAACAATGTAAAATTAAACACAGCCCGACATTAAATACGGTACAATGAAACAGTGCCCTACACTGAACAAGGTAAAATTAAACACAGCCCGACATTAAATACAGTACAATGAAACAGTGCCCTAAAGTGAACAATGTACAATTAAACACAGCGCGACACTAAATACGGTACAATGAAACAGTGCCCTACAGTGAACAATGTACAATTAAACACAGCCCGACATTAAATACGGTACAATGAAACAGTGCCCTACAGTGAACAATGTAAAATTAAACAGAGCTCGACATTAAATACGGTACAATGAAACAGTGCCCTACACTGAACAAGGTATAATTAAACAGAGCCCGACATTAAATACAGTACAATGAAACAGTGACCTACAGTAAACAAGGCAAAATTAAACAGAGCCCGACATTAAATACAGTACAATGAAACAGTCCCCTACACTGAACAATGTAACATTAAACAAAGCCCGACATTAAGTACGGGACAATGAAACAGTGCCCGACAGTAAACAATGTACAATTAAACACAGCCCGACATTAAATACGGTAAAATGAAACAGTGCCCTACACTGAACAAGGTAAAATTAAACACAGCCCGACATTAAATACAGCACAATGAAACAGTGCCCTACAGTGAACAATGTACAATTAAACACAGCCCGACACTAAATACGGTACAATGAAACAGTGCCCTAAAGTGAACAATGTACAATTAAACACAGCCCGACATTAAATACGGTACAATGAAACAGTGCCCTACAGTGAACAATGTAAAATTAAACAGAGCCCGACATTAAATACAGTACAATGAAACAGTGCCCTACATTGAAGAATGTAAAATTAAACACAGCCCGACATTAAATACAGTACAATGAAACAGTGACCTACAGTGAACAATGTAAAATTAAACATAGCCCGACATTAAATACGGTACAATGAAATAGTGCCCTACAGTGAACAATGTAAAATTAAACAGAGCACGACATTAAATACAGTACAATGTAACAGTGTCCTCCACTGAGCAAGGTAAAATTAAACACAGCCCGACATTAAATACGGTACAATGAAACAGTGCCCTACACTGAACAAGGTAAAATTAAACAGAGCCCGACATTAAATACAGTACAATGAAATAGTGCCTTACAGTGAACAATGTACAATTAAACACAGCCCGACACTAAATACGGTACAATGAAACAGTGCCCTACAGTGAACAATGTACAATTAAACACAGCCCGACATTGAATACGGTAAAATGAAACAGTGCCCTACACTGAACATTGTAAAATTAAACAGAGCCCGACATTAAATACGGTGCAATGAATCAGTGCCCTACACTGAACAATGTAAAATAAAACACAGCCCGACATTAAATACGGTACAATGAAACAGTGCCCTACACTGAACAATGTAAAATTAAACAGAGCCCGACATTAAATACGGTACCGTAAAACAGTGCCCGGCACTGAACAATGTAAAATTAAACACAGCCCGACATTAAATACGGTTCAATGAAACAGTGCCCTACACTGAACAAGGTAAACTTAAACAGAGCCCAACATTAAATACAGCACAATGAAACAATGCCCTTCAGTGAACAATGTAAAATTAAACACAGCCCGACAATAAATACGGTAAAATGAAACAGTGCCCTACACTGAACAAGGTAAAATTAAACAGAGCCCGACATTAAAGACAGCACAATGAAACAATGCCCTACAGTGAACAATGTAAAATTAAACACAGCCCGACATTAACTACGGTAAAATGAAACAGTGCCCTACACTGAGCAAGGTAAAATTAAACAGAGCTCGACATTAAATACGGTACAATGAAACACTGCCCTACACTGAACAAGGTAAAATTAAACAGAGCCCGACATTAAATACAGTACAATGAAACAGTGACCTAAAGTAAACAAGGCAAAATTAAACAGAGCCCGACATTAAATACAGTACAATGAAACAGTGCCCTACACTTAACAATGTAACATTAAACAAAGCCCGACATTAAGTACGGGACAATGAAACAGTGCCCGACAGTGAACAATGTACAATTAAACACAGCCCGACATTAAATACGGTAAAATGAAACAGTGCCCTACACTGAACAAGGTAAAATTAAACACAGCCCGACATTAAATACGGTACAATGAAACAGTGCCCTACACTGAACAATGTAAAATTAAACACAGCCCGACATTAAATACGGTACAATGAAACAGTGCCCTACACTGAACAATGTAAAATTAAACACAGCCCGACATTAAATACGGGACAATGAAACAGTGCTCTACACTGAACAAGGTAAAATTAAACACAGCCCGACATTAAATACAGTACAATGAAACAGTGCCCTAAAGTGAACAATGTACAATTAAACACAGCGCGACACTAAATACGGTACAATGAAACAGTGCCCTACAGTGAACAATGTAAAATTAAACAGAGCCCGACATTAAATACGGTACAATGAAACAGTGCCCTACACTGAACAAGGTAAAATTAAACACAGCCCGACATTAAATACGGTACAATGAAACAGTGACCTACAGTAAACAAGGCAAAATTAAACAGAGCCCGACATTAAATACAGTACAATGAAACAGTGCCCTACACTGAACAATGTAACATTAAACAAAGCCCGACATTAAGTACAGGACAATGAAACAGTGCCCGACAGTGAACAATGTACAATTAAACACAGCCCGACATTAAATACGGTAAAATGAAACAGTGCAAAAACACTGAACAAGGTAAAATTAAAAACAGCCCGACATTAAATACGGTACAATGAAACAGTGCCCTACACTGAACAATGTAAAATTAAACACAGCCCGACATTAAATACGGTACAATGAAACAGTGCCCTACACTGAACAAGGTAAAATTAAACACAGCCCGACATTAAATACAGTACAATGAAACAGTGCCCTACAATGAACAATGTACAATTAAACACAGCCCGACACTAAATACGGTACAATGAAACCGTGCCCTACAGTGAACAATGTAAAATTAAACAGAGCCCGACATTAAATACAGTGCAATGAAACAGTGCCCTACAGTGAAGAATGCAAAATTAAACACAGCCCGACATTAAATACAGTACAATGAAACAGTGACCTACAGTGAACAATGTACAATTAAACACAGCCCGACATTAAATACGGTAAAATGAAACAGTGCCCTACACTGAACAAGGTAAAATTAAACACAGCCCGACATTAAATACGGTACAATGAAACAGTGCCCTACACTGAACAAGGTAAAATTAAACACAGCCCGACATTAAATACAGTACAATGAAACAGTGCCCTACAGTGAACAATGTACAATTAAACACAGCCCGACACTAAATACGGTACAATGAAACAGTGCCCTAAAGTGAACAATGTACAATTAAACACAGCCCGACATTAAATACGGTACAATGAAACAGTGCCCTACAGTGAACAAGGTAAAATTAAACAGAGCCCGACATTAAATACAGTACAATGAAACAGTGCCCTACAGTGAAGAATGCAAAATTAAACACAGCCCGACATTAAATACAGTACAATGAAACAGTGACCTACAGTGAACAATGTAAAATTAAACATAGCCCGACATTAAATATGGTACAATGAAACAGTGCCCTACACTGAACAATGTAAAATTAAACAGAGCACGACATTAAATACAGTACAATGTAACAGTGCCCTCCACTGAGCAAGGTAAAATTAAACACAGCCCGACATTAAATACGGTACAATGAAACAGTGCCCTACACTGAACAAGGTAAAATTAAACAGAGCCCGACATTAAATACAGTACAATGAAACAGTGCCTTGCAGTGAACAATGTACAATTAAACACAGCCCGACACTAAATACGGTACAATGAAACAGTGCCCTACAGTGAACAATGTACAATTAAACACAGCCCGACATTGAATACGGTACAATGAAACAGTGCCCTACACTGAACATTGTAAAATTAAACAGAGCCCGACATTAAATACGGTGCAATGAATCAGTGCCCTACACTGAACAATGTAAAATAAAACACAGCCCGACATTAAATACGGTACAATGAAACAGTGCCCTAAACTGACCAATGTAAAATTAAACAGAGCCCGACATTAAATACGGTACCGTTAAACAGTGCCCGACACTGAACAATGTAAAATTAAACACAGCCCGACATTAAATACGGTTCAATGAAACAGTGCCCTACACTGAACAAGGTAAAATTAAATAGAGCCCAACATTAAATACAGCACAATGAAACAATGCCCTACAGTGAACAATGTAAAAGTAAACACAGCCCGACATTAAATACGGTAAAATGAAACAGTGCCCTACACTGAACCAGGTAAAATTAAACAGAGCCCGACATTAAATACAGCACAATGAAACAAAGCCCTAAGGTGAACAATGTAAAATTAAACACAGCCCGACATTAACTACGGTAAAATGAAACAGTGCCCTACACTGAGCAAGGTAAAATTAAACAGAGCTCGACATTAAATACGGTACAATGAAACACTGCCCTTCACTGAACAAGGTAAAATTAAACAGAGCCCGACAATAAATACAGTTCAATGAAACAGTGACCTACAGTAAACAAGGCAAAATTAATCAGAGCCCGACATTAAACACAGTACAATGAAATATGCCCTACACTTAACAATGTAACATTAAACAAAGCCCGACATTAAGTACGGGACAATGAAACAGTGCCCGACAGTGAACAGTGTACAATTAAACACAGCCCGACATTAAATACGGTAAAATGAAACAGTGCCCTACACTGAACAAGGTAAAATTAAACACAGCCCGACATTAAATACGGTACAATGAAACAGTGCCCTACACTGAACAATGTAAAATTAAACACAGCCCGACATTAAATACGGTACAATGAAACAGTGCCCTACACTGAACAATGTAAAATTAAACACAGCCCGACATTAAATACGGTACATTGAAACAGTGCCCTACACTGAACAAGGTAAAATTAAACACAGCCCGACATTAAATACAGTACAATGAAACAGTGCCCTAAAGTGAGCAATGTACAATTAAACACAGCGCGACACTAAATACGGTACAATGAAACAGTGCCCTACAGTGAACAATGTACAATTAAACACAGCCCGACATTAAATACGGTACAATGAAACAGTGCCCTACAGTGAACAATGTAAAATTAAACAGAGCCCGACATTAAATACAGTGCAATGAAACAGTGACCTACAGTAAACAAGGCAAAATTAAACACAGCCCGACATTAAATACAGTACAATGAAACAGTGACCTACAGTGAACAATGTAAAATTAAGCAGAGCTCGACATTAAATACGGTACAATGAAACAGTGTCCTACACTGAACAAGGTAAAATTAAACACAGCCCGACATTAAATACAGTACAATGAAACAGTGCCCTACAGTGAACAATGTACAATTAAACACAGCCCGACACTAAATACGGTACAATGAAACAGTGCCCTACAGTGAACAATGTACAATTAAACACAGCCCGACATTAAATACGGTACAATGAAACAGTGCCCTACAGTGAACAATGTAAAATTAAACAGAGCCCGACATTAAATACGGTACAATGAAACAGTGACCTACAGTGAACAATGTAAAATTAAACACAGCCCGACATTAAATACGGTACAATGAAACAGTGTCCTACACTGAACAAGGTAAAATTAAACACAGCCCGACATTAAATACAGTACAATGAAACAGTGCCCTACAGTGAACAATGTACAATTAAACACAGCCCGACACTAAATACGGTACAATGAAACAGTGCCATACAGTGAACAATGTACAATTAAACACAGCCCGACATTAAATACGGTACAATGAAACAGTGCCCTACAGTGAACAATGTAAAATTAAACAGAGCCCGACATTAAATACGGTACAATGAAACAGTGCCCTACACTGAACATTGTAAAATTAAACAGAGCCCGACATTAAATACGGTACAATGAATCAGTGCCCTACACTGAACCATGTAAAATAAAACACAGCCCGACATTAAATACGGTACAATGAAACAGTGCCCTACACTGAACATTGTAAAATTAAACAGAGCCCGACATTAAATACGGTACAATGAATCAGTGCCCTACACTGAACCATGTAAAATAAAACACAGCCCGTCATTAAATACGGTACAATGAAACAGTGCCCTACAGTGAACAATGTAAAATTAAACAGAGCCCGACATTAAATACGGTACAATGAAACAGTGCCCTACACTGAACATTGTAAAATTAAACAGATCCCGACATTACATACGGTACAATGAATCAGTGCCCTACACTGAGCCATGTAAAATAAAACACAGCCCGACATTAAATACGGTACAGTGAAACAGTGCCCTACGCTGAACAATGTAAAATTAGACACAGCCCGACATTAAATACGGTACAATGAAACAGTGCCCTAGAGTGAACAATGTAAAATTAAACAGAGCCCGACACTAAATACGGTACAATGAAACAGTGCCCTACAGTGAACAATGTAAAATTAAACAGAGCCCGACATTAAATACAGTACAATGAAACAGTGCCCGACAGTGAACAATGTAAAATTAAACAGAGCCCGACATTAAATACAGTACAATGAAACAGTGCCCTACACTGAACAAGGTAAAATTAAACAGAGCCCGACATTAAATACAGTACAATGAAACAGTGCCCTACACTGACCAATGTAAAATTAAACAGAGCCCGGCATTAAATACGGTACAATGAAACAGTGCCTTATAGTGAACAATGTACAATTAAACACAGCCCGACAGTAAATACGGTACAACGAAACAGTGCCCTACAGTGAACAATGTACAATTAAACACAGCCCGACATTGAATACGGTACAATGAAACAGTGGCATACAGTGAACAATGTAAAATTAAACAGAGCCCGACATTAAGTAGAGTACAATGAAACAGTGCCCTACAGTGAACAATGTAAAATTAACAGAGCCCGACATTAAATACTGTACAATGAAACAGTGACCTACAGTAAACAATGTAAAATTAAACAGAGCCCGACATTAAATACAGTGCAACGAAACAGTTCCCTACACTGAACAATGTAAAATTAATCAGAGCCCGACGTTAAATACGCGACAATGAAACAGTGCCCGACAGTGAACAAGGTAAAATTAAACAGAGCCCAACATTAAATACAGCACAATGAAACAGTGCCCTACACTGAACAAGGTAAAATTAAACAAAGCCCGACATTAAATACGGTACAATGTAACAGTGCCCTACACTGAACATTGTAAAATTAAACACAGCCCGACATTAAATACGGTAAAATGAAACATTGCCCTACACCGAACAAGGTAAAATTAAACAGAGCCCGACATTAAATACAGTACAATGAAACAGTCCCCTACAGTGAACAAGGCAAAATTAAACAGAGCCCGACACTAAATACAGTGCAATGAAACAGTGCCCTACACTGAACAATGTAAAATTAATCAGAGCCTGACATTAAATACGGGACAATGAAACAGTGTCCTACAGTGAACAAGCTAAAATTAAACAGGCCCCAACATTAAATACAGCACAATGAAACAATGCCCTACAGTGAACAATGTACAATTAAACACAGCCCGACACTAAATACGGTACAATGAAACAGTGCCCTATAGTGAACAATGTACAATTAAACACAGCCCGACATTAAAAACGGTAAAATGAAACAGTGCCCTGCACTGAACAAGGTAAAATTAAACAAATCCCATCATTAAATACGGTACAATGAAACAGTGCCCTACGCTGAACAATGGAAAATTAAACACAGCCCGACATTATATACGGTACAATGAAACTGTGCCCTACACTGAACAAGGTAAAATTAAACAGAGCCCGACATTAAATACGGTACAAAGAAACAGTGCCCTACACTGAACAAGGTAAAATTAAACAGATACCGACATTAAATACAGTACAATGAAACAGTGCCCTACAGTGAACAATGTACAATTAAACACATCCCGACACTAAATACGGTACAATGAAACAGTGCCCGACAGTGAACAATGTACAATTAAACACAGCCCGACATGAAATACGGTAAAGTGAAACAGTGCCCTACATTGAACAATGTAAAATTAAACAGAGGCGGACATTAAATACAGTACAATAAAACAGTGCCCTACAGTGAACAATGTAAAATTAACAGAGCCCGACATTAAATACAGTACAATGAAACAGTGACCTACAGTAAACAAGGCACAATTAAACAGAGCCCGACATTAAATACAGTACAATGAAACAGTGCCCTACACTGAACAATGTAAAATTAATCAGAGCCCGACATTAAATACGGGACAATGAAACAGTGCCCGACAGGGAACAAGGTACAATTAAACACATCCCGACACTAAATACGGTACAATGAAACAGTGCCCGACAGTGAACAATGTACAATTAAACACAGCCCGACATGAAATACGGTAAAGTGTAACAGTGCCCTACATTGAACAATGTAAAATTAATCAGAGCCCGACATTAAATACGGGACAATGAAACAGTGCCCGACAGGGAACAAGGTAAAATTAAACAGAGCCCACCATTAAATACAGAACAATGAAACAATGCCCGACAGTGAAGAATGTAAAATTAAACACAGCCAGACATTAAATACAGTACAATGAAACAGTGCCCTACACTGAACAATGTAAAATTAAACAGAGCCCGACATTAAGTACGGTGCAATGAATCAGTGCCCTACACTGAAAAATGTAAAATTAAACACAGCCCCACATTAAATACGGTACAGTGAAACAGTGCCCTTCACTGAACAATGTAAAATTAAACACAGCCCGACATTAAATACAGTACAATGAATCAGTGCCCTCCACTGAACAATGTAAAATTAAACACAGCCCGACATGAAATACAGTACAATGAAACAGTGACCTACAGTAAACAAGGCAAAATTAATCAGAGCCCGACATTAAATACAGTACAATGAAACAGTGCCCTACACTGAACAATGTAAAATTAAACAGAGCCCGACATTAAATACGGGTCAATGAAACAGTGCCCGACAGTGAACAAGGTAAAATTAAACAGAGCCCAACATTAAATACGGTAAAATGAAACAGTGCCCTACACAAAACAAGGTAAAATTAAACAGAGCCCGACATTAAATACGGTACAATGAAACAGTGCCCTACACTGAACAAGGCAAAATTAAACAGAGCCCGACATTAAATACAGTACAGTGAAACAGTGACCTACAGTAAACAAGGCAAAATTAAACAGAGCCCGACATTAAATACAGTACAGTGAAACAGTGACCTACAGTAAACAAGGCAAAATTAAACAGAGCCCGACATTAAATACATTACAATGAAACAGTGCCCTACACTGAACAATGTAACATTAAACAGAGCCGGACATTAAATACAGTACAATGAAACAGTGACCTACAGTAAACAAGGCAAAATTAAACAGAGCTCGACATTAAATACAGTACAATGAAACAGTGCCCTACACTGAACAATGTAAAATTAATCAGAGCCCGACATTAAATACGGGACAATGAAACAGTGCCCGACAGTGAACAAGGTAAAATTAAACAGAGCCCAACATTAAATACAGCACAATGAAACAATGCCATACAGTGAACAATGTACAATTAAACACAGCCCGACATTAAATACGGTACAATGAAACAGTGCCCTACAGTGAACAACGTACAATTAAACACAGCCCGACAGTAAATACGGTACAATGAAACAGTGCCCTACACTGAACAAGGTAAAATTAAACAGAGCGCAACATTAAATACGGTACAATGTTACAGTGCCCTACACTGAACAAGGTAAAATTAAACAGAACCCGACATTAAATACGGTACAACGAAACAGTGCCCTACAGTGAACAATGTAAAATTAAACACAGCCCGACATTAAATACGGTACAATGAATCAGTGCCCTACTAGCAACAATGTAAAATTAAACAGAGCCCGACATTAAATACGGTACAATGAATCAGTGCCCTACACTGAACAATGTAAAATAAAACACAGCCCGACATTAAATACGGTACAATGAAACAGTGCCCTACACTGAACAATGTAAAATAAAACACAGCCCGACATTAAATACGGTACAATGAAACAGTGCCCTACACTGAACAATGTAAAATTAAACAGAGCCCGACATTAATACGGTACAGTGAAACAGTGCCCTACACTGAACAATGTAAAATTAAACACAGCCCGACATTAAATACAGTACAATGAATCTGTGCCCTACACTGAACATTGTAAACTTAAACACAGCCCGACATTAAATACGGTACAATGAGACAGTGTCCTACTGTGAACAATGTACAATTAAACACAGCCCGACATTAAATACGGTACAATGAAACAGTGCCCTACACTGAACAATGTAAAATTAAACAGAGCCCGACATTAAATACGGTACAGTGAAACAGTGCCCTACACTGAACAATGTAAAATTAAACAGAGCCCGACATTAAATACAGTACAATGAAACAGTGCCCTACAGTGAACAATGTAAAATTAACAGAGCCCGACATTAAATACAGTACAATGAAACAGTGACCAACAGTAAACAAGGCAAAATTAAACAGAGCCCGACATTAAATGCAGTGCAATGAAACAGTGCCCTACACTGAACAATGTAAAACTAAACAGGCCCCAACATTAAATACAGCACAATGAAACAGTGCCCTACACTGAACATTGTAAAATTAAACAGAGCCCGACATTAAATACGGTACAATGAAACAGTGCCCTACGCTGAACAATGTAAAATTAAACAGAGCCCGACATTAAATACAGTACAATGAAACAGTGCCCTACACTGAACAATGTAAAATTAATCAGAGCCCGACATTAAATACGGGACAATGAAACAGTGCCCGACAGTGAACAAGGTAAAATTAAACAGAGCCCAACATTAAATACAGTACAATGAAACAGTGACCTACAGTAAACAAGGCAAAATTAATCAGAGCCCGACATTAAATACGGGACAATGAAACAGTGCCCGACAGTGAACAATGTAAAATTAAACAGAGCCCGACATTAAGTAGAGTACAATGAATCAGTGCCCTACAGTGAACAATGTAAAATTAAACAGAGCCGGACATTAAATACAGTACAATGAAACAGTGACCTACAGTAAACAAGGCAAAATTAAACAGAGCCCGACATTAAATACAGTACAATGAAACAGTGCCCTACACTGAACAATGTAAAATTAATCAGAGCCCGACATTAAATACGGGACAATGAAACAGTGCCCGACAGTGAACAAGGTAAAATTAAACAGAGCCCAACATTAAATACAGCACAATGAAACAATGCCATACAGTGAACAATGTACAATTAAACACAGCCCGACATTAAATACGGTACAATGAAACAGTGCCCTACAGTGAACAACGTACAATTAAACACAGCCCGACAGTAAATACGGTACAATGAAACAGTGCCCTACACTGAACAATGTAAAACTAAACAGAGCCCGACATTAAATACGGTACAGTGAAACAGTGCCCTACACTGAACAATGTAAAATTAAACAGAGCCCGACATTAAATACAGTACAATGAAACAGTGCCCTACAGTGAACAATGTAAAATTAACAGAGCCCGACATTAAATACAGTACAATGAAACAGTGACCTACAGTAAACAAGGCAAAATTAAACAGAGCCCGACATTAAATGCAGTGCAATGAAACAGTGCCCTACACTGAACAATGTAAAACTAAACAGGCCCCAACATTAAATACAGCACAATGAAACAGTGCCCTACACTGAACATTGTAAAATTAAACAGAGCCCGACATTAAATACGGTACAATGAAACAGTGCCCTACACTGAACAATGTAAAATTAAACACAGCCCGACATTAAATGCGGTACAATGAAACAGTGCCCTACACTGAACAAGGTAAAATTAAACAGAGCCCGACATTAAATACAGTGCAATGAAACAGTGCCCTACAGTGAACAATGTACAATTAAACACAGCCCGACACTAAATACGGCACAATGAAACAGTGCGCTATAGTGAACAATGTACAATTAAACACAGCCCGACATTAAAAACGGTAAAATGAAACAGTGCCCTGCACTGAACAAGGTAAAATTAAACAAATCCCATCATTAAATACGGTACAATGAAACAGTGCCCTACACTGAACAAGGTAAAATTAAACAGAGCCCGACATTAAATACAGTACAATGAAACAGTGCCCTACACTGAACAAGGTAAAATTAAACAGGCCCCAACATTAAATACAGCACAATGAAACAATGCCCTACAGTGAACAATGTAAAATTAAACAGAGACCGACATTAAATACAGTACAATGAAACAGTGCCCTACACTGAACATTGTAAAATAAAACACAGCCCGACATTAAATACGGTACAATGAAACAGTGCCCTACAGTGAACAATGTAAAATTAAACAGAGCCCGACATTAAGTAGAGTACAATGAAACAGTGCCCTACAGTGAACAATGTAAAATTAACAGAGCCCGACATTAAATACTGTACAATGAAACAGTGACCTACAGTAAACAAGGCAAAATTAAACAGAGCCCGACATTAAATACAGTGCAACGAAACAGTGCCCTACACTGAACAATGTAAAATTAATCAGAGCCCGACGTAAAATACGGGACAATGAAACAGTGCCCGACAGTGGACAAGGTAAAATTAAACAGAGCCCAACATTAATTACAGCACAATGAAACAGTGCCCTACACTGAACAAGGTAAAATTAAACAAAGCCCGACATTAAATACGGTACAATGAAACAGTGCCCTACACTGAACATTGTAAAATTAAACACAGCCCGACATTAAATACGGTACAATGAAACTGTGCCCTACACCGAACAAGGTAAAAATAAACAGAGCCCGACATTAAATACAGTACAATGAAACAGTCCCCTACAGTGAACAATGTACAATTAAACACAGCCCGACACTAAATACGGTGCAATTAAACAGTGCCCTACAGTGAACAATGTACAATTAAACACAGCCCGACATGAAATACGGTACAATGAAACAGTGCCCTACAGTGAACAATGTAAAATTAAACAGAGCCCGACATTAAATACAGTACAATGAAACAGTGCCCTACAGTGAACAATGTAACATTAACAGAGCCCGACATTAAATACAGTACAATGAAACAGTGACCTACAGAAAACAAGGCAAAATTAAACAGAGCCCGACACTAAATACAGGCAATGAAACAGTGCCCTACACTGAACAATGTAAAATTAATCAGAGCCCGACATTAAATACGGGACAATGAAACAGTGCCCGACAGTGAACAAGGTAAAATTAAACAGGCCCCAACATTAAATACAGCACAATGAAACAATGCCCTACAGTGAAGAATGTAAAATTAAACAGAGCCCGACATTAAATACGGTACAATGAAACAGTGCCCTACACTGAACATTGTAAAATTAAACAGAGCCCGACATTAAATACGGTACAATGAAACAGTGCCCTACACTGAACAATGTACAATAAAACACAGCCCGACATTAAATACGGTACAATGAAACAGTGCCCTACAGTGAACAATGTAAAATTAAACAGAGCCCGACATTAAATACAGTGCAATGAAACAGTGACCTACAGTAAACAAGGCAAAATTAAACACAGCCCGACATTAAATACAGTACAATGAAACAGTGACCTACAGTGAACAATGTAAAATTAAACAGAGCTCGACATTAAATACGGTACAATGAAACAGTGCCCTACACTGAACAAGGTAAAATTAAACAGAGCCCGACATTAAATACAGTACAATGAAACAGTGACATACAGTAAACAAGGCAAAATTAAACAGAGCCCGACATTAAATACAGTACAATGAAACAGTGCCCTACACTGAACAATGTAACATTAAACAAAGCCCGACATTAAGTACGGTACAATGAAACAGTGCCCTACACTGAACAAGGTAAAATTAAACACAGCCCGACATTAAATACAGTGCAATGAAACAGTGTCCTACAGTGAACAATGTACAATTAAACACAGCCCGACACTAAATACGGTACAATGAAACAGTGCCCTACAGTGAACAATGTACAATTAAACAGAGCCCGACATTAAATACGGTACAATGAAACAGTGCCCTACAGTGAACAAGGTAAAATTAAACACAGCCCGACATTAAATACGGTACAATGAAACAGTGCCCTACACTGAACAATGTAAAATTAAACACAGCCCGACATTAAATACGGTACAATGAAACAGTGCCCTACACTGAACAAGGTAAAATTAAACACAGCCCGACATTAAATACAGTACAATGAAACAGTGCCTTACAGTGAACAATGTACAATTAAACACAGCGCGACACTAAATACGGTACAATGAAACAGTGCCCTACAGTGAACAATGTACAATTAAACACATGCGACATTGAATACGGTACAATGAAACAGTGCCCTCCACTGAACATTGTAAAATTAAACAGAGCCCGACATTAAATACGGTGCAATGAATCAGTGCCCTACACTGAACAATGTAAAATAAAACACAGCCCGACATTAAATACGGTACAATGAAACAGTGCCCTAAACTGAACAATGTAAAATTAAACAGAGACCGACATTAAATACGGTACAGTGAAACAGTGCCCTACACTGAACAATGTAAAATTAAACACAGCCCGACATTAAATACGGTACAATGAAACAGTGCCGTACACTGAACAAGGTAAAATTAAACAGAGCCCAACATTAAATACAGCACAATGAAACAATGCCCTACAGTGAACAATGTAAAATTAAACACAGCCCGACATTAAATACGGTAAAATGAAACAGTGCCCTACACTGAACAAGGTAAAATTAAACAGAGCCCGACATTAAATAGAGCACAATGAAACAGTGCCCTACACTGAACAAGGTAAAATTAAACAGAGCCCGACATTAAATACAGTACAATGAAACAGTGACCTACAGTAAACAAGGCAAAATTAAACAGAGCTCGACATTAAATACAGTACAATGAAACAGTGCCCTACACTGAACAATGTGACATTAAACAAAGCCCGACATTAAGTACGGGACAATGAAACAGTGCCCGACAGTGAACAATGTACAATTAAACACAGCCCGACATTAAATACGGTAAAATGAAACAGTGCCCTACACTGTACAAGGTAAAATTAAACACAGCCCGACATTAAATACGGTACAATGAAACAGTGCCCTTCACTGAACAATGTAAAATTAAACACAGCCCGACATTAAATACGGTACAATGAAACAGTGCCCTACACTGAACAAGGTAAAATTAAACACAGCCCGACATTAAATACAGTACAATGAAACAGTGCCCTAAAGTGAACAATGTACAATTAAACACAGCGCGACACTAAATACGGTACAATGAAACAGTGCCCTAAAGTGAACAATGTACAATTAAACACAGCCCGACATTAAATACGGTTCAATGAAACAGTGCCCTACAGTGAACAATGTAAAATTAAACAGAGCGCGACATTAAATACAGTACAATGAAACAGTGCCCTACAGTGAAGAATGCAAAATTAAACACAGCCCGACATTAAATACAGTACAATGAAACAGTGACCTACAGTGAACAATGTAAAATTTAACATAGCCCGACATTAAATACGGTACAATGAAACAGTGCCCTCCACTGAGCAAGGTAAAATTAAACACAGCCAGACATTAAATACGGTACAATGAAACAGTGCCCTACACTGAACAAGGTAAAATTAAACAGAGCCCGACATTAAATACAGTACAATGAAACAGTGCCTTACAGTGAACAATGTACAATTAAACACAGCCCGACACTAAATACGGTACAATGAAACAGTGCCCTACAGTGAACAATGTACAATTAAACACAGCCCGACATTGAATACGGTACAATGAAACAGTGCCCTACACTGAACATTGTAAAATTAAACAGAGCCCGACATTAAATACGGTGCAATGAATCAGTGCCCTACACTGAACAATGTAAAATAAAACACAGCCCGACATTAAATACGGTTTAATGAAATAGTGCCCTACACTGAACAATGTAAAACTAAACAGAGCCCGACATTAAATACGGTACCGTAAAACAGTGCCCGACACTGAACAATGTAAAATTAAACACAGCCCGACATTAAATACGGTTCAATGAAACAGTGCCCTACACTGAACAAGGTAAAATTAAACAGAGCCCAACATGAAATACAGCACAATGAAACAATGCCCTACAGTGAACAATGTAATATTAAACACAGCCCGACATTAAATACGGTAAAATGAAACAGTGCCCTACACTGAACAAGGTAAAACGAAACAGAGCCCGACATTAAATACAGCACAATGAAACAATGCCCTACAGTGAACAATGTAAAATTAAACCCAGCCCGACATTAACTAAGGTAAAATGAAACAGTGTCCTACACTGAGCAAGGTAAAATTAAACAGAGCTCGACATTAAATACGGTACAATGAAACACTGTCCTACACTGAACAAGGTAAAATTATACAGAGCCCGACATTAAATACAGTACAATGAAACAGTGACCTACAGTAAACAAGGCAAAATTAAACAGAGCCCGACATTAAATACAGTACAATGAAACATGCCCTACACTTAACAATGTAACATTAAACAAAGCCCGACATTAAGTACGGGACAATGAAACAGTGCCCGACAGTGAACAATGTACAATTAAACACAGCCCGACATTAAATACGGTAAAATGAAACAGTGCCCGACAGTGAACAATGTACAATTAAACACAGCCCGACATTAAATACGGTACAATGAAACAGTGCCCTACACTGAACAATGAAAAATTAAACATAGCCCGACATTAAATACGGTACAATGAAACAGTGCCCTACACTGAACAATGTAAAATTAAACACAGCCCGACATTAAATACGGTACAATGAAACAGTGCCCTACACTGAACAAGGTAAAATTAAACACAGCCCGACATTAAATACAGTACAATGAAACAGTGCCCTAAAGTGAACAATGTACAATTAAACACAGCGCGACACTAAATACGGTACAATGAAACAGTGCCCTACAGTGAACAATGTACAATTAAACACAGCCCGACATTAAATACGGTACAATGAAACAGTGCCCTACACTGAACAAGGTAAAATTAAACAGAGCCCGACATTAAATACAGTGCAATGAAACAGTGCCCTACACTGAACAAGGTAAAATTAAACACAGCCCGACATTAAATACGGTACAATGAAACAGTGCCCTACACTGAACAATGTAAAATTAAACACAGCCCGACTTTATATACAGTACAATGAAACAGTGCCCTACACTCAACAATGTAAAATTAAACAGAGCCCGACATTAAATACGGGACAATGAAACAGTGCCCGACAGTGAACAAGGTAAAATTAAACAGAGACCAACATTAAATGCAGCACAATGAAACAATGCCCGACAGTGAACAATGTAAAATTAAACACAGCCCGACATTAAATACGGTAAAATGAAACAGTGCCCTACACTGAACAAGGTAAAATTAAACACAGCCCGACATTTAATACGGTAAAATGAAACAGTGCCCTACACTGAACAATGTAAAATTAAACAGAGCCCGACATTAAATACAGTACAATGAAACAGTGCCCTACACTGAACAATGTAAAATTAAACAGAGCCCAACATTAAATACAGCACAATGAAACAATGCCCTACAGTGAACAATGTAAAATTAAACACAGCCCGACATTAAATACGGTAAAATGAAACAGTGCCCTACACTGAACAAGGTAAAATTAAACAGAGCCCGACATTAAATACGGTACAATGAAACAGTGCCCTACACTGAACAAGGTAAAATTAAACAGAGCCCGACATTAAATACAGTACAATGAAACAGTGACCTACAGTAAACAAGGCAAAATTAAACAGAGCCCGACATTAAATACAGTACAATGTAACAGTGCCCTCCACTGAGCAAGGTAAAATTAAACACAGCCCGACATTAAATACGGTACAATGAAACAGTGACCTACAGTGAACAAGGTAAAATTAAACAGAGCCCAACATTAAATACAGCACAATGAAACAATGCCCTACAGTGAACAATGTAAAATTAAACACAGCCCGACATTAAATACGGTAAAATGAAACAGTGCCCTACACTGAACAAGGTAAAATTAAACAGAGCCCCACATTAAATACGTTACAATGAAACAGTGCCCTACACTGAACAAGGTAAAATTAAACAGAGCCCGACATTAAATACAGTACAATGAAACAGTGACCTAAAGTGAACAATGTACAATTAAACACAGCGCGACACTAAATACGGTACAATGAAACAGTGCCCTAAAGTGAACAATGTACAATTAAACACAGCCCGACATTAAATACGGTTCAATGAAACAGTGCCCTACAGTGAACAATGTAAAATTAAACAGAGCGCGACATTAAATACAGTACAATGAAACAGTGCCCTACAGTGAAGAATGCAAAATTAAACACAGCCCGACATTAAATACAGTACAATGAAACAGTGACCTACAGTGAACAATGTAAAATTTAACATAGCCCGACATTAAATACGGTACAATGAAACAGTGCCCTCCACTGAGCAAGGTAAAATTAAACACAGCCAGACATTAAATACGGTACAATGAAACAGTGCCCTACACTGAACAAGGTAAAATTAAACAGAGCCCGACATTAAATACAGTACAATGAAACAGTGCCTTACAGTGAACAATGTACAATTAAACACAGCCCGACACTAAATACGGTACAATGAAACAGTGCCCTACAGTGAACAATGTACAATTAAACACAGCCCGACATTGAATACGGTACAATGAAACAGTGCCCTACACTGAACATTGTAAAATTAAACAGAGCCCGACATTAAATACGGTGCAATGAATCAGTGCCCTACACTGAACAATGTAAAATAAAACACAGCCCGACATTAAATACGGTTTAATGAAATAGTGCCCTACACTGAACAATGTAAAACTAAACAGAGCCCGACATTAAATACGGTACCGTAAAACAGTGCCCGACACTGAACAATGTAAAATTAAACACAGCCCGACATTAAATACGGTTCAATGAAACAGTGCCCTACACTGAACAAGGTAAAATTAAACAGAGCCCAACATGAAATACAGCACAATGAAACAATGCCCTACAGTGAACAATGTAATATTAAACACAGCCCGACATTAAATACGGTAAAATGAAACAGTGCCCTACACTGAACAAGGTAAAACGAAACAGAGCCCGACATTAAATACAGCACAATGAAACAATGCCCTACAGTGAACAATGTAAAATTAAACCCAGCCCGACATTAACTAAGGTAAAATGAAACAGTGTCCTACACTGAGCAAGGTAAAATTAAACAGAGCTCGACATTAAATACGGTACAATGAAACACTGTCCTACACTGAACAAGGTAAAATTATACAGAGCCCGACATTAAATACAGTACAATGAAACAGTGACCTACAGTAAACAAGGCAAAATTAAACAGAGCCCGACATTAAATACAGTACAATGAAACATGCCCTACACTTAACAATGTAACATTAAACAAAGCCCGACATTAAGTACGGGACAATGAAACAGTGCCCGACAGTGAACAATGTACAATTAAACACAGCCCGACATTAAATACGGTAAAATGAAACAGTGCCCGACAGTGAACAATGTACAATTAAACACAGCCCGACATTAAATACGGTACAATGAAACAGTGCCCTACACTGAACAATGAAAAATTAAACATAGCCCGACATTAAATACGGTACAATGAAACAGTGCCCTACACTGAACAATGTAAAATTAAACACAGCCCGACATTAAATACGGTACAATGAAACAGTGCCCTACACTGAACAAGGTAAAATTAAACACAGCCCGACATTAAATACAGTACAATGAAACAGTGCCCTAAAGTGAACAATGTACAATTAAACACAGCGCGACACTAAATACGGTACAATGAAACAGTGCCCTACAGTGAACAATGTACAATTAAACACAGCCCGACATTAAATACGGTACAATGAAACAGTGCCCTACACTGAACAAGGTAAAATTAAACAGAGCCCGACATTAAATACAGTGCAATGAAACAGTGCCCTACACTGAACAAGGTAAAATTAAACACAGCCCGACATTAAATACGGTACAATGAAACAGTGCCCTACACTGAACAATGTAAAATTAAACACAGCCCGACTTTATATACAGTACAATGAAACAGTGCCCTACACTCAACAATGTAAAATTAAACAGAGCCCGACATTAAATACGGGACAATGAAACAGTGCCCGACAGTGAACAAGGTAAAATTAAACAGAGACCAACATTAAATGCAGCACAATGAAACAATGCCCGACAGTGAACAATGTAAAATTAAACACAGCCCGACATTAAATACGGTAAAATGAAACAGTGCCCTACACTGAACAAGGTAAAATTAAACACAGCCCGACATTTAATACGGTAAAATGAAACAGTGCCCTACACTGAACAATGTAAAATTAAACACAGCCCGACATTAAATACGGTAAAATGAAACAGTGCCCTACACTGAACAAGGTAAAATTAAACAGAGCCCGACATTAAATACGGTACAATGAAACAGTGCCCTACACTGAACAAGGTAAAATTAAACAGAGCCCGACATTAAATACAGTACAATGAAACAGTGACCTACAGTAAACAAGGCAAAATTAAACAGAGCCCGACATTAAATACAGTACAATGTAACAGTGCCCTCCACTGAGCAAGGTAAAATTAAACACAGCCCGACATTAAATACGGTACAATGAAACAGTGACCTACAGTGAACAAGGTAAAATTAAACAGAGCCCAACATTAAATACAGCACAATGAAACAATGCCCTACAGTGAACAATGTAAAATTAAACACAGCCCGACATTAAATACGGTAAAATGAAACAGTGCCCTACACTGAACAAGGTAAAATTAAACAGAGCCCCACATTAAATACGTTACAATGAAACAGTGCCCTACACTGAACAAGGTAAAATTAAACAGAGCCCGACATTAAATACAGTACAATGAAACAGTGACCTACAGTAAACAAGGCAAAATTAAACAGAGCCCGACATTAAATACAGTACAATGTAACAGTGCCCTCCACTGAGCAAGGTAAAATTAAACACAGCCCGACATTAAATACGGTACAATGAAACAGTGACCTACAGTGAACAAGGTAAAATTAAACAGAGCCCGACATTAAATACGGGACAATGAAACAGTGACCTACAGTAAAAAAGGCAAAATTAAACAGAGCCCGACATTAAATACAGTACAATGAAACAGTGCCCTACACTGAACAATGTAAAATTAAACAGAGCCCGACATTAAATACGGGACAATGAAACAGTGCCCGACAGTGAACAAGGTAAAATTAAACAGAGCCCAACATTAAATGCAGCACAATTAAACAATGCCCGACAGTGAACAATGTAAAATTAAACACAGCCCGACATTAAATACGGTAAAATGAAACAGTGCCCTACACTGAACAAGGTAAAATTAAACACAGCCCGACATTTAATACGGTAAAATGAAACAGTGCCCTACACTGAACAATGTAAAATTAAACAGAGCCCGACATTAAATACGGTACAATGAAACAGTGCCCTACACTGAACAATGTAAAATTAAACAGAGCCCAACATTAAATACGGCACAATGAAACAGTGCCCTACAGTGAACAATGTACAATTAAACACAGCCCGACATTAAATACGGCAAAATGAAACAGTGTCCTACACTGAACAAGGCACAATTAAACAGAGCCCGACATTAAATACGGTACAATGAAACAGTTCCCTACACTGAACAAGGTAAAGTGAAACAGAGCCCGACATTAAATACAGTAAAATGAAACTGTGCCCTACAGTGAACAATGTAAACTTAAACACAGCCCGATATTATATACAGTACAATGAAACAGTGCCCTACAGTGAACAATGTACAATTAAACACAGCCCGACATTAAATACGGTACAATGAAACAGTGCCCTACAGTGAACAATGTACAATTAAACACAGCCCGACATTAAATACGGTACAATGAAACAGTGCCCTACAGTGAACAATGTAAAATTAAACATAGCCCGACATTAAATTCGGTACAATGAAACAGTGCCCTACAGTGAACAATGTAAAATTAAACAGAGCCCGACATTAAATACAGTACAATGAAACAGTGCCCTACACTGAACAATGTAAAATTAAACAAAGCTCGACATTAAATACGGTACAATGAAACAGTGCCCGACACTGAACAAGGTAAAATTAAACAGAGCCCGACATTAAATACAGTAAAATGAAACACTGCCCCACAGTGAACAATGTACAATTAAACACAGCCCGCCATTAAATACGGTACAATGAAACGGTGCCCTACACTGAACAAGGTAAAATTAAACAGAGCCCGACATTAAATACAGTACAATGAAACAATGCCCTACAGTAAACAAGGTAAAATTAAACACAGCCCGACAATAAATACGGTACAGTGCAACAGTGCCCTACAGTAAACAAGGCAAAATTAAACAGAGCCCAACATTAAATACAGTACAATGAAACAGTGCCCTACACTGAACAATGTAACATTAAACAGAGCCCGACATTAAATAAGGGACAATGAAACTGTGCCCGACAGTGAACAAGGTAAAATTAAACAGAGCCCAACATTAAATACAGCACAATGAAACAATGCCCTACAGTGAAGAATGTAAAATTAAACACAGACCTACATTAAATACAGTACAATGAAACAGTGACCTACAGTGAACAATGTAAAATTAAACATAGCCCGACATTAAATACGGTACAATGAAACAGTGCCCTACAGTGAACAATGTAAAATTAAACAGAGCACGACATTAAATACGGTACAATGAAACAGTGCCCTCCACTGAACAATGTAAAATTAAACACAGCCCGGCATTAAATACAGTACAATGAACCAGTGACCTACAGTAAACAAGGCAAAATTATACAGAGCCCGACATTAAAGACAGTACAATGAAACAGTGCCCTACACTGAATAATGTAAAATTAAACACAGCCCGACATTAAATACAGTACAATGAAACAGTGCCCTACACTGAACTTGGTAAAATTAAACAGAGCCCGACATTAAATACGGTACAATGAAACAGTGCCCTACAGTGAACAATGTAAAATAAAACAATGCCCGACATTAAATACGGTACAATGAAACAGTGCCCTACATTGAACAATGTACAATGAAACACAGCCCGACAGTAAATACGGTACAATGAAACAGTGCCCTACACTGAACAATGTAAAATTAAACAGAGCCCGACATTAAATACGGTACAGTGAAACAGTGCCCTACACTGAACAATGTAAAATTAAACAGAGCCCGACATTAAATACAGTACAATGAATCAGTGCCCGACACTGAACAATGTAAAATTAAACACAGCCCGACATTAAAGACAGTACAATGAAACAGTGCCCTACAATGAATAATGTAAAATTAAACAGAGCCCGACATTAAATACAGCACAATGAAACAATGCCCTACAGTGAACAATGTAAAGTTAAACACAGCCCGACATTAAATACGGTAAAATGAAACAGTGCCCTACACTGAACAAGGTATATTTAAACAGAGCCCGACATTAAATACGGTACAAGGAAACAGTGCCCTACACTGAACAAGGTAAAATTAAACAGAGCCCGACATTAAATACAGTACAATGAAACAGTGACCTACAGTAAACAAGGCAAAATTAAACAGAGCCCGACATTAAATACAGTACAATGAAAAAGTGCCCTACACTGAACAATGGAACATTAAACAGAGCGCGACATTAAATACGGGACAACGAAACAGTGCCCGACAGTGAACAAGGTAAAATTAAACAGAGCCCAACATTAAATACGGGACAATGAAACAGTGCCCTGCAGTGAACAATTTTAGATTAAACAGAGCACGACATTAAATACAGTACAATGTAACAGTGTCCTCCACTGAGCAAGGTAAAATTAAACACAGCCCGACATTAAATACGGTACAATGAAACAGTGCCCTACAGTGAACAATGTACAATTAAACACAGCCCGACATTAAATACGGTACAATGAAACAGTGCCCTACACTGAACAAGGTAAAATTAAACACAGCCCGACATTAAATACGGTAAAATGAAACAGTGCCCTACAGTGAACAATGTAAAGTTAAACACAGCCCGACATTAAATACGGTACAATGAAACAGTGCCCTACAGTGAACAATGTAAAATAAAACACTGCCCGACATTAAATACGGTACAATGAAACAGTGCCCTACATTGAACAATGTACAATGAAACACAGCCCGACAGTAAATACGGTACAATGAAACAGTGCCCTACACTGAACAATGTAAAATGAAACAGAGCCCGACATTAAATACGGTACAGTGAAACAGTGCCCTACACTGTAAATGTAAAATTAAACAGAGCGCGACATTAAATACAGTACAATGAATCAGTGCCCTACACTGAACAATGTAAAATTAAACACAGCCCGACATTAAAGACAGTACAATGAAACAGTGCCCTACACTGAATAATGTAAAATTAAACAGAGCCCGACATTAAATACAGCACAATGAAACAATGCCCTACAGTGAACAATGTAAAGTTAAACACAGCCCGACATTAAATACGGTAAAATGAAACACTGCCCTACACTGAACAAGGTATATTTAAACAGAGCCCGACATTAAATACGGTACAAGGAAACAGTGCCCTACACTGAACAAGGTAAAATTAAACAGAGCCCGACATTAAATACAGTACAATGAAACAGTGACCTACAGTAAACAAGGCAAAATTGAACAGAGCCCGACATTAAATACAGTACAATGTAACAGTGCCCTCCACTGAGCAACGTAAAATTAAACACAGCCCGACATTAAATACGGTACAATGAAACAGTGACCTACAGTAAACAAGGCAAAATTAAACAGAGCCCGACATTAAATACAGTACAATGAAACAGTGCCCTACACTGAACAAGGTAAAATTAAACAGAGCCCTACATTAAATACAGTACAATGAAACAGTGCCCTACACTGAACAATGTAAAATTAAACACAGCCCGACATTAAATACAGTACAATGAAACAGTGACCTACACTGAACAATGTAACATTAAACAGAGCCCGACATTAAATACGGGACAATGAAACAGTGCCCGACAGTGAACAATGTAAAATTAAACAGAGCACGACATTAAATACAGTACACTGTAACAGTGCCGTCCACTGAGCAAGGTAAAATTAAACACAGCCCGACATTAAATACGGTACAATGAAACAGTGCCCTACACTGAACAATGTAAAATTAAACAGAGCCCAACATTAAATACGGCACAATGAAAGAGTGCCCTACAGTGAACAATGTACAATTAAACACAGCCCGACATTAAAGACAGTACAATGAAACAGTGCCCTACACTGAATAATGTAAAATTAAACAGAGCCCGACATTAAATACAGCACAATGAAACAATGCCCTACAGTGAACAATGTAAAGTTAAACACAGCCCGACATTAAATACGGTAAAATGAAACAGTGCCCTACACTGAACAAGGTATATTTAAACAGAGCCCGACATTAAATACAGTACACTGTAACAGTGCCGTCCACTGAGCAAGGTAAAATTAAACACAGCCCGACATTAAATACGGTACAATGAAACAGTGCCCTACACTGAACAATGTAAAATTAAACAGAGCCCAACATTAAATACGGCACAATGAAAGAGTGCCCTACAGTGAACAATGTACAATTAAACACAGCCCGACATTAAAGACAGTACAATGAAACAGTGCCCTACACTGAATAATGTAATATTAAACAGAGCCCGACATTAAATACAGCACAATGAAACAATGCCCTACAGTGAACAATGTAAAGTTAAACACAGCCCGACATTAAATACGGTAAAATGAAACAGTGCCCTACACTGAACAAGGTATATTTAAACAGAGCCCGACATTAAATACGGTACAAGGAAACAGTGCCCTACACTGAACAAGGTAAAATTAAACAGAGCCCGACATTAAATACAGTACAATGAAACAGTGACCTACAGTAAACAAGGCAAAATTAAACAGAGCCCGACATTAAATACGGTACAATGAAACAGTGCCCTACTATGAACAATGTACAATTAAACACAGCCCGACATTAAATACGGTACAATGAAACAGTGCCCTACACTGAACAAGGTAAAATTAAACACAGCCCGACATTAAATACGGTAAAATGAAACAGTGCCCTACACTGAACAATGTTAAATTAAACACAGCCCGGCATTAAATACAGTACAATGAAACAGTGACCTACAGTAAACAAGGCAAAATTAAACAGAGCCCGTCATTAAAGACTGTACAATGAAACAGTGCCCTACACTGAATAATGTAAAATTAAACAGAGCCCGACATTAAATACAGCACAATGAAACAATGCCCTACAGTGAACAATGTAAAGTTAAACACAGCCCGACATTACATACGGTAAAATGAAACGGTGCCCTACACTGAACAAGGTAAAATTAAACAAAGCCCGACATTAAATACAGTACAATGAAACAGTGACCTACAGTGAACAAGGTAAAATTAAACAGAGCCCGACATTAAATACAGTACAATGAAACAGTGCCCTACAGTGAACAAGGTAAAATTAAACAGAGCCCGACATTAAATACAGTACAATGAAACAGTGCCCTACATGCAACGAGGTAAAATTAAACAGAGCCCGACATTAAATACAGTACAATGTAACAGTGCCCTCCACTGAGCAAGGTAAAATTAAACACAGCCCAACATTAAATACGGTACAATGAAACAGTGTCCTACAGTGAACAATGTACAATCAAACACAGCCCGACATTAAATACGGTAATATGAAACAGTGCCCTACACTGAACAAGGTAAAATTAAACACAGCCCGATATTAAATACGATACAATGAAACAGTGCCCTACACTGAACAAGGTAAAATTAAACAGAGCCCGACATTAAATACAGTACAATGAAACAGTGCCCTACAGTAAACAAGGTAAAATTAAACACAGCCCGACAATAAATACGGTACAGTGAAACAGTGCCCTACAGTAAACAAGGCAAAATTAAACAGAGCCCAACATTAAATACAGTACAATGAAACAGTGCCCTACACTGAATAATGTAACATTAAACAGAGCCCGACATTAAATAAGGGACAATGAAACTGTGCCCGACAGTGAACAAGGTAAAATTAAACAGAGCCCAACATTAAATACAGCACAATGAAACAATGCCCTACAGTGAAGAATGTAAAATTAAACACAGACCTACATTAAATACAGTACAATGAAACAGTGACCTCCAGTGAACAATGTAAAATTAAACATAGCCCGACATTAAATACGGTACAATGAAACAGTGCCCTACAGTGAACAATGTAAAATTAAACAGAGCACGACATTAAATACGGTACAATGAAACAGTGCCCTCCACTGAACAATGTAAAATTAAACACAGCCCGGCATTAAATACAGTACAATGAACCAGTGACCTACAGTAAACAAGGCAAAATTATACAGAGCCCGACATTAAAGACAGTACAATGAAACAGTGCCCTACACTGAATAATGTAAAATTAAACACAGCCCGACATTAAATACAGTACAATGAAACAGTGCCCTACACTGAACTTGGTAAAATTAAACAGAGCCCGACATTAAATACGGTACAATGAAACAGTGCCCTACAGTGAACAATGTAAAATAAAACAATGCCCGACATTAAATACGGTACAATGAAACAGTGCCCTTCATTGAACAATGTACAATGAAACACAGCCCGACAGTAAATACGGTACAATGAAACAGTGCCCTACACTGAACAATGTAAAATTAAACAGAGCCCGACATTAAATACGGTACAGTGAAACAGTGCCCTACACTGAACAATGTAAAATTAAACAGAGCCCGACATTAAATACAGTACAATGAATCAGTGCCCGACACTGAACAATGTAAAATTAAACACAGCCCGACATTAAAGACAGTACAATGAAACAGTGCCCTACAATGAATAATGTAAAATTAAACAGAGCCCGACATTAAATACAGCACAATGAAACAATGCCCTACAGTGAACAATGTAAAGTTAAACACAGCCCGACATTAAATACGGTAAAATGAAACAGTGCCCTACACTGAACAAGGTATATTTAAACAGAGCCCGACATTAAATACGGTACAAGGAAACAGTGCCCTACACTGAACAAGGTAAAATTAAACAGAGCCCGACATTAAATACAGTACAATGAAACAGTGACCTACACTGAACAATGGAACATTAAACAGAGCGCGACATTAAATACGGGACAACGAAACAGTGCCCGACAGTGAACAAGGTAAAATTAAACAGAGCCCAACATTAAATACGGGACAATGAAACAGTGCCCTACAGTGAACAATTTTAGATTAAACAGAGCACGACATTAAATACAGTACAATGTAACAGTGTCCTCCACTGAGCAAGGTAAAATTAAACACAGCCCGACATTAAATACGGTACAATGAAACAGTGCCCTACAGTGAACAATGTACAATTAAACACAGCCCGACATTAAATACGGTACAATGAAACAGTGCCCTACACTGAACAAGGTAAAATTAAACACAGCCCGACATTAAATACGGTAAAATGAAACAGTGCCCTACAGTGAACAATGTAAAGTTAAACACAGCCCGACATTAAATACGGTACAATGAAACAGTGCCCTACAGTGAACAATGTAAAATAAAACACTGCCCGACATTAAATACGGTACAATGAAACAGTGCCCTACATTGAACAATGTACAATGAAACACAGCCCGACAGTAAATACGGTACAATGAAACAGTGCCCTACACTGAACAATGTAAAATTAAACAGAGCCCGACATTAAATACGGTACAGTGAAACAGTGCCCTACACTGTAAATGTAAAATTAAACAGAGCCCGACATTAAATACAGTACAATGAATCAGTGCCCTACACTGAACAATGTAAAATTAAACACAGCCCGACATTAAAGACAGTACAATGAAACAGTGCCCTACACTGAATAATGTAAAATTAAACAGAGCCCGACATTAAATACAGCACAATGAAACAATGCCCTACAGTGAACAATGTAAAGTTAAACACAGCCCGACATTAAATACGGTAAAATGAAACACTGCCCTACACTGAACAAGGTATATTTAAACAGAGCCCGACATTAAATCCGGTACAAGGAAACAGTGCCCTACACTGAACAAGGTAAAATTAAACAGAGCACGACATTAAATACAGTACAATGAAACAGTGACCTACAGTAAACAAGGCAAAATTGAACAGAGCCCGACATTAAATACAGTACAATGTAACAGTGCCCTCCACTGAGCAACGTAAACTTAAACACAGCCCGACATTAAATACGGTACAATGAAACAGTGACCTACAGTAAACAAGGCAAAATTAAACAGAGCCCGACATTAAATACAGTACAATGAAACAGTGCCCTACACTGAACAAGGTAAAATTAAACAGAGCCCTACATTAAATACAGTACAATGAAACAGTGCCCTACACTGAACAATGTAAAATTAAACACAGCCCGACATTAAATACAGTACAATGAAACAGTGACCTACACTGAACAATGTAACATTAAACAGAGCCCGACATTAAATACGGGACAATGAAACAGTGCCCGACAGTGAACAATGTAAAATTAAACAGAGCACGACATTAAATACAGTACACTGTAACAGTGCCGTCCACTGAGCAAGGTAAAATTAAACACAGCCCGACATTAAATACGGTACAATGAAACAGTGCCCTACACTGAACAATGTAAAATTAAACAGAGCCCAACATTAAATACGGCACAATGAAAGAGTGCCCTACAGTGAACAATGTACAATTAAACACAGCCCGACATTAAAGACAGTACAATGAAACAGTGCCCTACACTGAATAATGTAAAATTAAACAGAGCCCGACATTAAATACAGCACAATGAAACAATGCCCTACAGTGAACAATGTAAAGTTAAACACAGCCCGACATTAAATACGGTAAAATGAAACAGTGCCCTACACTGAACAAGGTATATTTAAAGAGAGCCCGACATTAAATACAGTACACTGTAACAGTGCCGTCCACTGAGCAAGGTAAAATTAAACACAGCCCGACATTAAATACGGTACAATGAAACAGTGCCCTACACTGAACAATGTAAAATTAAACAGAGCCCAACATTAAATACGGCACAATGAAAGAGTGCCCTACAGTGAACAATGTACAATTAAACACAGCCCGACATTAAAGACAGTACAATGAAACAGTGCCCTACACTGAATAACGTAAAATTAAACAGAGCCCGACATTAAATACAGCACAATGAAACAATGCCCTACAGTGAACAATGTAAAGTTAAACACAGCCCGACATTAAATACGGTAAAATGAAACAGTGCCCTACACTGAACAAGGTATATTTAAACAGAGCCCGACATTAAATACGGTACAAGGAAACAGTGCCCTACACTGAACAAGGTAAAATTAAACAGAGCCCAACATTAAATACGGCACAATGAAAGAGTGCCCTACAGTGAACAATGTACAATTAAACACAGCCCGACATTAAAGACAGTACAATGAAACAGTGCCCTACACTGAATAATGTAAAATTAAACAGAGCCCGACATTAAATACAGCACAATGAAACAATGCCCTACAGTGAACAATGTAAAGTTAAACACAGCCCGACATTAAATACGGTAAAATGAAACAGTGCCCTACACTGAACAAGGTATATTTAAACAGAGCCCGACATTAAATACGGTACAAGGAAACAGTGCCCTACACTGAACAAGGTAAAATTAAACAGAGCCCGACATTAAATACAGTACAATGAAACAGTGACCTACAGTAAACAAGGCAAAATTAAACAGAGCCCGACATTAAATACGGTACAATGAAACAGTGCCCTACTATGAACAATGTACAATTAAACACAGCCCGACATTAAATACGGTACAATGAAACAGTGCCCTACACTGAACAAGGTAAAATTAAACACAGCCCGACAGTAAATACGGTAAAATGAAACAGTGCCCTACACTGAACAATGTTAAATTAAACACAGCCCGGCATTAAATACAGTACAATGAAACAGTGACCTACAGTAAACAAGGCAAAATTAAACAGAGCCCGTCATTAAAGACTGTACAATGAAACAGTGCCCTACACTGAATAATGTAAAATTAAACAGAGCCCGACATTAAATACAGCACAATGAAACAATGCCCTACAGTGAACAATGTAAAGTTAAACACAGCCCGACATTACATACGGTAAAATGAAACGGTGCCCTACACTGAACAAGGTAAAATTAAACAAAGCCCGACATTAAATACAGTACAATGAAACAGTGACCTACAGTGAACAAGGTAAAATTAAACAGAGCCCGACATTAAATACAGTACAATGAAACAGTGCCCTACAGTGAACAAGGTAAAATTAAACAGAGCCCGACATTAAATACAGTACAATGAAACAGTGCCCTACATGCAACGAGGTAAAATTAAACAGAGCCCGACATTAAATACAGTACAATGTAACAGTGCCCTCCACTGAGCAAGGTAAAATTAAACACAGCCCAACATTAAATACGGTACAATGAAACAGTGTCCTACAGTGAACAATGTACAATCAAACACAGCCCGACATTAAATACGGTAATATGAAACAGTGCCCTACACTGAACAAGGTAAAATTAAACACAGCCCGATATTAAATACGATACAATGAAACAGTGCCCTACACTGAACAAGGTAAAATTAAACAGAGCCCGACATTAAATACAGTACAATGAAACAGTGCCCTACAGTGAACAATGAACAATTAAACACAGCCCGACATTAAATACGTTACAATGAAACAGTGCCCTACAGTGAACAATGTACAATTAAACACAGCCCGACAGTAAATACGGTACAATGAAACAGTGCCCTACACTGAACAAGGTAAAATTAAACAGAGCCCGACATTAAAAAAGTTACAATGAAACAGTGCCCTACAGTGAACAATGTAAAATTAAACACAGCCCGACATTAAATACGGTACAATGAATCAGTGCCCTACCAGCAACAATGTAAAATTAAACAGAACCCGACATTAAATACGGTACAATGAAACAGTGCCCTACAGTGAACAACGTAAAATTAAACAGAGCCCGACGTTAAATACAGTACAATGAAACAGGGCCCTAATGTGAACAATGTAAAATAAAACAGAGCCCGACATTAAATACAGTACAATGAAACAGTGACCTACAGTAAACAACGCAAAATTAAACAGAGCCCTACATTAAATACAGTACAATGAAACAGTGCCCTACACTGAACAACGTAAACTTAAACACAGCCCGACATTAAATACGGTACAATGAATCAGTGCCCTACACTGAACAATGTAAAATTAAACACAGCCCGGTATTAAATACAGTACTATGAAACAGTGACCTACACTGAATAATATAAAATTAAACAGAGCCCGACATTAAATACGGGACAATGAAACAGTGCACAACAGTGAACAAGGTAAAATTAAACAGAGCCCAACATTAAATACAGCACAATGAAACAGTGCCCTACAGTGAACAATGTAAAGTTAAACACAGCCCGACATTAAATACGGTACAATGAAACAGTGCCCTACACTGAACAATGTAACATTAAACAGAGCCCTACATTAAATACGGGACAACGAAACAGTGCCCGACAGTGCACAAGGTAAAATTAAACAGAGCCCAACATTAAATACGGTACAATGAAACAGTGCCCTACACTGAACAATGTAACATTAAACAGAGCCCGACATTAAATACGGGACAACGAAACAGTGCCCGACAGTGAACAAGGTAAAATTAAACAGAGCCCAACATTAAATACGGTACAATGAAACAATGCCCTATAGTGAACAATGTAAAATTAAACAGAGCACGACATTAAATACAGTACAATGTAACAGTGCCCTCCACTGAGCAAGGTAAAATTAAACACAGCCCGACATTAAATACGGTACAATGAAACAGTGCCCTACAGTGAACAATGTACAATTAAAGACAGCCCGACATTAAATACGGTACAATGAAACAGTGCCCTGCAGTGAACAATGTACAATTAAACACAGCCCGACATTAAATACGGTACAATGAAACAGTGCCCTACACTGATCAAGGTAAAATTAAACACAGCCCGACATTAAATACGGTAAAATGAAACAGTGCCCTACACTGCACAATGTACAATTAAACAGAGCCCGACATTAAATACGGTACAGTGAAACAGTGCCCTGCACTGAACTATGTAAAATTAAACACAGCCCGACATTAAGTACAGTACAATGAAACAGTGCCCTACACTGAACAATGTAAACTTAAACACAGCCCGACATTAAATACGGTACAATGAATCAGTGCCCTACACTGAACAATGTAAACTTAAACACAGCCCGACATTAAATACGGTAAAATGAATCAGTGCCCTAAACTGAACAAGGTAAAATTAAACAGAGCCCGACTTTAAATACGGTAAAATGAAACAGTGCCCTACACTGAACAAGGTAAAATTAAACAGAGCCCGACATTAAATACAGTACAATGAAACAGTGCGCTACAGTAAACAAGGCAAAATTAAACAGAGCCCGACATTAAATACAGTACAATAAAACAATGCCCTACACTGAACAATGTAAACTTAAACACAGCCCGACATTAAATACGGTACAATGAATCAGTGCCCTACACTGAACAATGCAAAATTAAACACAGCCCGGCATTAAATACAGTCCAATGAAACAGTGACCTACAGTAAACAAGGCAAAATTAAACAGAGCCCGACATTAAATACGGGACAACGAAACAGTGCCCGACAGTGAACAAGGTAAAATTAGACAGAGCCCAACATTAAATACGGTACAATGAAACAGTGCCCTTGAGTGAACAATGTAAAATTAAACAGAGCACGACATTAAATACAGTACAATGAAACAGTGCCCTACACTGAATAATGTAAAATTAAACAGAGCCCGACATTAAATACGGGACAATGAAAGAGTGCCCGACAGTGAACAATGTAAAATTAAAGAGAGCACGACATTAAATACAGTACAATGTAATAGTGCCCTCCACTGAGCAAGGTAAAATTAAACAGAGCACGACATTAAATACGGTACACTGAAACAGTGCCCTACACTGAGCAATGTAAAATTAAACATAGCCCGACATTAAATACGGTACAATGAAACAGTGCCCTACAGTGAACAATGTAAAATTAAACAGAGAACGACATTAAATACAGTACAATGTAACAGTGCCCTACACTGAGCAAGGTAAAATTAAACACAGCACGACATTAAATACAGTACAATGAAACAGTGACCTACAGTGAACAATGTAAAATTAAACATAGCCCGACATTAAATACGGTACAATGAAACAGTGCCCTACAGTGAACAATGTAAAATTAAACAGAGCCCGACATTAAATACAGTACAATGAAACAATGCCCTACAGTGAACAATGTAAAATTAAACAGAGCACGACATTAAATACAGTACAATGTAACAGTGTCCTCCACTGAGCAAGGTAAAATTAAACACAGCCCGACATTAAATACGGTACAATGAAACAATGCCCGACAGTGAACAATGTACAATTAAACACAGCCCAACATTAAATACGGTACAATGAAACAGTGCCCTACAGTGAATAATGTACAATTAAACACAGCCCAACATTAAATACTAAACAGTGAAACAGTGCCCTACACTGAACAAGGTAAAATTAAACACAGCCCGACATTAAATACGTTACAATGAAACAGTGCCCTACACTGAACAATGTAAAATTAAACACAGCCCGACATTAAATACGGTACAATGAAACAGTGCCCTACACTGAACAAGGTAAAATTAAACAGAGCCCGACATTAAATACAGTACAATGAAACAGTGCCCTACAGTGAACAATGTACAATTAAACACAGCTCAACATTAAATACGGTACAGTGAAACAGTGCCCTACACTGAACAAGGTAAAATTAAACAGAGCCCGACATTAAATACGGTACAATGAAACAGTGCCCTACACTGAACAAGGTAAAATTAAACAGAGCCCGACATTAAATACGGTACAATGAAACAGTGCCCTACAGTGAACAGTGTACAATTAAACACAGCCCGACAGTAAATACGGTACAATGAAACAGTGCCCTACACTGAACAAGGTAAATTTAAACAGAGCCCGACATTAAATACGGTACGATGAAACAGTGCCCTACACTGAACAAGGTAAAATTAAACAGAGCCCGACATTAAATACGGTACAATGAAACAGTGCCCTACAGTGAACAATGTAAAATTAAACACAGCACGACATTAAATACGGTACAATGAATCAGTGCCCTACCAGCAACAATGTAAAATTAAACAGAGCTAGACATTAAATACGGTACAATGAAACAGTGCCCTACAGTGAACAACGTAAAATTAAACAGAGCCCGACATTAAATACAGTACAATGAAACAGGGCCCTAATGTGAACAATGTAAAATAAAACAGAGCCCGACATTAAATACGGTAGAATGAAACATTGCCCTACAGTGAACAATGTAAAATTAAACACAGCCCGACATTAAATACGGTACAATGAATCAGTGCCCTACACTGAACAATGTAAAATTAAACACAGCCCGACATTAAATACAGTAAAATGAAACGGTGCCCTACAAGCAACAAGGTAAAATTAAACAGAGCCCGACATTAAATACGGTAGAATGAAACAGTGCCCTACACTGAACAATGTAAAATTAAACAGAGCCCGACATTAAATAAGGTGCAATGAAACAGTGACCTACAGTGAACAATGTAAACATAAACACAGCCCGACATTAAATACGGTAAAATGAAACAGTGCTCTACACTGAACAAGGTAAAATTAAACAGAGCCCGACATTAAATACGGTACAATGAAACAGTGCCCTACACTGAACAAGGTAAAATTAAACAGAGCCCGACATTAAATACAGTACAATGAAACAGTGCCCGACACTGAACAATGTAAAATTAAACACAGCCCGGCATTAAATACGGTACAATGAAACAGTGCCCTCCACTGAACAATGTAAAATTAAACACGGCCCGGCATCAAATACAGTACAATGAACCAGTGACCTACAGAAAACAAGGCAAAATTATACAGAGCCCGACATTAAAGACAGTACAATGAAACAGTGCCCTACACTGAATAATGTAAAATTAAACAGAGCCCGACATTAAATACGGGACAATGAAACAGTGCCCAACACTGAACAAGGTAAAATTAAACACAGCCCGACATTAAATACGGTACAATGAATCAGTGCCCTACACTGAACAATGTAAAATTAAACACAGCCCGGCATTAAATACAGTACAATGAAACAGTGACCTACAGTAAACAAGGCAAAATTAAACAGAGCCCGACATTAAAGACAGTACAATGAAACAGTGCCCTAGACTGAACAAGGTAAAATTAAACAGAGCCCGACATTAAATACGGTACAATGAAACAGTGCCCTACACTGAACAATGTAAAATTAAACATAGCCCGACATTAAATACGGTACAATGAAACAGTGCACTACAGTGAACAATGTAAAATTAAACAGAGAACGACATTAAATACAGTAAAATGTAACAGTGCCCTACACTGAGCAAGGTAAAATTAAACACAGCCCGACATTAAATACAGTACAATGAAACAGTGACCTACAGTGAACAATGTAAAATTAAACATAGCCCGACATTAAATGCGGTACAATGAAACAGTGCCCTACAGTGAACAATGTAAAATTAAACAGAGCACGACATTAAATACAGTACAATGTAACAGTGCCCTCCACTGAGCAAGGTAAAATTAAACACAGCCCGACATTAAATACGGTACAATGAAACAGTGCCCTACAGTGAACAATGTACAATTAAACACAGCCCAACATTAAATACGGTACAATGAAACAGTGCCCTACAGTGAACAATGTACAATTAAACACATCCCAACATTAAATACGGTACAGTGAAACAGTGCCCTACACTGAACAAGGTAAAATTAAACACAGCCCGACATTAAATACGTTACAATGAAACAGTGCCCTACACTGAACAATGTAAAATTAAACACAGCCCGACATTAAATACGGTACAATGAAACAGTGCCCTACACTGAACAAGGTAAAACTAAACAGAGCCCGACATTAAATACAGTACAATGAAACAGTGCCCTACACTGAGCAAGGTAAAATTAAACAGAGCCCGACATTAAATACAGTACAATGAATCAGTGCCCTACAGTGAACAATGTACAATTAAACACAGCCCGACATTAAATACAGTACAATAAAACAGTGCCCTACACTGAACAATGTAAACTTCAACACAGCCCGACATTAAATACGGTACAATGAAACAGTGCCCTACACTGAACAAGGTAAATTTAAACAGAGCCCGACATTAAATACGGTACAATGAAACAGTGGCCTACACTGAACAAGGTAAAATTAAACAGAGCCCGACATTAAATACGGTACAATGAAACAGTGCCCTACAGTGAACAATGTAAAATTAAACACAGCACGACATTAAATACGGTACAATGAATCAGTGCCCTACCAGCAACAATGTAAAATTAAACAGAGCTAGACATTAAATACGGTACAATGAAACAGTGCCCTACAGTGAACAACGTAAAATTAAACAGAGCCCGACATTAAATACGTTAGAATGAAACATTGCCCTACAGTGAACAATATAAAATTAAACAGAGCCCGACATTAAATACGGTACAATGAATCAGTGCCCTACACTGAACAATGTAAAATTAAACACAGCCCGACATTAAATACAGTAAAATGAAACGGTGCCCTACAAGCAACAAGGTAAAATTAAACAGAGCCCGACATTAAATACGGTAGAATGAAACAGTGCCCTACACTGAACAATGTAAAATTAAACAGAGCCCGACATTAAATAAGGTGCAATGAAACAGTGACCTACAGTGAACAATGTAAACATAAACACAGCCCGACATTAAATACGGTAAAATGAAACAGTGCTCTACACTGAACAAGGTAAAATTAAACAGAGCCCGACATTAAATACGGTACAATGAAACAGTGCCCTACACTGAACAAGGTAAAATTAAACAGAGCCCGACATTAAATACAGTACAATGAAACAGTGCCCGACACTGAACAATGTAAAATTAAACACAGCCCGGCATTAAATACAGTACAATGAACCAGTGACCTACAGTAAACAAGGCAAAATTATACAGAGCCCGACATTAAAGACAGTACAATGAAACAGTGCCCTACACTGAACAATGTAAAATTAAACACAGCCCGACATTAAATACGGTACAATGAAACAGTGCCCTACACTGAACAAGGTAAAATTAAACAGAGCCCGACATTAAATACAGTACAATGAAACAGTGCCCTACACTGAACAAGGTAAAATTAAACACAGCCCGACATTAAATACAGTACAATGAAACAGTGACCTACAGTGAACAATGTAAAATTAAACATAGCCCGACATTAAATGCGGTACAATGAAACAGTGCCCTACAGTGAACAATGTAAAATTAAACAGAGCACGACATTAAATACAGTACAATGTAACAGTGCCCTCCACTGAGCAAGGTAAAATTAAACACAGCCCGACATTAAATACGGTACAATGAAACAGTGCCCTACAGTGAACAATGTACAATTAAACACAGCCCAACATAAAATACGGTACAATGAAACAGTGCCCTACAGTGAACAATGTACAATTAAACACATCCCAACATTAAATACGGTACAGTGAAACAGTGCCCTACACTGAACAAGGTAAAATTAAACACAGCCCGACATTAAATACGTTACAATGAAACAGTGCCCTGCACTGAACAATGTAAAATTAAACACAGCCCGACATTAAATACGGTACAATGAAACAGTGCCCTACACTGAACAAGGTAAAATTAAACAGAGCCCGACATTAAATACAGTACAATGAAACATTGCCCTACAGTGAACAATTCACAATTAAACACAGCCCAACATTAAATACGGTACAGTGAAACAGTGCCCTACACTGAACAATGTAAACTTAAACACAGCCCGACATTAAATACGGTACAATGAATCAGTGCCCTACACTGAACAATGCAAAATTAAACACAGCCCGGCATTAAATACAGTCCAATGAAACAGTGACCTACAGTAAACAAGGCAAAATTAAACAGAGCCCGACATTAAAGACAGTACAATGAAACAGTGCCCTACACTGAATAATGTAAAATTAAACAGAGCCCGACATTAAATACGGGACAATGAAACAGTGCCCAACAGTGAACAATGTAAAATTAAACAGAGCCCAACATTAAATACAGCACAATGAAACAATGCCCTACAGTGAACAATGTAAAGTTAAACACAGCCCGACATTAAATACGGTAAAATGAAACACTGCCCTACACTAAACAAGGTAAAATTAAACAGAGCCCGACATTAAATACGGGACAACGAAACAGTGCCCTACACTGAATAATGTAAAATTAAACAGAGCCCGACATTAAATACGGGACAATGAAAGAGTGCCCTACAGTGAACAAGGTAAAATTAAACAGAGCACGACATTAAATACAGTACAATGTAGCAGTGCCCTCCACTGAGCAAGGTAAAATTAAACAGAGCACGACATTAAATACGGTACACTGAAACAGTGCCCTACACTGAGCAATGTAAAATTAAACATAGCCCGACATTAAATACGGTACAATGAAACAGTGCCCTACAGTGAACAATGTAAAATTAAACAGAGAACGACATTAAATACAGTACAATGAAACAGTCCCCTACAGTGAACAATGTACAATTAAACACAGCCCGACATTAAATACGGTACAATGAAACAGTGCCCTACACTGAACAATGTAAAATTAAACATAGCCCGACATTAAATTCGGTACAATGAAACAGTGCCCTACAGTGAACAATGTAAAATTAAACAGAGCACGACATTAAATACAGTACAATGTAACAGTGTCCTCCACTGAGCAAGGTAAAATTAAACACAGCCCGACATTCAATACGGTACAATGCAACAGTGCCCGACAGTGAACAATGTACAATTAAACACAGCCCAACATTAAATACGGTACAATGAAACAGTGCCCTACAGTGAACAGTGTACAATTAAACACAGCCCGACAGTAAATACGGTACAATGAAACAGTGCCCTACACTGAACAAGGTAAAATTAAACAGAGCCCGACATTAAATACGGTACAATGAAACAGTGCCCTACACTGAACAAGGTAAAATTAAACAGAGCCCGACATTAAATACGGTAAAATGAAACACTGCCCTACACTAAACAAGGTAAAATTAAACAGAGCCCGACATTAAATACGGGACAACGAAACAGTGCCCTACACTGAATAATGTAAAATTAAACAGAGCCCGACATTAAATACGGGACAATGAAAGAGTGCCCTACAGTGAACAAGGTAAAATTAAACAGAGCACGACATTAAATACAGTACAATGTAGCAGTGCCCTCCACTGAGCAAGGTAACATTAAACAGAGCACGACATTAAATACGGTACACTGAAACAGTGCCCTACACTGAGCAATGTAAAATTAAACATAGCCCGACATTAAATACGGTACAATGAAACAGTGCCCTACAGTGAACAATGTAAAATTAAACAGAGAACGACATTAAATACAGTACAATGAAACAGTCCCCTACAGTGAACAATGTACAATTAAACACAGCCCGACATTAAATACGGTACAATGAAACAGTGCCCTACACTGAACAATGTAAAATTAAACATAGCCCGACATTAAATTCGGTACAATGAAACAGTGCCCTACACTGAATAAGGTAAAATTAAACAGAGCCCGACATTAAATACGGTACAATGAAACAGTGCCCTACAGTGAACAATGTAAAATTAAACACAGCCCGACATTAAATACGGTACAATGAATCAGTGCCCTACCAGCAACAATGTAAAATTAAACAGAGCTAGACATTAAATACGGTACAATGAAATAGTGCCCTACAGTGAACAACGTAAAATTAAACAGAGCCCGACATTAAATACAGTACAATGAAACAGGGCCCTAATGTGAACAATGTAAAATAAAACAGAGCCCGACATTAAATACGGTACAATGAAACAGTGCCCTACAGTGAACAATGTAAAATTAAACAGAGCCCGACATTAAATACGGTACAATGAATCAGTGCCCTACACTGAACAATGTAAAATTAAACACAGCCCGACATTAAAAACAGTAAAATGAAACAGTGCCCTACAAGCAACAAGGTAAAATTAAACAGAGCCCGACATTAAATACGGTAGAATGAAACAGTGCACTACACTGAACAAGGTAAAATTAAACACAGCCCGACATTAAATACGGTGCAATGAAACAGTGACCTACAGTGAACAATGTAAACATAAACACAGCCCGACATTAAATACAGTACAATGAAACAGTGACCTACAGTAAACATGGCAAAATTAAACAGAGCCCGACATTAAATACAGTACAATGAAACAGTGCCCTCCACTGAACAATGTAAATTTAAACACAGCCCGACATTAAACACGGTACAATGAATCAGTGCCCAACATTGAACAAGGTAAAATTAAACACAGCCCGACATTAAATACAGTACAATGAAACAATGCCCTACAGTGAACAATGTAAAGTTAAACACAGCCCGACATTAAATACGGTAAAATGAAACAGTGCCCTACACTGAACAAGGTAAAATTAAACACAGCCCGACATTAAATACAGTACAATGAAACAGTGCCCTACACTGAACAAGGTAAAATTAAACAGAGCCCGACATTAAATACAGTACAATGAAACAGTGACCTACAGTGAACAATGTAAAATTAAACATAGCCCGACATTAAATACGGTACAATGAAACAGTGCCCTACAGTGAACAATGTAAAATTAAACAGAGCACGACATTAAATACAGTACAATGTAACAGTGCCCTCCACTGAGCAAGGTAAAATTAAACACAGCCCGACATTAAATACGGTACAATGAAACAGTGTCCTACAGTGAACAACGTACAATTAAACACAGCCCAACATTAAATACGGTACAATGAAACAGTGCCCTACAGTGAACAATGTACAATTAAACACAGCCCAACATTAAATACGGTACAGTGAAACAGTGCCCTACACTGAACAAGGTAAAATTAAACACAGCCCGACATTAAATACGTTACAATGAAACAGTGCCCTACACTGAACAATGTAAAATTAAACACAGCCCGACTTTAAATACGGTACAATGAAACAGTGCCCTACACTGAACAAGGTAAAATTAAACAGAGCCCGACATTAAATTCAGTACAATGAAACAGTGCCCTACAGTGAACAATGTACAATTAAACACAGCCCAACATTAAATACGGTACAGTGAAACAGTGCCCTACACTGAACAAGGTAAAATTAAACACAGCCCGACATTAAATACGTTACAATGAAACAGTGCCCTACACGGAACAATGTACAATTAAACACAGCCCGACATTAAATACGGTACAATGAAACAGTGCCCTACACTGAACAAGGTAAAATTAAACAGAGCCCGACATTAAATACAGTACAATGAAACAGTGCCCTACAGTGAACAATGTACAATTAAACACAGCCCGACATTAAATACGGTACAATGAAACAGTGCCCCACAGTGAACAATGTACAATTAAACACAGCCCTACATTAAATACGTTACAATGAAACAGTGCCCTACACTGAACAATGTAAAATTAAACACAGCCCGACATTAAATACGGTACAATGAAACAGTGCCCTACACTGAACAAGGTAAAATTAAACAGAGCCCGACATTAAATACGGTACAATGAAACAGTGCCGTACACTGAACAAGGTAAAATTAAACAGAGCCCGACATTAAATACAGTACAATGAATCAGTGCCCTACAGTGAACAATGTACAATTAAACACAGCCCGACATTAAATACAGTACAATAAAACAGTGCCCTACACTGAACAATGTAAACTTCAACACAGCCCGACATTAAATACGGTACAATGAAACAGTGCCCTACACTGAACAAGGTAAATTTAAACAGAGCCCGACATTAAATACGGTACAATGAAACAGTGGCCTACACTGAACAAGGTAAAATTAAACAGAGCCCGACATTAAATACGGTACAATGAAACAGTGCCCTACAGTGAACAATGTAAAATTAAACACAGCACGACATTAAATACGGTACAATGAATCAGTGCCCTACCAGCAACAATGTAAAATTAAACAGAGCTAGACATTAAATACGGTACAATGAAACAGTGCCCTACAGTGAACAACGTAAAATTAAACAGAGCCCGACATTAAATACAGTACAATGAAACAGGGCCCTAATGTGAACAATGTAAAATAAAACAGAGCCCGACATTAAATACGTTAGAATGAAACATTGCCCTACAGTGAACAATATAAAATTAAACAGAGCCCGACATTAAATACGGTACAATGAATCAGTGCCCTACACTGAACAATGTAAAATTAAACACAGCCCGACATTAAATACAGTAAAATGAAACGGTGCCCTACAAGCAACAAGGTAAAATTAAACAGAGCCCGACATTAAATACGGTAGAATGAAACAGTGCCCTACACTGAACAATGTAAAATTAAACAGAGCCCGACATTAAATAAGGTGCAATGAAACAGTGACCTACAGTGAACAATGTAAACATAAACACAGCCCGACATTAAATACGGTAAAATGAAACAGTGCTCTACACTGAACAAGGTAAAATTAAACAGAGCCCGACATTAAATACGGTACAATGAAACAGTGCCCTACACTGAACAAGGTAAAATTAAACAGAGCCCGACATTAAATACAGTACAATGAAACAGTGCCCGACACTGAACAATGTAAAATTAAACACAGCCCGGCATTAAATACAGTACAATGAACCAGTGACCTACAGTAAACAAGGCAAAATTATACAGAGCCCGACATTAAAGACAGTACAATGAAACAGTGCCCTACACTGAACAATGTAAAATTAAACACAGCCCGACATTAAATACGGTACAATGAAACAGTGCCCTACACTGAACAAGGTAAAATTAAACAGAGCCCGACATTAAATACAGTACAATGAAACAGTGCCCTACACTGAACAAGGTAAAATTAAACACAGCCCGACATTAAATACGGTACAATGAAACAGTGCCCTACACTGAACAAGGTACAATTAAACACAGCCCGACAGTAAATACGGTACATTGAAACAGTGCCCTACACTGAACAATGTAAAATTAAACACAGCCCGACATTAAATACGGTGCAATGAAACAGTGACCTACAGTGAACAAGGTAAAATTAAACAGAGCCCGACATTAAATACAGTACAATGAAACAGTGACCTACAGTAAACAAGGCAAAATTAAACAGAGCCCGACATTAAATACAGTACAATGAAACAGTGCCCTACACTGAACAATGTAAACTTAAACGCAGCCCGACATTAAATACGGTACAATGAATCAGTGCCCTACACTGAACAATGTAAAATTAAACACAGCCCGGCATTAAATACAGGACAATGAAACAGTGACCTACAGTAAACAAGGCAAAATTAAACAGAGCCCGACATTAAAGACAGTACAATGAAACAGTGCCCTACACTGAATAATGTAAAATTAAACAGAGCCCGACATTATATACGGGACAGTGAAACAGTGCCCAACAGTGAACAAGGTAAAATTAAACAGAGCCCAACATTAAATTCAGCACAATGAAACAATGCCCTACAGTGAACAATGTAAAGTTAAACACAGCACGTCATTAAATACGGTACAATGAATCAGTGCCCTTCCAGCAACAATGTAAAATTAAACAGAGCCCGACATTAAATCCGGTAATATGAAACAGTGCCCTACACTGAACAAGGTAAAATTAAACACAGGCCGACATTAAATACGGTACAATGAAACAGTGCCCTACACTGAACAAGGTAAAATTAAACAGAGCCCGACATTAAATACGGTACAATGAAACAGTGCCCTACAGTGAACAATGTAAAATTAAACACAGCCTGACATTAAATACGGTACAATGAAACAGTGCACTACACTGAACAATGTAAAATTAAACACAGCCCGACATTAAATACGGTGCAATGAAACAGTTACCTACAGTGAACAAGGTAAAATTAAACAGAGCCCGACACTAAATACGGTACAATGAAACAGTGCCCTACAAGCAACAAGGTAAAATTAAACAGAGCCCGACATTAAAGACAGTACAATGAAACAGTGCCCTACACTGAATAATGTAAAATTAAACAGAGCCCGACATTAAATACGGTGCAATGAAACAGTGACCTACAGTGAATAATGTAAACTTAAACACAGCCCGACATTAAATACGGTAAAATGAAACAGTGCCCTACACTGAACAAGGTAATATTAAACAGAACCCGACATTAAATACGGTACAATGAAACAGTGCCCTACACTGAACAAGGTAAAATTAAACAGAGTCCGACATTAAATACAGTACAATGAAACAGTGACCTACAGTAAACAAGGCAAAATTAAACAGAGCCCGTCATTAAATACAGTACAATGAAACAGTACCCTACACTGAACAATGAACACTTAAACGCAGCCCGACATTAAATACGGTACAATGAATCAGTGCCCTACACTGAACAATGTAAAATTAAACACAGCCCGGGATTAAATACAGGACAATGAAACAGTGACCTACAGTAAACAAGGCAAAATTAAACAGAGCCCGATATTAAAGACAGTACAATGAAACAGTGCCCTACACTGAATAATGTAAAATTAAACAGAGCCCGACATTAAATACGGGACAATGAAACAGTGCCCAACAGTGAACAAGGTAAAATTAAACAGAGCCCGACATTAAATACGGTACAATGAAACAATGCCCTGCAGTGAACAATGTAAAGTTAAACACAGCACGACATTAAATAAGGTAAAATGAATCAGTGCCCTACCAGCAACAATGTAAAATTAAACAGAGCCCGACATTAAATACGGTAATATGAAACAGTGCCCTACACTGAACAAGGTAAAATTAAACAGAGCCCGACATTAAATACGGTACAATGAAACAGTGCCCTACACTGAACAATGTAAAATTAAACATAGCCCGACATTAAATACGGTACAATGAAACAGTGCACTACAGTGAACAATGTAAAATTAAACAGAGAACGACATTAAATACAGTAAAATGTAACAGTGCCCTACACTGAGCAAGGTAAAATTAAACACAGCCCGACATTAAATACAGTACAATGAAACAGTGACCTACAGTGAACAATGTAAAATTAAACATAGCCCGACATTAAATGCGGTACAATGAAACAGTGCCCTACAGTGAACAATGTAAAATTAAACAGAGCACGACATTAAATACAGTACAATGTAACAGTGCCCTCCACTGAGCAAGGTAAAATTAAACAGAGACCAACATTAAATACGGTACAATGAAACAGTGCCCTACAGTGAACAATGTACAATTAAACACAGCCCAACATTAAATACGGTACAATGAAACAGTGCCCTACAGTGAACAATGTACAATTAAACACATCCCAACATTAAATACGGTACAGTGAAACAGTGCCCTACACTGAACAAGGTAAAATTAAACACAGCCCGACATTAAATACGTTACAATGAAACAGTGCCCTACACTGAACAATGTAAAATTAAACACAGCCCGACATTAAATACGATACAATGAAACAGTGCCCTACACTGAACAAGGTAAAATTAAACAGAGCCCGACATTAAATACAGTACAATGAAACAGTGCCCTACACTGAGCAAGGTAAAATTAAACAGAGCCCGACATTAAATACAGTACAATGAATCAGTGCCCTACAGTGAACAATGTACAATTAAACACAGCCCGACATTAAATACAGTACAATAAAACAGTGCCCTACACTGAACAATGTAAACTTCAACACAGCCCGACATTAAATACAGTACAATAAAACAGTGCCCTACACTGAACAAGGTAAAATTAAACAGAGCCCGACATTAAATACGGTACAATGAAACAGTGCCCTACAGTGAACAATGTAAAATTAAACACAGCACGACATTAAATACGTTAGAATGAAACATTGCCCTACAGTGAACAATATAAAATTAAACAGAGCCCGACATTAAATACGGTACAATGAATCAGTGCCCTACACTGAACAATGTAAAATTAAACACAGCCCGACATTAAATACAGTAAAATGAAACGGTGCCCTACAAGCAACAAGGTAAAATTAAACAGAGCCCGACATTAAATACGGTAGAATGAAACAGTGCCCTACACTGAACAATGTAAAATTAAACAGAGCCCGACATTAAATAAGGTGCAATGAAACAGTGACCTACAGTGAACAATGTAAACATAAACACAGCCCGACATTAAATACGGTAAAATGAAACAGTGCTCTACACTGAACAAGGTAAAATTAAACAGAGCCCGACATTAAATACGGTACAATGAAACAGTGCCCTACACTGAACAAGGTAAAATTAAACAGAGCCCGACATTAAATACAGTACAATGAAACAGTGCCCGACACTGAACAATGTAAAATTAAACACAGCCCGGCATTAAATACAGTACAATGAACCAGTGACCTACAGTAAACAAGGCAAAATTATACAGAGCCCGACATTAAAGACAGTACAATGAAACAGTGCCCTACACTGAACAATGTAAAATTAAACACAGCCCGACATTAAATACGGTACAATGAAACAGTGCCCTACACTGAACAAGGTAAAATTAAACAGAGCCCGACATTAAATACAGTACAATGAAACAGTGCCCTACACTGAACAAGGTAAAATTAAACACAGCCCGACATTAAATACAGTACAATGAAACAGTGACCTACAGTGAACAATGTAAAATTAAACATAGCCCGACATTAAATGCGGTACAATGAAACAGTGCCCTACAGTGAACAATGTAAAATTAAACAGAGAACGACATTAGATACAGTACAATGTAACAGTGCCCTCCACTGAGCAAGGTAAAATTAAACACAGCCCGACATTAAATACGGTACAATGAAACAGTGCCCTACAGTGAACAATGTACAATTAAACACAGCCCAACATAAAATACGGTACAATGAAACAGTGCCCTACAGTGAACAATGTACAATTAAACACATCCCAACATTAAATACGGTACAGTGAAACAGTGCCCTACACTGAACAAGGTAAAATTAAACACAGCCCGACATTAAATACGTTACAATGAAACAGTGCCCTACACTGAACAAGGTAAAATTAAACACAGCCCGACATTAAATACGTTACAATGAAACAGTGCCCTAGACGGAACAATGTAAAATTAAACACAGCCCGACATTAAATACGGTACAATGAAACAGTGCCCTACACTGAACAAGGTAAAATTAAACAGAGCCCGACATTAAATACGGTACAATGAAACAGTGCCCTACACTGAGCAAGGTAAAATTAAACAGAGCCCGACATTAAATACAGTACAATGAAACAGTGCCCTAAAGTGAACAATGTACAATTAAACACAGCCCGACATTAAATACAGTACAATAAAACAGTGCCCTACACTGAACAATGTAAACTTAAACACAGCCCGACATTAAATACGGTACAATGAATCAGTGCCCTACACTGAACAATGCAAAATTAAACACAGCCCGGCATTAAATACAGTCCAATGAAACAGTGACCTACAGTAAACAAGGCAAAATTAAACAGAGCCCGACATTAAAGACAGTACAATGAAACAGTGCCCTACACTGAATAATGTAAAATTAAACAGAGCCCGACATTAAATACGGGACAATGAAACAGTGCCCAACAGTGAACAATGTAAAATTAAACAGAGCCCAACATTAAATACAGCACAATGAAACAATGCCCTACAGTGAACAATGTAAAGTTAAACACAGCCCGACATTAAATACGGTAAAATGAAACACTGCCCTACACTAAACAAGGTAAAATTAAACAGAGCCCGACATTAAATACGGGACAACGAAACAGTGCCCTACACTGAATAATGTAAAATTAAACAGAGCCCGACATTAAATACGGGACAATGAAAGAGTGCCCTACAGTGAACAAGGTAAAATTAAACAGAGCACGACATTAAATACAGTACAATGTAACAGTGCCCTCCACTGAGCAAGGTAAAATTAAACAGAGCACGACATTAAATACGGTACACTGAAACAGTGCCCTACACTGAGCAATGTAAAAGTAAACATAGCCCGACATTAAATACGGTACAATGAAACAGTGCCCTACAGTGAACAATGTAAAATTAAACAGAGAACGACATTAAATACAGTACAATGAAACAGTCCCCTACAGTGAACAATGTACAATTAAACACAGCCCGACATTAAATACGGTACAATGAAACAGTGCCCTACACTGAACAATGTAAAATTAAACATAGCCCGACATTAAATTCGGTACAATGAAACAGTGTCCTACAGTGAACAATGTAAAATTAAACAGAGCACGACATTAAATACAGTACAATGTAACAGTGTCCTCCACTGAGCAAGGTAAAATTAAACACAGCCCGACATTCAATACGGTACAATGCAACAGTGCCCGACAGTGAACAATGTACAATTAAACACAGCCCAACATTAAATACGGTACAATGAAACAGTGCCCTACAGTGAACAGTGTACAATTAAACACAGCCCGACAGTAAATACGGTACAATGAAACAGTGCCCTACACTGAACAAGGTAAAATTAAACAGAGCCCGACATTAAATACGGTACAATGAAACAGTGCCCTACACTGAATAAGGTAAAATTAAACAGAGCCCGACATTAAATACGGTACAATGAAACAGTGCCCTACAGTGAACAATGTAAAATTAAACACAGCCCGACATTAAATACGGTACAATGAATCAGTGCCCTACCAGCAACAATGTAAAATTAAACAGAGCTAGACATTAAATACGGTACAATGAAATAGTGCCCTACAGTGAACAACGTAAAATTAAACAGAGCCCGACATTAAATACAGTACAATGAAACAGGGCCCTAATGTGAACAATGTAAAATAAAACAGAGCCCGACATTAAATACGGTACAATGAAACAGTGCCCTACAGTGAACAATGTAAAATTAAACAGAGCCCGACATTAAATACGGTACAATGAATCAGTGCCCTACACTGAACAATGTAAAATTAAACACAGCCCGACATTAAAAACAGTAAAATGAAACAGTGCCCTACAAGCAACAAGGTAAAATTAAACAGAGCCCGACATTAAATACGGTAGAATGAAACAGTGCCCAACATTGAACAAGGTAAAATTAAACACAGCCCGACATTAAATACAGTACAATGAAACAATGCCCTACAGTGAACAATGTAAAGTTAAACACAGCCCGACATTAAATACGGTAAAATGAAACAGTGCCCTACACTGAACAAGGTAAAATTAAACACAGCCCGACATTAAATACAGTACAATGAAACAGTGCTCTACACTGAACAAGGTAAAATTAAACAGAGCCCGACATTAAATACAGTACAATGAAACAGTGACCTACAGTGAACAATGTAAAATTAAACATAGCCCGACATTAAATACGGTACAATGAAACAGTGCCCTACAGTGAACAATGTAAAATTAAACAGAGCACGACATTAAATACAGTACAATGTAACAGTGCCCTCCACTGAGCAAGGTAAAATTAAACACAGCCCGACATTAAATACGGTACAATGAAACAGTGCCCTACAGTGAACAACGTACAATTAAACACAGCCCAACATTAAATACGGTACAATGAAACAGTGCCCTACAGTGAACAATGTACAATTAAACACAGCCCAACATTAAATACGGTACAGTGAAACAGTGCCCTACACTGAACAAGGTAAAATTAAACACAGCCCGACATTAAATACGTTACAATGAAACAGTGCCCTACACTGAACAATGTAAAATTAAACACAGCCCGACTTTAAATACGGTACAATGAAACAGTGCCCTACACTGAACAAGGTAAAATTAAACAGAGCCCGACATTAAATTCAGTACAATGAAACAGTGCCCTACAGTGAACAATGTACAATTAAACACAGCCCAACATTAAATACGGTACAGTGAAACAGTGCCCTACACTGAACAAGGTAAAATTAAACACAGCCCGACATTAAATACGTTACAATGAAACAGTGCACTACACGGAACAATGTAAAATTAAACACAGCCCGACATTAAATACGGTACAATGAAACAGTGCCCTACACTGAACAAGGTAAAATTAAACAGAGCCCGACATTAAATACGGTACAATGAAACAGTGCCCTACACTGAACAAGGTAAAATTAAACAGAGCCCGACATTAAATACAGTACAATGAAACAGTGCCCTACAGTGAACAATGTACAATTAAACACAGGCCGACATTAAATACGGTACAATGAAACAGTGCCCCACAGTGAACAATGTACAATTAAACACAGCCCTACATTAAATACGTTACAATGAAACAGTGCCCTACACTGAACAATGTAAAATTAAACAGAGCCCGACATTAAATACGGTACAATGAAACAGTGCCCTACACTGAACAAGGTAAAATTAAACAGAGCCCGACATTAAATACAGTACAATGAAACAGTGCCCTACAGTGAACAATGTACAATTAAACACAGCCCGACATTAAATACGGTAGAATGAAACAGTGCCCCACAGTGAACAATGTACAATTAAACACAGCCCGACAGTAAATACGGTACAATGAAACAGTGCCCTACACTGAACAAGGTACAATTAAACACAGCCCGACATTAAATACGTTACAATGAAACAGTGCCCTACACGGAACAATGTAAAATTAAACACAGCCCGACATTAAATACGGTACAATGAAACAGTGCCCTACACTGAACAAGGTAAAATTAAACAGAGCCCGACATTAAATACGGTACAATGAAACAGTGCCCTACACTGAACAAGGTAAAATTAAACAGAGCCCGACATTAAATACAGTACAATGAAACAGTGCCCTACAGTGAACAATGTACAATTAAACACAGCCCGACATTGAATACGGTACAATGAAACAGTGCCCCACAGTGAACAATGTACAATTAAACACAGCCCGACATTAAATACGGTACAATGAAACAGTGCCCTACACTGAACAAGGTAAAATTAAACAGAGCCCGACATTAAATACGGTACAATGAAACAGTGCCCTACACTGAACAAGGTAAAATTAAACAGAGCCCGACATTAAATACAGTACAATGAAACAGTGCCCTACAGTGAACAATGTACAATTAAACACAGCCCGACATTAAATACGGTACAATGAAACAGTGCCCCACAGTGAACAATGTACAATTAAGCACAGCCCGACAGTAAATACGGTACAATGAAACAGTGCCCTACACTGAACAAGGTACAATTAAACACAGCCCGACAGTAAATACGGTACATTGAAACAGTGCCCTACACTGAACAATGTAAAATTAAACACAGCCCGACATTAAATACGGTGCAATGAAACAGTGACCTACAGTGAACAAGGTAAAATTAAACAGAGCCCGACATTAAATACAGTACAATGAAACAGTGACCTACAGTAAACAAGGCAAAATTAAACAGAGCCCGACATTAAATACAGTACAATGAAACAGTGCCCTAAACTGAACAATGTAAACTTAAACGCAGCCCGACATTAAATACGGTACAATGAATCAGTGCCCTACACTGAACAATGTAAAATTAAACACAGCCCGGCATTAAATACAGGACAATGAAACAGTGACCTACAGTAAACAAGGCAAAATTAAACAGAGCCCGACATTAAAGACAGTACAATGAAACAGTGCCCTACAGTAAACAAGGTAAAATTAAACAGAGCCCGACACTAAATACGGTACAATGAAACAGTGCCCTACAAGCAACAAGGTAAAATTAAACAGAGCCCGACATTAAAGACAGTACAATGAAACAGTGCCCTACACTGAACAAGGTAAAATTAAACAGAGTCCGACATTAAATACAGTACAATGAAACAGTGACCTACAGTAAACAAGGCAAAATTAAACAGAGCCCGACATTAAATACAGTACAATGAAACAGTACCCTACACTGAACAATGTAAACTTAAACGCAGCCCGACATTAAATACGGTACAATGAATCAGTGCCCTACACTGAACAATGTAAAATTAAACACAGCCCGGGATTAAATACAGGACAATGAAACAGTGACCTACAGTAAACAAGGCAAAATTAAACAGAGCCCGACATTAAATACAGGACAATGAAACAGTGACCTACAGTAAACAAGGTAAAATTAAACAGAGCCCGACACTAAATACGGTACAATGAAACAGTGCCCTACAAGCAACAAGGTAAAATTAAACAGAGCCCGACATTAAAGACAGTACAATGAAACAGTGCCCTACACTGAACAAGGTAAAATTAAACAGAGTCCGACATTAAATACAGTACAATGAAACAGTGACCTACAGTAAACAAGGCAAAATTAAACAGAGCCCGACATTAAATACAGTACAATGAAACAGTACCCTACACTGAACAATGTAAACTTAAACGCAGCCCGACATTAAATACGGTACAATGAATCAGTGCCCTACACTGAACAATGTAAAATTAAACACAGCCCGGGATTAAATACAGGACAATGAAACAGTGACCTACAGTAAACAAGGCAAAATTAAACAGAGCCCGATATTAAAGACAGTACAATGAAACAGTGCCCTGCACTGAATAATGTAAAATTAAACAGAGCCCGACATTAAATACGGGGCAATGAAACAGTGCCCAACAGTGAACAAGGTAAAATTAAACAGAGCCCGACATTAAATACGGTACAATGAAACAATGCCCTGCAGTGAACAATGTAAAGTTAAACACTGCCCGACATTAAAAACGGTACAATGAAACAGTGCCCTACACTGAACAATGTAAAATTAAACACCCCCGACATTAAATACGGTACAATGAAACAGTGCCCTACACTGAACAAGGTAAAATTAAACAGAGCCCGACATTAAATACGGGACAATGAAACAGTGCCCAACAGTGAACAAGGTAAAATTAAACAGAGCCCGACATTAAATACGGTACAATGAAACAATGCCCTGCAGTGAACAATGTAAAGTTAAACACAGCACGACATTAAATAAGGTAAAATGAATCAGTGCCCTAGCAGCAACAATGTAAAATTAAACAGAGCCCGACATTAAATACGGTAATATGAAACAGTGCCCTACACTGAACAAGGTAAAATTAAACACTGCCCGACATTAAAAACGGTACAATGAAACAGTGCCCTACACTGAACAATGTAAAATGAAACACCCCCGACATTAAATACGGTACAATGAAACAGTGCCCTACACTGAACAAGGTAAAATTAAACAGAGCCCGACATTAAATACAGTACAATGAAACAGTGCCCTACAGTGAACAATGTACAATTAAACACAGCCCGACATTAAATACGGTACAATGAAACAGTGCCCTACAGTGAACAATGTACATTTAAACACAACCCGACAGTAAATACGGTACAGTGAAACAGTGCCCTACACTGAACAAGGTAAAATTCAACAGAGCCCGACATTAAATACGGTACAATGAAACAGTGCCCTACACTGAACAAGGTAAAATTAAACAGAGCCCGACATTAAATACAGTACAATGAAACAGTGCCCTACAGTGAACAATGTACAATTAAACACAGCCCGACATTAAATACGGTACAATGAATCAGTGCCCTTCACTGAACAATGTAAAATTAAACACAGCCCGGCATTAAATACAGTACAATGAAACAGTGACCTACAGTAAACAAGGCAAAATTAAACAGAGCCCGACATTAAAGACTGTACAATGAAACAGGGCCCTACACTGAACAAGGTAAAATTAAACAGAGCCCGACATTAAATACGGTACAATGAAACAGTGCCCTACACTGAACAAGGTAAAATTAAACAGAGCCCGACATTAAATACGGGACAATGAAACATTGCCCGACAGTGAACAAGGTAAAATTAAACACAGCCCAACATTAAATACAGCACAATGAAACAATGCTCTACAGTGAACAATGTAAAGTTAAACACAGCCCGACATTAAATACGGTAAAATGAAACAGTGCCCTACACTGAACAAGGTAAAATTAAACACAGCCCGACATTAAATACAGTACAATGAAACAGTGCCCTAGACTGAACAAGGTAAAATTAAACAGAGCCCGACATTAAATACGGTACAATGAAACAGTGCCCTACACTGAACAATGTAAAATTAAACATAGCCCGACATTAAATACGGTACAAACAAACAGTGCCCTACAGTGAACAATGTAAAATTAAACAGAGAACGACATTAAATACAGTACAATGTAACAGTGCCCTACACTGAGCAAGGTAAAATTAAACACAGCCCGACATTAAATACAGTACAATGAAACAGTGACCTACAGTGAACAATGTAAAATTAAACATAGCCCGACATTAAATACGGTACATTGAAACAGTGCCCTACAGTGAACAATGTACAAATAAACACAGCCCAACATTAAATACGGTACAGTGAAACAGTGCCCTACACTGAACAAGGTAAAATTAAACACAGCCCGACATTAAATACGTTACAATGAAACAGTGCCCTACACTGAACAATGTAAAATTAAACACAGCCCGACATTAAATACGGTACAATGAAACAGTGCCCTACACTGAACAATGTAAAATTAAACACAGCCCGACATTAAATACGGTACAATGAAACAGTGCCCTACACTGTACAAGGTAAAATTAAACAGAGCCCGACATTAAATACAGTACAATGAAACATTGCCCTACAGTGAACAATTTACAATTAAACACAGCCCAACATTAAATACGGTACAGTGAAACAGTGCCCTACACTGAACAAGGTAAAATTAAACACAGCCCGACATTAAATACGTTACAATGAAACAGTGCCCTCCACGGAACAATGTAAAATTAAACACAGCCCGACATTAAATACGGTACAATGATACAGTGCCCTACACTGAACAAGGTAAAATTAAACAGAGCCCGACATTAAATACGGTACAATGAAACAGTGCCCTACACTGAACAAGGTAAAATTAAACAGAGCCCGACATTAAATACAGTACAATGAAACAGTGCCCTACAGTGAACAATGTACAATTAAACACAGCCCGACATTAAATACAGTACAATAAAACAGTGCCCTACACTGAACAATGTAAACTTAAACACAGCCCGACATTAAATACGGTACAATGAATCAGTGCCCTACACTGAACAATGCAAAATTAAACACAGCCCGGCATTAAATACAGTCCAATGAAACAGTGACCTACAGGAAACAAGGCAAAATTAAACAGAGCCCGACATTAAAGACAGTACAATGAAACAGTGCCCTACACTGAATAATGTAAAATTAAACAGAGCCCGACATTAAATACGGGACAATGAAACAGTGCCCAACAGTGAACAATGTAAAATTAAACAGAGCCCAACATTAAATACAGCACAATGAAACAATGCCCTACAGTGAACAATGTAAAGTTAAACACAGCCCGACATTAAATACTGTAAAATGAAACACTGCCCTACACTAAACAAGGTAAAATTAAACAGAGCCCGACATTAAATACGGGACAACGAAACAGTGCCCGACAGTGAACAAGGTAAAATTAGACAGAGCCCAACATTAAATACGGTACAATGAAACAGTGCCCTACAGTGAACAATGTAAAATTAAACACAGCCCGACATTAAATACGGTACAATGAAACAGTGCCCTACACTGAACAAGGTAAAATTAAACACAGCCCGACATTAAATACGGTACAATGAATCAGTGCCCTACACTGAACAATGTAAAATTAAACAGAGCCCGACATTAAAGACTGTACAATGAAACAGTGCCCTACACTGAATAATGTAAAATTAAACAGAGCCCGACATTAAATACGGGACAATGAAAGAGTGCCCTACAGTGAACAAGGTAAAATTAAACAGAGCCCGACATTAAATACGGTACAATGAAACAGTGCCCTACACTGAACAATGTAAAATTAAACATAGCCCGACATTAAATACGGTACAATGAAACAGTGCACTACAGTGAACAATGTAAAATTAAACAGAGAACGACATTAAATACAGTACAATGTAACAGTGCCCTACACTGATCAAGGTCAAATTAAACACAGCCCGACATTAAATACAGTACAATGAAACAGTGACCTACAGTGAACAATGTAAAATTAAACATAGCCCGACATTAAATGCGGTACAATGAAACAGTGCCCTACAGTGAACAATGTAAAATTAAACAGAGCACGACATTAAATACAGTACAATGTAACAGTGCCCTCCACTGAGCAAGGTAAAATTAAACACAGCCCGACATTAAATACGGTACAATGAAACAGTGCCCTACACTGAACAAGGTAAAATTAAACACAGCCCGACATTAAATACGGTACAATGAATCAGTGCCCTACACTGAACAATGTAAAATTAAACAGAGCCCGACATTAAAGACTGTACAATGAAACAGTGCCCTACACTGAATAATGTAAAATTAAACAGAGCCCGACATTAAATACGGGACAATGAAAGAGTGCCCTACAGTGAACAAGGTAAAATTAAACAGAGCCCGACATTAAATACGGTACAATGAAACAGTGCCCTACACTGAACAATGTAAAATTAAACATAGCCCGACATTAAATACGGTACAATGAAACAGTGCACTACAGTGAACAATGTAAAATTAAACAGAGAACGACATTAAATACAGTACAATGTAACAGTGCCCTACACTGATCAAGGTCAAATTAAACACAGCCCGACATTAAATACAGTACAATGAAACAGTGACCTACAGTGAACAATGTAAAATTAAACATAGCCCGACATTAAATGCGGTACAATGAAACAGTGCCCTACAGTGAACAATGTAAAATTAAACAGAGCACGACATTAAATACAGTACAATGTAACAGTGCCCTCCACTGAGCAAGGTAAAATTAAACACAGCCCGACATTAAATACGGTACAATGAAACAGTGCCCTACAGTGAACAATGTACAATTAAACACAGCCCAACATTAAATACGGTACAATGAAACAGTGCCCTACAGTGAACAATGTACAATTAAACACATCCCAACATTAAATACGGTACAGTGAAACAGTGCCCTACACTGAACAAGGTAAAATTAAACACAGCCCGACATTAAATACGTTACAATGAAACAGTGCCCTACACTGAACAATGTAAAATTAAACACAGCCCGACATTAAATGCGGTACAATGAAACAGTGCCCTACACTGAACAAGGTAAAATTAAACAGAGCCCGACATTAAATACAGTACAATGAAACATTGCCCTACAGTGAACAATTCACAATTAAACACAGCCCAACATTAAATACGGTACAGTGAAACAGTGCCCTACACTGAACAAGGTAAAATTAAACACAGCCCGACATTAAATACGTTACAATGAAACAGTGCCCTACACGGAACAATGTAAAATTAAACACAACCCGACATTAAATACGGTACAATGAAACAGTGCCCTACACTGAACAAGGTAAAATTAAACAGAGCCCGACATTAAATACGGTACAATGAAACAGTGCCCTACACTGAGCAAGGTAAAATTAAACAGAGCCCGACATTAAATACAGTACAATGAATCAGTGCCCTACAGTGAACAATGTACAATTAAACACAGCCCGACATTAAATACAGTACAATAAAACAGTGCCCTACACTGAACAATGTAAACTTAAACACAGCCCGACATTAAATACGGTACAATGAAACAGTGCCCTACACTGAACAAGGCAAATTTAAACAGAGCCCGACATTAAATACGGTACAATGAAACAGTGCCCTACACTGAACAAGGTAAAATTAAACAGAGCCCGACATTAAATACGGTACAATGAAACAGTGCCCTACAGTGAACAATGTACAATTAAACACAGCCCAACATTAAATACGGTACAATGAAACAGTGCCCTACAGTGAACAATGTACAATTAAACACATCCCAACATTAAATACGGTACAGTGAAACAGTGCCCTACACTGAACAAGGTAAAATTAAACACAGCCCGACATTAAATACGTTACAATGAAACAGTGCCCTACACTGAACAATGTAAAATTAAACACAGCCCGACATTAAATGCGGTACAATGAAACAGTGCCCTACACTGAACAAGGTAAAATTAAACAGAGCCCGACATTAAATACAGTACAATGAAACATTGCCCTACAGTGAACAATTCACAATTAAACACAGCCCAACATTAAATACGGTACAGTGAAACAGTGCCCTACACTGAACAAGGTAAAATTAAACACAGCCCGACATTAAATACGTTACAATGAAACAGTGCCCTACACGGAACAATGTAAAATTAAACACAACCCGACATTAAATACGGTACAATGAAACAGTGCCCTACACTGAACAAGGTAAAATTAAACAGAGCCCGACATTAAATACGGTACAATGAAACAGTGCCCTACACTGAGCAAGGTAAAATTAAACAGAGCCCGACATTAAATACAGTACAATGAATCAGTGCCCTACAGTGAACAATGTACAATTAAACACAGCCCGACATTAAATACAGTACAATAAAACAGTGCCCTACACTGAACAATGTAAACTTAAACACAGCCCGACATTAAATACGGTACAATGAAACAGTGCCCTACACTGAACAAGGCAAATTTAAACAGAGCCCGACATTAAATACGGTACAATGAAACAGTGCCCTACACTGAACAAGGTAAAATTAAACAGAGCCCGACATTAAATACGGTACAATGAAACAGTGCCCTACAGTGAACAATGTAAAATTAAACACAGCACGACATTAAATACGGTACAATGAATCAGTGCCCTACCAGCAACAATGTAAAATTAAACAGAGCTAGACATTAAATACGGTACAATGAAACAGTGCCCTACAGTGAACAACGTAAAATTAAACAGAGCCCGACATTAAATACAGTACAATGAAACAGGGCCCTAATGTGAACAATGTAAAATAAAACAGAGCCCGACATTAAATACGGTAGAATGAAACATTGCCCTACAGTGAACAATGTAAAATTAAACAGAGCCCGACATTAAATACGGTACAATGAATCAGTGCCCTACACTGAACAATGTAAAATTAAACACAGCCCGACATTAAATACAGTAAAATGAAACGGTGCCCTACAAGCAACAAGGTAAAATTAAACAGAGCCCGACATTAAATACGGTAGAATGAAACAGTGCCCTACACTGAACAATGTAAAATTAAACAGAGCCCGACATTAAATACGGTGCAATGAAACAGTGACCTACAGTGAACAATGTAAACATAAACACAGCCCGACATTAAATACGGTAAAATGAAACAGTGCTCTACACTGAACAAGGTAAAATTAAACAGAGCCCGACATTAAATACGGTACAATGAAACAGTGCCCTACACTGAACAAGGTAAAATTAAACAGAGCCCGACATTAAATACAGTACAATGAAACAGTGCCCGACACTGAACAATGTAAAATTAAACACAGCCCGGCATTAAATACGGTACAATGAAACAGTGCCCTCCACTGAACAATGTAAAATTAAACACAGCCCGGCATTAAATACAGTACAATGAACCAGTGACCTACAGTAAACAAGGCAAAATTATACAGAGCCCGACATTAAAGACAGTACAATGAAACAGTGCCCTACACTGAATAATGTAAAATTAAACAGAGCCCGACATTAAATACGGGACAATGAAACAGTGCCCAACACTGAACAAGGTAAAATTAAACACAGCCCGACGTTAAATACGGTACAATGAATCAGTGCCCTACACTGAACAATGTAAAATTAAACACAGCCCGGCATTAAATACAGTACAATGAAACAGTGACCTACAGTAAACAAGGCAAAATTAAACAGAGCCCGATATTAAAGACTGTACAATGAAACAGGGCCCTACACTGAATAATGTAAAATTAAACAGAGGCCGACATTAAATACGGGACAATGAAACATTGCCCGACAGTGAACAAGGTAAAATTAAACACAGCCCAACATTAAATACAGCACAATGAAACAATGCCCTACAGTGAACAATGTAAAGTTAAACACAGCCCGACATTAAATACGGTAAAATGAAACAGTGCCCTACACTGAACAAGGTAAAATTAAACACAGCCCGACATTAAATACAGTACAATGAAACAGTGCCCTAGACTGAACAAGGTAAAATTAAACAGAGCCCGACATTAAATACGGTACAATGAAACAGTGCCCTACACTGAACAATGTAAAATTAAACATAGCCCGACATTAAATACGGTACAATGAAACAGTGCCCTACAGTGAACATGGTAAAATTAAACAGAGAACGACATTAAATACAGTACAATGTAACAGTGCCCTACACTGAGCAAGGTAAAATTAAACACAGCCCGACATTAAATACAGTACAATGAAACAGTGACCTCCACTGAGCAAGGTAAAATTAAACACAGCCCGACATTAAATACGGTACAATGAAACAGTACCCTACAGTGAACAATGTACAATTAAACACAGCCCAACATTAAATACGGTACAATGAAACAGTGCCCTACAGTGAACAATGTACAATTAAACACATCCCAACATTAAATACGGTACAGTGAAACAGTGCCCTACACTGAACAAGGTAAAATTAAACACAGCCCGACATTAAATACGTTACAATGAAACAGTGCCCTACACTGAACAATGTAAAATTAAACACAGCCCGACATTAAATACGGTACAATGAACAGTGCCCTACACTGAACAAGGTAAAATTAAACAGAGCCCGACATTAAATACAGTACAATGAAACATTGCCCTACAGTGAACAATTCACAATTAAACACAGCCCAACATTAAATACGGTACAGTGAAACAGTGCCCTACACTGAACAAGGTAAAATTAAACACAGCCCGACATTAAATACGTTACAATGAAACAGTGCCCTACACGGAACAATGTAAAATTAAACACAGCCCGACATTAAATACGGTACAATGAAACAGTGCCCTACACTGAACAAGGTAAAATTAAACAGAGCCCGACATTAAATACGGTACAATGAAACAGTGCCCTACACTGAGCAAGGTAAAATTAAACAGAGCCCGACATTAAATACAGTACAATGAAACAGTGCCCTACAGTGAACAATGTACAATTAAACACAGCCCGACATTAAATACAGTACAATGAAACAGTGCCCAACAGTGAACAATGTAAAATTAAACAGAGCCCAACATTAAATACAGCACAATGAAACAATGCCCTACAGTGAACAATGTAAAGTTAAACACAGCCCGACATTAAATACGGTAAAATGAAACACTGCCCTACACTAAACAAGGTAAAATTAAACAGAGCCCGACATTAAATACGGGACAACGAAACAGTGCCCTACACTGAATAATGTAAAATTAAACAGAGCCCGACATTAAATACAGTACAATGAAACAGTGCCCTACAGTGAACAATGTACAATTAAACACAGCCCGACATTAAATACAGTACAATGAAACAGTGCCCAACAGTGAACAATGTAAAATTAAAAAGAGCCCAACATTAAATACAGCACAATGAAACAATGCCCTACAGTGAACAATGTAAAGTTAAACACAGCCCGACATTAAATACGGTAAAATGAAACACTGCCCTACACTAAACAAGGTAAAATTAAACAGAGCCCGACATTAAATACGGGACAACGAAACAGTGCCCTACACTGAATAATGTAAAATTAAACAGAGCCCGACATTAAATACGGGACAATGAAAGAGTGCCCTACAGTGAACAAGGTAAAATTAAACAGAGCACGACATTAAATACAGTACAATGTAACAGTGCCCTCCACTGAGCAAGGTAAAATTAAACAGAGCACGACATTAAATACGGTACACTGAAACAGTGCCCTACACTGAGCAATGTAAAATTAAACATAGCCCGACATTAAATACGGTACAATGAAACAGTGCCCTACAGTGAACAATGTAAAATTAAACAGAGAACGACATTAAATACAGTACAATGAAACAGTCCCCTACAGTGAACAATGTACAATTAAACACAGCCCGACATTAAATACGGTACAATGAAACAGTGCCCTACACTGAACAATGTAAAATTAAACATAGCCCGACATTAAATTCGGTACAATGAAACAGTGCCCTACAGTGAACAATGTAAAATTAAACAGAGCACGACATTAAATACAGTACAATGTAACAGTGTCCTCCACTGAGCAAGGTAAAATTAAACACAGCCCGACATTAAATGCGGTACAATGCAACAGTGCCCGACAGTGAACAATGTACAATTAAACACAGCCCAACATTAAATACGGTACAATGAATCAGTGCCCTACAGTGAACAGTGTACAATTAAACACAGCCCGACAGTAAATACGGTACAATGAAACAGTGCCCTACACTGAACAAGGTAAAATTAAACAGAGCCCGACATTAAATACGGTACAATGAAACAGTGCCCTACAGTGAACAATGTAAAATTAAACACAGCCCGACATTAAATACGGTACAATGAATCAGTGCCCTACCAGCAACAATGTAAAATTAAACAGAGCTAGACATTAAATACGGTACAATGAAATAGTGCCCTACAGTGAACAATGTAAAATTAAACAGAGCCCGACATTAAATACGGTACAATGAATCAGTGCCCTACACTGAACAATGTAAAATTAAACACAGCCCGACATTAAAAACAGTAAAATGAAACAGTGCCCTACAAGCAACAAGGTAAAATTAAACAGAGCCCGACATTAAATACGGTAGAATGAAACAGTGCACTACACTGAACAAGGTAAAATTAAACACAGCCCGACATTAAATACGGTGCAATGAAACAGTGACCTACAGTGAATAATGTAAACATAAACACAGCCCGACATTAAATACAGTACAATGAAACAGTGACCTACAGTAAACATGGCAAAATTAAACAGAGCCCGACATTAAATACAGTACAATGAAACAGTGCCCTCCACTGAACAATGTAAATTTAAACACAGCCCGACATTAAACACGGTACAATGAATCAGTGCCCAACATTGAACAAGGTAAAATTAAACACAGCCCGACATTAAATACAGTACAATGAAACAATGCCCTACAGTGAACAATGTAAAGTTAAACACAGCCCGACATTAAATACGGTAAAATGAAACAGTGCCCTACACTGAACAAGGTAAAATTAAACACAGCCCGACATTAAATACAGTACAATGAAACAGTGCCCTACACTGAACAAGGTAAAATTAAACAGAGCCCGACATTAAATACGGTACAATGAAACAGTGCCCTACACTGAACAATGTAAAATTAAACATAGCCCGACATTAAATACGGTACAATGAAACAGTGCCCTACAGTGAACAATGTAAAATTAAACAGAGCATGACATTAAATACAGTACAATGAAACAGTGCCCTACAAGGAAAAAGGTAAAATTAAACAGAGCCCGACATTAAATACAGTACAATGAAACAGTGACCTACAGTGAACAATGTAAAATTAAACATAGCCCGACATTAAATACGGTACAATGAAACAGTGCCCTACAGTGAACAATGTAAAATTAAACAGAGCACGACATTAAATACAGTACAATGTAACAGTGCCCTCCACTGAGCAAGGTAAAATTAAACACAGCCCGACATTAAATACGGTACAATGAAACAGTGCCCTACAGTGAACAACGTACAATTAAACACAGCCCAACATTAAATACGGTACAATGAAACAGTGCCCTACAGTGAACAATGTACAATTAAACACAGCCCAACATTAAATACGGTACAGTGAAACAGTGCCCTACACTGAACAAGGTAAAATTAAACACAGCCCGACATTAAATACGTTACAATGAAACAGTGCCCTACACTGAACAATGTAAAATTAAACACAGCCCGACTTTAAATACGGTACAATGAAACAGTGCCCTACACTGAACAAGGTAAAATTAAACAGAGCCCGACATTAAATTCAGTACAATGAAACAGTGCCCTACAGTGAACAATGTACAATTAAACACAGCCCAACATTAAATACGGTACAGTGAAACAGTGCCCTACACTGAACAAGGTAAAATTAAACACAGCCCGACATTAAATACGTTACAATGAAACAGTGCCCTACACGGAACAATGTAAAATTAAACACAGCCCGACATTAAATACGGTACAATGAAACAGGGCCCTAATGTGAACAATGTAAAATAAAACAGAGCCCGACATTAAATACGGTACAATGAAACAGTGCCCTACAGTGAACAATTTAAAATTAAACAGAGCCCGACATTAAATACGGTACAATGAATCAGTGCCCTACACTGAACAATGTAAAATTAAACACAGCCCGACATTAAAAACAGTAAAATGAAACAGTGCCCTACAAGCAACAAGGTAAAATTAAACAGAGCCCGACATTAAATACGGTAGAATGAAACAGTGCACTACACTGAACAAGGTAAAATTAAACACAGCCCGACATTAAATACGGTGCAATGAAACAGTGACCTACAGTGAACAATGTAAACATAAACACAGCCCGACATCAAATACAGTACAATGAAACAGTGACCTACAGTAAACATGGCAAAATTAAACAGAGCCCGACATTAAATACAGTACAATGAAACAGTGCCCTCCACTGAACAATGTAAATTTAAACACAGCCCGACATTAAACACGGTACAATGAATCAGTGCCCAACATTGAACAAGGTAAAATTAAACACAGCCCGACATTAAATACAGTACAATGAAACAATGCCCTACAGTGAACAATGTAAAGTTAAACACAGCCCGACATTAAATACGGTAAAATGAAACGGTGCGCTACACTGAACAAGGTAAAATTAAACACAGCCCGACATTAAATACGGTACAGTGAAACAGTGCCCTACACTGAACAAGGTAAAATTAAACACAGCCCGACATTAAATACGTTACAATGAAACAGTGCCCTACACGGAACAATGTAAAATTAAACACAGCCCGACATTAAATACGGTACAATGAAACAGTGCCCTACACTGAACAAGGTAAAATTAAACAGAGCCCGACATTAAATACGGTACAATGAAACAGTGCCCTACACTGAACAAGGTAAAATTAAACAGAGCCCGACATTAAATACAGTACAATGAAACAGTGCCCTACAGTGAACAATGTACAATTAAACACAGCCCGACATTAAATACGGTAGAATGAAACAGTGCCCCACAGTGAACAATGTACAATTAAACACAGCCCTACATTAAATACGTTACAATGAAACAGTGCCCTACACTGAACAATGTAAAATTAAACACAGCCCGACATTAAATACGGTACAATGAAACAGTGCCCTACACGGAACAATGTAAAATTAAACACAGCCCGACATTAAATACGGTACAATGAAACAGTGCCCTACACTGAACAAGGTAAAATTAAACAGAGCCCGACATTAAATACGGTACAATGAAACAGTGCCCTACACTGAACAAGGTAAAATTAAACAGAGCCCGACATTAAATACAGTACAATGAAACAGTGCCCTACAGTGAACAATGTACAATTAAACACAGCCCGACATTAAATACGGTACAATGATACAGTGCCCCACAGTGAACAATGTACAATTAAACACAGCCCTACATTAAATACGTTACAATGAAACAGTGCCCGACACTGAACAATGTAAAATTAAACACAGCCCGACATTAAATACGGTACAATGAAACAGTGCCCTACACTGAACAAGGTAAAATTAAACAGAGCCCGACATTAAATACGGTACAATGAAACAGTGCCCTACACTGAACAAGGTAAAATTAAACAGAGCCCGACATTAAATACAGTACAATGAAACAGTGCCCTACAGTGAACAATGTACAATTAAACACAGCCCGACATTAAATACGGTACAATGAAACAGTGCCCCACAGTGAACAATGTACAATTAAGCACAGCCCGACAGTAAATACGGTACAATGAAACAGTGCCCTACACTGAACAAGGTACAATTAAACACAGCCCGACAGTAAATACGGTACAATGAAACAGTGCCCTACACTGAACAAGGTAACATTAAACGGAGCCCGACATTAAATACGGTACAATGAAACAGTGCCCTAAACTGAACAAGGTAAAATTAAACAGAGCCCGACATTAAATACGGTACAATGAAACAGTGCCCTACAGTGAACAATGTAAAATTAAACACAGCCCGACATTAAATACGGTACAATGGAACAGTGCACTACACTGAACAATGTAAAATTAAACACAGCCCGACATTAAATACGGTGCAATGAAACAGTGACCTACAGTGAACAAGGTAAAATTAAACAGAGCCCGACATTAAATACAGTACAATGAAACAGTGACCTACAGTAAACAAGGCAAAATTAAACAGAGCCCGACATTAAATACAGTACAATGAAACAGTTACCTACAGTGAACAAGGTAAAATTAAACAGAGCCCGACACTAAATACGGTACAATGAAACAGTGCCCTACAAGCAACAAGGTAAAATTAAACAGAGCCCGACATTAAAGACAGTACAATGAAACAGTGCCCTACACTGAATAATGTAAAATTAAACAGAGCCCGACATTAAATACGGTGCAATGAAACAGTGACCTACAGTGAATAATGTAAACTTAAACACAGCCCGACATTAAATACGGTAAAATGAAACAGTGCCCTACACTGAACAAGGTAATATTAAACAGAGCCCGACATTAAATACGGTACAATGAAACAGTGCCCTACACTGAACAAGGTAAAATTAAACAGAGTCCGACATTAAATACAGTACAATGAAACAGTGACCTACAGTAAACAAGGCAAAATTAAACAGAGCCCGACATTAAATACAGTACAATGAAACAGTACCCTACACTGAACAATGTAAACTTAAACGCAGCCCGACATTAAATACGGTACAATGAATCAGTGCCCTACACTGAACAATGTAAAATTAAACACAGCCCGGGATTAAATACAGGACAATGAAACAGTGACCTACAGTAAACAAGGCAAAATTAAACAGAGCCCGATATTAAAGACAGTACAATGAAACAGTGCCCTACACTGAATAATGTAAAATTAAACAGAGCCCGACATTAAATACGGGACAATGAAACAGTGCCCAACAGTGAACAAGGTAAAATTAAACAGAGCCCGACATTAAATACGGTACAATGAAACAATGCCCTGCAGTGAACAATGTAAAGTTAAACACAGCACGACATTAAATACAGTACAATGAAACAGTGCCCTACAGTGAACAATGTACAATTAAACACAGCCCGACATTAAATACGGTACAATGAAACAGTGCCCTACAGTGAACAATGTACATTTAAACACAACCCGACAGTAAATACGGTACAGTGAAACAGTGCCCTACACTGAACAAGGTAAAATTAAACAGAGCCCGACATTAAATACGGTACAATGAAACAGGGCCCTACACTGAACAAGGTAAAATTTAGCAGAGCCCGACATTAAATACAGTACAATGAAACAGTGCCCTACAGTGAACAATGTACAATTAAACACAGCCCGACATTAAATACGGTACAATGAATCAGTGCCCTACACTGAACAATGTAAAATTAAACACAGCCCGGCATTAACTACAGTACAATGAAACAGTGACCTACAGTAAACAAGGCAAAATTAAACAGAGCCCGACATTAAAGACTGTACAATGAAACAGGGCCCTACACTGAACAAGGTAAAATTAAACAGAGCCCGACATTAAATACAGTACAATGAAACAGTGCCCTACACTGAACAAGGTAAAATTAAACAGAGCCCGACATTAAATACGGGACAATGAAACATTGCCCGACAGTGAACAAGGTAAAATTAAACACAGCCCGACATTAAATACGGTAAAATGAAACAGTGCCCTACACTGAACAAGGTAAAATTAAACACAGCCCGACATTAAATACAGTACAATGAAACAGTGCCCTAGACTGAACAAGGTAAAATTAAACAGAGCCCGACATTAAATACGGTACAATGAAACAGTGCCCTACACTGAACAATGTAAAATTAAACATAGCCCGACATTAAATACGGTACAATGAAACAGTGCCCTACAGTGAACAATGTAAAATTAAACACAGCCCAACATTAAATACGGTACAGTGAAACAGTGCCCTACACTGAACAAGGTAAAATTAAACACAGCCCGACATTAAATACGTTACAATGAAACAGTGCCCTACACTGAACAATGTAAAATTAAACACAGCCCGACATTAAATACGGTACAATGAAACAGTGCCCTACACTGAACAATGTAAAATTAAACACAGCCCGACATTAAATACGGTACAATGAAACAGTGCCCTACACTGTACAAGGTAAAATTAAACAGAGCCCGACATTAAATACAGTACAATGAAACATTGCCCTACAGTGAACAATTTACAATTAAACACAGCCCAACATTAAATACGGTACAGTGAAACAGTGCCCTACACTGAACAAGGTAAAATTAAACACAGCCCGACATTAAATACGTTACAATCAAACAGTGCCCTCCACGGAACAATGTAAAATTAAACACAGCCCGACATTAAATACGGTACAATGATACAGTGCCCTACACTGAACAAGGTAAAATTAAACAGAGCCCGACATTAAATACGGTACAATGAAACAGTGCCCTACACTGAACAAGGTAAAATTAAACAGAGCCCGACATAAAATACAGTACAATGAAACAGTGCCCTACAGTGAACAATGTACAATTAAACACAGCCCGACATTAAATACAGTACAATAAAACAGTGCCCTACACTGAACAATGTAAACTTAAACACAGCCCGACATTAAATACGGTACAATGAATCAGTGCCCTACACTGAACAATGCAAAATTAAACACAGCCCGGCATTAAATACAGTCCAATGAAACAGTGACCTACAGTAAACAAGGCAAAATTAAACAGAGCCCGACATTAAAGACAGTACAATGAAACAGTGCCCTACACTAAACAAGGTAAAATTAAACAGAGCCCGACATTAAATACGGGACAACGAAACAGTGCCCGACAGTGAACAAGGTAAAATTAGACAGAGCCCAACATTAAATACGGTACAATGAAACAGTGCCCTACAGTGAACAATGTAAAATTAAACAGAGCACGACATTAAATACAGTACAATGAAACAGTGCCCTACAGTGAACAATGTCCAATTAAACACAGCCCGACATTAAATACGGTACAATGAAACAGTGCCCTACACTGAACAAGGTAAAATTAAACACAGCCCGACATTAAATACGGTACAATGAATCAGTGCCCTACACTGAACAATGTAAAATTAAACAGAGCCCGACATTAAAGACTGTACAATGAAACAGTGCCCTACACTGAATAATGTAAAATTAAACAGAGCCCGACATTAAATACGGGACAATGAAAGAGTGCCCTACAGTGAACAAGGTAAAATTAAACAGAGCACGACATTAAATACAGTACAATGTAACAGTGCCCTCCACTGAGCAAGGTAAAATTAAACAGAGCACGACATTAAATACGGTACACTGAAACAGTGCCCTACACTGAGCAATGTAAAATTAAACATAGCCCGACATTAAATACGGTACAATGAAACAGTGCCCTACAGTGAACAATGTAAAATTAAACAGAGAACGACATTAAATACAGTACAATGAAACAGTCCCCTACAGTGAACAATGTACAATTAAACACAGCCCGACATTAAATACGGTACAATGAAACAGTGCCCTACAGTGAACAATGTAAAATTAAACATAGCCCGACATTAAATACGGTACAATGAAACAGTGCCCTACAGTGAACAATGTAAAATTAAACAGAGCACGACATTAAATACAGTACAATGTAACAGTGTCCTCCACTGAGCAAGGTAAAATTAAACACAGCCCGACATTAAATACGGTACAATGAAACAGTGCCCGACAGTGAACAATGTACAATTAAACACAGCCCAACATTAAATACGGTACATTGAAACAGTGCCCTACAGTGAACAATGTGAAATTAAACACAGCCCGACATTAAATACGGTACAATGAATCAGTGCCCTACCAGCAACAATGTAAAATTAAACAGAGCTAGACATTAAATACGGTACAATGAAACAGTGCCCTACAGTGAACAACGTAAAATTAAACAGAGCCCGACATTAAATACAGTACAATGAAACAGGGCCCTAATGTGAACAATGTAAAATAAAACAGAGCCCGACATTAAATACGGTACAATGAAACAGTGCCCTACAGTGAACAATGTAAAATTAAACAGAGCCCGACATTAAATACGGTACAATGAATCAGTGCCCTACACTGAACAATGTAAAATTAAACACAGCCCGACATTAAATACAGTAAAATGAAACAGTGCCCTACAAGCAACAAGGTAAAATTAAACAGAGCTAGACATTAAATACGGTACAATGAAACAGTGCCCTACAGTGAACAACGTAAAATTAAACAGAGCCCGACATTAAATACAGTACAATGAAACAGGGCCCTAATGTGAACAATGTAAAATAAAACAGAGCCCGACATTAAATACGGTACAATGAAACAGTGCCCTACAGTGAACAATGTAAAATTAAACAGAGCCCGACATTAAATACGGTACAATGAATCAGTGCCCTACACTGAACAATGTAAAATTAAACACAGCCCGACATTAAATACAGTAAAATGAAACAGTGCCCTACAAGCAACAAGGTAAAATTAAACAGAGCCCGACATTAAATACGGTAGAATGAAACAGTGCACTACACTGAACAATGTAAAATTAAACACAGCCCGACATTAAATACGGTGCAATGAAACAGTGACCTACAGTGAACAATGTAAACATAAACACAGCCCGACAATAAATACGGTAAAATGAAACAGTGCCCTACACTGAACAAGGTAAAATTAAACAGAGCCCGACATTAAATACAGTACAATGAAACAGTGACCTACAGTAAACAAGGCAAAATTAAACAGAGCCCGACATTAAATACAGTACAATGAAACAGTGCCCTCCACTGAACAATGTAAATTTAAACACAGCCCGACATTAAACACGGTACAATGAATCAGTGCCCAACATTGAACAAGGTAAAATTAAACACAGCCCGACATTAAATACAGTACAATGAAACAGTGACCTACAGTGAACAATGTAAAATTAAACATAGCCCGACATTAAATACGGTACAATGAAACAGTGCCCTACAGTGAACAATGTAAAATTAAACAGAGCACGACATTAAATACAGTACAATGTAACAGTGCCCTCCACTGAGCAAGGTAAAATTAAACACAGCCCGACATTAAATACGGTACAATGAAACAGTGCCCTACAGTGAACAATGTACAATTAAACACAGCCCAACATTAAATACGGTACAATGAAACAGTGCCCTAGAGTGAACAATGTACAATTAAACACAGCCCGACATTAAATACGGCACAATGAAACAGTGCCCTACAGTGAACAATGTCCAATTAAACACAGCCCGACATTAAATACGGTACAATGAAACAGTGCCCTACACTGAACAAGGTAAAATTAAACACAGCCCGACATTAAATACGGTACAATGAATCAGTGCCCTACACTGAACAATGTAAAATTAAACAGAGCCCGACATTAAAGACTGTACAATGAAACAGTGCCCTACACTGAATAATGTAAAATTAAACAGAGCCCGACATTAAATACGGGACAATGAAAGAGTGCCCTACAGTGAACAAGGTAAAATTAAACAGAGCACGACATTAAATACAGTACAATGTAACAGTGCCCTCCACTGAGCAAGGTAAAATTAAACAGAGCACGACATTAAATACGGTACACTGAAACAGTGCCCTACACTGAGCAATGTAAAATTAAACATAGCCCGACATTAAATACGGTACAATGAAACAGTGCCCTACAGTGAACAATGTAAAATTAAACAGAGAACGACATTAAATACAGTACAATGAAACAGTCCCCTACAGTGAACAATGTACAATTAAACACAGCCCGACATTAAATACGGTACAATGAAACAGTGCCCTACAGTGAACAATGTAAAATTAAACATAGCCCGACATTAAATACGGTACAATGAAACAGTGCCCTACAGTGAACAATGTAAAATTAAACAGAGCACGACATTAAATACAGTACAATGTAACAGTGTCCTCCACTGAGCAAGGTAAAATTAAACACAGCCCGACATTAAATACGGTACAATGAAACAGTGCCCGACAGTGAACAATGTACAATTAAACACAGCCCAACATTAAATACGGTACATTGAAACAGTGCCCTACAGTGAACAATGTGAAATTAAACACAGCCCGACATTAAATACGGTACAATGAATCAGTGCCCTACCAGCAACAATGTAAAATTAAACAGAGCTAGACATTAAATACGGTACAATGAAACAGTGCCCTACAGTGAACAACGTAAAATTAAACAGAGCCCGACATTAAATACAGTACAATGAAACAGGGCCCTAATGTGAACAATGTAAAATAAAACAGAGCCCGACATTAAATACGGTACAATGAAACAGTGCCCTACAGTGAACAATGTAAAATTAAACAGAGCCCGACATTAAATACGGTACAATGAATCAGTGCCCTACACTGAACAATGTAAAATTAAACACAGCCCGACATTAAATACAGTAAAATGAAACAGTGCCCTACAAGCAACAAGGTAAAATTAAACAGAGCTAGACATTAAATACGGTACAATGAAACAGTGCCCTACAGTGAACAACGTAAAATTAAACAGAGCCCGACATTAAATACAGTACAATGAAACAGGGCCCTAATGTGAACAATGTAAAATAAAACAGAGCCCGACATTAAATACGGTACAATGAAACAGTGCCCTACAGTGAACAATGTAAAATTAAACAGAGCCCGACATTAAATACGGTACAATGAATCAGTGCCCTACACTGAACAATGTAAAATTAAACACAGCCCGACATTAAATACAGTAAAATGAAACAGTGCCCTACAAGCAACAAGGTAAAATTAAACAGAGCCCGACATTAAATACGGTAGAATGAAACAGTGCACTACACTGAACAATGTAAAATTAAACACAGCCCGACATTAAATACGGTGCAATGAAACAGTGACCTACAGTGAACAATGTAAACATAAACACAGCCCGACAATAAATACGGTAAAATGAAACAGTGCCCTACACTGAACAAGGTAAAATTAAACAGAGCCCGACATTAAATACAGTACAATGAAACAGTGACCTACAGTAAACAAGGCAAAATTAAACAGAGCCCGACATTAAATACAGTACAATGAAACAGTGCCCTCCACTGAACAATGTAAATTTAAACACAGCCCGACATTAAACACGGTACAATGAATCAGTGCCCAACATTGAACAAGGTAAAATTAAACACAGCCCGTCATTAAATACAGTACAATGAAACAGTGACCTACAGTGAACAATGTAAAATTAAACATAGCCCGACATTAAATACGGTACAATGAAACAGTGCCCTACAGAGAACAATGTAAAATTAAACAGAGCACGACATTAAATACAGTACAATGTAACAGTGCCCTCCACTGAGCAAGGTAAAATTAAACACAGCCCGACATTAAATACGGTACAATGAAACAGTGCCCTACAGTGAACAATGTACAATTAAACACAGCCCAACATTAAATACGGTACAATGAAACAGTGCCCTAGAGTGAACAATGTACAATTAAACACAGCCCGACATTAAATACGGTACAATGAAACAGTGCCCTACACTGAACAAGGTGAAATTAAACAGAGCCCGACATTAAATACGGTACAATGAAACAGTGCCCTACACTGAACAAGGTAAAATTAAACAGAGCCCGACATTAAATACAGTACAATGAAACAGTGCCCTACAGTGAACAATGTACAATTAAACACAGCCCAACATTAAATACGGTACAGTGAAACAGTGCCCTACACTGAACAAGGTAAAATTAAACACAGCCCGACATTAAATACGTTACAATGAAACAGTGCCCTACACGGAACAATGTAAAATTAAACACAGCCCGACATTAAATACGGTACAATGAAACAGTGCCCGACACTGAACAAGGTAAAATTAAACAGAGCCCGACATTAAATACGGTACAATGAAACAGTGCCCTACACTGAACAAGGTAAAATTAAACAGAGCCCGACATTAAATACAGGACAATGAAACAGTGCCCTACAGTGAACAATGTACAATTAAACACAGCCCGACATTAAATACGGTAATATGAAACAGTGCCCCACAGTGAACAATGTACAATTAAACACAGCCCGACAGTAAATACGGTACAATGAAACAGTGCCAAACACTGAACAATGTAAAATTAAACAGAGCCCGACATTAAAGACTGTACAATGAAACAGTGCCCTACACTGAATAATGTAAAATTAAACAGAGCCCGACATTAAATACGGGACAATGAAAGAGTGCCCTACAGTGAACAAGGTAAAATTAAACAGAGCACGACATTAAATACAGTACAATGTAACAGTGCCCTCCACTGAGCAAGGTAAAATTAAACAGAGCACGACATTAAATACGGTACACTGAAACAGTGCCCTACACTGAGCAATGTAAAATTAAACATAGCCCGACATTAAATACGGTACAATGAAACAGTGCCCTACAGTGAACAATGTAAAATTAAACAGAGAACGACATTAAATGCGGTACAATGAAACAGTGCCCTACAGTGAACAGTGTACAATTAAACACAGCCCGACATTAAATACAGTACAATGAAACAGTGCCCTACACTGAACAAGGTAAAATTAAACAGAGCCCGACATTAAATACGGTACAATGAAACAGTGCCCTACACTGAACAAGGTAAAATTAACCAGAGCCCGACATTAAATACGGTACAATGAAACAGTGCCCTACAGTGAACAATGTAAAATTAAACACAGCCCGACATTAAATACGGTACAATGAATCAGTGCCCTACCAGCAACAATGTAAAATTAAACAGAGCTAGACATTAAATACGGTACAATGAAACAGTGCCCTACAGTGAACAACGTAAAATTAAACAGAGCCCGACATTAAATACAGTACAATGAAACAGGGCCCTAATGTGAACAATGTAAAATAAAACAGAGCCCGACATTAAATACGGTACAATGAAACAGTGCCCTACAGTGAACAATGTAAAATTAAACAGAGCCCGACATTAAATACGGTACAATGATTCAGTGCCCTACACTGAACAATGTAAAATTAAACACAGCCCGACATTAAATACAGTAAAATGAAACAGTGCCCTACAAGCAACAAGGTAAAATTAAACAGAGCCCGACATTAAATACGGTAGAATGAAACAGTGCACTACACTGAACAATGTAAAATTAAACACAGCCCGACATTAAATACGGTGCAATGAAACAGTGACCTACAGTGAACAATGTAAACATAAACACAGCCCGACATTAAATACGGTAAAATGAAACAGTGCCCTACACTGAACAAGGTAAAATTAAACAGAGCCCGACATTAAATACGGTACAATGAAATAGTGCCCTACACTGTACAAGGTAAAATTAAACAGAGCCCGACATTAAATACAGTACAATGAAACAGTGACCTACAGTAAACAAGGCAAAATTAAACAGAGCCCGACATTAAATACAGTACAATGAAACAGTGCCCTCCACTGAACAATGTAAATTTAAACACAGCCCGACATTAAACACGGTACAATGAATCAGTGCCCTACACTGAACAAGGTAAAATTAAACACAGCCCGACATTAAATACAGTACAATGAAACAGTGCCCTACACTGAACAAGGTAAAATGAAACAGAGCCCGACATTAAATACGGTACAATGAAACAGTGCCCTACACTGAACAATGTAAAATTAAACATAGCCCGACATTAAATACGGTACAATGAAACAGTGCCCTACAGTGAACAATGTAAAATTAAACAGAGCCCGACATTAAATACAGGACAATGAAACAGTGCCCTACAAGGAAAAAGGTAAAATTAAACAGAGCCCGACATTAAATACAGTACAATGAAACAGTGACCTACAGTGAACAATGTAAAATTAAACATAGCCCGACATTAAATACGGTACAATGAAACAGTGCCCTACAGTGAACAATGTAAAATTAAACAGAGCACGACATTAAATACAGTACAATGTAACAGTGCCCTCCACTGAGCAAGGTAAAATTAAACACAGCCCGACATTAAATACGGTACAATGAAACAGTGCCCTACAGTGAACAATGTACAATTAAACACAGCCCAACATTAAATACGGTACAATGAAACAGTGCCCTACAGTGAACAATGTACAATTAAACACAGCCCAACATTAAATACGGTACAGTGAAACAGTGCCCTACACTGAACAAGGTAAAATTAAACACAGCCCGACATTAAGTACGTTACAATGAAACAGTGCCCTACACTGAACAATGTAAAATTAAACACAGCCTGACATTAAATACGGTACAATGAAACAGTGCCCTACACTGAACAAGGTAAAATTAAACAGAGCCCGACATTAAATACGGTACAATGAAACAGTGCCCTACACTGAACAATGTACAATTAAACACAGCCCAACATTAAATACGGTACAGTGAAACAGTGCCCTACACTGAACAAGGTAAAATTAAACACAGCCCGACATTAAATACGTTACAATGAAACAGTGCCCTACACGGAACAATGTAAAATTAAACACAGCCCGACATTAAATACGGTACAATGAAACAGTGCCCTACACTGAACAAGGTAACATTAAACGGAGCCCGACATTAAATACGGTACAATGAAACAGTGCCCTACACTGAACAAGGTAAAATTAAACAGAGCCCGACAATAAATACGGTACAATGAAACAGTGCCCTACAGTGAACAATGTAAAATTAAACACAGCCCGACATTAAATACGGTACAATGAAACAGTGCACTACACTGAACAATGTAAAATTAAACAGAGCCCGACACTAAATACGGTACAATGAAACAGTGCCCTACAGTGAACAATGTAAAATTAAACACAGTCCGACATTAAATACGGTACAATGAATCAGTGCCCTACCAGCAACAATGTAAAATTAAACAGAGCTAGACATTAAATACGGTACAATGAAACAGTGCCCTACAGTGAACAACGTAAAATTAAACAGAGCCCGACATTAAATACAGTACAATGAAACAGGGCCCTAATGTGAACAACTTAAAATAAAACAGAGCCCGACATTAAATACGGTACAATGAAACAGTGCCCTACAGTGAACAATGTAAAATTAAACACAGCCCGACATTAAATACAGTAAAATGAAACAGTGCCCTACAAGCAACAAGGTAAAATTAAACAGAGCCCGACATTAAATACGGTAGAATGAAACAGTGCCCTACAGTGAACAATGTAAAATTAAACACAGCCCGACATTAAATACGGTACAATGAATCAGTGCCCTACCAGCAACAATGTAAAATTAAACAGAGCTAGACATTAAATACGGTACAATGAAACAGTGCCCTACAGTGAACAACGTAAAATTAAACAGAGCCCGACATTTTAATGAAACAGGGCCCTAATGTGAACAATGTAAAATAAAACAGAGCCCGACATTAAATACGGTACAATGAAACAGTGCCCTACAGTGAACAATGTAAAATTAAACAGAGCCCGACATTAAATACGGTACAATGATTCAGTGCCCTACACTGAACAATGTAAAATTAAACACAGCCCGACATTAAATACAGTAAAATGAAACAGTGCCCTACAAGCAACAAGGTAAAATTAAACAGAGCCCGACATTAAATACGGTAGAATGAAACAGTGCACTACACTGAACAATGTAAAATTAAACACAGCCCGACATTAAATACGGTGCAATGAAACAGTGACCTACAGTGAACAATGTAAACATAAACACAGCCCGACATTAAATACGGTAAAATGAAACAGTGCCCTACACTGAACAAGGTAAAATTAAACAGAGCCCGACATTAAATACGGTACAATGAAATAGTGCCCTACACTGTACAAGGTAAAATTAAACAGAGCCCGACATTAAATACAGTACAATGAAACAGTGACCTACAGTAAACAAGGCAAAATTAAACAGAGCCCGACATTAAATACAGTACAATGAAACAGTGCCCTCCACTGAACAATGTAAATTTAAACACAGCCCGACATTAAACACGGTACAATGAATCAGTGCCCAACATTGAACAAGGTAAAATGAAACAGAGCCCGACATTAAATACGGTACAATGAAACAGTGCCCTACACTGAACAAGGTAAAATTAAACACAGCCCGACATTAAATACAGTACAATGAAACAGTGCCCTACACTGAACAAGGTAAAATGAAACAGAGCCCGACATTAAATACGGTACAATGAAACAGTGCCCTACACTGAACAATGTAAAATTAAACATAGCCCGACATTAAATACGGTACAATGAAACAGTGCCCTACAGTGAACAATGTAAAATTAAACAGAGCCCGACATTAAATACAGTACAATGAAACAGTGCCCTACAAGGAAAAAGGTAAAATTAAACAGAGCCCGACATTAAATACAGTACAATGAAACAGTGACCTACAGTGAACAATGTAAAATTAAACACAGCCCGACATTAAATACGGTACAATGAAACAGTGCCCTACAGTGAACAATGTAAAATTAAACAGAGCACGACAGTAAATACAGTACAATGTAACAGTGCCCTCCACTGAGCAAGGTAAAATTAAACACAGCCCGACATTAAATACGGTACAATGAAACAGTGCCCTACAGTGAACAATGTACAATTAAACACAGCCCAACATTAAATACGGTACAATGAAACAGTGCCCTACAGTGAACAATGTACAATTAAACACAGCCCAACATTAAATACGGTACAGTGAAACAGTGCCCTACACTGAACAAGGTAAAATTAAACACAGCCCGACATTAAATACGTTACAATGAAACAGTGCCCTACACTGAACAATGTAAAATTAAACACAGCCCGACATTAAATACGGTACAATGAAACAGTGCCCTACACTGAACAAGGTAAAATTAAACAGAGCCCGACATTAAATACAGTACAATGAAACAGTGCCCTACAGTGAACAATGTACAATTAAACACAGCCCAACATTAAATACGGTACAGTGAAACAGTGCCCTACACTGAACAAGGTAAAATTAAACACAGCCCGACATTAAATACGTTACAATGAAACAGTGCCCTACACGGAACAATGTAAAATTAAACACAGCCCGACATTAAATACGGTACAATGAAACAGTGCCCTACACTGAACAAGGTAACATTAAACGGAGCCCGACATTAAATACGGTACAATGAAACAGTGCCCTACACTGAACAAGGTAAAATTAAACAGAGCCCGACATTAAATACGGTACAATGAAACAGTGCCCTACAGTGAACAATGTAAAATTAAACACAGCCCGACATTAAATACGGTACAATGAAACAGTGCACTACACTGAACAATGTAAAATTAAACAGAGCCCGACACTAAATACGGTACAATGAAACAGTGCCCTACAGTGAACAATGTAAAATTAAACACAGTCCGACATTAAATACGGTACAATGAATCAGTGCCCTACCAGCAACAATGTAAAATTAAACAGAGCTAGACATTAAATACGGTACAATGAAACAGTGCCCTACAGTGAACAACGTAAAATTAAACAGAGCCCGACATTAAATACAGTACAATGAAACAGGGCCCTAATGTGAACAATGTAAAATAAAACAGAGCCCGACATTAAATACGGTACAATGAAACAGTGCCCTACAGTGAACAATGTAAAATTAAACACAGCCCGACATTAAATACAGTAAAATGAAACAGTGCCCTACAAGCAACAAGGTAAAATTAAACAGAGCCCGACATTAAATACGGTAGAATGAAACAGTGCACTACACTGAACAATGTAAAATTAAACACAGCCCGACATTAAATACGGTGCAATGAAACAGTGACCTACAGTGAACAATGTAAACATAAACACAGCCCGACATTAAATACGGTAAAATGAAACAGTGCCCTACACTGAACAAGGTAAAATTAAACAGAGCCCGACATTAAATACGGTACAATGAAATAGTGCCCTACACTGTACAAGGTAAAATTAAACAGAGCCCGACATTAAATACGTTACAATGGAACAGTGCCCTACACGGAACAATGTAAAATTAAACACAGCCCGACATTAAATACGGTACAATGAAACAGTGCCCTACACTGAACAAGGTAAAATTAAACAGAGCCCGACATTAAATACGGTACAATGAAACAGTGCCCTACACTGAACAAGGTAAAATTAAACAGAGCCCGACATTAAATACAGTACAATGAAACAGTGCCCTACAGTGAACAATGTACAATTAAACACAGCCCGACATTAAATACGGTACAATGAAACAGTGCCCCACAGTGAACAATGTACAATTAAACACAGCCCGACAGTAAATACGGTACAATGAAACAGTGCCCTACACTGAACAATGTAAAATTAAACAGAGCCCGACATTAAAGACTGTACAATGAAACAGTGCCCTACACTGAATAATGTAAAATTAAACAGAGCCCGACATTAAATACGGGACAATGAAACAGTGCCCCACAGTGAACAATGTACAATTAAACACAGCCCGACAGTAAATACGGTACAATGAAACAGTGCCCTACACTGAACAATGTAAAATTAAACAGAGCCCGACATTAAAGACTGTACAATGAAACAGTGCCCTACACTGAATAATGTAAAATTAAACAGAGCCCGACATTAAATACGGGACAATGAAAGAGTGCCCTACAGTGAACAAGGTAAAATTAAACAGAGCACGACATTAAATACAGTACAATGTAACAGTGCCCTCCACTGAGCAAGGTAAAATTAAACAGAGCACGACATTAAATACGGTACACTGAAACAGTGCCCTACACTGAGCAATGTAAAATTAAACATAGCCCGACATTAAATACGGTACAATGAAACAGTGCCCTACAGTGAACAATGTAAAATTAAACAGAGAACGACATTAAATGCGGTACAATGAAACAGTGCCCTACAGTGAACAGTGTACAATTAAACACAGCCCGACATTAAATACAGTACAATGAAACAGTGCCCTACACTGAACAAGGTAAAATTAAACAGAGCCCGACATTAAATACGGTACAATGAAACAGTGCCCTACACTGAACAAGGTAAAATTAAACAGAGCCCGACATTAAATACGGTACAATGAAACAGTGCCCTACAGTGAACAATGTAAAATTAAACACAGCCCGACATTAAATACGGTACAATGAATCAGTGCCCTACCAGCAACAATGTAAAATTAAACAGAGCTAGACATTAAATACGGTACAATGAAACAGTGCCCTACAGTGAACAACGTAAAATTAAACAGAGACGGACATTAAATACAGTACAATGAAACAGTGACCTACAGTAAACAAGGCAAAATTAAACAGAGCCCGACATTAAATACAGTACAATGAAACAGTGCCCTCCACTGAACAATGTAAATTTAAACACAGCCCGACATTAAACACGGTACAATGAATCAGTGCCCAACATTGAACAAGGTAAAATGAAACAGAGCCCGACATTAAATACGGTACAATGAAACAGTGCCCTACACTGAACAAGGTAAAATTAAACACAGCCCGACATTAAATACAGTACAATGAAACAGTGCCCTACACTGAACAAGGTAAAATGAAACAGAGCCCGACATTAAATACGGTACAATGAAACAGTGCCCTACACTGAACAATGTAAAATTAAACATAGCCCGACATTAAATACGGTACAATGAAACAGTGCCCTACAGTGAACAATGTAAAATTAAACAGAGCCCGACATTAAATACAGTACAATGAAACAGTGCCCTACAAGGAAAAAGGTAAAATTAAACAGAGCCCGACATTAAATACAGTACAATGAAACAGTGACCTACAGTGAACAATGTAAAATTAAACATAGCCCGACATTAAATACGGTACAATGAAACAGTGCCCTACAGTGAACAATGTAAAATTAAACAGAGCACGACAGTAAATACAGTACAATGTAACAGTGCCCTCCACTGAGCAAGGTAAAATTAAACACAGCCCGACATTAAATACGGTACAATGAAACAGTGCCCTACAGTGAACAATGTACAATTAAACACAGCCCAACATTAAATACGGTACAATGAAACAGTGCCCTACAGTGAACAATGTACAATTAAACACAGCCCAACATTAAATACGGTACAGTGAAACAGTGCCCTACACTGAACAAGGTAAAATTAAACACAGCCCGACATTAAATACGTTACAATGAAACAGTGCCCTACACTGAACAATGTAAAATTAAACACAGCCCGACATTAAATACGGTACAATGAAACAGTGCCCTACACTGAACAAGGTAAAATTAAACAGAGCCCTACATTAAATACAGTACAATGAAACAGTGCCCTACAGTGAACAATGTACAATTAAACACAGCCCAACATTAAATACGGTACAGTGAAACAGTGCCCTACACTGAACAAGTTAAAATTAAACACAGCCCGACATTAAATACGTTACAATGAAACAGTGCCCTACACGGAACAATGTAAAATTAAACACAGCCCGACATTAAATACGGTACAATGAAACAGTGCCCTACACTGAACAAGGTAACATTAAACGGAGCCCGACATTAAATACGGTACAATGAAACAGTGCCCTACACTGAACAAGGTAAAATTAAACAGAGCCCGACATTAAATACGGTACAATGAAACAGTGCCCTACAGTGAACAATGTAAAATTAAACACAGCCCGACATTAAATACGGTACAATGAAACAGTGCACTACACTGAACAATGTAAAATTAAACAGAGCCCGACACTAAATACGGTACAATGAAACAGTGCCCTACAGTGAACAATGTAAAATTAAACACAGTCCGACATTAAATACGGTAGAATGAAACAGTGCACTACACTGAACAATGTAAAATTAAACACAGCCCGACATTAAATACAGTAAAATGAAACAGTGCCCTACAAGCAACAAGGTAAAATTAAACAGAGCCCGACATTAAATACGGTAGAATGAAACAGTGCACTACACTGAACAATGTAAAATTAAACACAGCCCGACATTAAATACGGTGCAATGAAACAGTGACCTACAGTGAACAATGTAAACATAAACACAGCCCGACATTAAATACGGTAAAATGAAACAGTGCCCTACACTGAACAAGGTAAAATTAAACAGAGCCCGACATTAAATACGGTACAATGAAATAGTGCCCTACACTGTACAAGGTAAAATTAAACAGAGCCCGACATTAAATACGTTACAATGAAACAGTGCCCTACACGGAACAATGTAAAATTAAACACAGCCCGACATTAAATACGGTACAATGAAACAGTGCCCTACACTGAACAAGGTAAAATTAAACAGAGCCCGACATTAAATACGGTACAATGAAACAGTGCCCTACACTGAACAAGGTAAAATTAAACAGAGCCCGACATTAAATACAGTACAATGAAACAGTGCCCTACAGTGAACAATGTACAATTAAACACAGCCCGACATTAAATACGGTACAATGAAACAGTGCCCCACAGTGAACAATGTACAATTAAACACAGCCCGACAGTAAATACGGTACAATGAAACAGTGCCCTACACTGAACAATGTAAAATTAAACAGAGCCCGACATTAAAGACTGTACAATGAAACAGTGCCCTACACTGAATAATGTAAAATTAAACAGAGCCCGACATTAAATACGGGACAATGAAACAGTGCCCCACAGTGAACAATGTACAATTAAACACAGCCCGACAGTAAATACGGTACAATGAAACAGTGCCCTACACTGAACAATGTAAAATTAAACAGAGCCCGACATTAAAGACTGTACAATGAAACAGTGCCCTACACTGAATAATGTAAAATTAAACAGAGCCCGACATTAAATACGGGACAATGAAAGAGTGCCCTACAGTGAACAAGGTAAAATTAAACAGAGCACGACATTAAATACAGTACAATGTAACAGTGCCCTCCACTGAGCAAGGAAAAATTAAACAGAGCACGGCATTAAATACGGTACACTGAAACAGTGCCCTACACTGAGCAATGTAAAATTAAACATAGCCCGACATTAAATACGGTACAATGAAACAGTGCCCTACAGTGAACAATGTAAAATTAAACAGAGAACGACATTAAATGCGGTACAATGAAACAGTGCCCTACAGTGAACAGTGTACAATTAAACACAGCCCGACATTAAATACAGTACAATGAAACAGTGCCCTACACTGAACAAGGTAAAATTAAACAGAGCCCGACATTAAATACGGTACAATGAAACAGTGCCCTACACTGAACAAGGTAAAATTAAACAGAGCCCGACATTAAATACGGTACAATGAAACAGTGCCCTACAGTGAACAATGTAAAATTAAACACAGCCCGACATTAAATACGGTACAATGAATCAGTGCCCTACCAGCAACAATGTAAAATTAAACAGAGCTAGACATTAAATACGGTACAATGAAACAGTGCCCTACAGTGAACAACGTAAAATTAAACAGAGCCCGACATTAAATACAGTACAATGAAACAGTGACCTACAGTAAACAAGGCAAAATTAAACAGAGCCCGACATTAAATACAGTACAATGAAACAGTGCCCTCCACTGAACAATGTAAATTTAAACACAGCCCGACATTAAACACGGTACAATGAATCAGTGCCCAACATTGAACAAGGTAAAATGAAACAGAGCCCGACCTTAAATACGGTACAATGAAACAGTGCCCTACACTGAACAAGGTAAAATTAAACACAGCCCGACATTAAATACAGTACAATGAAACAGTGCCCTACACTGAACAAGGTAAAATGAAACAGAGCCCGACATTAAATACGGTACAATGAAACAGTGCCCTACACTGAACAATGTAAAATTAAACATAGCCCGACATTAAATACGGTACAATGAAACAGTGCCCTACAGTGAACAATGTAAAATTAAACAGAGCCCGACATTAAATACAGTACAATGAAACAGTGCCCTACAAGGAAAAAGGTAAAATTAAACAGAGCCCGACATTAAATACAGTACAATGAAACAGTGACCTACAGTGAACAATGTAAAATTAAACATAGCCCGACATTAAATACGGTACAATGAAACAGTGCCCTACAGTGAACAATGTAAAATTAAACAGAGCACGACAGTAAATACAGTACAATGTAACAGTGCCCTCCACTGAGCAAGGTAAAATTAAACACAGCCCGACATTAAATACGGTACAATGAAACAGTGCCCTACAGTGAACAATGTACAATTAAACACAGCCCAACATTAAATACGGTACAATGAAACAGTGCCCTACAGTGAACAATGTACAATTAAACACAGCCCAACATTAAATACGGTACAGTGAAACAGTGCCCTACACTGAACAAGGTAAAATTAAACACAGCCCGACATTAAATACGTTACAATGAAACAGTGCCCTACACTGAACAATGTAAAATTAAACACAGCCCGACATTAAATACGGTACAATGAAACAGTGCCCTACACTGAACAAGGTAAAATTAAACAGAGCCCGACATTAAATACAGTACAATGAAACAGTGCCCTACAGTGAACAATGTACAATTAAACACAGCCCAACATTAAATACGGTACAGTGAAACAGTGCCCTACACTGAACAAGGTAAAATTAAACACAGCCCGACATTAAATACGTTACAATGAAACAGTGCCCTACACGGAACAATGTAAAATTAAACACAGCCCGACATTAAATACGGTACAATGAAACAGTGCCCTACACTGAACAAGGTAACATTAAACGGAGCCCGACATTAAATACGGTACAATGAAACAGTGCCCTACACTGAACAAGGTAAAATTAAACAGAGCCCGACATTAAATACGGTACAATGAAACAGTGCCCTACAGTGAACAATGTAAAATTAAACACAGCCCGACATTAAATACGGTACAATGAAACAGTGCACTACACTGAACAATGTAAAATTAAACAGAGCCCGACACTAAATACGGTACAATGAAACAGTGCCCTACAGTGAACAATGTAAAATTAAACACAGTCCGACATTAAATACGGTACAATGAATCAGTGCCCTACCAGCAACAATGTAAAATTAAACAGAGCTAGACATTAAATACGGTACAATGAAACAGTGCCCTACAGTGAACAACGTAAAATTAAACAGATCCCGACATTAAATTAAGTACAATGAAACAGGGCCCTAATGTGAACAATGTAAAATAAAACAGAGCCCGACATTAAATACGGTACAATGAAACAGTGCCCTACAGTGAACAATGTAAAATTAAACACAGCCCGACATTAAATACAGTAAAATGAAACAGTGCCCTACAAGCAACAAGGTAAAATTAAACAGAGCCCGACATTAAATACGGTAGAATGAAACAGTGCACTACACTGAACAATGTAAAATTAAACACAGCCCGACATTAAATACAGTAAAATGAAACAGTGCCCTACCAGCAACAAGGTAAAATTAAACAGAGCCCGACATTAAATACGGTAGAATGAAACAGTGCACTACACTGAACAATGTAAAATTAAACACAGCCCGACATTAAATACGGTGCAATGAAACAGTGACCTACAGTGAACAATGTAAACATAAACACAGCCCGACATTAAATACGGTAAAATGAAACAGTGCCCTACACTGAACAAGGTAAAATTAAACAGAGCCCGACATTAAATACGGTACAATGAAATAGTGCCCTACACTGTACAAGGTAAAATTAAACAGAGCCCGACATTAAATACGTTACAATGAAACAGTGCCCTACACGGAACAATGTAAAATTAAACACAGCCCGACATTAAATACGGTACAATGAAACAGTGCCCTACACTGAACAAGGTAAAATTAAACAGAGCCCGACATTAAATACGGTACAATGAAACAGTGCCCTACACTGAACAAGGTAAAATTAAACAGAGCCCGACATTAAATACAGTACAATGAAACAGTGCCCTACAGTGAACAATGTACAATTAAACACAGCCCGACATTAAATACGGTACAATGAAACAGTGCCCCACAGTGAACAATGTACAATTAAACACAGCCCGACAGTAAATACGGTACAATGAAACAGTGCCCTACACTGAACAATGTAAAATTAAACAGAGCCCGACATTAAAGACTGTACAATGAAACAGTGCCCTACACTGAATAATGTAAAATTAAACAGAGCCCGACATTAAATACGGGACAATGAAAGAGTGCCCTACAGTGAACAAGGTAAAATTAAACAGAGCACGACATTAAATACAGTACAATGTAACAGTGCCCTCCACTGAGCAAGGTAAAATTAAACAGAGCACGACATTAAATACGGTACACTGAAACAGTGCCCTACACTGAGCAATGTAAAATTAAACATAGCCCGACATTAAATACGGTACAATGAAACAGTGCCCTACAGTGAACAATGTAAAATTAAACAGAGAACGACATTAAATGCGGTACAATGAAACAGTGCCCTACAGTGAACAGTGTACAATTAAACACAGCCCGACATTAAATACAGTACAATGAAACAGTGCCCTACACTGAACAAGGTAAAATTAAACAGAGCCCGACATTAAATACGGTACAATGAAACAGTGCCCTACACTGAACAAGGTAAAATTAAACAGAGCCCGACATTAAATACGGTACAATGAAACAGTGCCCTACAGTGAACAATGTAAAATTAAACACAGCCCGACATTAAATACGGTACAATGAATCAGTGCCCTACCAGCAACAATGTAAAATTAAACAGAGCTAGACATTAAATACGGTACAATGAAACAGTGCCCTACAGTGAACAACGTAAAATTAAACAGAGCCCGACATTAAATACAGTACAATGAAACAGGGCCCTAATGTGAACAATGTAAAATAAAACAGAGCCCGACATTAAATACGGTACAATGAAACAGTGCCCTACAGTGAACAATGTAAAATTAAACAGAGCCCGACATTAAATACGGTACAATGATTCAGTGCCCTACACTGAACAATGTAAAATTAAACACAGCCCGACATTAAATACAGTAAAATGAAACAGTGCCCTACAAGCAACAAGGTAAAATTAAACAGAGCCCGACATTAAATACGGTAGAATGAAACAGTGCACTACACTGAACAATGTAAAATTAAACACAGCCCGACATTAAATACGGTGCAATGAAACAGTGACCTACAGTGAACAATGTAAACATAAACACAGCCCGACATTAAATACGGTAAAATGAAACAGTGCCCTACACTGAACAAGGTAAAATTAAACAGAGCCCGACATTAAATACGGTACAATGAAATAGTGCCCTACACTGTACAAGGTAAAATTAAACAGAGCCCGACATTAAATACAGTACAATGAAACAGTGACCTACAGTAAACAAGGCAAAATTAAACAGAGCCCGACATTAAATACAGTACAATGAAACAGTGCCCTCCACTGAACAATGTAAATTTAAACACAGCCCGACATTAAACACGGTACAATGAATCAGTGCCCAACATTGAACAAGGTAAAATTAAACACAGCCCGACATTAAATACAGTACAATGAAACAATGCCCTACAGTGAACAATGTAAAGTTAAACACAGCCCGACATTAAATACGGTAAAATGAAACAGTGCCCTACACTGAACAAGGTAAAATTAAACACAGCCCGACATTAAATACAGTACAATGAAACAGTGCCCTACACTGAACAAGGTAAAATGAAACAGAGCCCGACATTAAATACGGTACAATGAAACAGTGCCCTACACTGAACAATGTAAAATTAAACATAGCCCGACATTAAATACGGTACAATGAAACAGTGCCCTACAGTGAACAATGTAAAATTAAACAGAGCCCGACATTAAATACAGTACAATGAAACAGTGCCCTACAAGGAAAAAGGTAAAATTAAACAGAGCCCGACATTAAATACAGTACAATGAAACAGTGACCTACAGTGAACAATGTAAAATTAAACATAGCCCGACATTAAATACGGTACAATGAAACAGTGCCCTACAGTGAACAATGTAAAATTAAACAGAGCACGACATTAAATACAGTACAATGTAACAGTGCCCTCCACTGAGCAAGGTAAAATTAAACACAGCCCGACATTAAATACGGTACAATGAAACAGTGCCCTACAGTGAACAATGTACAATTAAACACAGCCCAACATTAAATACGGTACAATGAAACAGTGCCCTACAGTGAACAATGTACAATTAAACACAGCCCAACATTAAATACGGTACAGTGAAACAGTGCCCTACACTGAACAAGGTAAAATTAAACACAGCCCGACATTAAATACGTTACAATGAAACAGTGCCCTACACTGAACAATGTAAAATTAAACACAGCCCGACATTAAATACGGTACAATGAAACAGTGCCCTACACTGAACAAGGTAAAATTAAACAGAGCCCGACATTAAATACAGTACAATGAAACAGTGCCCTACAGTGAACAATGTACAATTAAACACAGCCCAACATTAAATACGGTACAGTGAAACAGTGCCCTACACTGAACAAGGTAAAATTAAACACAGCCCGACATTAAATACGTTTCAATGAAACAGTGCCCTACACGGAACAATGTAAAATTAAACACAGCCCGACATTAAATACGGTACAATGAAACAGTGCCCTACACTGAACAAGGTAACATTAAACGGAGCCCGACATTAAATACGGTACAATGAAACAGTGCCCTACACTGAACAAGGTAAAATTAAACAGAGCCCGACAATAAATACGGTACAATGAAACAGTGCCCTCCAGTGAACAATGTAAAATTAAACACAGCCCGACATTAAATACGGTACAATGAAACAGTGCACTACACTGAACAATGTAAAATTAAACAGAGCCCGACACTAAATACGGTACAATGAAACAGTGCCCTACAGTGAACAATGTAAAATTAAACACAGTCCGACATTAAATACGGTACAATGAATCAGTGCCCTACCAGCAACAATGTAAAATTAAACAGAGCTAGACATTAAATACGGTACAATGAAACAGTGCCCTACAGTGAACAAGGTAAAATTAAACACAGCCCGACATTAAATACAGTACAATGAAACAGTGCCCTACACTGAACAAGGTAAAATGAAACAGAGCCCGACATTAAATACGGTACAATGAAACAGTGCCCTACACTGAACAATGTAAAATTAAACATAGCCCGACATTAAATACGGTACAATGAAACAGTGCCCTACAGTGAACAATGTAAAATTAAACAGAGCCCGACATTAAATACAGTACAATGAAACAGTGCCCTACAAGGAAAAAGGTAAAATTAAACAGAGCCCGACATTAAATACAGTACAATGAAACAGTGACCTACAGTGAACAATGTAAAATTAAACATAGCCCGACATTAAATACGGTACAATGAAACAGTGCCCTACAGTGAACAATGTAAAATTAAACAGAGCACGACAGTAAATACAGTACAATGTAACAGTGCCCTCCACTGAGCAAGGTAAAATTAAACACAGCCCGACATTAAATACGGTACAATGAAACAGTGCCCTACAGTGAACAATGTACAATTAAACACAGCCCAACATTAAATACGGTACAATGAAACAGTGCCCTACAGTGAACAATGTACAATTAAACACAGCCCAACATTAAATACGGTACAGTGAAACAGTGCCCTACACTGAACAAGGTAAAATTAAACACAGCCCGACATTAAATACGTTACAATGAAACAGTGCCCTACACTGAACAATGTAAAATTAAACAGAGCCCGACATTAAATACGGTACAATGATTCAGTGCCCTACACTGAACAATGTAAAATTAAACACAGCCCGACATTAAATACAGTACAATGAAACAGTGCCCTACAGTGAACAATGTACAATTAAACACAGCCCAACATTAAATACGGTACAGTGAAACAGTGCCCTACACTGAACAAGGTAAAATTAAACACAGCCCGACATTAAATACGTTACAATGAAACAGTGCCCTACACGGAACAATGTAAAATTAAACACAGCCCGACATTAAATACGGTACAATGAAACAGTGCCCTACACTGAACAAGGTAACATTAAACGGAGCCCGACATTAAATACGGTACAATGAAACAGTGCCCTACACTGAACAAGGTAAAATTAAACAGAGCCCGACAATAAATACGGTACAATGAAACAGTGCCCTACAGTGAACAATGTAAAATTAAACACAGCCCGACATTAAATACGGTACAATGAAACAGTGCACTACACTGAACAATGTAAAATTAAACAGAGCCCGACACTAAATACGGTACAATGAAACAGTGCCCTACAGTGAACAATGTAAAATTAAACACAGTCCGACATTAAATACGGTACAATGAATCAGTGCCCTACCAGCAACAATGTAAAATTAAACAGAGCTAGACATTAAATACGGTACAATGAGACAGTGCCCTACAGTGAACAACGTAAAATTAAACAGAGCCCGACATTAAATACAGTACAAAGAAACAGGGCCCTAATGTGAACAATGTAAAATAAAACAGAGCCCGACATTAAATACGGTACAATGAAACAGTGCCCTACAGTGAACAATGTAAAATTAAACACAGCCCGACATTAAATACAGTAAAATGAAACAGTGCCCTACAAGCAACAAGGTAAAATTAAACAGAGCCCGACATTAAATACGGTAGAATGAAACAGTGCCCTACAGTGAACAATGTAAAATTAAACACAGCCCGACATTAAATACGGTACAATGAATCAGTGCCCTACCAGCAACAATGTAAAATTAAACAGAGCTAGACATTAAATACGGTACAATGAAACAGTGCCCTACAGTGAACAACGTAAAATTAAACAGAGCCCGACATTAAATACAGTACAATGAAACAGGGCCCTAATGTGAACAATGTAAAATAAAACAGAGCCCGACATTAAATACGGTACAATGAAACAGTGCCCTACAGTGAACAATGTAAAATTAAACAGAGCCCGACATTAAATACGGTACAATGATTCAGTGCCCTACACTGAACAATGTAAAATTAAACACAGCCCGACATTAAATACAGTAAAATGAAACAGTGCCCTACAAGCAACAAGGTAAAATTAAACAGAGCCCGACATTAAATACGGTAGAATGAAACAGTGCACTACACTGAACAATGTAAAATTAAACACAGCCCGACATTAAATACGGTGCAATGAAACAGTGACCTACAGTGAACAATGTAAACATAAACACAGCCCGACATTAAATACGGTAAAATGAAACAGTGCCCTACACTGAACAAGGTAAAATTAAACAGAGCCCGACATTAAATACGGTACAATGAAATAGTGCCCTACACTGTACAAGGTAAAATTAAACAGAGCCCGACATTAAATACAGTACAATGAAACAGTGACCTACAGTAAACAAGGCAAAATTAAAGAGAGCCCGACATTAAATACAGTACAATGAAACAGTGCCCTCCACTGAACAATGTAAATTTAAACACAGCCCGACATTAAACACGGTACAATGAATCAGTGCCCAACATTGAACAAGGTAAAATTAAACACAGCCCGACATTAAATACAGTACAATGAAACAATGCCCTACAGTGAACAATGTAAAGTTAAACACAGCCCGACATTAAATACGGTAAAATGAAACAGTGCCCTACACTGAACAAGGTAAAATTAAACACAGCCCGACATTAAATACAGTACAATGAAACAGTGCCCTACACTGAACAAGGTAAAATGAAACAGAGCCCGACATTAAATACGGTACAATGAAACAGTGCCCTACACTGAACAATGTAAAATTAAACATAGCCCGACATTAAATACGGTACAATGAAACAGTGCCCTACAGTGAACAATGTAAAATTAAACAGAGCCCGACATTAAATACAGTACAATGAAACAGTGCCCTACAAGGAAAAAGGTAAAATTAAACAGAGCCCGACATTAAATACAGTACAATGAAACAGTGACCTACAGTGAACAATGTAAAATTAAACATAGCCCGACATTAAATACGGTACAATGAAACAGTGCCCTACAGTGAACAATGTAAAATTAAACAGAGCACGACATTAAATACAGTACAATGTAACAGTGCCCTCCACTGAGCAAGGTAAAATTAAACACAGCCCGACATTAAATACGGTACAATGAAACAGTGCCCTACAGTGAACAATGTACAATTAAACACAGCCCAACATTAAATACGGTACAATGAAACAGTGCCCTACAGTGAACAATGTACAATTAAACACAGCCCAACATTAAATACGGTACAGTGAAACAGTGCCCTACACTGAACAAGGTAAAATTAAACACAGCCCGACATTAAATACGTTACAATGAAACAGTGCCCTACACTGAACAATGTAAAATTAAACACAGCCCGACATTAAATACGGTACAATGAAACAGTGCCCTACACTGAACAAGGTAAAATTAAACAGAGCCCGACATTAAATACAGTACAATGAAACAGTGCCCTACAGTGAACAATTTACAATTAAACACAGCCCAACATTAAATACGGTACAGTGAAACAGTGCCCTACACTGAACAAGGTAAAATTAAACACAGCCCGACATTAAATACGTTACAATGAAACAGTGCCCTACACGGAACAATGTAAAATTAAACAGAGCCCGACATTAAATACGGTACAATGAAATAGTGCCCTACACTGTACAAGGTAAAATTAAACAGAGCCCGACATTAAATACAGTACAATGAAACAGTGACCTACAGTAAACAAGGCAAAATTAAAGAGAGCCCGACATTAAATACAGTACAATGAAACAGTGCCCTCCACTGAACAATGTAAATTTAAACACAGCCCGACATTAAACACGGTACAATGAATCAGTGCCCAACATTGAACAAGGTAAAATTAAACACAGCCCGACATTAAATACAGTACAATGAAACAATGCCCTACAGTGAACAATGTAAAGTTAAACACAGCCCGACATTAAATACGGTAAAATGAAACAGTGCCCTACACTGAACAAGGTAAAATTAAACACAGCCCGACATTAAATACAGTACAATGAAACAGTGCCCTACACTGAACAAGGTAAAATGAAACAGAGCCCGACATTAAATACGGTACAATGAAACAGTGCCCTACACTGAACAATGTAAAATTAAACATAGCCCGACATTAAATACGGTACAATGAAACAGTGCCCTACAGTGAACAATGTAAAATTAAACAGAGCCCGACATTAAATACAGTACAATGAAACAGTGCCCTACAAGGAAAAAGGTAAAATTAAACAGAGCCCGACATTAAATACAGTACAATGAAACAGTGACCTACAGTGAACAATGTAAAATTAAACATAGCCCGACATTAAATACGGTACAATGAAACAGTGCCCTACAGTGAACAATGTAAAATTAAACAGAGCACGACATTAAATACAGTACAATGTAACAGTGCCCTCCACTGAGCAAGGTAAAATTAAACACAGCCCGACATTAAATACGGTACAATGAAACAGTGCCCTACAGTGAACAATGTACAATTAAACACAGCCCAACATTAAATACGGTACAATGAAACAGTGCCCTACAGTGAACAATGTACAATTAAACACAGCCCAACATTAAATACGGTACAGTGAAACAGTGCCCTACACTGAACAAGGTAAAATTAAACACAGCCCGACATTAAATACGTTACAATGAAACAGTGCCCTACACTGAACAATGTAAAATTAAACACAGCCCGACATTAAATACGGTACAATGAAACAGTGCCCTACACTGAACAAGGTAAAATTAAACAGAGCCCGACATTAAATACAGTACAATGAAACAGTGCCCTACAGTGAACAATTTACAATTAAACACAGCCCAACATTAAATACGGTACAGTGAAACAGTGCCCTACACTGAACAAGGTAAAATTAAACACAGCCCGACATTAAATACGTTACAATGAAACAGTGCCCTACACGGAACAATGTAAAATTAAACAGAGCCCGACATTAAATACGGTACAATGAAATAGTGCCCTACACTGTACAAGGTAAAATTAAACAGAGCCCGACATTAAATACAGTACAATGAAACAGTGACCTACAGTAAACAAGGCAAAATTAAAGAGAGCCCGACATTAAATACAGTACAATGAAACAGTGCCCTCCACTGAACAATGTAAATTTAAACACAGCCCGACATTAAACACGGTACAATGAATCAGTGCCCAACATTGAACAAGGTAAAATTAAACACAGCCCGACATTAAATACAGTACAATGAAACAATGCCCTACAGTGAACAATGTAAAGTTAAACACAGCCCGACATTAAATACGGTAAAATGAAACAGTGCCCTACACTGAACAAGGTAAAATTAAACACAGCCCGACATTAAATACAGTACAATGAAACAGTGCCCTACACTGAACAAGGTAAAATGAAACAGAGCCCGACATTAAATACGGTACAATGAAACAGTGCCCTACACTGAACAATGTAAAATTAAACATAGCCCGACATTAAATACGGTACAATGAAACAGTGCCCTACAGTGAACAATGTAAAATTAAACAGAGCCCGACATTAAATACAGTACAATGAAACAGTGCCCTACAAGGAAAAAGGTAAAATTAAACAGAGCCCGACATTAAATACAGTACAATGAAACAGTGACCTACAGTGAACAATGTAAAATTAAACATAGCCCGACATTAAATACGGTACAATGAAACAGTGCCCTACAGTGAACAATGTAAAATTAAACAGAGCACGACATTAAATACAGTACAATGTAACAGTGCCCTCCACTGAGCAAGGTAAAATTAAACACAGCCCGACATTAAATACGGTACAATGAAACAGTGCCCTACAGTGAACAATGTACAATTAAACACAGCCCAACATTAAATACGGTACAATGAAACAGTGCCCTACAGTGAACAATGTACAATTAAACACAGCCCAACATTAAATACGGTACAGTGAAACAGTGCCCTACACTGAACAAGGTAAAATTAAACACAGCCCGACATTAAATACGTTACAATGAAACAGTGCCCTACACTGAACAATGTAAAATTAAACACAGCCCGACATTAAATACGGTACAATGAAACAGTGCCCTACACTGAACAAGGTAAAATTAAACAGAGCCCGACATTAAATACAGTACAATGAAACAGTGCCCTACAGTGAACAATTTACAATTAAACACAGCCCAACATTAAATACGGTACAGTGAAACAGTGCCCTACACTGAACAAGGTAAAATTAAACACAGCCCGACATTAAATACGTTACAATGAAACAGTGCCCTACACGGAACAATGTAAAATTAAACACAGCCCGACATTAAATACGGTACAATGAAACAGTGCCCTACACTGAACAAGGTAACATTAAACGGAGCCCGACATTAAATACGGTACAATGAAACAGTGCCCTACACTGAACAAGGTAAAATTAAACAGAGCCCGACATTAAATACGGTACCATGAAACAGTGCCCTACAGTGAACAATGTAAAATTAAACACAGCCCGACATTAAATACGGTACAATGAAACAGTGCACTACACTGAACAATGTAAAATTAGACAGAGCCCGACACTAAATACGGTACAATGAAACAGTGCCCTACAGTGAACAATGTAAAATTAAACACAGTCCGACATTAAATACGGTACAATGAATCAGTGCCCTACCAGCAACAATGTAAAATTAAACAGAGCTAGACATTAAATACGGTACAATGAAACAGTGCCCTACAGTGAACAACGTAAAATTAAACAGAGCCCGACATTAAATACAGTACAATGAAACAGGGCCCTAATGTGAACAATGTAAAATAAAACAGAGCCCGACATTAAATACGGTACAATGAAACAGTGCCCTACAGTGAACAATGTAAAATTAAACACAGCCCGACATTAAATACAGTAAAATGAAACAGTGCCCTACAAGCAACAAGGTAAAATTAAACAGAGCCCGACATTAAATACGGTAGAATGAAACAGTGCACTACACTGAACAATGTAAAATTAAACACAGCCCGACATTAAATACGGTGCAATGAAACAGTGACCTACAGTGAACAATGTAAACATAAACACAGCCCGACATTAAATACGGTAAAATGAAACAGTGCCCTACACTGAACAAGGTAAAATTAAACAGAGCCCGACATTAAATACGGTACAATGAAATAGTGCCCTACACTGTACAAGGTAAAATTAAACAGAGCCCGACATTAAATACAGTACAATGAAACAGTGACCTACAGTAAACAAGGCAAAATTAAACAGAGCCCGACATTAAATACAGTACAATGAAACAGTGCCCTCCACTGAACAATGTAAATTTAAACACAACACGACATTAAACACGGTACAATGAATCAGTGCCCAACATTGAACAAGGTAAAATTAAACACAGCCCGACATTAAATACAGTACAATGAAACAGTGCCCTACAGTGAACAATGTAAAGTTAAACACAGCCCGACATTAAATACGGTAAAATGAAACAGTGCCCTACACTGAACAAGGTAAAATTAAACACAGCCCGACATTAAATACAGTACAATGAAACAGTGCCCTACACTGAACAAGGTAAAATGAAACAGAGCCCGACATTAAATACGGTACAATGAAACAGTGCCCTACACTGAACAATGTAAAATTAAACATAGCCCGACATTAAATACGGTACAATGAAACAGTGCCCTACAGTGAACAATGTAAAATTAAACAGAGCACGACATTAAATACAGTACAATGAAACAGTGCCCTACAAGGAAAAAGGTAAAATTAAACAGAGCCCGACATTAAATACGGTACAATGAAACAGTGCCCTACAGTGAACAATGTAAAATTAAACAGAGCACGACATTAAATACGGTACAATGAAACAGTGCCCTACAGTGAACAATGTACAATTAAACACAGCCCAACATTAAATACGGTACAGTGAAACAGTGCCCTACACTGAACAAGGTAAAATTAAACACAGCCCGACATTAAATACGTTACAATGAAACAGTGCCCTACACTGAACAATGTAAAATTAAACACAGCCCGACATTAAATACGGTACAATGAAACAGTGCCCTACACTGAACAAGGTAAAAGTAAACAGAGCCCGACATTAAATACAGTACAATGAAACAGTGCCCTACAGTGAACAATGTACAATTAAACACTGCCCAACATTAAATACGGTACAGTGAAACAGTGCCCTACACTGAACAAGGTAAAATTAAACACAGCCCGACATTAAATACGTTACAATGAAACAGTGCCCTACACGGAACAATGTAAAATTAAACACAGCCCGACATTAAATACGGTACAATGAAACAGTGCCCTACACTGAACAAGGTAAAATTAAACAGAGCCCGACATTAAATACGGTACAATGAAACAGTGCCCTACACTGAACAAGGTAAAATTAAACAGAGCCCGACATTAAATACAGTACAATGAAACAGTGCCCTACAGTGAACAATGTACAATTAAACACAGCCCGACATTAAATACGGTACAATGAAACAGTGCCCCACAGTGAACAATGTACAATTAAACACAGCCCGACAGTAAATACGGTACAATGAAACAGTGCCCTACACTGAACAAGGTACAATTAAACACAGCCCGACAGTAAATACGGTACAATGAAACAGTGCCCTACACTGAACAAGGTAACATTAAACGGAGCCCGACATTAAATACGGTACAATGAAACAGTGCCCTACACTGAACAAGGTAAAATTAAACAGAGCCCGACATTAAATACGGTACAATGAAACAGTGCCCTACAGTGAACAATGTAAAATTAAACACAGCCCGACATTAAATACGGTACAATGAAACAGTGCACTACACTGAACAATGTAAAATTAAACAGAGCCCGACACTAAATACGGTACAATGAAACAGTGCCCTACAAGCAACAAGGTAAAATTAAACAGAGCCAGACATTAAAGACAGTACAATGAAACAGTGCCCTACACTGAAGAATGTAAAATTAAACAGAGCCCGACACTAAATACGGTACAATGAAACAGTGCCCTACAAGCAACAAGGTAAAATTAAACAGAGCCCGACATTAAATACAGTAAAATGAAACAGTGCCCTACAAGCAACAAGGTAAAATTAAACAGAGCCCGACATTAAATACGGTAAAATGAAACAGTGCACTACACTGAACAAGGTAAAATTAAACAGAGCCCGACATTAAATACGGTACAATGAAACAGTGCCCTACATTGAACAAGGTAAAATTAAACAGAGCCCGACATTAAATACAGTACAATGAAACAGTGACCTACAGTAAACAAGGCAAAATTAAACAGAGCCCGACATTAAATACAGTACAATGAAACAGTGCCCTCCACTGAACAATGTAAATTTAAACACAGCCCGACATTAAATACGGTACAATGAATAAGTGCCCAACATTGAACAAGGTAAAATTAAACACAGCCCGACATTAAATACAGTACAATGAATCAGTGCCCTACACTGAACAATGTAAACTTAAACAGAGCCCGACATTAAAGACTGTACAATGAAACAGGGCCCTACACTGAATAATGTAAAATTAAACAGAGCCCGACATTAAATACGGGACAATGAAACATTGCCCGACAGTGAACAAGGTAAAATTAAACAGAGCCCAACATTAAATACAGCACAATGAAACAATGCCCTACAGTGAACAATGTAAAGTTAAACACAGCCCGACATTAAATACGGTAAAATGAAACAGTGCCCTACACTGAACAAGGTAAAATTAAACACAGCCCGACATTAAATACAGTACAATGAAACAGTGCCCTAGACTGAACAAGGTAAAATTAAACAGAGCCCGACATTAAATACGGTACAATGAAACAGTGCCCTACACTGAACAATGTAAAATTAAACATAGCCCGACATTAAATACGGTACAATGAAACAGTGCCCTACAGTGAACAATGTAAAATTAAACAGAGAACGACATTAAATACAGTACAATGTAACAGTGCCCTACACTGAGCAAGGTAAAATTAAACACAGCCCGACATTAAATACAGTACAATGAAACAGTGACCTACAGTGAACAATGTAAAATTAAACACAGCCCGACATTAAATACGTTACAATGAAACAGTGCCCTACACTGAACAATGTAAAATTAAACACAGCCCGACATTAAATACGGTACAATGAAACAGTGCCCTACACTGAACAAGGTAAAATTAAACAGAGCCCGACATTAAATACAGTACAATGAAACAGTGCCCTACAGTGAACAATGTACAATTAAACACAGCCCAACATTAAATACGGTACAGTGAAACAGTGCCCTACACTGAACAAGGTAAAATTAAACACAGCCCGACATTAAATACGTTACAATGAAACAGTGCCCTACACGGAACAATGTAAAATTAAACACAGCCCGACATTAAATACGGTACAATGAAACAGTGCCCTACACTGAACAAGGTAACATTAAACGGAGCCCGACATTAAATACGGTACAATGAAACAGTGCCCTACACTGAATAAGGTAAAATTAAACAGAGCCCGACATTAAATACGGTACAATGAAACAGTGCCCTACAGTGAACAATGTAAAATTAAACACAGCCCGACATTAAATACGGTACAATGAAACAGTGCACTACACTGAACAATGTAAAATTAAACACAGCCCGACATTAAATACGGTGCAATGAAACAGTGACCTACAGTGAACAAGGTAAAATTAAACAGAGCCCGACACTAAATACGGTACAATGAAACAGTGCCCTACAAGCAACAAGGTAAAATTAAACAGAGCCAGACATTAAAGACAGTACAATGAAACAGTGCCCTACACTGAATAATGTAAAATTAAACAGAGCCCGACATTAAATACCGTACAATGAAACAGTGACCAACAGTGAATAATGTAAACATAAACACAGCCCGACATTAAATACGGTAAAATGAAACAGTGCCCTACACTGAACAAGGTAAAATTAAACAGAGCCCGACATTAAATACGGTACAATGAAACAGTGCCCTACATTGAACAAGGTAAAATTAAACAGAGCCCGACATTAAATACAGTACAATGAAACAGTGACCTACAGTAAACAAGGCAAAATTCAACAGAGCCCGACATTAAATACAGTACAATGAAACAGTGCCCTCCACTGAACAATGTAAATTTAAACACAGCCCGACATTAAATACGGTACAATGAATAAGTGCCCAACATTGAACAAGGTAAAATTAAACACAGCCCGACATTAAATACGGTACAGTGAAACAGTGCCCTACACTGAACAAGGTAAAATTAAACACAGCCCGACATTAAATACGTTACAATGAAACAGTGCCCTACACTGAACAATGTAAAATTAAACACAGCCCGACATTAAATACGGTACAATGAAACAGTGCCCTACACTGAACAAGGTAAAATTAAACACAGCCCGACATTAAATACGTTACAATGAAACAGTGCCCTACACGGAACAATGTAAAATTAAACACAGCCCGACATTAAATACGGTACAATGAAACAGTGCCCTACACTGAACAAGGTAAAATTAAACAGAGCCCGACATTAAATACGGTACAATGAAACAGTGCCCTACACTGAACAAGGTAAAATTAAACACAGCCCTACATTAAATACAGTACAATGAAACAGTGCCCTACAGTGAACAATGTAAAATTAAACAGAGCACGACATTAAATACAGTACAATGAAACAGTGCCCTACAAGGAAAAAGGTAAAATTAAACAGAGCCCGACATTAAATACGGTACAATGAAACAGTGCCCTACAGTGAACAATGTAAAATTAAACAGAGCACGACATTAAATACGGTACAATGAAACAGTGCCCTACAGTGAACAATGTACAATTAAACACAGCCCAACATTAAATACGGTACAGTGAAACAGTGCCCTACACTGAACAAGGTAAAATTAAACACAGCCCGACATTAAATACGTTACAATGAAACAGTGCCCTACACTGAACAATGTAAAATTAAACACAGCCCGACATTAAATACGGTACAATGAAACAGTGCCCTACACTGAACAAGGTAAAAGTAAACAGAGCCCGACATTAAATACAGTACAATGAAACAGTGCCCTACAGTGAACAATGTACAATTAAACACTGCCCAACATTAAATACGGTACAGAGAAACAGTGCCCTACACTGAACAAGGTAAAATTAAACACAGCCCGACATTAAATACGTTACAATGAAACAGTGCCCTACACGGAACAATGTAAAATTAAACACAGCCCGACATTAAATACGGTACAATGAAACAGTGCCCTACACTGAACAAGGTAAAATTAAACAGAGCCCGACATTAAATACGGTACAATGAAACAGTGCCCTACACTGAACAAGGTAAAATTAAACAGAGCCCGACATTAAATACAGTACAATGAAACAGTGCCCTACAGTGAACAATGTACAATTAAACACAGCCCGACATTAAATACGGTACAATGAAACAGTGCCCCACAGTGAACAATGTACAATTAAACACAGCCCGACAGTAAATACGGTACAATGAAACAGTGCCCTACACTGAACAAGGTACAATTAAACACAGCCCGACAGTAAATACGGTACAATGAAACAGTGCCCTACACTGAACAAGGTAACATTAAACGGAGCCCGACATTAAATACGGTACAATGAAACAGTGCCCTACACTGAACAAGGTAAAATTAAACAGAGCCCGACATTAAATACGGTACAATGAAACAGTGCCCTACAGTGAACAATGTAAAATTAAACACAGCCCGACATTAAATACGGTACAATGAAACAGTGCACTACACTGAACAATGTAAAATTAAACAGAGCCCGACACTAAATACGGTACAATGAAACAGTGCCCTACAAGCAACAAGGTAAAATTAAACAGAGCCAGACATTAAAGACAGTACAATGAAACAGTGCCCTACACTGAAGAATGTAAAATTAAACAGAGCCCGACACTAAATACGGTACAATGAAACAGTGCCCTACAAGCAACAAGGTAAAATTAAACAGAGCCCGACATTAAATACAGTAAAATGAAACAGTGCCCTACAAGCAACAAGGTAAAATTAAACAGAGCCCGACATTAAATACGGTAAAATGAAACAGTGCACTACACTGAACAAGGTAAAATTAAACAGAGCCCGACATTAAATACGGTACAATGAAACAGTGCCCTACATTGAACAAGGTAAAATTAAACAGAGCCCGACATTAAATACAGTACAATGAAACAGTGACCTACAGTAAACAAGGCAAAATTAAACAGAGCCCGACATTAAATACAGTACAATGAAACAGTGCCCTCCACTGAACAATGTAAATTTAAACACAGCCCGACATTAAATACGGTACAATGAATAAGTGCCCAACATTGAACAAGGTAAAATTAAACACAGCCCGACATTAAATACAGTACAATGAATCAGTGCCCTACACTGAACAATGTAAACTTAAACAGAGCCCGACATTAAAGACTGTACAATGAAACAGGGCCCTACACTGAATAATGTAAAATTAAACAGAGCCCGACATTAAATACGGGACAATGAAACATTGCCCGACAGTGAACAAGGTAAAATTAAACAGAGCCCAACATTAAATACAGCACAATGAAACAATGCCCTACAGTGAACAATGTAAAGTTAAACACAGCCCGACATTAAATACGGTAAAATGAAACAGTGCCCTACACTGAACAAGGTAAAATTAAACACAGCCCGACATTAAATACAGTACAATGAAACAGTGCCCTAGACTGAACAAGGTAAAATTAAACAGAGCCCGACATTAAATACGGTACAATGAAACAGTGCCCTACACTGAACAATGTAAAATTAAACATAGCCCGACATTAAATACGGTACAATGAAACAGTGCCCTACAGTGAACAATGTAAAATTAAACAGAGAACGACATTAAATACAGTACAATGTAACAGTGCCCTACACTGAGCAAGGTAAAATTAAACACAGCCCGACATTAAATACAGTACAATGAAACAGTGACCTACAGTGAACAATGTAAAATTAAACACAGCCCGACATTAAATACGTTACAATGAAACAGTGCCCTACACTGAACAATGTAAAATTAAACACAGCCCGACATTAAATACGGTACAATGAAACAGTGCCCTACACTGAACAAGGTAAAATTAAACAGAGCCCGACATTAAATACAGTACAATGAAACAGTGCCCTACAGTGAACAATGTACAATTAAACACAGCCCAACATTAAATACGGTACAGTGAAACAGTGCCCTACACTGAACAAGGTAAAATTAAACACAGCCCGACATTAAATACGTTACAATGAAACAGTGCCCTACACGGAACAATGTAAAATTAAACACAGCCCGACATTAAATACGGTACAATGAAACAGTGCCCTACACTGAACAAGGTAACATTAAACGGAGCCCGACATTAAATACGGTACAATGAAACAGTGCCCTACACTGAATAAGGTAAAATTAAACAGAGCCCGACATTAAATACGGTACAATGAAACAGTGCCCTACAGTGAACAATGTAAAATTAAACACAGCCCGACATTAAATACGGTACAATGAAACAGTGCACTACACTGAACAATGTAAAATTAAACACAGCCCGACATTAAATACGGTGCAATGAAACAGTGACCTACAGTGAACAAGGTAAAATTAAACAGAGCCCGACACTAAATACGGTACAATGAAACAGTGCCCTACAAGCAACAAGGTAAAATTAAACAGAGCCAGACATTAAAGACAGTACAATGAAACAGTGCCCTACACTGAATAATGTAAAATTAAACAGAGCCCGACATTAAATACCGTACAATGAAACAGTGACCAACAGTGAATAATGTAAACATAAACACAGCCCGACATTAAATACGGTAAAATGAAACAGTGCCCTACACTGAACAAGGTAAAATTAAACAGAGCCCGACATTAAATACGGTACAATGAAACAGTGCCCTACATTGAACAAGGTAAAATTAAACAGAGCCCGACATTAAATACAGTACAATGAAACAGTGACCTACAGTAAACAAGGCAAAATTCAACAGAGCCCGACATTAAATACAGTACAATGAAACAGTGCCCTCCACTGAACAATGTAAATTTAAACACAGCCCGACATTAAATACGGTACAATGAATAAGTGCCCAACATTGAACAAGGTAAAATTAAACACAGCCCGACATTAAATACGGTACAGTGAAACAGTGCCCTACACTGAACAAGGTAAAATTAAACACAGCCCGACATTAAATACGTTACAATGAAACAGTGCCCTACACTGAACAATGTAAAATTAAACACAGCCCGACATTAAATACGGTACAATGAAACAGTGCCCTACACTGAACAAGGTAAAATTAAACACAGCCCGACATTAAATACGTTACAATGAAACAGTGCCCTACACGGAACAATGTAAAATTAAACACAGCCCGACATTAAATACGGTACAATGAAACAGTGCCCTACACTGAACAAGGTAAAATTAAACAGAGCCCGACATTAAATACGGTACAATGAAACAGTGCCCTACACTGAACAAGGTAAAATTAAACACAGCCCTACATTAAATACAGTACAATGAAACAGTGCCCTACAGTGAACAATGTACAATTAAACACAGCCCGACATTAAATACGGTACAATGAAACAGTGCCCCACAGTGAACAATGTACAATTAAACACAGCCCGACAGTAAATACGGTACAATGAAACAGTGCCCTACACTGAACAATGTAAAATTAAACAGAGCCCGACATTAAAGACTGTACAATGAAACAGTGCCCTACACTGAATAATGTAAAATTAAACAGAGCCCGACATTAAATACGGGACAATGAAAGAGGGCCCTACAGTGAACAAGGTAAAATTAAACAGAGCACGACATTAAATACAGTACAATGTAACAGTGCCCTCCACTGAGCAATGTAAAATTAAACATAGCCCGACATTAAATACGGTACAAATAAACAGTGCCCTACAGTGAACAATGTAAAATTAAACAGAGAACGACATTAAATACAGTACAATTAAACAGTCCCCTACAGTGAACAATGTACAATTAAACAGAGCACGACATTAAATACAGTACAATGTAACAGTGTCCTCCACTGAGCAAGGTAAAATTAAACACAGCCCGACATTAAATACGGTACAATGAAACAGTGCCCGACAGTGAACAATGTACAATTAAACACAGCCCAACATTAAATACGGTACATTGAAACAGTGCCCTACAGTGAATAATGTACAATTAAACACAGCCCGACATTAAATGCGGTACAATGAAACAGTGCCCTACAGTGAACAGTGTACAATTAAACACAGCCCGACAGTAAATACCGTGCAGTGAAACAGTGCCCGACACTGAACAATGTAAAATTAAACACAGCCCGACATTAAATACGGTACAATGAAACAGTGCCCTAATGTGAACAATGTAAAATAAAACAGAGCCCGACATTAAATACGGTACAATGAAACAGTGCCCTAATGTGAACAATGTAAAATAAAACACAGCCCGACATTAAATACGGTACAATGAATCAGTGCCCTACCAGCAACAATGTAAAATTAAACAGAGCCCGACATTAAATACGGTACAATGAAACAGTGCCCTACAGTGAACAACGTAAAATTAAACAGAGCCCGACATTAAATACAGTACAATGAAACAGGGCCCTAATGTGAACAATGTAAAATAAAACAGAGCCCGACATTAAATACCGTACAATGAAACAGTGCCCTACACTGAGCAAGGTAAAATTAAACACAGCCCGACATTAAATACAGTACAATGAAACAGTGACCTACAGTGAACAATGTAAAATTAAACATAGCCCGACATTAAATACGTACAATGAAACAGTGCCCTACAGTGAACAATGTAAAATTCAACAGAGCACGACATTAAATACAGTACAATGTAACAGTGCCCTCCACTGAGCAAGGTAAAATTAAACACAGCCCGACATTAAATACGGTACAATGAAACAGTGCCCTACAGTGAACAATGTACAATTAAACACAGCCCAACATTAAATACGGTACAATGAAACAGTGCCCTACAGTGAACAATGTGCAATTAAACACAGCCCAACATTAAATACGGTACAGTGAAACAGTGCCCTCCACTGAACAAGGTAAAATTAAACATAGCCCGACATTAAATACGTTACAATGAAACAGTGCCCTCCACTGAACAATGTAAAATTAAACACAGCCCGACAGTAAATACGGTACAATGAATCAGTGCCCTACCAGCAACAATGTAAAATTAAACAGAGCCCGACATTAAATACGGTACAATGAAACAGTGCCCTACAAGCAACAAGGTAAAATTAAACAGAGCCCGACATTAAATACAGTTCAATGAAACAGGGCCCTAATGTGAACAATGTAAAATAAAACAGAGCCCGACATTAAATACCGTACAATGAAACAGTGCCCTACAGTGAACAAGGTAAAATTAAACAGAGCCCCACGTTAAATACGGTACAATAAATCAGCGCCCTACACTGAACAATGTAAAATTAAACACAGCCCGAAATTAAATACAGTAAAATGAAACAGTGCCCTACAGTGAACAAGGTAAAATTAAACAGAGCCGGACATTAAATACAGTACAATGAAACAGTGCCCTACAGTGAACAAGGTAAAATTAAACAGAGCCCGACATTAAACACAGTACAATGAAACAGTGCCCTACAAGCAACGAGGTAAAATTAAACAGAGCCCGACATTAAATACAGCACAATAAAACAGTGCCCTACAGTGAACAATGTAAAATTAAACAGAGCCCGACATTAAATACGGTACAATGAAACAGTGCCCTACAAGCAACAAGGTAAATTTAAACAGCGCCCGACATTAAATACAGTACAATGAAACAGTGACCTACAGTGAACAATGTAAAATTAAACATAGCCCGACATTAAATACCGTGCAGTGAAACAGTGCCCGACACTGAACAATGTAAAATTAAACACAGCCCGACATTAAATACAGTACAATGAATCAGTGCCCTACACTGAACAATGTAAACTTAAACACAGCCCGACATTAAATACGGTACAATGAAACAGTGCCCTAATGTGAACAATGTAAAATAAAACAGAGCCCGACATTAAATACGGTACAATGAAACAGTGCCCTACAGTGAACAATGTACAATTAAACACAGCCCGACATTAAATACGGTACAATGAAACAGTGCCCTACAGTGAACAATGTACAATTAAACACAGCCCGACAGTAAATACCGTGCAGTGAAACAGTGCCCGACACTGAACAATGTAAAATTAAACACAGCCCGACATTAAATACGGTACAATGAAACAGTGCCCTAATGTGAACAATGTAAAATAAAACAGAGCCCGACATTAAATACGGTACAATGAAACAGTGCCCTAATGTGAACAATGTAAAATAAAACACAGCCCGACATTAAATACCGTACAATGAAACAGTGCCCTACACTGAGCAAGGTAAAATTAAACACAGCCCGACATTAAATACAGTACAATGAAACAGTGACCTACAGTGAACAATGTAAAATTAAACATAGCCCGACATTAAATACGTACAATGAAACAGTGCCCTACAGTGAACAATGTAAAATTAAACAGAGCACGACATTAAATACAGTACAATGTAACAGTGCCCTCCACTGAGCAAGGTAAAATTAAACACAGCCCGACATTAAATACGGTACAATGAAACAGTGCCCTACAGTGAAAAATGTACAATTAAACACAGCTCAACATTAAATACGGTACAATGAAACAGTGCCCTACAGTGAACAATGTGCAATTAAACACAGCCCAACATTAAATACGGTACAGTGAAACAGTGCCCTACACTGAACAAGGTAAAATTAAACACAGCCCGACATTAAATACGTTACAATGAAACAGTGCCCTACACTGAACAATGTAAAATTAAACAAGCCCGACATTAAATACGGTACAATGAAACAGTGCCCGACACTGAACAGGGTAAAATTAAACACAGCCCGACATTAAATACAGTACAATGAAACAGTGCCCTACAGTGAACAATGTACAATTAAACACAGCCCAACATTAAATACGGTACAGTGAAACAGTGCCCTACAAGCAACAAGGTAAAATTAAACAGAGCCCGACATTAAATACGGAACAATGAAACAGTGCCCAACAAGCAACAAGGTAAATTTAAACAGAGCCCGACATTAAATACAGTGCAATGAAACAGTGCCCTACAGTGAACAATGTAAAATTAAACAGAGCCCGACATTAAATACAGTACAATGAAACAGTGCCCTACAAGCTACAATGTAAAATTAAACAGAGCTCGACATTAAATACGGTACAATGAAACAGTGCCCTACAAGCAATAAGGTAAAATTAAACAGAGCCCAACATTAAATACGGTAGAATGAAACAGTGCCCTACACTGAACAATGTAAAATTAAACACAGCCCGACATTAAATACGGTGCAATGAAACAGTGACCTACAGTGAACAAGGTAAAATTAAACAGAGCCCGACATTAAATACGGTACAATGAAATAGTGCCCTACAAGCAACAATGTACAATTAAACACAGCCCGACATTAAATACAGTACAATGAAACAGTGACCTACAGTGAACAATGTAAAATTAAATCTAGCCCGACATTAAATACGGTACAATGAATAAGTGCCCAACATTGAACAAGGTAAAATTAAACACAGCCCGACATTAAATACGGTACAGTGAAACAGTGCCCTACACTGAACAAGGTAAAATTAAACACAGCCCGACATTAAATACGTTACAATGAAACAGTGCCCTACACTGAACAATGTAAAATTAAACACAGCCCGACATTAAATACGGTACAATGAAACAGTGCCCTACACTGAACAAGGTAAAATTAAACACAGCCCGACATTAAATACGTTACAATGAAACAGTGCCCTACACGGAACAATGTAAAATTAAACACAGCCCGACATTAAATACGGTACAATGAAACAGTGCCCTACACTGAACAAGGTAAAATTAAACAGAGCCCGACATTAAATACGGTACAATGAAACAGTGCCCTACACTGAACAAGGTAAAATTAAACACAGCCCTACATTAAATACAGTACAATGAAACAGTGCCCTACAGTGAACAATGTACAATTAAACACAGCCCGACATTAAATACGGTACAATGAAACAGTGCCCCACAGTGAACAATGTACAATTAAACACAGCCCGACAGTAAATACGGTACAATGAAACAGTGCCCTACACTGAACAATGTAAAATTAAACAGAGCCCGACATTAAAGACTGTACAATGAAACAGTGCCCTACACTGAATAATGTAAAATTAAACAGAGCCCGACATTAAATACGGGACAATGAAAGAGGGCCCTACAGTGAACAAGGTAAAATTAAACAGAGCACGACATTAAATACAGTACAATGTAACAGTGCCCTCCACTGAGCAATGTAAAATTAAACATAGCCCGACATTAAATACGGTACAAATAAACAGTGCCCTACAGTGAACAATGTAAAATTAAACAGAGAACGACATTAAATACAGTACAATTAAACAGTCCCCGACAGTGAACAATGTACAATTAAACAGAGCACGACATTAAATACAGTACAATGTAACAGTGTCCTCCACTGAGCAAGGTAAAATTAAACACAGCCCGACATTAAATACGGTACAATGAAACAGTGCCCGACAGTGAACAATGTACAATTAAACACAGCCCGACATTAAATGCGGTACAATGAAACAGTGCCCTACAGTGAACAGTGTACAATTAAACACAGCCCGACAGTAAATACCGTGCAGTGAAACAGTGCCCGACACTGAACAATGTAAAATTAAACACAGCCCGACATTAAATACGGTACAATGAAACAGTGCCCTAATGTGAACAATGTAAAATAAAACAGAGCCCGACATTAAATACGGTACAATGAAACAGTGCCCTAATGTGAACAATGTAAAATAAAACACAGCCCGACATTAAATACGGTACAATGAATCAGTGCCCTACCAGCAACAATGTAAAATTAAACAGAGCCCGACATTAAATACGGTACAATGAAACAGTGCCCTACAGTGAACAACGTAAAATTAAACAGAGCCCGACATTAAATACAGTACAATGAAACAGGGCCCTAATGTGAACAATGTAAAATAAAACAGAGCCCGACATTAAATACCGTACAATGAAACAGTGCCCTACACTGAGCAAGGTAAAATTAAACACAGCCCGACATTAAATACAGTACAATGAAACAGTGACCTACAGTGAACAATGTAAAATTAAACATAGCCCGACATTAAATACGTACAATGAAACAGTGCCCTACAGTGAACAATGTAAAATTCAACAGAGCACGACATTAAATACAGTACAATGTAACAGTGCCCTCCACTGAGCAAGGTAAAATTAAACACAGCCCGACATTAAATACGGTACAATGAAACAGTGCCCTACAGTGAACAATGTACAATTAAACACAGCCCAACATTAAATACGGTACAATGAAACAGTGCCCTACAGTGAACAATGTGCAATTAAACACAGCCCAACATTAAATACGGTACAGTGAAACAGTGCCCTCCACTGAACAAGGTAAAATTAAACACAGCCCGACATTAAATACGTTACAATGAAACAGTGCCCTCCACTGAACAATGTAAAATTAAACACAGCCCGACAGTAAATACGGTACAATGAATCAGTGCCCTACCAGCAACAATGTAAAATTAAACAGAGCCCGACATTAAATACGGTACAATGAAATAGTGCCCTACAAGCAACAATGTACAATTAAACACAGCCCGACATTAAATACAGTACAATGAAACAGTGACCTACAGTGAACAATGTAAAATTAAATCTAGCCCGACATTAAATACGGTACAGTGAAACAGTGCCCTACACTGATCAATGTAAAATTAAACACAGCCAGACATTAAATACGGTACAATGAAACAGTGCCCTACAAGCTACAATGTAAAATTAAACACAGCCCGACATTAAATACGGTAGAATGAAACAGTGCCCGACAGTGAACAATGTACAATTAAACACAGCCCAACATTAAATACGGTACAATGAAACAGTGCCCTACAGTGAACAATGTACAATTAAACACAGCCCAACATTAAATACGGTACAATGAAACAGTGTCCTACAGTGAACAATGTACAATTAAACACATCCCGTCATTAAATACGGTAATATGAAAGAGTGCCCTACACTGAACAATGTAAAATTAAACACAGCCCGACATTAAATGCGGTACAATGAAACAGTGCCCTCCACTGAACAAGGTAAAATTAAACAGAGCCCGACATTAAATACAGGACAATGAAACAGTGCCCTACAGTGAACAATGTACAATTAAACACAGCCCGACATTAAATACGGTGCAATGAAACAGTGACCTACAGTGAGCAAGGTAAAATTAAACAGAGCCCGACATTAAATACAGTACAATGAAGCAGTGACCTACAGTGAACAAGGTAAAATTAAACAGAGCTCGACATTAAATACGGTACAATGAAACAGTGCCCTACAAGCAACAAGGTAAAATTAAACAGAGCCCAACATTAAATACAGTACAATGAAACAGTGCACTACACTGAACAATGTAAAATTAAACACAGCCCGACATTAAATACGGTACAATGAATCAGTGCCCTACAGTGAACAAGGTAAAATTAAACACAGCCCAACATTAAATACAGTACAATGAAACAGTGACCTACAGTGAACAAGGTAAAATTAAACAGAGCCCGACATTAAATACAGTACAATGAAACAGTGCACTACACTGAACAATGTAAAATTAAACACAGCCCGACATTAAATACAGTACAATGAAACAGTGACCTACAGTGAACAAGGTAAAATTAAACAGAGCCCGACATTAAATACGGTACAATGAAACAGTGCCCTACAAACAACAAGGTAAAATTATACAGAGCCCGACATTAAATACAGTACAATGAAATAGTGCACTACACTGAACAATGTAAAATTAAACACAGCCCGACATTAAATACAGTACAATGAAACAGTGACCTACAGTGAACAAGGTAAAATTAAACACAGCCCGACATTAAATACGGTACAATGAATCAGTGCCCTACACTGAACAATGTAAAATTAAACACAGCCCGGCATTAAATACAGTACAATGAAACAGTGACCTACAGTAAACAAGGCAAAATTAAACAGAGCCCGACATTAAAGACAGTACAATGAAACAGTGCCCTACACTGAATAATGTAAAATTAAACAGAGCCCGACATTAAATACGGTACAATGAAACAGTGCCCTACAAGCAACAAGGTAAAATTATACAGAGCCCGACATTAAATACAGTACAATGAAATAGTGACCTACAGTGAACAATGTAAAATTAAACATAGCCCGACATTAAATACGGTACAGTGAAACAGTGCCCTACACTGAACAATGTAAACTTAAACACAGCCCGACATTAAATACGGTACAATGAATCAGTGCCCTACACTGAACAATGTAAAATTAAACACAGCCCGGCATTAAATACAGTACAATGAAACAGTGACCTACAGTAAACAGGGAAAAATTAAACAGAGCCCGACATTAAAGACAGTACAATGAAACAGTGCCCTACACTGAATAATGTAAAATTAAACAGAGCCCGACATTAAATACGGGACAATGAAAAAGTGCCCGACAGTGAACAAGGTAAAATTAAACAGAGCCCAGCATTAAATACAGCACAATGAAACAATGCCCTACAGTGAACAATGTAAAGTTAAACACAGCCCGACATTAAATACGGTAAAATGAAACAGTGCCCTACACTGAACAAGGTAAAATTAAACAGAGCCCGACATTAAATATGGTACAATGAAACAGTGCCCTACACTGAATAAGGTAAAATTAAACAGAGCCCGACATTAAATACAGTACAATGAAATAGTGACCTACAGTTAACAAGGCAAAATTAAACAGAGCCCGACATTAAATACAGTACAATGAAACAGTGCCCTACACTGAACAATGTAACATTAAACAGAGCCCGACATTAAATACGGGACAACGAAACAGTGCCCGACAGTGAACAAGGTAAAATTAAACAGAGTCCAACATTAAATACAGCACAATGAAACAGTGCCCTACACTGAACAAGGTAAAATTAAACAGAGCCCGACATTAAATACGGTACCACGAAACAGTGCCCTACAGTGAACAATGTAAAATTAAACAGAGCCCGACATTAAATACGGTACAATGAATCAGTGCCCAACCAGCAACAATGTAAAATTAAACAGAGCCCGACATTAAATACGGTACAATGAAACAGTGCCCTACAGTGAACAACGTAAAATTAAACAGAGCCCGACATTAAATACAGTAAAATGAAACAGTGCCCTACAGTGAACAAGGTAAAATTAAACAGAGCCGGACATTAAATACAGTACAATGAAACAGTGCCCTACAGTGAACAAGGTAAAATTAAACAGAGCCCGACATTAAATACAGTACAATGAAACAGTGCCCTACAAGCAATGGGGTAAAATTAAACAGAGCCCGACATTGAATACAGCACAATGAAACAGTGCCCTACAGTGAACAATGTAAAATTAAACAGAGCCCGACATTAAATACGGTACAATGAAACAGTGCCCTACAAGCAACAAGGTAAAATTAAACAGAGCCCGACATTAAATACAGTGCAATGAAAGAGTGCCCTACAGTGAACAATGTAAAATTAAACACAGCCCGACATTAAATACAGTACAATGAAACAGTGACCTACAATGAACAAGGTAAAATTAAACAGAGCCCGACATTAAATACAGTACAATGAAACAGTGCCCTACAAGCTACAATGTAAAATTAAACAGAGCTCGACATTAAATACGGTACAATGAAACAGTGCCCTACAAGCAACAAGGTAAAATTAAACATAGCCCGACATTAAATACCGTGCAGTGAAACAGTGCCCTACACTGAACAATGTAAAATTAAACATAGCCCGACATTAAATACCGTGCAGTGAAACAGTGCCCTACACTGAACAATGTAAAATTAAACACAGCCCGACATTAAATACAGTACAATGAATCAGTGCCCTACACTGAACAATGTAAACTTAAACACAGCCCGACATTAAATACGGTACAATGAAACAGTGCCCTACACTGAACAATGTACAATTAAACACAGCCCAACATTAAATACGGTAATATAAAACAGTGTCCTACACTGAACAAGGTAAAATTAAACAGAGCCCGATATTAAATACAGTACAATGAAACAGTGCCCTACAGTGAACAATGTACAATTAAACACAGCCCGACATTAAATACGGTACAATGAAACAGTGCCCTCCAGTGAACAATGTACAATTAAACACAGCCCGACAGTAAATACGGTACAATGAATCAGTGCCCTACACTGAACAATGTAAAATTAAACACAGCCCGGCATTAAATACAGTACAATGAAACAGTGACCTACAGTAAACAAGGCAAAATTAAACAGAGCCCGACATTAAATACAGTACAATGAAACAGTGCCCTACACTGAACAATGTAACATTAAACAGAGCCCGACATTAAATACGGGACAACGAAACAGTGCCCGACAGTGAACAAGGTAAAATTAAACAGAGTCCAAAATTAAATACAGCACAATGAAACAGTGCCCTACACTGAACAAGGTAAAATTAAACGGAGCCCGACATTAAATACGGTACCACGAAACAGTGCCCTACAGTGAACAATGTAAAATTAAACACAGCCCGACATTAAATACGGTACAATGAATCAGTGCCCAACCAGCAACAATGTAAAATTAAACAGAGCCCGACATTAAATACGGTACAATGAAACAGTGCCCTACAGTGAACAACGTAAAATTAAACAGAGCCCGGCATTTAATACAGTACAATGAAACAGGGCCCTAATGTGAACAATGTAAAATAAAACAGAGCCCGACATTAAATACGGTACAATGAAACAGTGCCCTACAGTGAACAATGTAAAATTAAACACAGCCCGACATTAAATACGGTACAATGAATCAGTGCCCTACCAGCAACAATGTAAAATTAAACAGAGCACGACATTAAATACGGTACAATGAAACAGTGCCCTACAGTGAACAACGTAAAATTAAACAGAGCCCGACATTAAATACGGTACAATGAATCAGTGCCCTACACTGAACAATGTAAAATTAAACACAGCCCGACATTAAATACAGTAAAATGAAACAGTGCCCTACAGTGAACAAGGTAAAATTAAACAGAGCCGGACATTAAATACAGTACAATGAAACAGTGCCCTACAGTGAACAAGGTAAAATTAAACAGAGCCCGACATTAAATACTTACAATGAAACAGTGCCCTACAAGCAATGGGGTAAAATTAAACAGAGCCCGACATTGAATACAGCACAATGAAACAGTGCCCTACAGTGAACAATGTAAAATTAAACAGAGCCCGACATTAAATACGGTACAATGAAACAGTGCCCTACAAGCAACAAGGTAAAATTAAACAGAGCCCGACATTAAATACAGTGCAATGAAACAGTGCCCTACAGTGAACAATGTAAAATTAAACACAGCCCGACATTAAATACAGTACAATGAAACAGTGACCTACAGTGAACAAGGTAAAATTAAACAGAGCCCGACATTAAATACAGTACAATGAAACAGTGCCCTACAAGCTACAATGTAAAATTAAACAGAGCTCGACATTAAATACGGTACAATGAAACAGTGCCCTACAAGCAACAAGGTAAAATTAAACATAGCCCGACATTAAATACCGTGCAGTGAAACAGTGCCCTACACTGAACAATGTAAAATTAAACATAGCCCGACATTAAATACCGTGCAGTGAAACAGTGCCCTACACTGAACAATGTAAAATTAAACACAGCCCGACATTAAATACAGTACAATGAAACAGTGCCCTACAGTGAACAATGTACAATTAAACACAGCCCGACATTAAATACGGTACAATGAAACAGTGCCCTACAGTGAACAATGTACAATTAAACACAGCCCGACAGTAAATACGGTACAATGAATCAGTGCCCTACCAGCAACAATGTAAAATTAAACAGAGCCCGACATTAAATACGGTACAATGAAACAGTGCCCTACAGTGAACAACTTAAAATGAAACAGAGCCCCACATTAAATACAGTACAATGAAACAGGGCCCTAATGTGAACAATGTAAAATAAAACAGAGCCCGACATTAAATACCGTACAATGAAACAGTGCCCTACAGTGAACAAGGTAAAATTAAACAGAGCCCGACATTAAACACAGTACAATGAAACAGTGCCCTACAGTGAACAATGTAAAATTAAACAGAGCCCGACATTAAATACGGTACAATAAATCAGCGCCCTACACTGAACAATGTAAAATTAAACACAGCCCGAAATTAAATACAGTACAATGAAACAGTGCCCTACACTGAACAATGTAAAATTAAACAGAGCCCGACATTAAATACAGTACAATGAAACAGTGCCCGACAGTGAACAAGGTAAAATTAAACAGAGCCCGACATTAAATATGGTACAATGAAACAGTGCCCTACAAGCAACAAGGAAAAACTAAACAGCGCCCGACATTAAATACAGTACAATGAAACAGTGCCCGACACTGAACAATGTAAAATTAAACACAGCCCGACATTAAATACAGTACAATGAATCAGTGCCCTACACTGAACAATGTAAACTTAAACACAGCCCAACATTAAATACGGTACAATGAAACAGTGCCCTACAGTGAACAATGTACAATTACACACAGCCCAACATTAAATACGGTACAATGAAACAGTGCCCTACAGTGAACAATGTACAATTAAACACAGCCCAACATTAAATACGGTAATATAAAACAGTGTCCTACACTGAACAAGGTAAAATTAAACAGGGCCCGACATTAAATACAGTACAATGAAACAGTGCCCTAATGTGAACAATGTAAAATAAAACAGAGCCCGACATTAAATACGGTACAATGAAACAGTGCCCTACAGTGAATAATGTAAAATTAAACACAGCCCGACATTAAATACGGTACAATGAATCAGTGCCCTACCAGCAACAATGTAAAATTAAACAGAGCCCGACATTAAATACGGTACAATGAAACAGTGCCCTACAGTGAACAACGTAAAATTAAACAGAGCCCGACATTAAATACGGTACAATGAAACAGGGCCCTAATGTGAACAATGTAAAATAAAACAGAGCCCGACATTAAATACCGTACAATGAAACAGTGCCCTACACTGAGCAAGGTAAAATTAAACACAGCCCGACATTAAATACAGTACAATGAAACAGTGACCTACAGTTAACAATGTAAAATTAAACATAGCCCAACATTAAATACGGTACAATGAAACAGTGCCCTACAGTGAACAATGTACAATTAAACACAGCCCAACATTAAATACGGTACAGTGAAACAGTGCCCTACACTGAACAAGGTAAAATGAAACAGAGCCCGACATTAAATACGGTACAATGAAACAGTGCCCTAATGTGAACAATGTAAAACAAAACAGAGCCCGACATTAAATACGTACAATGAAACAGTGCCCTACAGTGAACAATGTAAAATTAAACACAGCCCGACATTAAATACAGTACAATGAATCAGTGCCCTACACTGAACAATGTAAACTTAAACACAGCCCAACATTAAATACGGTACAATGAAACAGTGCCCTACAGTGAACAATGTACAATTAAACACAGCCCAACATTAAATACGGTACAGTGAAACAGTGGCCTACACTGAACAAGGTAAAATGAAACAGAGCCCGACATTAAATACGGTACAATGAAACAGTGCCCTAATGTGAACAATGTAAAACAAAACAGAGCCCGACATTAAATACGTACAATGAAACAGTGCCCTACAGTGAACAATGTAAAATTAAACACAGCCCGACATTAAATACAGTACAATGAATCAGTGCCCTACACTGAACAATGTAAACTTAAACACAGCCCAACATTAAATACGGTACAATGAAACAGTGCCCTACAGTGAACAATGTACAATTACACACAGCCCAACATTAAATACGGTACAATGAAACAGTGCCCTACAGTGAACAATGTACAATTAAACACAGCCCAACATTAAATACGGTAATATAAAACAGTGTCCTACACTGAACAAGGTAAAATTAAACAGGGCCCGACATTAAATACAGTACAATGAAACAGTGCCCTAATGTGAACAATGTAAAATAAAACAGAGCCCGACATTAAATACGGTACAATGAAACAGTGCCCTACAGTGAACAATGTAAAATTAAACACAGCCCGACATTAAATACGGTACAATGAATCAGTGCCCTACCAGCAACAATGTAAAATTAAACAGAGCCTGACATTAAATACGGTACAATGAAACAGTGCCCTACAGTGAACAACGTAAAATTAAACAGAGCCCGACATTAAATACGGTACAATGAAACAGGGCCCAAATGTGAACAATGTAAAATAAAACAGAGCCCGACATTAAATACCGTACAATGAAACAGTGCCCTACACTGAGCAAGGTAAAATTAAACACAGCCCGACATTAAATACAGTACAATGAAACAGTGCCCTACAGTGAACAATGTAAAATTAAACAGAGCCCGACATTAAATACAGTACAATGTAACAGTGCCCTCCACTGAGCAAGGTAAAATTAAACACAGCCCGACATTAAATACGGTACAATGAAACAGTGCCCTACAGTGAACAATGTACAATTAAACACAGCCCAACATTAAATACGGTACAATGAAACAGTGCCCTACAGTGAACAATGTACAATTAAACACAGCCCAACATTAAATACGGTACAGTGAAACAGTGCCCTACACTGAACAAGGTAAAATTAAACACAGCCCGACATTAAATACGTTACAATGAAACAGTGCCCTACACGGAACAATGTAAAATTAAACACAGCCCGACATTAAATACGGTACAATGAAACAGTGCCCTACACTGAACAAGGTAAAATTAAACAGAGCCCGACATTAAATACAGTACAATGAAACAGTGCCCTACAGTGAACAATGTACAATAAAACAGAGCCCGACATTAAATACGGTACAATGAAACAGTGCCCTACAGTGAACAATGTAAAATTAAACAGAGCCCGACATTAAATACGGTACAATGAAACTGTGCCCGATAGTGAACTACGTAAAATTAAACAGAGCCCGACATTAAATACAGTACAATGAAACAGTGCCCTACAAGCAACGAGGTAAAATTAAACAGAGCCCGACATTAAATAGAGCACAATGAAACAGTGCCCTACAAGCAACAAGGTAAAATTAAACAGAGCCCGACATTAAATACGGAACAATGAAACAGTGCCCAACAAGCAACAAGGTAAAATTAAACAGAGCCCGACATGAAATACAGTGCAATAAAACAGTGCCCTACAGTGAACAATGTAAAATTAAACAGAGCCCGACATTAAATACAGTACAATGAAACAGTGCCCTACAAGCTACAATGTAAAATTAAACAGAGCTCGACATTAAATACGGTACAATGAAACAGTGCCCTACAAGCAACAAGGTAAAATTAAACAGAGCCCAACATTAAATACGGTAGAATGAAACAGTGCCCTACACTGAACAATGTAAAATTAAACACAGCCCGACATTAAATACGGTGCAATGAAACAGTGACCTACAGTGAACAAGGTAAAATTAAACAGAGCCCGATATTAAATACGGTACAATGAAACAGTGCCCTACAAGCAACAATGTACAATTAAACACAGCCCGACATTAAATACAGTACAATGAAACAGTGACCTCCAGTGAACAATGTAAAATTAAATCTAGCCCGACATTAAATACGGTACAGTGAAATAGTGCCCTACACTGAACAATGTACAATTAAACACAGCCCGATATTAAATGCGGTACAATGAAACAGTGCCCTCCACTGAACAAGGTAAAATTAAACAGAGCCCGACATTAAATACAGTACAATGAAACAGTGCCCTACAGTGAACAATGTACAATTAAACACAGCCCGACATTAAATACGGTACAATGAATCAGTGCCCTACAGTGAACAATGTACAATTAAACACAGCCCGACAGTAAATACGGTACAATGAAACAGTGCCCTACACTGAACAAGGTAAAATTAAACAGAGCCCGACATTAAATACGGTACAATGAAACAGTGCCCTACAGTGAACAAGGCAAAATTAAACAGAGCCCGACATTAAATACAGTACAATGAAACAGTGCCCTACAAGCAACGAGGTAAAATTAAACAGAGCCCGACATTAAATACAGCACAATGAAACAGTGCCCTACAGTGAAAAATGTAAAATTAAACAGAGCCCGACATTAAATACGGTACAATGAAACAGTGCCCGACAAGCAACAAGGTAAAATTAAACAGAGCCCGACATTAAATACAGTGCAATGAAACAGTGCCCTACAGTGAACAATGTAAAATTAAACAGAGCCCGACATTAAATACGGTACAATGAAACCGTGCCCTACAAGCAACAAGGTAAAATTAAACAGCGCCCGACATTAAGTACAGTACAATAAAACAGTGACCTACAGTGAACAATGTAAAATTAAACATAGCCCGACTTTAAATACGGTACAGTGAAACAGTGCCCTACACTGAACAATGTAAAATTAAACACAGCCCGACTTTAAATACAGTACAATGAATCAGTGCCCTACACTGAACAATGTAAACTTGAACACAGCCCGACATTAAATACGGTACAATGAAACAGTGCCCTACAGTGAACAATGTAAAATTAAACACAGCCCAACATTAAATACGGTACAGTGAAACAGTGCCCTACAGTGAACAAGGTAAAATTAAACAGAGCCGGAAATTAAATACAGTACAATGAAACAGTGACCTACAGTGAACAAGGTAAAATTAAACAGAGCCCGACATTAAATACAGTACAATGAAACAGTGCCCTACAAGCAATGGGGTAAAATTAAACAGAGCCCGACATTGAATACAGCACAATGAAACAGTGCCCTACAGTGAACAATGTAAAATTAAACAGAGCCCGACATTAAATACGGTACAATGCAACAGTGCCCTACAAGCAACAAGGTAAAATTAAACAGAGCCCGACATTAAATACAGTGCAATGAAAGAGTGCCCTACAGTGAACAATGTAAAATTAAACACAGCCCGACATTAAATACAGTACAATGAAACAGTGACCTACAATGAACAAGGTAAAATTAAACAGAGCCCGACATTAAATACAGTACAATGAAACAGTGCCCTACAAGCTACAATGTAAAATTAAACAGAGCTCGACATTAAATACGGTACAATGAAACAGTGCACTACACTGAACAAAGTAAAATTAAACAGAGCCCGACATTAAATACGGTACAATGAAACAGTGCACTACACTGAACAAAGTAAAATTAAACAGAGCCCGACATTAAATACGGTACAATGAAACAGTGCCTTACACTGAACAATGTAAAATTAAACACAGCCCGACATTAAATACGGTACAATGAAACAGTGCCCTACAGTGAACAATGTAACATTAAACAGAGCCCGACATTAAATACGGGACAACGAAACAGTGCCCGACAGTGAACAAGGTAAAATTAAACAGAGTTCAAAATTAAATACAGCACAATGAAACAGTGCCCTCCACTGAACAAGGTAAAATTAAACAGAGCCCGACATTAAATACGGTACCACGAAACAGTGCCCTACAGTGAACAACGTAAAATTAAACAGAGCCCGGCATTTAATACAGTACAATGAAACAGGGCCCTAATGTGAACAATGTAAAATAAAACAGAGCCCGACATTAAATACGGGACAATGAAACAGTGCCCTACAGTGAACAATGTAAAATTAAACACAGCCCGACATTAAATACGGTACAATGAATCAGTGCCCTACCAGCAACAATGTAAAATTAAACAGAGCACGACATTAAATACGGTACAATGAAACAGTGCCCTACAGTGAACAACGTAAAATTAAACAGAGCCCGACATTAAATACGGTACAATGAATCAGTGCCCTACACTGAACAATGTAAACTTAAACACAGCCCGACATTAAATACAGTAAAATGAAACAGTGCCCTACAGTGAATAAGGTAAAATTAAACAGAGCCCGACATTAAATACAGTGCAATGAAACAGTGCCCTACAGTGAACAATGTAAAATTAAACACAGCCCGACATTAAATACAGTACAATGAAACAGTGACCTACAGTGAACAAGGTAAAATTAAACAGAGCCCGACATTAAATACAGTACAATGAAACAGTGCCCTACAAGCTACAATGTAAAATTAAACAGAGCTCGACATTAAATACGGTACAATGAAACAGTGCCCTACAAGCAACAAGGTAAAATTAAACATAGCCCGACATTAAATACCGTGCAGTGAAACAGAGCCGGACATTAAATACAGTACAATGAAACAGTGCCCTACAGTGAACAATGTAAAATTAAACAGAGCCCGACATTAAATACGGTACAATGCAACAGTGCCCTACAAGCAACAAGGTAAAATTAAACAGAGCCCGACATTAAATACAGTGCAATGAAAGAGTGCCCTACAGTGAACAATGTAAAATTAAACACAGCCCGACATTATATACAGTACAATGAAACAGTGACCTACAATGAACAAGGTAAAATTAAACAGAGCCCGACATTAAATACAGTACAATGAAACAGTGCCCTACAAGCTACAATGTAAAATTAAACAGAGCTCGACATTAAATACGGTACAATGAAACAGTGCACTACACTGAACAAAGTAAAATTAAACAGAGCCCGACATTAAATACGGTACAATGAAACAGTGCACTACACTGAACAAAGTAAAATTAAACAGAGCCCGACATTAAATACGGTACAATGAAACAGTGCCTTACACTGAACAAGGTAAAATTAAACAGAGCCCGACATTAAATACGGTACAATGAAACAGTGCCCTACAAGCAACAAGGTAAAATTAAACATAGCCCGACATTAAATACCGTGCAGTGAAACAGTGCCCTACACTGAACAATGTAAAATTAAACATAGCCCGACATTAAATACCGTGCAGTGAAACAGTGCCCTACACTGAACAATGTAAAATTAAACACAGCCCGACATTAAATACGGTACAATGAAACAGTGCCCTACAGTGAACAATGTAACATTAAACAGAGCCCGACATTAAATACGGGACAACGAAACAGTGCCCGACAGTGAACAAGGTAAAATTAAACAGAGTTCAAAATTAAATACACCACAATGAAACAGTGCCCTACACTGAACAAGGTAAAATTAAACAGAGCCCGACATTAAATACGGTACCACGAAACAGTGCCCTACAGTGAACAACGTAAAATTAAACAGAGCCCGGCATTTAATACAGTACAATGAAACAGGGCTCTAATGTGAACAATGTAAAATAAAACAGAGCCCGACATTAAATACGGTACAATGAAACAGTGCCCTACAGTGAACAATGTAAAATTAAACACAGCCCGACATTAAATACGGTACAATGAATCAGTGCCCTACCAGCAACAATGTAAAATTAAACAGAGCACGACATTAAATACGGTACAATGAAACAGTGCCCTACAGTGAACAACGTAAAATTAAACAGAGCCCGACATTAAATACGGTACAATGAATCAGTGCCCTACACTGAACAATGTAAACTTAAACACAGCCCGACATTAAATACAGTAAAATGAAACAGTGCCCTACAGTGAATAAGGTAAAATTAAACAGAGCCCGACATTAAATACAGTGCAATGAAACAGTGCCCTACAGTGAACAATGTAAAATTAAACACAGCCCGACATTAAATACAGTACAATGAAACAGTGACCTACAGTGAACAAGGTAAAATTAAACAGAGCCCGACATTAAATACAGTACAATGAAACAGTGCCCTACAAGCTACAATGTAAAATTAAACAGAGCTCGACATTAAATACGGTACAATGAAACAGTGCCCTACAAGCAACAAGGTAAAATTAAACATAGCCCGACATTAAATACCGTGCAGTGAAACAGAGCCGGACATTAAATACAGTACAATGAAACAGTGCCCTACAGTGAACAAGGTAAAATTAAACAGAGCCCGACATTAAATACAGTACAATGAAACAGTGCCCTACAAGCAATGGGGTAAAATTAAACAGAGCCCGACATTGAATACAGCACAATGAAACAGTGCCCTACAGTGAACAATGTAAAATTAAACAGAGCCCGACATTAAATACGGTACAATGAAACAGTGCCCTACAAGCAACAAGGTAAAATTAAACATAGCCCGACATTAAATACCGTGCAGTGAAACAGTGACCTACACTGAACAATGTAAAATTAAACATAGCCCGACATTAAATACCGTGCAGTGAAACAGTGCCCTACACTGAACAATGTAAAATTAAACACAGCCCGACATTAAATACAGTACAATGAATCAGTGCCCTACACTGAACAATGTAAACTTAAACACAGCCCGACATTAAATACGGTACAATGAAAAAGTGCCCTACAGTGAACAATGTACAATTAAACACAGCCCAACATTAAATACGGTAATATAAAACAGTGTCCTACACTGAACAAGGTAAAATTAAACAGAGCCCGACATTAAATACAGTACAATGAAACAGTGCCCTACAGTGAACAATGTACAATTAAACACATCCCGACATTAAATACGGTACAATGAAACAGTGCCCTACAGTGAACAATGTACAATTAAACACAGCCCGACAGTAAATACGGTACAATGAATCAGTGCCCTCCCAGCAACAATGTAAAATTAAACAGAGCCCGACATTAAATACGGTACAATGAAACAGTGCCCTACAGTGAACAATGTAAAATTAAACAGAGCCCGACATTAAATACGGTACAGTGAAACAGTGCCCTACACTGAACAATGTAAAATTAAACAGAGCCCGACATTAAATACAGTACAATGAAACAGTGCCCTACAGTGAACAAGGTAAAATTAGACAGAGCCCGACATTAAATACAGTACAATGAAACAGTGCCCGACAGTGAACAAGGTAAAATTAAACAGAGCCCGACATTATATACAGTACAATGAAACAGTGCCCGACACTGAACAATGTAAAATTAAACACAGCCCGACATTAAATACAGTACAATGAATCAGTGCCCTACACTGAACAATGTAAACTTAAACACAGCCCAACATTAAATACGGTACAATGAAACAGTGCCCTACAGTGAACAATGTACAATTACACACAGCCCAACATTAAATACGGTACAATGAAACAGTTCCCTACAGTGAACAATGTACAATTAAACACAGCCCAACATTAAATACGGTAATATAAAACAGTGTCCTACACTGAACAAGGTAAAATTAAACAGAGCCCGACATTAAATACAGTACAATGAAACAGTGCACTAATGTGAACAATGTAAAATAAAACAGAGCCCGACATTAAATACGGTACAATGAATCAGTGCCCTACCAGCAACAATGTAAAATTAAACAGAGCCCGACATTAAATACGGTACAATGAAACAGTGCCCTACAGTGAACAACGTAAAATTAAACAGAGCCCGACATTAAATACGGTACAATGAAACAGGGCCCTAATGTGAACAATGTAAAATAAAACAGAGCCCGACATTAAATACCGTACAATGAAACAGTGCCCTACACTGAGCAAGGTAAAATTAAACATAGCCCGACATTAAATACGTACAATGAAACAGTGCCCTACAGTGAACAATGTAAAATTAAACAGAGCACGACATTAAATACAGTACAATGTAACAGTGCCCTCCACTGAGCAAGGTAAAATTAAACACAGCCCGACATTAAATACGGTACAATGAAACAGTGCCCTACAGTGAACAATGTACAATTAAACACAGCCCAACATTAAATACGGTACAATGAAACAGTGCCCTACAGTGAACAATGTACAATTAAACACAGCCCAACATTAAATACGGTACACTGAAACAGTGCCCTACACTGAACAAGGTAAAATTAAACACAGCCCGACATTAAATACGTTACAATGAAACAGTGCCCTACACGGAACAATGTAAAATTAAACACAGCCCGACATTAAATACGGTACAATGAAACAGTGCCCTACACTGAACAAGGTAAAATTAAACAGAGCCCGACATTAAATACAGTACAATGAAACAGTGCCCTACAGTGAACAATGTACAATTAAACACAGCCCAACATTAAATACGGTACAGTGAAACAGTGCCCTACACTGAACAAGGTAAAATTAAACACAGCCCGACATTAAATACGTTACAATGAAACAGTGCCCTACACGGAACAATGTAAAATTAAACACAGCCCGACATTAAATACGGTACAATGAAACAGTGCCCTACACTGAACAAGGTAAAATTAAACAGAGCCCGACATTAAATACGGTACAATGAAACAGTACCCTAATGTGAACAATGTAAAATAAAACAGAGCCCGACATTAAATACGGTACAATGAAATAGTGCCCGACAGTGAACTACGTAAAATTAAACAGAGCCCGACATTAAATACAGTACAATGAAACAGTGCCCTACAGTGAACAAGGTAAAATTAAACAGAGCCGGACATTAAATACAGTACAATGAAACAGTGCCCTACAGTGAACAAGGTAAAATTAAACAGAGCCCGACATTAAATACAGTACAATGAAACAGTGCCCTACAAGCAACGAGGTAAAATTAAACAGAGCCCGACATTAAATACGGTACAATGAAACAGTGCCCTAATGTGAACAATGTAAAATAAAACAGAGCCCGACATTAAATACGGTACAATGAAACAGTGCCCTACAGTGAACAATGTAAAATTAAACACAGCCCGACATTAAATACGGTAGAATGAATCAGTGCCCTACCAGCAACAATGTAAAATTAAACAGAGCCCGACATTAAATACGGTACAATGAAACAGTGCCCGACAGTGAACAAGGTAAAATTAAACAGAGCCGGACATTAAATACAGTACAATGAAACAGTGCCCTTCAGTGAAGAAGGGAAAATTAAACAGAGCCCGACATTAAATACAGCACAATGAAACAGTGCCCTATAAGCTACAATGCAAAATTAAACAGAGCTCGACATTAAATACGGTACAATGAAACAGTGTCCTACAAGCAACAAGGTAAAATTAAACAGAGCCCAACATTAAATACGGTAGAATGAAACAGTGCCCTACACTGAACAATGTAAAATTAAACACAGCCCGACATTAAATACGGTGCAATGAAACAGTGACCTACAGTGAACAAGGTAAAATTAAACAGAGCCCGACATTAAATACGGTACAATGAAACAGTGCCCTACACTGAACAAGGTAAAATTAAACAGAGCCCGACATTAAATACGGTACAATGAAACAGTGCCCTACAGTGAACAAGGTAAATTTAACAGAGCCCGACATTAAATACAGCACAATGAAACAGTGCCCTACAGTGAAAAATGTAAAATTAAACAGAGCCCGACATTAAATACGGTACAATGAAACAGTGCCCTACAAGCAACAAGGTAAAATTAAACAGAGCCCGACATTAAATACAGTACAATGAAACAGTGCCCTACACTGAACAAGGTAAAATTAAACAGAGCCCGACATTAAATACGGTACAATGAAACAGTGCCCTACAGTGAACAAGGTAAATTTAACAGAGCCCGACATTAAATACAGCACAATGAAACAGTGCCCTACAGTGAAAAATGTAAAATTAAACAGAGCCCGACATTAAATACGGTACAATGAAACAGTGCCCTACAAGCAACAAGGTAAAATTAAACAGAGCCCGACATTAAATACGGTGCAATGAAACAGTGCCCTACAGTGAACAATGTAAAATTAAACACAGCCCGACATTAAATACGGTGCAATGAAACAGTGACCTACAGTGAACAAGGTAAAATTAAACAGAGCCCGACATTAAATACGGTACAATGAAACAGTGTCCTACAGTGAACAATGTACAATTAAACACAGCCCGACATTAAATACGGTAATATGAAACAGTGCCCTACACTGAACAAGGTGAAATTAAACACAGCCCGACATTAAATACGGTACAATGAAACAGAGCCCGACATTAAATACAGTACACTGAAACAGTGACATACAGTAAACAAGGCAAAATTAAACAGAGCCCGACATTAAATACAGTACAATGAAACAGTGCCCTACACTGAACAATGTAACATTAAACAGAGCCCGACATTAAATACAGGACAACGAAACAGTGCCCGACAGTGAACAAGGTAAAATTAAACAGAGCCCAACATTAAATACAGCACAATGAAACAATGCCCTGCAGTGTACAATGTAAAATTAAACATAGCCCGACATTCAATACCGTGCAGTGAAACAGTGCCCTACACTGAACAATGTAAAATTAAACACAGCCCGACATTAAATACAGTACAATGAATCAGTGCCCTACACTGAACAATGTAAACTTAAACACAGCCCGACATTAAATACGGTACAATGAAACAGTGCCCTACAGTGAACAATGTACAATTACACACAGCCCAACATTAAATACGGTACAATGAAACAGTGCCCTACAGTGAACAATGTACAATTAAACACAGCCCAACATTAAATACGGTAATATAAAACAGTGTCCTACACTGAACAAGGTAAAATTAAACAGAGCCCGGCATTAAATACAGTTCAATGAAACAGTGCCCTACAGTGAACAATGTACAATTAAACACAGCCCGACATTAAATACGGTACAATGAAACAGTGCCCTACAGTGAACAATGTACAATTAAACACAGCCCGACAGTAAATACGGTACAATGAAACAGTGCCCTACACTGAACAATGTAAAATTAAACACAGCCCGATATTAAATGCGGTACAATGAAACAGTGCCCTCCACTGAACAAGGTAAAATTAAACAGAGCCCGACATTAAATACAGTACAATGAAACAGTGCCCTACAGTGAACAATGTACAATTAAACACAGCCCGACATTAAATACGGTACAATGAAACAGTGCCCTACAGTGAACAATGCACAATTAAACACAGCCCGACAGTAAATACGGTACAATGAAACAGTGCCCTACACTGAACAAGGTAAAATTAAACAGAGCCCATCATTAAATACGGTACAATGAAACAGTGCCCTACACTGAACAAGGTAAAATTAAACAGAGCCCGACATTAAATACGGTACAATGAAACAGTGCCCTACAGTGAACAAGGTAAAATTTAACAGAGCCCGACATTAAATACAGTACAATGAAACAGTGCCCTACAAGCAACGAGGTAAAATTAAACAGAGCCCGACATTAAATACAGCACAATGAAACAGTGCCCTACAGTGAAAAATGTAAAATTAAACAGAGCCCGACATTAAATACGGTGCAATGAAACAGTGACCTACAGTGAACAAGGTAAAATTAAACAGAGCCCGACATTGAATACGGTACAATGAAACAGTGCCCTACAAGCAACAATGTACAATTAAACACAGCCCGACAGTAAATACGGTACAATGAAACAGTGCCCTACACTGAACAAGGTAAAATTAAACAGAGCCCGTCATTAAATACGGTACAATGAAACAGTGCCCTACACTGAACAAGGTAAAATTAAACAGAGCCCGACATTAAATACGGTAGAAGGAACAGTGCCCTATAGTGAACAAGGTAAAATTCAACAGAGCCCGACATTAAATACAGTACAATGAAACAGTGCCCTACAAGAAATGAGGTAAAATTAAACAGAGCCCGACATTAAATACAGCACAATGAAACAGTGCCCTACAGTGAAAAATGTAAAATTAAACACAGCCCGACATTAAATACGGTACAATGAAACAGTGCCCTACAAGCTACAATGTAAAATTAAACAGAGCCCAACATTAAATACGGTAGAATGAAACAGTGCACTACATTGAACAATGTAAAATTAAACACAGCCCGACATTAAATACGGTGCAATGAAACAGTGACCTACAGTGAACAAGGTAAAATTAAACAGAGCCCGACATTAAATACGGTACAATCAAACAGTGCCCTACAAGCAACAAGGTAAAATTAAACAGCGCCCGACATTAAGTACAGTACAATGAAACAGTGACCTACAGTGAACAATGTAAAATTAAACATAGCCCGACATTAAATACGGTACAATGAAACAGTGCCCTACAAGCAACAAGGTAAAATTAAACAGCGCCCGACATTAAGTACAGTACAATGAAACAGTGACCTACAGTGAACAATGTAAAATTAAACATAGCCCGACATTAAATACGGTACAGTGAAACAGTGCCCTACACTGAACAATGTAAAATTAAACACAGCCCGACTTTAAATACAGTACAATGAATCAGTGCCCTACACTGAACAATGTAAACTTAAACACAGCCCGACATTAAATACGGTAATATGAAACAGTGCCCTACACTGAACAAGGTAAAATTAAACACAGCCCGACATTAAATACGGTACAATGAAACAGAGCCCGACATTAAATACAGTACAATGAAACAGTGACCTACAGTAAACAAGGCAAAATTAAACAGAGCCCGACATTAAATGCAGTACAATGAAACAGTGCCCTACACTGAAAAATGTAACATTAAACAGAGCCCGACATTAAATACAGGACAACGAAACAGTGCCCGACAGTGAACAAGGTAAAATTAAACAGAGCCCAACATTAAATACAGCACAATGAAACAATGCCCTGCAGTGAAGAATATAAAATTAAACACAGCCCGACATTAAATACAGTGCAATGAAACAGTGACCTACAGTGAACAATGTAAAATTAAACATAGCCCGACATTAAATACGGTACAATGAAACAGTGCCCTACAGTGAACAATGTAAAATTAAACAGAGCACGACATTAAATAAAGTACAATGTAACCGTGCCCTCCACTGAGCAAGGTAAAATTAAACACAGCCCGACATTAAATACAGTACAATGAAACAGTGACCTACAGTGAACAATGTAAAATTAAACATATCCCGACATTAAATACGGTACAATGAAACAGTGCCCTACAGTGAACAATGTAAAATTAAACAGAGCACGACATTAAATACAGTACAATCTAACAGTGCCCTCCGCTGAGCAAGGTAAAATTAAACACAGCCCGACATTAAATACGGTACAATGAAAGAGTGCCCTACAGTGAACAATGTACAATTAAACACAGCCCAACATTAAATACGGTACAATGAAACAGTGCCGACAGTGAACAAGGTAAAATTAAACACAGCCCGACATTAAATACGGTACAATGAAACAGTGCCCTACACTGAACAATGTAAAATTAAACACAGCCCGACATTAAATACGGTACAATGAAACAGTGCCCTACACTGAACAAGGTAAATTTAAACTGAGCCCGACATTAAATACGGTACAATGAAACAGTGTCCTACACTGAACAAGGTAAAATTAAACAGAGCCCGACATTAAATACGGTACAATGAAACAGTGCCCTACAGTGAAGAATGTAAAATTAAACACAGCCCGACATTAAATACGATACAATGAATCAGTGCCCTACCAGTAACAATGTAAAATTAAACAGAGCCCGACATTAAATACGGTACAATGAAACAGTGCCCTACACTGAACAAGGTAAAATTAAACACAGCCCGACATTAAATACGGTACAATGAAACAGTGCCCTACAGTGAACAAAGTAAAATTAAACAGAGCCCGGCATTAAATACAGTACAATGAAACAGGGCCCTAATGTGAACAAAGTAAAATTAAACAGAGCCCGACATTAAATTCAGTACAATGAAACAGTGCCCTACAGTGAACAACGTAAAATTAAACAGAGCCCGACATTAAATACAGTACAATGAAACAGTGCCCTACAAGCAACGAGGTAAAATTAATCAGAGCCCGACATTAAATACAGCACAATGAAACAGTGCCCTACAGTGAACAATGTAAAATTAAACACAGCCTGACATTAAATACGGTACAATGAAACAGTGCCCTACAGTGAACAATGTAAAATTAAACAGAGCCCGACATTAAATACAGTACAATGAAACAGTGACCTACAGTGAACAAGGTAAAATTAAACGGAGCCCGACATTAAATACAGTACAATGAAACAGTGCCCTACAAGCTACAAGGTAAAATTAAACAGAGCCCAACATTAAATACGGTACAGTGAAACAGTGCCCTACAGTGAACAATGTAAAATTAAACAGAGCCCGACATTAAATACGGTGCAATGAAACAGTGACCTACAGTGAACAAGGGAAAATTAAACAGAGCCCGACATTAAATACAGTACAATGAAACAGTGCCCTACAAGCTACAATGTAAAATAAAACACAGCCCGACATTAAATACGGTACAATTAATCAGCGCCCTACCAGCAACAATGTAAAATTAAACAGAGCCCGACATTAAATACGGTACAATGAAACAGTGACCTACAGTGAACAAAGTAAAATTAAACAGAGCCCGAGATTAAATACAGTACAATGAAACAGGGCCCTACTGTGAACAATGTAAAATAAAACAGAGCCCGACAATAAATACGGTACAATGAAACAGTGCGCTACAGTGAACAATGTAAAATTAAACAGAGCACGACATTAAATACAGTACAATGTAACAGTGCCCTCCACTGAGCAAGGTAAAATGAAACAGAGCCCGACATTAAATACGGTACAATGAAACAGTGCCCTACAGTGAACAATGTACAATTAAACAGAGCCCGACATTAAATACAGTTCAATGAAACAGTGCCCTACAGTAAACAATGTATAATTAAACAGAGACCGACATTAAATACGGTACAATGAAACAGTGCCCTACAGTAAACAATGTATAATTAAACAGAGACCGACATTAAATACAGTACAATGAAACAGTGCCCTACAGTGAACAAAGTAAAATTAAACAGAGCCCGACATTAAACAGGCTTCTACTTCTAGGCACTTGCAGCTGGAGCTTGTTAATTTGTTAATTGGATTCGGCAGGTTTTCCAGAGGCTCGATTCACAGAATAAAAGTGATCCCCTACAGTGCAGACTTTGTTTGCACTGAGTGCTGAATTTGGTGTATTTTGAGTGCGATAGTGAGAGTTTGGTGACCGAGGGAGTTAGGTGAGGAGGGAGTAAGGTGCTCCTTTCATTTTGTTTCCGACATTTCCGCAAAGAGTGCGAAGAGAGCCAGGAGTTTACAGGAAGTGTAGCTGACTGGGAGCAGGGTCGGAGGGCGGAGATCTAGTTAGTCCACACAGCAGCTATATTCTGTAAGGTAAGAGGGGATGGAGGCTAGGCCAGTTACATGCTCCTCCTGTAGGATGTGGGTGGTGAGGGATACCACCGGTGTCCCCACTGACTATACCTGCGGGAAGTGCACCCAACTTCAGCTCCTCAAAGACCGTGTTAGGGAACTGGAGCTGAAGCTGGATGAACTTCGGATCATCCGGGAGGCAGAGGGGGTGATTGAGAAGAGTTACAGGGAGGTAACCACACCCAAGGTACAGGACAAGAATAGCTGGGTTACAGTCAGGGGGAAAAAAACAAACAGGCAGACAGTGCAGGGATCCCTCGTGGCCGTTCCCCTTCAAAACAAGTATACCGTTTTGGATGCTGTTGGGGGGGATGACCTACCGGGGGAAGGCCCTAGCGGCCAGGTCTCTGGCACTGAGTCTGGCTCTGGGGCTCAGAAGGGAAGGGGGGAGAATAGAAAAGCAATAGTTGTAGGAGATTCAATGGTTAGGGGAATAGATAAGAGATTCTGTGGTCGCGAGCGAGACTCCCGGAAGGTATGTTGCCTCCCGGGTGCCAGGGCCAGGGATGTCTCGGATCGTGTCTTCAGGATCCTTAAGGGGGAGGGGAAGCAGCCAGAAGTCGTGGTGCACATTGGTACCAACGACATAGGTAGGAAAAGGGGTGTGGAGGTAATAAACAAGTTTAGGGAGTTCGGCTGGAAGTTGAAAGCCAGGACAGACAGAGTTGTCATCTCTGGTTTGTTGCCGGTGCCACGTGATAGCGAGGCTAGGAATAGGGAGAGAGTGCAGTTGAACACGTGGCTGCAGGAATGGTGTAGGAGGGAGGGCTTCAGGTATTTGGATAATTGGAGCGCATTCTGGGGGAGGTGGGACCTGTACAAGCCGGACGGGTTGCATCTGAACCAGAGGGGCACCAATATCCTGGGAGGGAGGTTTGCTAGTACTCTTCGGGAGGGTTTAAACTAATTTGGCAGGGGAATGGGAACCGGATTTGTAGTCCAGCAACTAAGGTAGCCGATATTCAGGTCGCCAAAGCTTGTAATGAGGCAGTGGGGAAGGGAACACTGACAAAGGAGAGTATTTGCAGGCACGGAGATGGGTTGAAGTGTGTATACTTCAACGCAAGAAGCATCAGGAATAAGGTGGGTGAACTTAAGGCATGGATCGGTACTTGGGACTACGATGTGGTGGCCATCACGGAAACTTGGATAGAAGAGGGGCAGAAATGGTTGTTGGAGGTCCCTGGTTATAGATGTTTCAATAAGATTAGGGAGGGTGGTAAAAGAGGTGGGGGGTGGCATTATTAATTAGAGATAGTATAACAGCTGCAGAAAGGCAGTTCGAGGAGTATCACCCTATTGAGGTAGTATGGGTTGAAGTCAGAAATAGGAAAGGAGCAGTCACCTTGTTAGGAGTTTTCTATAGGCCCCCCAATAGTAGCAGAGATGTGGAGGAACAGATTGGGAAACAGATTTTGGAAAGTTGCAGAAGTCATAGGGTAGTAGTCATGGGCGAATTTAACTTCCCAAATATTGAATGGAAACTCTTTAGATCAAATAGTTTGGATGGGGTGGTGTTTGTGCAGTGTGTCCAGGAAGCTTTTCTAACACAGTGTGTAGATTGTCCAACCAGAGGAGGGGCAATATTGGATTTAGTACTGGGTAATGAACCAGGGCAAGTGATAGATTTGTTAGTGGGGGAGCATTTTGGAGATAGTGACCACAATTCTGTGACTTTCACTTTAGTAATGGAGAGGGATAGGTACGTGCAACAGGGCAAGGTTCACAATTGGGGGAAGGGTAAATACGATGTTGTCAGACAAGAATTGAAGTGCATAAGTTGGGAACATAGGCTGGCAGGGAAGGACACAAGTGAAATGTGGAACTTGTTCAAGGAACAGGTGCTACGTGTCCTTGATATGTATGTCCCTGTCAGGCAGGGAAGAGATGGTCGAGTGAGGGAACCATGGTTGACAAGAGAGGTTGAATGACTTGTTAAGAGGAAAAAGGTGACGTATGTAAGGCTGAGGAAACAAGGTTCAGACAGTGCATTGGAGGGATACAAGATAGCCAGGAGGGAACTAAAGAAAGGGATTAGGAGAGCTAAGAGAGGGCATGAACAATCTTTGGCGGGTAGGATCAAGGAAAACCCCAAGGCCTTTTATACATATGTGAGAAATATGAGAATGACTAGAGCTAGGGTAGGTCCGATCAGGGACAGTAGCGGGAGATTGTGTATTGAGTCTGAAGAGATAGGAGAGGTCTTGAATGAGTACTTTTCTTCTGTATTTACAAATGAGAGGGGCGATATTGTTGGAGAGGACAGTGTGAAACAGATTGGTAAGCTCGAGGAAATACTTGTTAGGAAGGAAGATGTGTTGGGCATTTTGAAAAACTTAAGGATAGACAAGTCCCCCGGGCCTGACGGGTATATCCAAGGATTCTATGGGAAGCAAGAGATGAAATTGCAGAGCCGTTGGCAATTATCTTTTCGTCCTCATTGTCAACAGGGGTGGTACCAGGGGATTGGAGAGTGGCGAATGTCGTGCCCCTGTTCAAAAAAGGAACTAGGGATAACCCTGGGAATTACAGGCCAGTTAGTCTTACTTCGGTGGTAGGCAAAGTAATGGAAAGGGTACTGAAGGATATAATTTCTGAGCATCTGGAAAGACACTGCTTGATTAGGGAGAGTCAGCACGGATTTGTGAGGGGTAGGTCTTGCCTTACAAATCTTATTGAATTCTTTGAGGAGGTGACCAAGCATGTGGATGAAGGTAAAGCAGTGGATGTAGTGTACATGGATTTTAGTAAGGCATTTGATAAAGTTCCCCATGGTCGGCTTCTGCACAAAATAAGGAGGCATGGGATAGTGGGAAATTTGGCCAGTTGGATAACGAACTGGCTAACCGATAGAAGTCAGAGAGTGGTGGTGGATGGCAAATATTCAGCCTGGATCCCAGTTACCAGTGGTGTACCGCAGGGATCAGTTCTGGGTCCTCTGCTGTTTGTGATTTTCATTAATGACTTGGATGAGGGAGTTGAAGGGTGGGTCAGTAAATTTGCAGACGATACGAAGATTGGTGGAGTTGTGGATAGTAAGGAGGGCTGTTGTCGGCTGCAAAGAGACATAGATAGGATGCAGAGCTGGGCTGAGAAGTGGCAGATGGAGTTTAACCCTGAAAAGTGTGAGGTTGTCCATTTTGGAAGGACAAATATGAATGCGGAATACAGGGTTAACGGTAGAGTTCTTGGCATTGTGGAGGAGCAGAGAGACCTTGGGGTCTATGTTCATACATCTTTGAAAGTTGCCACTCAAGTGGATAGAGCTGTGAAGAAGGCCTATGGTGTGCTCGCGTTCATTAACAGAGGGATTGAATTTAAGAGCCATGAGGTAATGATGCAGCTGTACAAAACGTTGGTAAGGCCACATTTGGAGTAGTGTGTACAGTTCTGGTCGCCTCATTTTAGGAAGGATGTGGAAGTTCTGGAAAAGGTGCAAAGAAGATTTACCAGGGTGTTGCCTGGAATGGAGAGTAGGTCTTACGAGGAAAGGTTGAGGGTGCTAGGCCTTTTCTCATTAGAGCGGAGAAGGATGAGGGGCGACTTGATAGAGGTTTATAAGATGATCAGGGGAATAGATAGAGTAGACAGTCAGAGACTTTTTCCCCAGGTGGAACACACCATTACAAGGGGACATAAATTTAAGGTGAAAGGTGGAAGATATAGGAGGGATATCAGAGGTAGGTTCTTTACCCAGAGAGTAGTGGGGGCATGGAATGCACTGCCTGTGGAAGTAGTTGAGTCGGAAACATTAGGGACCTTCAAGCAGCTGTTGGATAGGTACATGGATTACGGGAAAATGATATAGTGTAGATGTATTTGTTCTTAAGGGCAGCACGGTAGCATTGTGGATAGCACAATTGCTTCACAGATCCATGGTCCCAGGTTCGATTCCAGCGTGGGTCATTGTCTGTGCGGAGTCTGCACGTCCTCCCCGTGTCTGCGTGGGTTTCCTCCGGGTGCTCCGGTTTCCACCCACAGTCCAAAGATGTGCGGGTAAGGTGAATTGGCCAATGACAAATTGCCCTTAATGTCCAAATTGCCCTTGGTGTTGGGTGGAGGTGTTGAGTTTGGGTAGGGTGCACTTTCCAAGAGCTGGCACAACATCGTGGGCCGAAGGGCCTGTTCTGTGCTGTATTTTCTATGTTCTATGTTCTATTAAATACAGAACAATGAAACAGTGCCCTACAGTGTACAAAGTAAAGTTAAACAGAGCCCGACATTAAATATAGTACAATGAAACAGTGCCCTACAGTGAACAAGGTCAAATTAAACAGAGCCAGACATTAAATACGGTGCAATGAAACAGTGCCCTACACTGAACAATGTAAAATTAAACGGAGCCCGACATTAAATACGGGACAATGAAACGGTGCCCTACAATCAACAATGTAAAATTAAACAGAACCCGACATTAAATACGGTACAATGAAACAGTGCCCTACAATCAACAATGTAAAATTAAACAGAGCCCGACATTTAATACGGTACAATGAAACAGTGCCCTACAGTGTACAAAGTAAAATTAAACAGAGCCCGACATTAAATACGGTACAATGAAATAGTGCCCCACAGTGAACAATGTAAAATTAAACAGAGCCCGACATTAAATACGGTACAGTGAAACAGTGCCCTACAGTGAACAATGTAAAATTAAACAGAGCCCGACATTAAATACGGGACAATGAAACAGTGCCCGACAGTGAACAAGGTAAAATTAAACAGAGCCCAACATTAAATGCAGGACAATGAAGCAATGCCCGACAGTGAACAATGTAAAATTAAACACAGCCCGACATTAAATACGGTAACATGAAACAGTGCCCTACACTGAACAAGGTAAAATTAAACAGAGCCCGACATTAAATACAGTACAATGAAACAGTGACCTACAGTGAACAAGGTAAAATTAAACAGAGCCCGACATTAAATACGGGACAATGAAACAGTGACCTACAGTAAAAAAGGCAAAATTAAACAGAGCCCGACATTAAATACAGTACAATGAAACAGTGCCCTACACTGAACAATGTAAAATTAAACAGAGCCCGACATTAAATACGGGACAATGAAACAGTGCCCGACAGTGAACAAGGTAAAATTAAACAGAGCCCAACATTAAATGCAGCACAATGAAACAATGCCCGACAGTGAACAATGTAAAATTAAACACAGCCCGACATTAAATACGGTAAAATGAAACAGTGCCCTACACTGAACAAGGTAAAATTAAACAGAGCCCGACATTAAATACGGTACAATGAAACAGTGCCCTACACTGAACAAGGTAAAATTAAACAGAGCCCGACATTAAATACGGTACAATGAATCAGTGCCCTACACTGAACAATGTAAAATTAAACACAGCCCGACATTTAATACGGTAAAATGAAACAGTGCCCTACACTGAACAATGTAAAATTAAACAGAGCCCGACATTAAATACAGTACAATGAAACAGTGACCTACAGTAAAAAAGGCAAAATTAAACAGAGCCCGACATTAAATACAGTACAATGAAACAGTGCCCTACACTGAACAATGTAAAATTAAACAGAGCCCGACATTATATACGGGACAATGAAACAGTGCCCGACAGTGAACAAGGTAAAATTAAACAGAGCCCAACATTAAATACAGCACAATGAAACAATGCCCTACAGTGAACAATGTAAAATTAAACACAGCCCGACATTAAATACGGTAAAATGAAACAGTGCCCTACACTGAACAAGGTAAAATTAAACAGAGCCCGACATTAAATACGGGACAATGAAACAGTGCCCGACACTGAACAAGGTAAAATTAAACAGAGCCCGACATTAAATACAGTACAATGAAACAGTGACCTACAGTAAACAAGGCAAAATTAAACAGAGCCCGACATTAAATACAGTACAATGTAACAGTGCCCTCCACTGAGCAAGGTAAAATTAAACACAGCCCGACATTAAATACGGTACAATGAAACAGTGCCCTACAATGAACAATGTAAAATTAAACAGAACACGACATTAAATGCAGCACAATGAAACAATGCCCTACAGTGAACAATGTAAAATTAAACACAGCCCGACATTAAATACGGTACAATGAAACAGTGCACTACACTGAACAATGTAAAATTAAACAGAGCCCGACATTAAATACAGTACAATGAAACAGTGACCTACAGTAAAAAAGGCAAAATTAAACAGAGCCCGACATTAAATGCAGTACAATGAAACAGTGCCCTACACTGAACAATGTAAAATTAAACAGAGCCCGAAATTAAATACGGGACAATGAAACAGTGCCCGACAGTGAACAAGGTAAAATTAAACAGAGCCCAACATTAAATACAGTACAATGAAACAATGCCCTACAGTGAACAATGTAAAATTAAACACAGCCCGACATTAAATACGGTAAAATGAAACAGTGCCCTACACTGAACAATGTAAAATAAAACACAGCCCGACATTAAATACGGTACAATGAAACAGTGCCCTACACTGAACAATGTAAAATTAAACAGAGCCCGACATTAAATACGGTACAATGAAACAGTGCCCTACACTGAACAATGTAAAATTAAACACAGCCCGACATTAAATACAGTACAATGAAACAGTGCCCTACACTGAACAAGGTAAAATTAATCAGAGCCCGACATTAAATACGGTACAGTGAAACAGTGCCCTACACTGAACAATGTAAAATTAAACAGAGCCCGACATTAAATACGGGACAATGAAACAGTGCCCGACAGTGAACAAGGTAAAATTAAACAGAGACCAACATTAAATGCAGCACAATGAAACAATGCCCGACAGTGAACAATGTAAAATTAAACACAGCCCGACATTAAATACGGTAAAATGAAACAGTGCCCTACACTGAACAAGGTAAAATTAAACAGAGCCCGACATTAAATACAGTACAATGAAACAGTGACCTACAGTGAACAAGGTAAAATTAAACAGAGCCCGACATTAAATACGGGACAATGAAACAGTGACCTACAGTAAAAAAGGCAAAATTAAACAGAGCCCGACATTAAATACAGTACAATGAAACAGTGCCCTACACTGAACAATGTAAAATTAAACAGAGCCCAACATTAAATACAGCACAATGAAACAATGCCCTACAGTGAACAATGTAAAATTAAACACAGCCCGACATTAAATACGGTAAAATGAAACAGTGCCCTACACTGAACAAGGTAAAATTAAACAGAGCCCGACATTAAATACGGGACAATGAAACAGTGCCCGACACTGAACAAGGTAAAATTAAACAGAGCCCGACATTAAATACAGTACAATGAAACAGTGACCTACAGTAAACAAGGCAAAATTAAACAGAGCCCGACATTAAATACAGTACAATGTAACAGTGCCCTCCACTGAGCAAGGTAAAATTAAACACAGCCCGACATTAAATACGGTACAATGAAACAGTGCCCTGCACTGAACAAGGTAAAATTAAACACAGCCCGACATTAAATAAGGTACAATGAAACAGTGCCCTACACTGAACAAGGTAAAATTAAACAGAGCCCAACATTAAATACAGTACAATGAAACAGTGCCCTACACTGAACAATGTAAAATTAAACACAGCCCGACATTAAATACAGTACAATGAAACAGTGACCTACACTGAACAATGTAACATTAAACAGAGCCCGACATTAAATACGGGACAATGAAACAGTGCCCGACAGTGAACAATGTAAAATTAAACAGAGCACGACATTAAATACAGTACACTGTAACAGTGCCATCCACTGAGCAAGTTAAAATTAAACACAGCCCGACATTAAATACGGTACAATGAAACAGTGCCCTACACTGAACAATGTAAAATTAAACAGAGCCCAACATTAAATACGGCACAATGAAACAGTGCCCTACAGTGAACAATGTACAATTAAACACAGCCCGACATTAAATACGGCAAAATCAAACAGTGTCCTACACTGAACAAGGCACAATTAAACAGAGCCCGACATTAAATACGGTACAATGAAACAGTTCCCTACACTGAACAATGTAACATTAAACAGAGCCCGACATTAAATACGGGACAATGAAACAGTGCCCTACAGTGAACAATGTAAAATTAAACAGTGCCCGACATTAAATACGGTACAATGAAACAGTGCCCTACAGTAAACAAGGTAAAATTAAACACAGCCCGACAATAAATACGGTACAGTGAAACAGTGCCCTACAGTAAACAAGGCAAAATTAAACAGAGCCCAACATTAAATACAGTACAATGAAACAGTGCCCTACACTGAACAATGTAAAATTAAACACAGCCCGACATTAAATACAGTACAATGAAACAGTGACCTACACTGAACAAGGCACAATTAAACAGGGCCCGACATTAAATACGGTAAAATGAAACAGTTCCCTACACTGAACAAGGTAAAATGAAACAGAGCCCGACATTAAATACAGTAAAATGAAACAGTGCCCTACAGTGAACAATGTAAACTTAAACACAGCCCGACATTATATACAGTACAATGAAACAGTGCCCTACAGTGAACAATGTACAATTAAACACAGCCCGACATTAAATACGGTACAATGAAACAGTGCCCTAAAGTGAACAATGTAAAATTAAACAGTGCCCGGCATTAAATACGGTACAATGAAACAGTGCCCTACAGTGAACAATGTAAAATTAAACAGTGCCCGACATTAAATACGGTACAATGAAACAGTGCCCTACAGTGAACAATGTAAAATTAAACAGAGCCCGACATTAAATACAGTACAATGAAACAGTGCCCTACACTGAACAATGTAAAATTAAACAAAGCTCGACATTAAATACGGTACAATGAAACAGTGCCCGACACTGAACAAGGTAAAATTAAACAGAGCCCGACATTAAATACAGTAAAATGAAACACTGCCCCACAGTGAACAATGTACAATTAAACACAGCCCGACATTAAATACGGTACAATGAAACGGTGCCCTAAAATGAACAAGGTAAAATTAAACAGAGCCCGACATTAAATACAGTACAATGAAACAATGCCCTACAGTAAACAAGGTAAAATTAAACACAGCCCGACAATAAATACGGTACAGTGAAACAGTGCCCTACAGTAAACAAGGCAAAATTAAACAGAGCCCAACAATAAATACAGTACAATGAAACAGTGCCCTACACTGAACAATGTAACATTAAACAGAGCCCGACATTAAATAAGGGACAATGAAACTGTGTCCGACAGTGAACAAGGTAAAATTAAACAGAGCCCAACATTAAATACAGTACAATGAAACAGTGCCCTACACTGAACAATGTAAAATTAAACACAGCCCGACATTAAATACAGTACAATGAAACAGTGACCTACACTGAACAATGTAACATTAAACAGAGCCCGACATTAAATACGGTACAATGAAACAGTGCCCTACACTGAACAATGTAAAATTAAACAGAGCCCAACATTAAATACGGCACAATGAAACAGTGCCCTACAGTGAACAATGTACAATTAAACACAGCCCGACATTAAATACGGCAAAATCAAACAGTGTCCTACACTGAACAAGGCACAATTAAACAGAGCCCGACATTAAATACGGTACAATGAAACAGTTCCCTACACTGAACAAGGTAAAATGAAACAGAGCCCGACATTAAATACAGTAAAATGAAACAGTGCCCTACAGTGAACAATGTAAAATTAAACAGAGCCCAACATTAAATACAGTACAATGAAACAGTGCCCTACACTGAACAATGTAACATTAAACAGAGCCCGACATTAAATAAGCGACAATGAAACGGTGCCCTACACTGAACAAGGTAAAATTAAACAGAGCCCGACATTAAATACAGTACAATGAAACAGTGCCCTACAGTAAACAAGGCAAAATTAAACAGAGCCCAACATTAAATACAGTACAATGAAACAGTGCCCTACACTGAACAATGTAACATTAAACAGAGCCCGACATTAAATAAGGGACAATGAAACTGTGTCCGACAGTGAACAAGGTAAAATTAAACAGAGCCCAACATTAAATACAGCACAATGAAACAATGCCCTACAGTGAAGAATGTAAAATTAAACACAGACCTACATTAAGTACAGTACAATGAAACAGTGACCTACAGTGAACAATGTAAAATTAAACATAGCCCGACATTAAATACGGTACAATGAAACAGTGCCCTACAGTGAACAATGTAAAATTAAACAAAGCTCGACATTAAATACGGTACAATGAAACAGTGCCCGACACTGAACAAGGTAAAATTAAACAGAGCCCGACATTAAATACAGTAAAATGAAACACTGCCCCACAGTGAACAATGTACAAATAAACACAGCCCGACATTAAATACGGTACAATGAAACGGTGCCCTACACTGAACAAGGTAAAATTAAACAGAGCCCGACATTAAATACAGTACAATGAAACAGTGCCCTACAGGAAACAAGGCAAAATTAAACAGAGCCCAACATTAAATACAGTACAATGAAACAGTGCCCTACAGTGAACAATGTAAAATTAAACAAAGCTCGACATTAAATACGGTACAATGAAACACTGCCCCACAGTGAACAATGTACAATTAAACACAGACCTACATTAAGTACAGTACAATGAAACAGTGACCTACAGTGAACAATGTAAAATTAAACATAGCCCGACATTAAATACGGTACAATGAAACAGTGCCCTACAGTGAACAATGTAAAATTAAACAGAGCACGACATTAAATACAGTACAATGAAACAGTGCCCTACACTGAACTTGGTAAAATTAAACAGAGCCCGACATTAAATACGGTATAATGAAACAGTGCCCTACAGTGAACAATGTAAAATAAAACACTGCCCGACATTAAATACGGTACAATGAAACAGTGCCCTACATTGAACAATGTACAATGAAACACAGCCCGACAGTAAATACGGTACAATGAAACAGTGCCCTACACTGAACAATGTAAAATTAAACAGAGCCCGACATTAAATACGGTACAGTGAAACAGTGCCCTACACTGAACAATGTAAAATTAAACAGAGCCCGACATTAAATACAGTACAATGAATCAGTGCCCTACACTGAACAATGTAAAATTAAACACAGCCCGACATTAAAGACAGTACAATGAAACAGTGCCCTACACTGAATAATGTAAAATTAAACAGAGCCCGACATTAAATACAGCACAATGAAACAATGCCCTACAGTGAACAATGTAAAGTTAAGCACAGCCCGACATTAAATACGGTAAAATGAAACAGTGCCCTACACTGAACAAGGTGTATTTAAACAGAGCCCGACATTAAATACGGTACAAGGAAACAGTGCCCTACACTGAACAAGGTAAAATTAAACAGAGCCCGACATTAAATACAGTACAATGAAACAGTGACCTACAGTAAACAAGGCAAAATTAAACAGAGCCCGACATTAAATACAGTACAATGAAAAAGTGCCCTACACTGAACAATGTAACATTAAACAGAGCGCGACATTAAATACGGGACAACGAAACAGTGCCCGACAGTGAACAAGGTAAAATTAAACAGAGCCCAACATTAAATACGGGACAATGAAACAGTGCCCTACAGTGAACAATTTTAGATTAAACAGAGCACGACATTAAATACAGTACAATGTAACAGTGTCCTCCACTGAGCAAGGTAAAATTAAACACAGCCCGACATTAAATACGGTACAATGAAACAGTGCCCTACAGTGAACAATGTACAATTAAACACAGCCCGACATTAAATACGGTACAATGAAACAGTGCCCTACACTGAACAAGGTAAAATTAAACACAGCCCGACATTAAATACGGTAAAATGAAACAGTGCCCTACACTGAACAATGTTAAATTAAACACAGCCCGGCATTAAATACAGTACAATGAAACAGTGACCTACAGTAAACAAGGCAAAATTAAACAGAGCCCGACATTAAAGACTGTACAATGAAACAGTGCCCTACACTGAATAATGTAAAATTAAACAGAGCCCGACATTAAATACGGGACAATGAAACAGTGCCCGACAGTGAACAAGGTAAAATTAAACAGAGCCCAACATTAAATACAGCACAATGAAACAATGCCCTACAGTGAACAATGTAAAGTTAAACACAGCCCGACATTAAATACGTTAAAATGAAACGGTGCCCTACACTGAACAAGGTAAAATTAAACAAAGCCCGACATTAAATACAGTACAATGTAACAGTGCCCTCCACTGAGGAAGGTAAAATTAAACACAGCCCGACATTAAATACGGTACAATGAAACAGTGACCTACAGTAAACAAGGCAAAATTAAACAGAGCCCGACATTAAATACAGTACAATGAAACAGTGCCCTACACTGAACAAGGTAAAATTAAACAGAGCCCAACATTAAATACAGTACAATGAAACAGTGGCCTACACTGAACAATGTAAAATTAAACACAGTCCGACATTAAATACAGTACAATGAAACAGTGACCTACACTGAACAATGTAACATTAAACAGAGCCCGACATTAAATACGGGACAATGAAACAGTGCCCGACAGTGAACAATGTAAAATTAAACAGAGCACGACATTAAATACAGTACACTGTAACAGTGCCGTCCATTGAGCAAGGTAAAATTAAACACAGCCCGACATTAAATACGGTACAATGAAACAGTGCCCTACACTGAACAAGGCACAATTAAACAGAGCCCGACATTAAATACGGTACAATGAAACAGTTCCCTACACTGAACAAGGTAAAATGAAACAGAGCCCGACATTAAGTACAGTAAAATGAAACAGTGCCCTACAGTGAACAATGTAAACTTAAACACAGCCCGACATTATATACAGTACAATGAAACAGTGCCCTACAGTGAACAATGTACAATTAAACACAGCCCGACATTAAATAAGGTACAATGAAACAGTGCCCTACAGTGAACAATGTACAATTAAACACAGCCCGACATTAAATAAGGTACAATGAAACAGTGCCCTACAGTGAACAATGTAAAATTAAACAGTGCCCGACATTAAATACGGTACAATGAAACAGTGCCCTACAGTGAACAATGTAAAATTAAACAGAGCCCGACATTAAATACAGTACAATGAAACAGTGCCCTACACTGAACTATGTAAAATTAAACAAAGCTCGACATTAAATACGGTACAATGAAACAGTGCCCGACACTGAACAAGGTAAAATTAAACAGAGCCCGACATTAAATACAGTAAAATGAAACACTGCCCCACAGTGAACAATGTACAATTAAACACAGCCCGACATTAAATAAAGTACAATGAAACAATGCCCTACAGTAAACAAGGTAAAATTAAACACAGCCCGACAATAAATACGGTACAGTGAAACAGTGCCCTACAGTAAACAAGGCCAAATTAAACAGAGCCCAACATTAAATACAGTACAATGAAACAGTGCCCTACACTGAATAATGTAACATTAAACAGAGCCCGACATTAAATAAGGGACAATGAAACTGTGCCCGACAGTGAACAAGGTAAAATTAAACAGAGCCCAACATTAAATACAGCACAATGAAACAATGCCCGACAGTGAAGAATGTAAAATTAAACACAGACCTACATTAAATACAGTACAATGAAACAGTTACCTCCAGTGAACAATGTAAAATTAAACATAGCCCGACATTAAATACGGTACAATGAAACAGTGCCCTACAGTGAACAATGTAAAATTAAACAGAGCACGACATTAAATACAGTACAATGAAACAGTGCCCTACACTGAACTTGGTAAAATTAAACAGAGCCCGACATTAAATACGGTACAATGTAACAGTGTCCTCCACTGAGCAAGGTAAAATTAAACACAGCCCGACATTAAATACGGTACAATGAAACAGTGCCCTACAGTGAACAATGTACAATTAAACACAGCCCGACATTAAATACGGTACAATGAAACAGTGCCCTACACTGAACAAGGTAAAATTAAACACAGCCCGACATTAAATACGGTAAAATGAAACAGTGCCCTACACTGAACAATGTTAAATTAAACACAGCCCGACATTAAAGACTGTACAATGAAACAGTGCCCTACAGTGAACAATGTAAAATAAAACACTGCCCGACATTAAATACGGTACAATGAAACAGTGCCCTACATTGAAAAATGTACAATGAAACACAGCCCGACAGTAAATACGGTACAATGAAACAGTGCCCTACACTGAACAATGTAAAATTAAACAGAGCCCGACATTAAATACGGTACAGTGAAACAGTGCCCTACACTGAACAATGTAAAATTAAACAGAGCCCGACATTAAATACAGTACAATGAATCAGTGCCCTACACTGAACAGTGTAAAATTAAACACAGCCCGACATTAAAGACAGTACAATGAAACAGTGCCCTACACTGAATAATGTAAAATTAAACAGAGCCCGACATTAAATACAGCACAATGAAACAATGCCCGACAGTGAACAATGTAACGTTAAACACAGCCCGACATTAAATACGGTAAAATGAAACAGTGCCCTACACTGAACAAGGTATATTTAAACAGAGCCCGACATTAAATACGGTACAAGGAAACAGTGCCCTACACTGAACAAGGTAAAATTAAACAGAGCCCGACATTAAATACAGTACAATGAAACAGTGACCTACTGTAAACAAGGCAAAATTAAACAGAGCCCGACATTAAATACAGTACAATGAAAAAGTGCCCTACACTGAACAATGTAACATTAAACAGAGCCCGACATTAAATAAGGGACAATGAAACAGTGCCCTACAGTGAACAATTTTAGATTAAACAGAGCACGACATTAAATACAGTACAATGTAACAGTGTCCTCCACTGAGCAAGGTAAAGTTAAACACAGCCCGACATTAAATACGGTACAATGAAACAGTGCCCTACAGTGAACAATGTACAATTAAACACAGCCCGACATTAAATACGGTACAATGAAACAGTGCCCTACACTGAACAAGGTAAAATTAAACACAGCCCGACATTAAATACGGTAAAATGAAACAGTGCCCTACACTGAACAATGTTAAATTAAACACAGCCCGGCATTAAATACAGTACAATGAAACAGTGACCTACAGTAAACAAGGCAAAATTAAACAGAGCCCGACATTAAAGACTGTACAATGAAACAGTGCCCTACACTGAATAATGTAAAATTAAACAGAGCCCGACATTAAAGACTGTACAATGAAACAGTGCCCTACACTGAATAATGTAAAATTAAACACAGCCCGACAGTAAATACGGTACAATGAAACAGTGCCCTACACTGAACAAGGTAAAATTAAACAGAGCCCGACATTAAAAAAGTTACAATGAAACAGTGCCCTACAGTGAACAATGTAAAATTAAACACAGCCCGACATTAAATACGGTACAATGAATCAGTGCCCTACCAGCAACAATGTAAAATTAAACAGAACCCGACATTAAATACGGTACAATGAAACAGTGCCCTACAGTGAACAACGTAAAATTAAACAGAGCCCGACGTTAAATACAGTACAATGAAACAGGGCCCTAATGTGAACAATGTAAAATAAAACAGAGCCCGACATTAAATACAGTACAATGAAACAGTGACCTACAGCAAACAACGCAAAATTAAACAGAGCCCGACATTAAATACAGTACAATGAAACAGTGCCCTACACTGAACAACGTAAACTTAAACACAGCCCGACATTAAATACGGTACAATGAATCAGTGCCCTACACTGAACAATGTAAAATTAAACACAGCCCGGTATTAAATACAGTACAATGAAACAGTGACCTACACTGAATAATATAAAATTAAACAGAGCCCGACATTAAATACGGGACAATGAAACAGTGCACAACAGTGAACAAGGTAAAATTAAACAGAGCCCGACATTAAATACAGTACAATGAAACAGTGCCCTACACTGAACAATGTAACATTAAACAGAGCCCAACATTAAATACGGTACAATGAAACAATGCCCTACAGTGAACAATGTAAAATTAAACAGAGCACGACATTAAATACAGTACAATGTAACAGTGCCCTCCACTGAGCAAGGTAAAATTAAAGACAGCCCGACATTAAATATGGTACAATGAAACAGTGCCCTACAGTGAACAATGTACAATTAAACACAGCCCGACATTAAATACGGTACAATGAAACAGTGCCCTACACTGATCAAGGTAAAATTAAACACAGCCCGACATTAAATACGGTAAAATGAAACAGTGCCCTACACTGAACAATGTACAATTAAACAGAGCCCGACATTAAATACGGTACAGTGAAACAGTGCCCTGCACTGAACTATGTAAAATTAAACACAGCCCGACATTAAATACAGTACAATGAAACAGTGCCCTACACTGAACAATGTACAATTAAACACAGCCCGACATTAAATACGGTACAATGAAACAGTGCCCTACACTGAACAAGGTAAAATTAAACACAGCCCGACATTAAATACGGTACAATGAATCAGTGCCCTACACTGAACAATGTAAAATTAAACAGAGCCCGACATTAAAGACTGTACAATGAAACAGTGCCCTACACTGAATAATGTAAAATTAAACAGAGCCCGACATTAAATACGGGACAATGAAAGAGTGCCCGAAAGTGAACAATGTAAAATTAAACAGAGCACGACATTAAATACAGTACAATGTAATAGTGCCCTCCACTGAGCAAGGTAAAATTAAACAGAGCACGACATTAAATACGGTACACTGAAACAGTGCCCTACACTGAGCAATGTAAAATTAAACATTGCCCGACATTAAATACGGTACAATGAAACAGTGCCCTACAGTGAACAATGTAAAATTAAACAGAGAACGACATTAAATACAGTACAATGTAACAGTGCCCTACACTGAGCAAGGTAAAATTAAACACAGCACGACATTAAATACAGTACAATGAAACAGTGACCTACAGTGAACAATGTAAAATTAAACATAGCCCGACATTAAATACGGTACAATGAAACAGTGCCCTACAGTGAACAATGTAAAATTAAACAGAGCACGACATTAAATACAGTACAATGTAACAGTGTCCTCCACTGAGCAAGGTAAAATTAAACACAGCCCGACATTAAATACGGTACATTGAAACAATGCCCGACAGTGAACAATGTACAATTAAACACAGCCCAACATTAAATACGGTACAATGAAACAGTGCCCTACAGTGAATAATGTACAATTAAACACAGCCCAACATTAAATACTAAACAGTGAAACAGTGCCCTACACTGAACAAGGTAAAATTAAACACAGCCCGACATTAAATACGTTACAATGAAACAGTGCCCTACACTGAACAATGTAAAATTAAACACAGCCCGACATTAAATACGGTACAATGAATCAGTGCCCTACACTGAACAAGGTAAAATTAAACAGAGCCCGACATTAAATACAGTACAATGTAACAGTGCCCTACAGTGAACAATGTACAATTAAACACAGCTCAACATTAAATACGGTACAGTGAAACAGTGCCCTACACTGAACAAGGTAAAATTAAACAGAGCCCGACATTAAATACGGTACAATGAAACAGTGCCCTACACTGAACAGGGTAAAATTAAACAGAGCCCGACATTAAATACGGTACAATGAAACAGTGCCCTACAGTGAACAATGTAAAATTAAACACAGCCCGACATTAAATACGGTACAATGAATCAGTGCCCTACCAGCAACAATGTAAAATTAAACAGAGCTAGACATTAAATACGGTACAATGAAACAGTGCCCTACAGTGAACCATGTACAATTAAACAGAGCCCGACATTAAATACAGTTCAATGAAACAGTGCCCTACAGTGAACAATGTAAAATTAAACAGAGCCCGACATTAAATACGGTACAATGAATCAGTGCCCTACACTGAACAATGTAAAATTAAACACAGCCCGACATTAAATACAGTAAAATGAAACAGTGCCCTACAAGCAACAAGGTAAAATTAAACAGAGCCCGACATTAAATACGGTAGAATGAAACAGTGCACTACACTGAACAATGTAAAATTAAACACAGCCCGACATTAAATAAGGTGCAATGAAACAGTGACCTACAGTGAACAATGTAAACATAAACACAGCCCGACATTAAATACGGTAAAATGAAACAGTGGCCTACACTGAACAAGGTAAAATTAAACAGAGCCCGACATTAAATACGGTACAATGAAACAGTGCCATACACTGAACAAGGTAAAATTAAACAGAGCCCGACATTAAATACAGTACAATGAAACAGTGCCCTCCACTGAACAATGTAAAATTAAACACAGCCCGGCATTAAATACAGTACAATGAACCAGTGACCTACAGTAAACAAGGCAAAATTATACAGAGCCCGACATTAAAGACAGTACAATGAAACAGTGCCCTACACTGAATAATGTAAAATTAAACAGAGCCCGACATTAAATACGGGACAATGAAACAGTGCCCAACACTGAACAAGGTAAAATTAAACACAGCCCGACATTAAATACGGTACAATGAAACAGTGACCTACAGTGAACAATGTAAACATAAACACAGCCCGACATTAAATACGGTAAAATGAAACAGTGGCCTACACTGAACAAGGTAAAATTAAACAGAGCCCGACATTAAATACGGTACAATGAAACAGTGCCATACACTGAACAAGGTAAAATTAAACAGAGCCCGACATTAAATACAGTACAATGAAACAGTGCCCTCCACTGAACAATGTAAAATTAAACACAGCCCGGCATTAAATACAGTACAATGAACCAGTGACCTACAGTAAACAAGGCAAAATTATACAGAGCCCGACATTAAAGACAGTACAATGAAACAGTGCCCTACACTGAATAATGTAAAATTAAACAGAGCCCGACATTAAATACGGGACAATGAAACAGTGCCCAACACTGAACAAGGTAAAATTAAACACAGCCCGACATTAAATACGGTACAATAAATCAGTGCCCTACACTGAACAACGTAAAATTAAACACAGCCCGGCATTAAATACAGTACAATGAAACAGTGACCTACAGTAAACAAGGCAAAATTAAACAGAGCCCGACATTAAAGACTGTACAATGAAACAGGGCCCTACACTGAATAATGTAAAATTAAACACAGCCCGACATTAAATACGGTAAAATGAAACAGTGCCCTGCACTGAACAAGGTAAAATTAAACAGAGCCCGACATTAAATACAGTACAATGAAACAGTGCCCTACAGTGAACAATGTACAATTAAACACAGCCCGACATTAAATACGGTACAATGAAACAGTGCCCCACAGTGAACAATGTACAATTAAACACAGCCCGACAGTAAATACGGTACAATGAAACAGTGCCCTACACTGAACAAGGTACAATTAAACACAGCCCGACAGTAAATACGGTACAATGAAACAGTGCCCTACACTGAACAAGGTAACATTAATCGGAGCCCGACATTAAATACGGTACAATGAAACAGTGCCCTACACTGAACAAGGTAAAATTAAACAGAGCCCGACATTAAATACGGTACAATGAATCAGTGCCCTACAGTGAACAATGTAAAATTAAACACAGCCCGACATTAAATACGGTACAATGAAACAGTGCCCTACAGTGAACAATGTAAAATTAAACACAGCCCGACATTAAATACGGTGCAATGAAACAGTGACCTACAGTGAACAAGGTAAAATTAAACAGAGCCCGACACTAAATACCGTACAATGAAACAGTGCCCTACACTGAACAATGTAAAATTAAACACAGCCCGACATTAAATACGGTACAATGAAACAGTGCACTACACTGAACAATGTAAAATTAAACACAGCCCGACATTAAATACGGTGCAATGAAACAGTGACCTACAGTGAACAAGGTAAAATTAAACAGAGCCCGACACTAAATACGGTACAATGAAACAGTGCCCTACAAGCAACAAGGTAAAATTAAACAGAGCCCGACATTAAAGACAGTACAATGAAACAGTGCCCTACACTGAATAATGTAAAATTAAACAGAGCCCGACATTAAATACGGTGCAATGAAACAGTGACCAACAGTGAATAATGTAAACTTAAACACAGCCCGACATTAAATACGGTAAAATGAAACAGTGCCCTACACTGAACAAGGTAAAATGAAACAGATCCCGACATTAAATACCGTACAATGAAACAGTGCCCTCCACTGAACAAGGTAAAATTAAACAGAGCCCGATATTAAATACAGTACAATGAAACAGTGACCTACAGTAAACAAGGCAAAATTAAACAGAGCCCGACATTAAATACAGTACAATGAAACAGTGCCCTACACTGAACAATGTAAACTTAAACGCAGCCCGACATTAAATACGGTACAATGAATCAGTGCCCTACACTGAACAATGTAAAATTAAACACAGCCCGGCATTAAATACAGGACAATGAAACAGTGACCTACAGTAAACAAGGCAAAATTAAACAGAGCCCGACATTAAAGACAGTACAATGAAACAGTGCCCTACACTGAATAATGTAAAATTAAACAGAGCCCGACATTAAATACGGGACAATGAAACAGTGCCCAACAGTGAACAAGGTAAAATTAAACAGAGCCCAACATTAAATACAGCACAATGAAACAATGCCCTCCAGTGAACAATGTAAAGTTAAACACAGCCCGACATTAAATACGTTACAATGAATCAATGCCCTACCAGCAACAATGTAAAATTAAACAGAGCCCGACATTAAATACGGTAATATGAAACAGTGCCCTACACTGAACAAGGTAAAATTAAACACAGGCCGACATTAAATACGGTAGAATGAAACAGTGCCCTACACTGAACAAGGTAAAATTAAACAGAGCCCGACATTAAATACGGTACAATGAAATAGTGCCCTACAGTGAACAATGTAAAATTAAACACAGCCCGACATTAAATACGGTACAATGAAACAGTGCACTACACTGAACAATGTAAAATTAAGCACAGCCCGACATTAAATACGGTACAATGAAACAGTGCACTACACTGAACAATGTAAAATTAAACACAGCCCGACATTAAATACAGCACAATGAAACAGTGCCCTACAGTGAACAAGGTAAAATTAAACAGAGCCCGACACTAAATACGGTACAATGAAACAGTGCCCTACAAGCAACAAAGTAAAATTAAACAGAGCCCGACATTAAAGACAGTACAATGAAACAGTGCCCTACACTGAATAATGTAAAATTAAACAGAGCCCGACATTAAATACGGTGCAATGAAACAGTGACCTACAGTGAATAATGTAAACTTAAACACAGCCCGACATTAAATACGGTAAAATGAAACAGTGCCCTACACTGAACAAGGTAAAATTAAACAGAGCCCGACATTAAATACGGTACAATGAAACAGTGCCCTACACTGAACAAGGTAAAATTAAACAGAGTCCGACATTAAATACAGTACAATGAAACAGTGACCTACAGTAAACAAGGCAAAATTAAACAGAGCCCGACATTAAATACAGTACAATGAAACAGTACCCTACACTGAACAATGTAAACTTAAACGCAGCCCGACATTAAATACGGTACAATGAATCAGTGCCCTACACTGAACAATGTAAAATTAAACACAGCCCAGCATTAAATACAGGACAATGAAACAGTGACCTACAGTAAACAAGGCAAAATTAAACAGAGCCCGATATTAAAGACAGTACAATGAAACAGTGCCCTACACTGAATAATGTAAAATTAAACAGAGCCCGACATTAAATACGGGACAATGAAACAGTGCCCAACAGTGAACAAGGTAAAATTAAACAGAGCCCGACATTAAATACGGTACAATGAAACAATGCACTGCAGTGAACAATGTAAAATTAAACAGAGCCCGACATTAAATACGGTAATATGAAACAGTGCCCTACACTGAACAAGGTAAAATTAAACACTGCCCGACATTAAAAACGGTGCAATGAAACAGTGCCCTACACTGAACAATGTAAAATTAAACACCCCCGACATTAAATACGGTACAATGAAACAGTGCCCTACACTGAACAAGGTAAAATTAAACAGAGCCCGACATTAAATACAGTACAATGAAACAGTGCCCTACAGTGAACAATGTACAATTAAACACAGCCCGACATTAAATACGGTACAATGAAACAGTGCCCTACAGTGAACAATGTACATTTAAACACAACCCGACAGTAAATACGGTACAGTGAAACAGTGCCCTACACTGAACAAGGTAAAATTAAACAGAGCCCGACATTAAATACGGTACAATGAAACAGTGCCCTACACTGAACAAGGTAAAATTAAACAGAGCCCGACATTAAATACAGTACAATGAAACAGTGCCCTACAGTGAACAATGTACAATTAAACACAGCCCGACATTAAATACGGTACAATGAATCAGTGCCCTACACTGAACAATGTAAAATTAAACACAGCCCGGCATTAAATACAGTACAATGAAACAGTGACCTACAGTAAACAAGGCAAAATTAAACAGAGCCCGACATTAAAGACTGTACAATGAAACAGGGCCCTACACTGAATAATGTAAAATTAAACAGAGCCCGACATTAATTACGGGACAATGAAACATTGCCCGACAGTGAACAAGGTAAAATTAAACACAGCCCAACATTAAATACAGCACAATGAAACAATGCCCTACAGTGAACAATGTAAAGTTAAACACAGCCCGACATTAAATACGGTAAAATGAAACAGTGCCCTACACTGAACAAGGTAAAATTAAACACAGCCCGACATTAAATACAGTACAATGAAACAGTGCCCTAGACTGAACAAGGTAAAATTAAACAGAGCCCGACATTAAATACGGTACAATGAAACAGTGCCCTACACTGAACAATGTAAAATTAAACATAGCCCGACATTAAATACGGTACAATGAAACAGTGCCCTACAGTGAACAATGTAAAATTAAACAGAGAACGACATTAAATACAGTACAATGTAACAGTGCCCTACACTGAGCAAGGTAAAATTAAACACAGCCCGACATTAAATACAGTACAATGAAACAGTGACCTACAGTGAACAATGTAAAATTAAACATAGCCCGACATTAAATACGGTACAATGAAACAGTGCCCTACAGTGAACAATGTAAAATTAAACAGAGCACGACATTAAATACAGTACAATGTAACAGTGCCCTCCACTGAGCAAGGTAAAATTAAACACAGCCCGACATTAAATACGGTACAATGAAACAGTGCCCTACAGTGAACAATGTACAATTAAACACAGCCCAACATTAAATACGGTACAATGAAACAGTGCCCTACAGTGAACAATGTACAATTAAACACAGCCCAACATTAAATACGGTACAGTGAAACAGTGCCCTACACTGAACAAGGTAAAATTAAACACAGCCCGACATTAAATACGTTACAATGAAACAGTGCCCTACACTGAACAATGTAAAATTAAACACAGCCCGACATTAAATACGGTACAATGAAACAGTGCCCTACACTGAACAATGTAAAATTAAACACAGCCCGACATTAAATACGGTACAATGAAACAGTGCCCTACACTGAACAAGGTAAAATTAAACAGAGCCCGACATTAAATACAGTACAATGAAACATTGCCCTACAGTGAACAATTTACAATTAAACACAGCCCAACATTAAATACGGTACAGTGAAACAGTGCCCTACACTGAACAAGGTAAAATTAAACACAGCCCGACATTAAATACGTTACAATGAAACAGTGCCCTACACGGAACAATGTAAAATTAAACACAGCCCGACATTAAATACGGTACAATGAAACAGTGTCCTACACTGAACAAGGTAAAATTAAACAGAGCCCGACATTAAATACGGTACAATGAAACAGTGCCCTACACTGAACAAGGTAAAATTAAACAGAGCCCGACATTAAATACAGTACAATGAAACAGTGCCCTACAGTGAACAATGTACAATTAAACACATCACGATATTAAATACAGTACAATAAAACAGTGCCCTACACTGAACAATGTAAACTTAAACACAGCCCGACATTAAATACGGTACAATGAATCAGTGCCCTACACTGAACAATGCAAAATTAAACACAGCCCGGCATTAAATACAGTCCAATGAAACAGTGACCTACAGTAAACAAGGCAAAATTAAACAGAGCCCGACATTAAAGACAGTACAATAAAACAGTGCCCTACACTGAACAATGTAAACTTAAACACAGCCCGACATTAAATACGGTACAATGAAACAGTGCCCTACACTGAATAATGTAAAATTAAACAGAGCCCGACATTAAATACGGGACAATGAAACAGTGCCCAACAGTGAACAATGTAAAATTAAACAGAGCCCAACATTAAATACAGCACAATGAAACAATGCCCTACAGTGAACAATGTAAAGTTAAACACAGCCCGACATTAAATACGGTAAAATGAAACACTGCCCTACACTAAACAAGGTAAAATTAAACAGAGCCCGACATTAAATACGGGACAACGAAACAGTGCCCGACAGTGAACAAGGTAAAATTAGACAGAGCCCAACATTAAATACGGTACAATGAAACAGTGCCCTACAGTGAACAATGTAAAATTTAGCAGAGCACGACATTAAATACAGTACAATGAAACAGTGCCCTACAGTGAACAATGTAAAGTTAAACACAGCCCGACATTAAATACGGTAAAATGAAACACTGCCCTACACTAAACAAGGTAAAATTAAACACAGCCCGACATTAAATACAGTACAATGAAACAGTGCCCTAGACTGAACAAGGTAAAATTAAACAGAGCCCGACATTAAATACGGTACAATGAAACAGTGCCCTACACTGAACAATGTAAAATTAAACATAGCCCGACATTAAATACGGTACAATGAAACAGTGCCCTACAGTGAACAATGTAAAATTAAACAGAGAACGACATTAAATACAGTACAATGTAACAGTGCCCTACACTGAGCAAGGTAAAATTAAACACAGCCCGACATTAAATACAGTACAATGAAACAGTGACCTACAGTGAACAATGTAAAATTAAACATAGCCCGACATTAAATACGGTACAATGAAACAGTGCCCTACAGTGAACAATGTAAAATTAAACAGAGCACGACATTAAATACAGTACAATGTAACAGTGCCCTCCACTGAGCAAGGTAAAATTAAACACAGCCCGACATTAAATACGGTACAATGAAACAGTGCCCTACAGTGAACAATGTACAATTAAACACAGCCCAACATTAAATACGGTACAATGAAACAGTGCCCTACAGTGAACAATGTACAATTAAACACAGCCCAACATTAAATACGGTACAGTGAAACAGTGCCCTACACTGAACAAGGTAAAATTAAACACAGCCCGACATTAAATACGTTACAATGAAACAGTGCCCTACACTGAACAATGTAAAATTAAACACAGCCCGACATTAAATACGGTACAATGAAACAGTGCCCTACACTGAACAATGTAAAATTAAACACAGCCCGACATTAAATACGGTACAATGAAACAGTGCCCTACACTGAACAAGGTAAAATTAAACAGAGCCCGACATTAAATACAGTACAATGAAACATTGCCCTACAGTGAACAATTTACAATTAAACACAGCCCAACATTAAATACGGTACAGTGAAACAGTGCCCTACACTGAACAAGGTAAAATTAAACACAGCTCGACATTAAATACGTTACAATGAAACAGTGCCCTACACGGAACAATGTAAAATTAAACACAGCCCGACATTAAATACGGTACAATGAAACAGTGTCCTACACTGAACAAGGTAAAATTAAACAGAGCCCGACATTAAATACAGTACAATGAAACAGTGCCCTACAGTGAACAATGTACAATTAAACACATCACGATATTAAATACAGTACAATAAAACAGTGCCCTACACTGAACAATGTAAACTTAAACACAGCCCGACATTAAATACGGGACAATGAAACAGTGCCCTACACTGAATAATGTAAAATTAAACAGAGCCCGACATTAAATACGGGACAATGAAACAGTGCCCAACAGTGAACAATGTAAAATTAAACAGAGCCCAACATTAAATACAGCACAATGAAACAATGCCCTACAGTGAACAATGTACAATTAAACACAGCCCAACATTAAATACGGTACAGTGAAACAGTGCCCTACACTGAACAAGGTAAAATTAAACACAGCCCGACATTAAATACGTTACAATGAAACAGTGCCCTACACTGAACAATGTAAAATTAAACACAGCCCGACATTAAATACGGTACAATGAAACAGTGCCCTACACTGAACAATGTAAAATTAAACACAGCCCGACATTAAATACGGTACAATGAAACAGTGCCCTACACTGAACAAGGTAAAATTAAACAGAGCCCGACATTAAATACAGTACAATGAAACATTGCCCTACAGTGAACAATTTACAATTAAACACAGCCCAACATTAAATACGGTACAGTGAAACAGTGCCCTACACTGAACAAGGTAAAATTAAACACAGCCCGACATTAAATACGTTACAATGAAACAGTGCCCTACACGGAACAATGTAAAATTAAACACAGCCCGACATTAAATACGGTACAATGAAACAGTGCCCTACACTGAACAAGGTAAAATTAAACAGAGCCCGACATTAAATACGGTACAATGAAACAGTGCCCTACACTGAACAAGGTAAAATTAAACAGAGCCCGACATTAAATACAGTACAATGAAACAGTGCCCTACAGTGAACAATGTACAATTAAACACAGCCCGATATTAAATACAGTACAATAAAACAGTGCCCTACACTGAACAATGTAAACTTAAACACAGCCCGACATTAAATACGGTACAATGAATCAGTGCCCTACACTGAACAATGCAAAATTAAACACAGCCCGGCATTAAATACAGTCCAATGAAACAGTGACCTACAGTAAACAAGGCAAAATTAAACAGAGCCCGACATTAAAGACAGTACAATGAAACAGTGACCAACAGTGAACAAGGTAAAATTAAACAGAGCCCGACATTAAATACGGGACAACGAAACAGTGCCCGACAGTGAACAAGGTAAAATTAGACAGAGCCCAACATTAAATACGGTACAATGAAACAGTGCCCTACAGTGAACAATGTAAAATTTAGCAGAGCACGACATTAAATACAGTACAATGAAACAGTGCCCTACAGTGAACAATGTACAATTAAACACAGCCCGACATTAAATACGGTACAATGAAACAGTGCCCTACACTGAACAAGGTAAAATTAAACACAGCCCGACATTAAATACAGTACAATGTAACAGTGCCCTCCACTGAGCAAGGTAAAATTAAACAGAGCACGACATTAAATACGGTACACTGAAACAGTGCCCTACACTGAGCAATGTAAAATTAAACATAGCCCGACATTAAATACGGTACAATGAAACAGTGCCCGACAGTGAACAATGTAAAATTAAACAGAGAACGACATTAAATACAGTACAATGAAACAGTCCCCTACAGTGAGCAATGTACAATTAAACACAGCCCGACATTAAATACGGTACAATGAATCAGTGCCCTACCAACAACAATGTAAAATTAAACAGAGCTAGACATTAAATACGGTACAATGAAACAGTGCCCTACAGTGAACAATGTATAATTAAACAGAGCCCGACATTAAATACGGTACAATGAATCAGTGCCCTACACTGAACAATGTAAAATTAAACACTGCCCGACATTAAAAACGGTACAATGAAACAGTGCCCTACAAGCAACAAGGTAAAATTAAACAGAGCCCGACATTAAATACGGTAGAATGAAACAGTGCACTACACTGAACAATGTAAAATTAAACACAGCCCGACATTAAATACGGTGCAATGAAACAGTGCCCTCCACTGAACAATGTAAATTTAAACACAGCCCGACATTAAACACGGTACAATGAATCAGTGTCCAACATTGAACAATGTAAAGTTAAACACAGCCCGACATTAAATACGGTAAAATGAAACAGTGCCCTACACTGAACAAGGTAAAATTAAACACAGCCCGACATTAAATACAGTACAATGAAACAGTGCCCTACACTGAACAAGGTAAAATTAAACAGAGCCCGACATTAAATACGGTACAATGAAACAGTGCCCTACACTGAACAATGTAAAATTAAACATAGCCCGACATTAAATACGGTACAATGAAACAGTGCCCTACAGTGAACAATGTAAAATTAAACAGAGCACGACATTAAATACAGTATAATGTAACAGTGCCCTCCACTGAGCAAGGTAAAATTAAACACAGCCCGACATTAAATACGGTACAATGAAACAGTGCCCTACAGTGAACAATGTACAATTAAACACAGCCCAACATTAAATACGGTACAATGAAACAGTGCCCTACAGTGAACAATGTACAATTAAACACAGCCCAACATTAAATACGGTACAGTGAAACAGTGCCCTACACTGAACAAGGTAAAATTAAACACAGCCCGACATTAAATACGTTACAATGAAACAGTGCCCTACACGGAACAATGTAAAATTAAACACAGCCCGACATTAAATACGGTACAATGAAACAGTGCCCGACACTGAACAAGGTAAAATTAAACAGAGCCCGACATTAAATACGGTACAATGAAACAGTGCCCTACACTGAACAAGGTAAAATTAAACAGAGCCCGACATTAAATACAGTACAATGAAACAGTGCCCTACAGTGAACAATGTACAATTAAACACAGCCCGACATTAAATACGGTACAATGAAACAGTGCCCCACAGTGAACAATGTACAATTAAACACAGCCCTTCATTAAATACGTTACAATGAAACAGTGCCCTACACTGAACAATGTAAAATTAAACACAGCCCGACATTAAATACGGTACAATGAAACAGTGCCCTACACTGAACAAGGTAAAATTAAACAGAGCCCGACATTAAATACGGTACAATGAAACAGTGCCCTACACTGAACAAGGTAAAATTAAACAGAGCCCGACATTAAATACAGTACAATGAAACAGTGACCTACAGTAAACAAGGCAAAATTAAACAGAGCCCGACATTAAATACGGTACAATGAAACAGTGCCCTACAGTGAACAATGTACAATTAAACACAGCCCGACAGTAAATACGGTACAATGAAACAGTGCCCTACACTGAACAAGGTACAATTAAACACAGCCCGACAGTAAATACGGTACAATGAAACAGTGCCCTACACTGAACAAGGTAACATTAAACGGAGCCCGACATTAAATACGGTACAATGAAACAGTGCCCTACACTGAACAAGGTAAAATTAAACAGAGCCCGACATTAAATACGGTACAATGAAACAGTGCCCTACAGTGAACAATGTAAAATTAAACACAGCCCGACATTAAATACGGTGCAATGAAACAGTGACCTACAGTGAACCATGTAAAATTAAACAGAGCCCGACATTAAATACGGTACAATGAAACAGTGCCCTACAAGCAACAAGGTAAAATTAAACAGAGCCCGACATTAAAGACAGTACAATGAAACAGTGCCCTACACTGAATAATGTAAAATTAAACAGAGCCCGACATTAAATACGGTGCAATGAAACAGTGACCAACAGTGAATAATGTAAACTTAAACACAGCCCGACATTAAATACGGTAAAATGAAACAGTGCCCTACACTGAACAATGTAAACTTAAACGCAGCCCGACATTAAATACGGTACAATGAATCAGTGCCCTACACTGAACAATGTAAAATTAAACACAGACCGGCATTAAATACAGTACAATGAAACAGTGCCCTACACTGAATAATGTAAAATTAAACAGAGTCCGACATTAAATACGGGACAATGAAACAGTGCTCAACAGTGAACAAGGTAAAATTAAACAGAGCCCAACATTAAATACAGCACAATGAAACAATGCCCTACAGTGAACAATGTAAAGTTAAACACAGCCCGACATTAAATACGGTACAATGAATCAGTGCCCTACCAGCAACAATGTAAAATTAAACAGAGCCCGACATTAAATACGGTAATATGAAACAGTGCCCTACACTGAACAAGGTAAAATTAAACACAGGCCGACATTAAATACGGTACAATGAAACAGTGCCCTACACTGAACAAGGTAAAATTAAACAGAGCCCGACATTAAATACGGTACATTGCAACAGTGCCCTACAGTGAACAATGTAAAATTAAACACAGCCCGACATTAAATACGGTACAATGAAACAGTGCACTACACTGAACAATGTAAAATTAAACACAGCCCGACATTAAATACGGTGCAATGAAACAGTTACCTACAGTGAACAAGGTAAAATTAAACAGAGCCCGACACTAAATACGGTACAATGAAACAGTGCCCGACAAGCAACAAGGTAAAATTAAACAGAGCCCGACATTAAAGACAGTACAATGAAACAGTGCCCTACACTGAATAATGTAAACTTAAACGCAGCCCGTCATTAAATACGGTGCAATGAAACAGTTACCTACAGTGAACAAGGTAAAATTAAACAGAGTCCCACATGAAATACAGTACAATGAAACAGTGACCGACAGTAAACAAGGCAAAATTAAACAGAGCCCGACATTAAATACAGTACAATGAAACAGTACCCTACACTGAACAATGTAAACTTAAACGCAGCCAGACATTAAATACGGTACAATGAATCAGTGCCCTACACTGAACAATGTAAAATTAAACACAGCCCGGCATTAAATACAGGACAATGAAACAGTGACCTACAGTAAACAAGGCAAAATTAAACAGAGCCCGATATTAAAGACAGTACAATGAAACAGTGCCCTACACTGAATAATGTAAAATTAAACAGAGCCCGACATTAAATACGGGACAATGAAACAGTGCACAACAGTGAACAAGGTAAAATTAAACAGAGCCCGACATTAAATACGGTACAATGAAACAATGCCCTGCAGTGAACAATGTAAAGTTAAACACAGCCCGACATTAAATACGGTAAAATGAATCAGTGCCCTACACTGAACAAGGTAAAATTAAACAGAGCCCGACATTAAATACGGTAATATGAAACAGTGCCCTACACTGAACAATGTAAAATTAAACACCCCCGACATTAAATACGGTACAATGAAACAGTGCCCTACACTGAACAAGGTAAAATTAAACAGAGCCCGACATTAAATACAGTACAATGAAACAGTGCCCTACAGTGAACAATGTACAATTAAACACAGCCCGACATTAAATACGGCACAATGAAACAGTGCCCTACAGTGAACAATGTACATTTAAACACAACCCGACAGTAAATACGGTACAGTGAAACAGTGCCCTACACTGAACAAGGTAAAATTAAACACAGGCCGACATTAAATACGGTACAATGAAACAGTGCCCTACACTGAACAAGGTCAAATTAAACAGAGCCCGACATTAAATACGGTACAATGCAACAGTGCCCTACAGTGAACAATGTAAAATTAAACACAGCCCGACATTAAATACGGTACAATGAAACAGTGCACTACACTGAACAATGTAAAATTAAACACAGCCCGACATTAAATACGGTGCAATGAAACAGTTACCTACAGTGAACAAGGTAAAATTAAACAGAGCCCGACACTAAATACGGTACAATGAAACAGTGCCCGACAAGCAACAAGGTAAAATTAAACAGAGCCCGACATTAAAGACAGTACAATGAAACAGTGCCCTACACTGAATAATGTAAAATTAAACAGAGCCCGACATTAAATACGGTGCAATGAAACAGTGACCTACAGTGAATAATGTAAACTTAAACACAGCCCGACATTAAATACGGTAAAATGAAACAGTGCCCTACACTGAACAAGGTAAAATTAAACAGAGCCCGACATTAAATACGGTACAATGAAACAGTGCCCTACACTGAACAAGGTAAAATTAAACAGAGTCCGACATTAAACACAGTACAATGAAACAGTGACCTACAGTAAACAAGGCAAAATTAAACAGAGCCCGACATTAAATACAGTACAATGAAACAGTACCCTACACTGAACAATGTAAACTTAAACGCAGCCCGACATTAAATACGGTACAATGAATCAGTGCCCTACACTGAACAATGTAAAATTATACACAGCCCGGCATTGAATACAGGACAATGAAACAGTGACCTACAGTAAACAAGGCAAAATTAAACAGAGCCCGATATTAAAGACAGTACAATGAAACAGTGCCCTACACTGAATAATGTAAAATTAAACAGAGCCCGACATTAAGTACGGGACAATGAAACAGTGCCCAACAGTGAACAAGGTAAAATTAAACAGAGCCCGACATTAAATACGGTACAATGAAACAATGCCCTGCAGTGAACAATGTAAAGTTAAACACAGCCCGACATTAAATACGGTAAAATGAATCAGTGCCCTACACTGAACAAGGTAAAATTAAACAGAGCCCGACATTAAATACGGTAATATGAAACAGTGCCCTACACTGAACAAGGTAAAATAAAACACTGCCCGACATTAAAAACGGTACAATGAAACAGTGCCCTACACTGAACAATGTAAAATTAAACACCCCCGACATTAAATACGGTACAATGAAACAGTGCCCTACACTGAACAAGGTAAAATTAAACAGAGCCCGACATTAAATACAGTACAATGAAACAGTGACCTACAGTAAACAAGGCAAAATTAAACAGAGCCCGACATTAAATACGGTACAATGAAACAGTGCCCTACAGTGAACAATGTACAATTAAACACAGCCCGACAGTAAGTACGGTACAATGAAACAGTGCCCTACACTGAACAAGGTAAAATTAAACAGAGCCCGACATTAAATACGGTACAATGAAACAGTGCCCTACACTGAACAAGGTAAAATTAAACAGAGCCCGACATTAAATACAGTACAATGAAACAGTGCCCTACACTGAACAATGTAAAATTAAACAGAGCCCGACATTAAATACGGTACAATGTAAAAGTGCCCTACAGTGAACAATGTAAAATTAAACACAGCCCGACATTAAATACGGTACAATGAATCAGTGCCCTACAGTGAACAACGTAAAATTAAACAGAGCCCGACATTAAATACAGTACAATGAAACAGGGCCCTAATGTGAACAATGTAAAATAAAACAGAGCCCGACATTAAATACGGTACAATGAAACAGTGCCCTACAGTGAACAATGTAAAATTAATCAGAGCCCGACATTAAATACGGTACAATGAATCAGTGCCCTACACAGAACAATGTAAAATTAAACACAGCCCGACATTAAATACAGTAAAATGAAACAGTGCCCTACAGTGAACAAGGTAAAATTAAACAGAGACCGACATTAAATACAGTGCAATGAAACAGTGCCCTACAGTGAACAATGTACAATTAAACACAGCCCGACATTAAATACGGTGCAATGAAACAGTGACCTACAGTGAACAAGGTAAAATTAAACAGAGCCCGACATTAAATACGGTACAATGAAACAGTGCCCTACAGTGAACAATTTACAATTAAACACAGCCCGACATTAAATACGGTACAATGAAACAGTGCCCTACAAGCAACAAGGTAAAATTATACAGAGCCCGACATTAAATACAGTACAATGAAACAGTGACCTACAGTGAACAATGTAAAATTAAACATAGCCCGACATTAAATACGGTACAGTGAAACAGTGCCCTACACTGAACAATGTAAACTTAAACACAGCCCGACATTAAATACGGTACAATGAATCAGTGCCCTACAAGCAACAAGGTAAAATTATACAGAGCCCGACATTAAATACAGTACAATGAAACAGTGACCTACAGTGAACAATGTAAAATTAAACACAGCCCGACATTAAATACGGTACAATGAAACAGTGCCCTACAAGCAACAAGGTAAAATTATACAGAGCCCGACATTAAATACAGTACAATGAAACAGTGACCTACAGTGAACAATGTAAAATTAAACATAGCCCGACATTAAATACGGTACAGTGAAACAGTGCCCAACACTGAACAATGTAAACTTAAACACAGCCCGACATTAAATACGGTACAATGAATCAGTGCCCTACACTGAACAATGTAAAATTAAACACAGCCCGGCATTAAATACAGTACAATGAAACAGTGACCTACAGTAAACAAGCCAAAATTAAACAGAGCCCGACATTAAAGACAGTACAATGAAACAGTGCCCTACACTGAATAATGTAAAATTAAACAGAGCCCGACATTAAATACGGGACAATGAAAAAGTGCCCGACAGTGAACAAGGTAAAATTAAACAGAGCCCAGCATTAAATACAGCACAATGAAACAATGCCCTACAGTGAACAATGTAAAGTTAAACACAGCCCGACATTAAATACGGTAAAATGAAACAGTGCCCTACACTGAACAAGGTAAAATTAAGCAGAGCCCGACATTAAATATGGTACAATGAAACAGTGCCCTACACTGAATAAGGTAAAATTAAACAGAGCCCGACATTAAATACAGTACAATGAAACAGTGACCTACAGTAAACAAGGCAAAATTAAACAGAGCCCGACATTAAATACAGTACAATGAAACAGTGCCCTACACTGAACAATGTAACATTAAACAGAGCCCGACATTAAATACGGGACAACGAAACAGTGCCCGACAGTGAACAAGGTAAAATTAAACAGAGTCCAACATTAAATACAGCACAATGAAACAGTGCCCTACACTGAACAAGGTAAAATTAAACAGAGCCCGACATTAAATACGGTACAACGAAACAGTGCCCTACACTGAACAAGGTAAAATTAAACAGAGCCCGACATTAAATACAGTACAATGAAACAGTGACCTACAGTAAACAAGGCAAAATTAAACAGAGCCCGACATTAAATACAGTACAATGAAACAGTGCCCTACAGTGAACAATGTACAATTAAACACAGCCCGACATTAAATACGGTACAATGAAACAGTGCCCTACACTGAACAAAGTAAAATTAAACAGAGCCCGACATTAAATACAGTAAAATGAAACAGTGCCCTACGTGAACAATGTACAATTAAACACAGCCCGACATTAAATACGGTACAATGAAACAGTGCCCTACAGTGAACAATGTACAATTAAACACAGCCCGAGAGTAAGTACGGTACAATGAAACAGTGCCCTACACTGAACAAGGTAAAATTAAACAGAGCCCGACATTAAATACGGTACAATGAAACAGTGCCCTACACTGAACAAGGAAAAATTAAACAGAGCCCGACATTAAATACAGTACAATGAAACAGTGCCCTACAGTGAACAATGTACAATTAAACACAGCCCGACATTAAATACGGTACAATGAAACAGTGCCCTACAGTGAACAATGTACAATTAAACACAGCCCGACGGTAAGTACGGTACAATGAAACAGTGCCCTACACTGAACAAGGTAAAATTAAACAGAGCCCGACATTAAATACGGTACAATGAAACAGTGCCCTACACTGAACAAGGTAAAATTAAACAGAGCCCGACATTAAATACGGTACAATGAAACAGTGCCCTACACTGAACAAGGTAAAATTAAACAGAGACCGACATTAAATACAGTGCAATGAAACAGTGCCCTACAGTGAACAATGTACAATTAAACACAGCCCGACATTAAATACGGTGCAATGAAACAGTGACCTACAGTGAACAAGGTAAAATTAAACAGAGCCCGACATTAAATACGGTACAATGAAACAGTGCCCTACAGTGAACAATGTACAATTAAACACAGCCCGACATTAAATACGGTACAATGAAACAGTGCCCTACAAGCAACAAGGTAAAATTATACAGAGCCCGACATTAAATACAGTACAATGAAACAGTGACCTACAGTGAACAATGTAAAATTAAACATAGCCCGACATTAAATACGGTACAGTGAAACAGTGCCCTACACTGAACAATGTAAACTTAAACACAGCCCGACATTAAATACGGTACAATGAATCAGTGCCCTACAAGCAACAAGGTAAAATTATACAGAGCCCGACATTAAATACAGTACAATGAAACAGTGACCTACAGTAAACAAGGCAAAATTAAACAGAGCCCGACATTAAAGACAGTACAATGAAACAGTGCCCTACACTGAATAATGTAAAATTAAACAGAGCCCGACATTAAATACGGGACAATGAAAAAGTGCCCGACAGTGAACAAGGTAAAATTAAACAGAGCCCAGCATTAAATACAGCACAATGAAACAATGCCCTACAGTGAACAATGTAAAGTTAAACACAGCCCGACATTAAATACGGTAAAATGAAACAGTGCCCTACACTGAACAAGGTAAAATTAAACAGAGCCCGACATTAAATATGGTACAATGAAACAGTGCCCTACACTGAATAAGGTAAAATTAAACAGAGCCCGACATTAAATACAGTACAATGAAACAGTGACCTACAGTAAACAAGGCAAAATTAAACAGAGCCCGACATTAAATACAGTACAATGAAACAGTGCCCTACACTGAACAATGTAACATTAAACAGAGCCCGACATTAAATACGGTACAATGAAACAGTGCCCTACACTGAACAAGGTAAAATTAAACAGAGCCCGACATTAAATACGGTACAATGAAACAGTGCCCTACACTGAACAATGTAAAATTAAACAGAGCCCGACATTAAATACGGTACAATGTAAAAGTGCCCTACAGTGAACAATGTAAAATTAAACACAGCCCGACATTAAATACGGTACAATGAATCAGTGCCCTACAGTGAACAACGTAAAATTAAACAGAGCCCGACATTAAATACAGTACAATGAAACAGGGCCCTAATGTGAACAATGTAAAATAAAACAGAGCCCGACATTAAATACGGTACAATGAAACAGTGCCCTACAGTGAACAATGTAAAATTAATCAGAGCCCGACATTAAATACGGTACAATGAATCAGTGCCCTACACTGAACAATGTAAAATTAAACACAGCCCGACATTAAATACAGTAAAATGAAACAGTGCCCTACAGTGAACAAGGTAAAATTAAACAGAGACCGACATTAAATACAGTGCAATGAAACAGTGCCCTACAGTGAACAATGTACAATTAAACACAGCCCGACATTAAATACGGTGCAATGAAACAGTGACCTACAGTGAACAAGGTAAAATTAAACAGAGCCCGACATTAAATACGGTACAATGAAACAGTGCCCTACAGTGAACAATGTACAATTAAACACAGCCCGACATTAAATACGGTACAATGAAACAGTGCCCTACAAGCAACAAGGTAAAATTATACAGAGCCCGACATTAAATACAGTACAATGAAACAGTGACCTACAGTGAACAATGTAAAATTAAACATAGCCCGACATTAAATACGGTACAGTGAAACAGTGCCCTACACTGAACAATGTAAACTTAAACACAGCCCGACATTAAATACGGTACAATGAATCAGTGCCCTACAAGCAACAAGGTAAAATTATACAGAGCCCGACATTAAATACAGTACAATGAAACAGTGACCTACAGTGAACAATGTAAAATTAAACACAGCCCGACATTAAATACGGTACAATGAAACAGTGCCCTACAAGCAACAAGGTAAAATTATACAGAGCCCGACATTAAATACAGTACAATGAAACAGTGGCCTACAGTGAACAATGTAAAATTAAACATAGCCCGACATTAAATACGGTACAGTGAAACAGTGCCCTACACTGAACAATGTAAACTTAAACACAGCCCGACATTAAATACGGTACAATGAATCAGTGCCCTACACTGAACAATGTAAAATTAAACACAGCCCGGCATTAAATACAGTACAATGAAACAGTGACCTACAGTAAACAAGGCAAAATTAAACAGAGCCCGACATTAAAGACAGTACAATGAAACAGTGCCCTACACTGAATAATGTAAAATTAAACAGAGCCCGACATTAAATACGGGACAATGAAAAAGTGCCCGACAGTGAACAAGGTAAAATTAAACAGAGCCCAGCATTAAATACAGCACAATGAAACAATGCCCTACAGTGAACAATGTAAAGTTAAACACAGCCCGACATTACATACGGTAAAATGAAACAGTGCCCTACACTGAACAAGGTAAAATTAAGCAGAGCCCGACATTAAATATGGTACAATGAAACAGTGCCCTACACTGAATAAGGTAAAATTAAACAGAGCCTGACATTAAATACAGTACAATGAAACAGTGACCTACAGTAAACAAGGCAAAATTAAACAGAGCCCGACATTAAATACAGTACAATGAAACAGTGCCCTACACTGAACAATGTAACATTAAACAGAGCCCGACATTAAATACGGGACAACGAAACAGTGCCCGACAGTGAACAAGGTAAAATTAAACAGAGTCCAACATTAAATACAGCACAATGAAACAGTGCCCTACACTGAACAAGGTAAAATTAAACAGAGCCCGACATTAAATACGGTACAACGAAACAGTGCCCTACACTGAACAAGGTAAAATTAAACAGAGCCCGACATTAAATACAGTACAATGAAACAGTGACCTACAGTAAACAAGGCAAAATTAAACAGAGCCCGACATTAAATACAGTACAATGAAACAGTGCCCTACAGTGAACAATGTACAATTAAACACAGCCCGACATTAAATACGGTACAATGAAACAGTGCCCTACACTGAACAAAGTAAAATTAAACAGAGCCCGACATTAAATACAGTACAATGAAACAGTGCCCTACGTGAACAATGTACAATTAAACACAGCCCGACATTAAATACGGTACAATGAAACAGTGCCCTACAGTGAACAATGTACAATTAAACACAGCCCGAGAGTAAGTACGGTACAATGAAACAGTGCCCTACACTGAACAAGGTAAAATTAAACAGAGCCCGACATTAAATACGGTACAATGAAACAGTGCCCTACACTGAACAAGGTAAAATTAAACAGAGCCCGACATTAAATACAGTACAATGAAACAGTGCCCTACAGTGAACAATGTACAATTAAACACAGCCCGACATTAAATACGGTACAATGAAACAGTGCCCTACAGTGAACAATGTACAATTAAACACAGCCCGACAGTAAGTACGGTACAATGAAACAGTGCCCTACACTGAACAAGGTAAAATTAAACAGAGCCCGACATTAAATACGGTACAATGAAACAGTGCCCTACACTGAACAAGGTAAAATTAAACAGAGCCCGACATTAAATACGGTACAATGAAACAGTGCCCTACACTGAACAAGGTAAAATTAAACAGAGACCGACATTAAATACAGTGCAATGAAACAGTGCCCTACAGTGAACAATGTACAATTAAACACAGCCCGACATTAAATACGGTGCAATGAAACAGTGACCTACAGTGAACAAGGTAAAATTAAACAGAGCCCGACATTAAATACGGTACAATGAAACAGTGCCCTACAGTGAACAATGTACAATTAAACACAGCCCGACATTAAATACGGTACAATGAAACAGTGCCCTACAAGCAACAAGGTAAAATTATACAGAGCCCGACATTAAATACAGTACAATGAAACAGTGACCTACAGTGAACAATGTAAAATTAAACATAGCCCGACATTAAATACGGTACAGTGAAACAGTGCCCTACACTGAACAATGTAAACTTAAACACAGCCCGACATTAAATACGGTACAATGAATCAGTGCCCTACAAGCAACAAGGTAAAATTATACAGAGCCCGACATTAAATACAGTACAATGAAACAGTGACCTACAGTAAACAAGGCAAAATTAAACAGAGCCCGACATTAAAGACAGTACAATGAAACAGTGCCCTACACTGAATAATGTAAAATTAAACAGAGCCCGACATTAAATACGGGACAATGAAAAAGTGCCCGACAGTGAACAAGGTAAAATTAAACAGAGCCCAGCATTAAATACAGCACAATGAAACAATGCCCTACAGTGAACAATGTAAAGTTAAACACAGCCCGACATTAAATACAGCACAATGAAACAGTGCCCTACAGTGAACAATGTACAATTAAACACAGCCCGACATTAAATACGGTACAATGAAACAGTGCCCTACACTGAACAAAGTAAAATTAAACAGAGCCCGACATTAAATACAGTACAATGAAACAGTGCCCTACGTGAACAATGTACAATTAAACACAGCCCGACATTAAATACGGTACAATGAAACAGTGCCCTACAGTGAACAATGTACAATTAAACACAGCCCGAGAGTAAGTACGGTACAATGAAACAGTGCCCTACACTGAACAAGGTAAAATTAAACAGAGCCCGACATTAAATACGGTACAATGAAACAGTGCCCTACACTGAACAAGGTAAAATTAAACAGAGCCCGACATTAAATACAGTACAATGAAACAGTGCCCTACAGTGAACAATGTACAATTAAACACAGCCCGACATTAAATACGGTACAATGAAACAGTGCCCTACAGTGAACAATGTACAATTAAACACAGCCCGACAGTAAGTACGGTACAATGAAACAGTGCCCTACACTGAACAAGGTAAAATTAAACAGAACCCGACATTAAATACGGTACAATGAAACAGTGCCCTACACTGAACAAGGTAAAATTAAACAGAGCCCGACATTAAATACGGTACAATGAAACAGTGCCCTACACTGAACAAGGTAAAATTAAACAGAGACCGACATTAAATACAGTGCAATGAAACAGTGCCCTACAGTGAACAATGTACAATTAAACACAGCCCGACATTAAATACGGTGCAATGAAACAGTGACCTACAGTGAACAAGGTAAAATTAAACAGAGCCCGACATTAAATACGGTACAACGAAACAGTGCCCTACAGTGAACAATGTACAATTAAACACAGCCCGACATTAAATACGGTACAATGAAACAGTGCCCTACAAGCAACAAGGTAAAATTATACAGAGCCCGACATTAAATACAGTACAATGAAACAGTGACCTACAGTGAACAATGTAAAATTAAACATAGCCCGACATTAAATACGGTACAGTGAAACAGTGCCCTACACTGAACAATGTAAACTTAAACACAGCCCGACATTAAATACGGTACAATGAATCAGTGCCCTACAAGCAACAAGGTAAAATTATACAGAGCCCGACATTAAATACAGTACAATGAAACAGTGACCTACAGTAAACAAGGCAAAATTAAACAGAGCCCGACATTAAAGACAGTACAATGAAACAGTGCCCTACACTGAATAATGTAAAATTAAACAGAGCCCGACATTAAATACGGGACAATGAAAAAGTGCCCGACAGTGAACAAGGTAAAATTAAACAGAGCCCAGCATTAAATACAGCACAATGAAACAATGCCCTACAGTGAACAATGTAAAGTTAAACACAGCCCGACATTAAATACGGTAATATGAAACAGTGCCCTACACTGAACAAGGTAAAATTAAACAGAGCCCGACATTAAATATGGTACAATGAAACAGTGCCCTACACTGAATAAGGTAAAATTAAACAGAGCCCGACATTAAATACAGTACAATGAAACAGTGACCTACAGTAAACAAGGCAAAATTAAACAGAGCCCGACATTAAATACAGTACAATGAAACAGTGCCCTACACTGAACAATGTAACATTAAACAGAGCCCGACATTAAATACGGGACAACGAAACAGTGCCCGACAGTGAACAAGGTAAAATTAAACAGAGTCCAACATTAAATACAGCACAATGAAACAGTGCCCTACACTGAACAAGGTAAAATTAAACAGAGCCCGACATTAAATACGGTACAACGAAACAGTGCCCTACACTGAACAAGGTAAAATTAAACAGAGCCCGACATTAAATACAGTACAATGAAACAGTGACCTACAGTAAACAAGGCAAAATTAAACAGAGCCCGACATTAAATACAGTACAATGAAACAGTGCCCTACGTGAACAATGTACAATTAAACACTGCCCGACATTAAATACGGTACAATGAAACAGTGCCCTACAGTGAACAATGTACAATTAAACACAGCCCGACAGTAAGTACGGTACAATGAAACAGTGCCCTACACTGAACAAGGTAAAATTAAACAGAGCCCGACATTAAATACGGTACAATGAAACAGTGCCCTACACTGAACAAGGTAAAATTAAACAGAGCCCGACATTAAATACAGTACAATGAAACAGTGCCCTACAGTGAACAATGTACAATTAAACACAGCCCGACATTAAATACGGTACAATGAAACAGTGCCCTACACTGAACAAGGTAAAATTAAACAGAGCCCGACATTAAATACGGTACAATGAAACAGTGCCCTACACTGAACAAGGTAAAATTAAACAGAGCCCGACATTAAATACAGTACAATGAAACAGTGCCCTACAGTGAACAATGTACAATTAAACACAGCCCGACATTAAATACGGTACAATGAAACAGTGCCCTACAGTGAACAATGTACAATTAAACACAGCCCGACAGTAAGTACGGTACAATGAATCAGTGCCCTACACTGAACAAGGTAAAATTAAACAGAGCCCGACATTAAATACGGTGCAATGAAACAGTGACCTACAGTGAACAAGGTAAAATTAAACAGAGCCCGACATTAAATACGGTACAATGAAACAGTGCCCTACAGTGAACAATGTACAATTAAACACAGCCCGACATTAAATACGGTACAATGAAACAGTGCCCTACAAGCAACAAGGTAAAATTATACAGAGCCCGACATTAAATACAGTACAATGAAACAGTGACCTACAGTGAACAATGTAAAATTAAACATAGCCCGACATTAAATACGGTACAGTGAAACAGTGCCCTACACTGAACAATGTAAACTTAAACACAGCCCGACATTAAATACGGTACAATGAATCAGTGCCCTACAAGCAACAAGGTAAAATTATACAGAGCCCGACATTAAATACAGTACAATGAAACAGTGACCTACAGTGAACAATGTAAAATTAAACACAGCCCGACATTAAATACGGTACAATGAAACAGTGCCCTACAAGCAACAAGGTAAAATTATACAGAGCCCGACATTAAATACAGTACAATGAAACAGTGACCTACAGTGAACAATGTAAAATTAAACATAGCCCGACATTAAATAAGGTACAGTGAAACAGTGCCCTACACTGAACAATGTAAACTTAAACACAGCCCGACATTAAATACGGTACAATGAATCAGTGCCCTACACTGAACAATGTAAAATTAAACACAGCCCGGCATTAAATACAGTACAATGAAACAGTGACCTACAGTAAACAAGGCAAAATTAAACAGAGCCCGACATTAAAGACAGTACAATGAAACAGTGCCCTACACTGAATAATGTAAAATTAAACAGAGCCCGACATTAAATACGGGACAATGAAAAAGTGCCCGACAGTGAACAAGGTAAAATTAAACAGAGCCCAGCATTAAATACAGCACAATGAAACAATGCCCTACAGTGAACAATGTAAAGTTAAACACAGCCCGACATTAAATACGGTAAAATGAAACAGTGCCCTACACTGAACAAGGTAAAATTAAACAGAGCCCGACATTAAATATGGTACAATGAAACAGTGCCCTACACTGAATAAGGTAAAATTAAACAGAGCCCGACATTAAATACAGTACAATGAAACAGTGACCTACAGTAAACAAGGCAAAATTAAACAGAGCCCGACATTAAATACAGTACAATGAAACAGTGCCCTACACTGAACAATGTAACATTAAACAGAGCCCGACATTAAATACGGGACAACGAAACAGTGCCCGACAGTGAACAAGGTAAAATTAAACAGAGCCCGACATTAAATACGGTACAACGAAACAGTGCCCTACAGTGAACAATGTAAAATTAAACACAGCCCGACATTAAATACGGTACAATGAATCAGTGCCCAACCAGCAACAATGTAAAATTAAACAGAGCCCGACATTAAATACGGTACAATGAAACAGTGCCCCACAGTGAACAAGGTAAAATTAAACAGAGCCCGGCATTTAATACAGTACAATGAAACAGGGCCCTACCAGCAACAATGTAAAATTAAACAGAGCACGACATTAAATACGGTACAATGAAACAGTGCCCTACAGTGAACAACGTAAAATTAAATAGAGCCCGACATTAAATACGGTACAATGAATCAGTGCCCTACACTGAACAATGTAAAATTAAACACAGCTCGACATTAAATACAGTAAAATGAAACAGTGCCCTACAGTGAACAAGGTAAAATTAAACAGAGCCGGACATTAAATACAGTACAATGAAACAGTGCCCTACAGTGAACAAGGTAAAATTAAACAGAGCCCGACATTAAATACAGTACAATGAAACAGTGCCCTACAGTGAACAATGTACAATTAAACACAGCCCAACATTAAATACGGTACAGTGAAACAATGCCCTACACTGAACAAGGTAAAATTAAACACAGCCCGACATTAAATACGTTACAATGAAACAGTGCCCTACACGGAACAATGTAAAATTAAACACAGCCCGACATTAAATACGGTACAATGAAACAGTGCCCTACACTGAACAAGGTAAAATTAAACAGAGCCCGACATTAAATACGGTACAAGGAAACAGTGCCCTAATGTGAACAATGTAAAATAAAACAGAGCCCGACATTAAATACGGTACAATGAAACAGTGCCCTACAGTGAACGATGTAAAATTAAACACAGCCCGACATTAAATACGGTACAATGAATCAGTGCCCTACCAGCAACAATGTAAAATTAAACAGAGCCCGACATTAAATACGGTACAATGAAACAGTGCCCGACAGTGAACAACGTAAAATTAAACAGAGCCCGACATTAAATACAGCACAATGAAACAGGGCCCTAATGTGAACATGGTAAAATAAAACAGAGCCCGACATTAAATACGGTACAATGAATCAGTGCCCGACACTGAACAATGTAAAATTAAACAGAGCCCGACATTAAATACGGTACAATGAATCAGTGCCCTACAGTGAACAATGTAAAATTAAACACAGCCCGACATTAAATACTGTACAATGAAACAGTGCCCTACAAGCTACAATGTAAAATTAAACAGAGCTCGACATTAAATACGGTACAATGAAACAGTGCCCTACAAGCAACAAGGTAAAATTAAACAGAGCCCGACATTAAATACAGTGCAATGAAACAGTGCCCTACAGTGAACAATGTAAAATTAAACAGAGCCCGACATTAAATACAGTACAATGAAACAGTGCCCTACAAGCTACAATGTAAAATTAAACAGAGCTCGACATTAAATACGGTACAATGAAACAGTGCCCTACAAGCAACAAGGTAAAATTAAACAGAGCCCAACATTAACTACGGTAGAATGAAACAGTGCCCTACACTGAACAATGTAAAATTAAACACAGCCCGACTTTAAATACAGTAAAATGAAACAGTGCCCTACAGTGGACAATGTAAAATTAAACAGAGCCCGACATTACATACGGTACAATGAAACAGTGCCCTACAGTTAACAATGTACAATTAAACACAGCCCGACCTTAAATACGGTGCAATGAAACAGTGACCTACAGTGAACAAGGTAAAATTAAACAGAGCCCGACATTAAATACGGTACAATGAAACAGTGCCCTACAAGCAACAATGTACAATTAAACACAGCCCGACATTAAATACAGTACAATGAAACAGTGACCTACAGTGAACAAGGTAAAATTAAACAGAGCCCGACATTAAATACGGTACAATGAAACAGTGCCCTACACTGAACAAGGTAAAATTAAACAGAGCCCGACATTAAATACAGTACAATGAAACAGTGCCCTACACTGAACAATGTAAAATTAAACAGAGCCCGACATTAAATACGGTACAATGAAACAGTGCCCTACAAGCAACAATGTACAATTAAACACAGCCCGACATTAAATACAGTACAATGAAACAGTGACCTACAGTGAACAATGTAAAATTAAATCTAGCCCTACATTAAATACGGTACAGTGAAACAGTGCCCTACACTGAACAATGTAAAATTAAACACAGCCCGACATTAAATACGGTACAATGAAACAGTGCCCGACAGTGAACAATGTACAATTAAACACAGCCCAACATTAAATACGGTACAATGAAACAGTGCCCTACAGTGAACAATGTACAATTAAACACAGCCCAACATTAAATACGGTACAATGAAACAGTGTCCTACAGTGAACAATTTACAATTAAACACATCCCGTCATTAAATACGGTAATATGAAAGAGTGCCCTACACTGAACAAGGTAAAATTAAACACAGCCCGACATTAAATACGGTACAATGAAACAGTGCCCTACACTGAACAAGGTAAAATTAAACAGAGCCCGACATTAAATACAGTACAATGAAACAGTGCCCTACAGTGAACAATGTACAATTAAACACAGCCCGACATTAAATACGGTACAATGAAACAGTGCCCTACAGTGAACAATGTACAATTAAACACAGCCCGACAGTAAATACGGTACAATGAAACAGTGCCCTACACTGAACATGGTAAAATTAAACAGAGCCCATCATTAAATACGGTACAATGAAACAGTGCCCTACACTGAACAAGGTAAAATTAAACAGAGCCCGACATTAAATACGGTACAATGAAACAGTGCTCTACAGTGAACAAGGTAAAATTTAACAGAGCCCGACATTAAATACAGCAGAATGAAACAGTGCCCTACAGTGAAAAATGTAAAATTAAACAGAGCCCGACATTAAATACGGTACAATGAAACAGTGCCCGACAGTGAACAACGTAAAATTAAACAGAGCCCGACATTAAATACAGCACAATGAAACAGGGCCCTAATGTGAACATGGTAAAATAAAACAGAGCCCGACATTAAATACGGTACAATGAATCAGTGCCCGACACTGAACAATGTAAAATTAAACAGAGCCCGACATTAAATACGGTACAATGAATCAGTGCCCTACAGTGAACAATGTAAAATTAAACACAGCCCGACATTAAATACTGTACAATGAAACAGTGCCCTACAAGCAACAAGGTAAAATTAAACAGAGCCCGACATTAAATACAGTGCAATGAAACAGTGCCCTACAGTGAACAATGTAAAATTAAACAGAGCCCGACATTAAATACAGTACAATGAAACAGTGCCCTACAAGCTACAATGTAAAATTAAACAGAGCTCGACATTAAATACGGTACAATGAAACAGTGCCCTACAAGCAACAAGGTAAAATTAAACAGAGCCCAACATTAACTACGGTAGAATGAAACAGTGCCCTACACTGAACAATGTAAAATTAAACACAGCCCGACTTTAAATACAGTAAAATGAAACAGTGCCCTACAGTGGACAATGTAAAATTAAACAGAGCCCGACATTACATACGGTACAATGAAACAGTGCCCTACAGTTAACAATGTACAATTAAACACAGCCCGACCTTAAATACGGTGCAATGAAACAGTGACCTACAGTGAACAAGGTAAAATTAAACAGAGCCCGACATTAAATACGGTACAATGAAACAGTGCCCTACAAGCAACAATGTACAATTAAACACAGCCCGACATTAAATACAGTACAATGAAACAGTGACCTACAGTGAACAAGGTAAAATTAAACAGAGCCCGACATTAAATACGGTACAATGAAACAGTGCCCTACACTGAACAAGGTAAAATTAAACAGAGCCCGACATTAAATACAGTACAATGAAACAGTGCCCTACACTGAACAATGTAAAATTAAACAGAGCCCGACATTAAATACGGTACAATGAAACAGTGCCCTACAAGCAACAATGTACAATTAAACACAGCCCGACATTAAATACAGTACAATGAAACAGTGACCTACAGTGAACAATGTAAAATTAAATCTAGCCCTACATTAAATACGGTACAGTGAAACAGTGCCCTACACTGAACAATGTAAAATTAAACACAGCCCGACATTAAATACGGTACAATGAAACAGTGCCCGACAGTGAACAATGTACAATTAAACACAGCCCAACATTAAATACGGTACAATGAAACAGTGCCCTACAGTGAACAATGTACAATTAAACACAGCCCAACATTAAATACGGTACAATGAAACAGTGTCCTACAGTGAACAATTTACAATTAAACACATCCCGTCATTAAATACGGTAATATGAAAGAGTGCCCTACACTGAACAAGGTAAAATTAAACACAGCCCGACATTAAATACGGTACAATGAAACAGTGCCCTACACTGAACAAGGTAAAATTAAACAGAGCCCGACATTAAATACAGTACAATGAAACAGTGCCCTACAGTGAACAATGTACAATTAAACACAGCCCGACATTAAATACGGTACAATGAAACAGTGCCCTACAGTGAACAATGTACAATTAAACACAGCCCGACAGTAAATACGGTACAATGAAACAGTGCCCTACACTGAACATGGTAAAATTAAACAGAGCCCATCATTAAATACGGTACAATGAAACAGTGCCCTACACTGAACAAGGTAAAATTAAACAGAGCCCGACATTAAATACGGTACAATGAAACAGTGCTCTACAGTGAACAAGGTAAAATTTAACAGAGCCCGACATTAAATACAGCAGAATGAAACAGTGCCCTACAGTGAAAAATGTAAAATTAAACAGAGCCCGACATTAAATACGGTACAATGAAACAGTGCCCTACAAGCAACAAGGTAAAATTAAACAGAGCCCGACATTAAATACAGTGCAATGAAACAGTGCCCTACAGTGAACAATGTAAAATTAAACACAGCCCGACATTAAATACGGTGCAATGAAACAGTGACCTACAGTGAACAAGGTAAAATTAAACAGAGCCCGACATTAAATACGGTACAATGAAACAGTGCCCTACAAGCAACAAGGTAAAATTAAACAGCGCCCGACATTAAGTACAGTACAATAAAACAGTGACCTACAGTGAACAATGTAAAATTAAACATAGCCCGACATTAAATACGGTACAGTGAAACAGTGCCCTACACTGAACAATGTAAAATTAAACACAGCCCGACTTTAAATACAGTACAATGAATCAGTGCCCTACACTGAACAATGTAAACTTAAACACAGCCCGACATTAAATACAGTACAATGAAACAGGGCCCTAATGTGAACAATGTAAAATAAAACAGAGCCCGACATTAAATACGGTACAATGAATCAGTGCCCGACACTGAACAATGTAAAATTAAACAGAGCCCGACATTAAATACGGTACAATGAAACAGTGCCCAACAAGCAACAAGGTAAAATTAAACAGAGCCCGACATTAAATACAGTGCAATGAAACAGTGCCCTACAGTGAACAATGTAAAATTAAACAGAGCCCGACATTAAATACAGTACAATGAAACAGTGCCCTACAAGCTACAATGTAAAATTAAACAGAGCTCGACATTAAATACGGTACAATGAAACAGTGCCCTACAAGCAACAAGGTAAAATTAAACAGAGCCCAACATTAACTACGGTAGAATGAAACAGTGCCCTACACTGAACAATGTAAAATTAAACACAGCCCGACTTTAAATACAGTAAAATGAAACAGTGCCCTACAGTGGACAATGTAAAATTAAACAGAGCCCGACATTAAATACGGTACAATGAAACAGTGCCCTACAGTTAACAATGTACAATTAAACACAGCCCGACCTTAAATACGGTGCAATGAAACAGTGACCTACAGTGAACAAGGTAAAATTAAACAGAGCCCGACATTAAATACGGTACAATGAAACAGTGCCCTACAAGCAACAATGTACAATTAAACACAGCCCGACATTAAATACAGTACAATGAAACAGTGACCTACAGTGAACAAGGTAAAATTAAACAGAGCCCGACATTAAATACGGTACAATGAAACAGTGCCCTACAAGCAACAATGTACAATTAAACACAGCCCGACATTAAATACAGTACAATGAAACAGTGACCTACAGTGAACAATGTAAAATTAAATCTAGCCCTACATTAAATACGGTACAGTGAAACAGTGCCCTACACTGAACAATGTAAAAGTAAACACAGCACGACATTAAATACGGTACAATGAAACAGTGCCCTACAAGCAACAATGTACAATTAAACACAGCCCGACATTAAATACAGTACAATGAAACAGTGACCTACAGTGAACAATGTAAAATTAAATCCAGCCCTACATTAAATACGGTACAGTGAAACAGTGCCCTACACTGAACAATGTAAAATTAAACACAGCCCGACATTAAATACGGTACAATGAAACAGTGCCCGACAGTGAACAATGTACAATTAAACACAGCCCAACATTAAATACGGTACAATGAAACAGTGCCCTACAGTGAACAATGTACAATTAAACACAGCCCAACATTAAATACGGTACAATGAAACAGTGTCCTACAGTGAACAATTTACAATTAAACACATCCCGTCATTAAATACGGTAATATGAAAGAGTGCCCTACACTGAACAAGGTAAAATTAAACACAGCCCGACATTAAATACGGTACAATGAAACAGTGCCCTACACTGAGCAATGTAAAATTAAACACAGCCCGATATTAAATGCGGTACAATGAAACAGTGCCCTCCACTGAACAAGGTAAAATTAAACAGAGCCCGACATTAAATACAGTACAATGAAACAGTGCCCTACAGTGAACAATGTACAATTAAACACAGCCCGACATTAAATACGGTACAATGAAACAGTGCCCTACAGTGAACAATATACAATTAAACACAGCCCGACAGTAAATACGGTACAATGAAACAGTGCCCTACACTGAACAAGGTAAAATTAAACAGAGCCCATCATTAAATACGGTACAATGAAACAGTGCCCTACACTGAACAAGGTAAAATTAAACAGAGCCCGACATTAAATACGGTACAATGAAACAGTGCCCTACAGTGAACAAGGTAAAATTTAACAGAGCCCGACGAGGGTTTAAACTAGTATGGCAGGGAGGGTTTAAACTAGTATGGCAGGGGGGTGGGCACGGGAGCAATAGGTCAGAAGGTGAGAGCGTTGAGGGAGAACTAGGGAATAGGGACAGTGTGGCTCTGAGGCAGAGCAGACGGCGAGAAGTTGCTGAACACAGTGGGTCTGGTGGCCTGAAGTGCATATGTTTTAATGCAAGGAGCATTACGGGTAAGGCAGATGAACTTAGAGCTTGGATTACTACTTGGAACTATGATGTTGTTGCCATTACAGAGACCTGGTTGAGGGAAGGGCAGGATTGGCAGCTAAACGTTCCAGGATTTAGATGTTTCAGGCGGGATAGAGGGGGATGTAAAAGGGGAGGCGGAGTTGCGCTACTTGTTCATGAGAGTATCACAGCTATACAGCGAGAGGACACCTCAGAGGGCAGTGAGGCTATATGGGTAGAGATCAGGAATAAGAAGGGTGCAGTCACAATGTTGGGGGTATACTACAGGCCTCCCAACAGCCAGCGGGAGATAGAGGAGCAGATAGGTAGACAGATTTTGGAAAAGAGTAAAAACAACAGGGTTGTGGTGATGGGAGACTTCAACTTCCCCAATATTGACTGGGACTCACTTAGTGCCAGGGGCTTAGACGGGGCAGAGTTTGTAAGGAGCATCCAGGAGGGCTTCTTAAAACAATATGTAAACAGTCCAACTAGGGAAGAGGCGGTACTGGACCTGGTATTGGGGAATGAGCCCGGCCAGGTGGTAGATGTTTCAGTAGGGGAGCATTTCGGTAACAGTGGCCACAATTCAGTAAGTTTTAAAGTACTGGTGGACAAGGATAAGAGTGGTCCGAGGATGAATGTGCTAAATTGGGGGAAGGCTAATTATAACAATATTAGGCGGGAACTGAAGAACATAGATTGGGGGCGGATGTTTGAGGGCAAATCAACATCTGACATGTGGGAGGCTTTCAAGTGTCAGTTGATAGGAATACAGGACAGGCATGTTCCTGTGAGGAAGAAAGATAAATACGGCAATTTTCGGGAACCTTGGATGACGAATGATATTGTAGGCCTCGTCAAAAAGAAAAGGAGGCATTTGTCAGGGCTAAAAGGCTGGGAACAGACGAAGCCTGTGTGGCATATAAGGAAAGTAGGAAGGAACTTAAGCAGGGAGTCAGGAGGGCTAGAAGGGGTCATGAAAAGTCATTGGCAAATAGGGTTAAGGAAAATCCCAAGGCTTTTTACACTTACATAAAAAGCAAGAGGGTAGCCAGGGAAAGGGTTGGCCCACTGAAGGATAGGCAAGGGAATCTATGTGTGGAGCCAGAGGAAATGGGCGAGGTACTAAATGAATACTTTGCATCAGTATTCACCAAAGAGAAGGAATTGGTAGATGTTGAGTCTGGAGAAGAGGGTGTAGATAGCCTGGGTCACATTGTGATCCAAAAAGACGAGGTGTTGGGTGTCTTAAAAAATATTAAGGTAGATAAGTCCCCAGGGCCGGATGGGATCTACCCCAGAATACTGAAGGAGGCTGGAGAGGAAATTGCTGAGGCCTTGACAGAAATCTTTGGATCCTCGCTGTCTTCAGGGGATGTCCCGGAGGACTGGAGAATAGCCAATGTTGTTCCTCTGTTTAAGAAGGGTGGCAGGGATAATCCCGGGAACTACAGGCCGGTGAGCCTTACTTCAGTGGTAGGGAAATTACTGGAGAGAATTCTTCGAGACAGGATCTACTCCCATTTGGAAGCAAATGGACGTATTAGTGAGAGGCAGCATGGTTTTGTGAAGGGGAGGTCGTGTCTCACTAACTTGATAGAGTTTTTCGAGGAGGTCACTAAGATGATTGATGCAGGTAGGGCAGTAGATGTTGTCTATATGGACTTCAGTAAGGCCTTTGACAAGGTCCCTCATGGTAGACTAGTACAAAAGGTGAAGTCACACGGGATCAGGGGTGAACTGGCAAGGTGGATACAGAACTGGCGAGGCCATAGAAGGCAGAGGGTAGCAATGGAGGGATGCTTTTCTAATTGGAGGGCTGTGACCAGTGGTGTTCCACAGGGATCAGTGCTGGGACCTTTGCTGTTTGTAGTATATATAAACGATTTGGAGGAAAATGTAACTGGTCTGATTAGTAAGTTTGCAGACGACACAAAGGTTGGTGGAATTGCGGATAGCGATGAGGACTGTCTGAGGATACAGCAGGATTTAGATTGTCTGGAGACTTGGGCGGAGAGATGGCAGATGGAGTTTAACCTGGACAAATGTGAGGTAATGCATTTTGGAAGGGCTAATGCAGGTAGGGAATATACAGTGAATGGTAGAACCCTCAAGAGTATTGAAAGTCAAAGAGATCTAGGAGTACAGGTCCACAGATCACTGAAAGGGGCTACACAGGTGGAGAAGGTAGTCAAGAAGGCATACGGCATGCTTGCCTTCATTGGCCGGGGCATTGAGTATAAGAATTGGCAAGTCATGTTGCAGCTGTATAGAACCTTAGTTAGGCCACACTTGGAGTATAGTGTTCAATTCTGGTCGCCACACTACCAGAAGGATGTGGAGGCTTTAGAGAGGGTGCAGAAGAGATTTACCAGAATGTTGCCTGGTATGGAGGGCATAAGCTATGAGGAGCGATTGAATAAACTCGGTTTGTTCTCACTGGAACGAAGGAGGTTGAGGGGCGACCTGATAGAGGTATACAAAATTATGAGGGGCATAGACAGAGTGGATAGTCAGAGGCTTTTCCCCAGGGTAGAGGGGTCAATTACTAGGGGGCATAGGTTTAAGGTGAGAGGGGCAAAGTTTAGAGTAGATGTACGAGGCAAGTTTTTTACGCAGAGGGTAGTGGGTGCCTGGAACTCACTACCGGAGGAGGTAGTGGAGGCAGGGACGATAGGGACATTTAAGGGGCATCTTGACAAATATATGAATAGGATGGGAATAGAAGGATACGGACCCAGGAAGTGTAGAAGATTGTAGTTTAGTCGGGCAGTATGGTCGGCACGGGCTTGGAGGGCCGAAGGGCCTGTTCCTGTGCTGTACATTTCTTTGTTCTTTGTTCTTTGTTTGACATTAAATACGGTACAATGAAACAGTGCCCTACAAGCAACGAGGTAAAATTAAACAGAGCCCGACATTAAATACAGCACAATGAAACAGTGCCCTACAGTGAAAAATGTAAAATTAAACAGAGCCCGACATTAAATACGGTACAATGAAACAGTGCCCTACAAGCAACAAGGTAAAATTAAACAGAGCCCGACATTAAATACAGTGCAATGAAACAGTGCCCTACAGTGAACAATGTAAAATTAAACACAGCCCGACATTAAATACGGTGCAATGAAACAGTGACCTACAGTGAACAAGGTAAAATTAAACAGAGCCCGACATTAAATACGGTACAATGAAACAGTGCCCTACAAGCAACAAGGTAAAATTAAACAGCGCCCGACATTAAGTACAGTACAATAAAACAGTGACCTACAGTGAACAATGTAAAATTAAACATAGCCCGACATTAAATACGGTACAGTGAAACAGTGCCCTACACTGAACAATGTAAAATTAAACACAGCCCGACATTAAATACGGTACAATGAAACAGTGCCCTACAGTGAACAATGTACAATTAAACACAGCCCAACATTAAATACGGTACAATGAAACAGTGCCCTACAGTGAACTATGTACAATTAAACACAGCCCAACATTAAATACGGTGCAATGAAACAGTGTCCTACAGTGAACAATGTACAATTAAACACAGCCCGACATTAAATACGGTAATATGAAACAGTGCCCTACACTGAACAAGGTGAAATTAAACACAGCCCGACATTAAATACAGTACACTGAAACAGTGACATACAGTAAACAAGGCAAAATTAAACATAGCCCGATATTAAATACGGTACAGTGAAACAGTGCCCTACACTGAACAATGTAAAATTAAACACAGCCCGACTTTAAATACAGTACAATGAATCAGTGCCCTACACTGAACAATGTAAACTTAAACACAGCCCGACATTAAATACGGTACAATGAAACAGTGCCCTACAGTGAACAATGTACAATTAAACACAGCCCAACATTAAATACGGTACAATGAAACAGTGCCCTACAGTGAACTATGTACAATTAAACACAGCCCAACATTAAATACGGTGCAATGAAACAGTGTCCTACAGTGAACAATGTACAATTAAACACAGCCCGACATTAAATACGGTAATATGAAACAGTGCCCTACACTGAACAATGTAAAATTAAACACAGCCCGACATTAAATACGGTGCAATGAAACAGTGACCTACAGTGAACAAGGTAAAATTAAACAGAGCCCGACATTAAATACGGTACAATGAAACAGTGCCCTACAAGCAACAAGGTAAAATTAAACAGCGCCCGACATTAAGTACAGTACAATGAAACAGTGACCTACAGTGAACAATGTAAAATTAAACATAGCCCGACATTTAATACGGTACAGTGAAACAGTGCCCTACACTGAACAATGTAAAATTAAACACAGCCCGACTTTAAATACAGTACAATGAATCAGTGCCCTACACTGAACAATGTAAATTTAAACACAGCCCGACATTAAATACGGTACAATGAAACAGTGCCCTACAGTGAACAATGTACAATTAAACACAGCCCAACATTAAATACGGTACAATGAAACACTGCCCTACAGTGAACAATATACAATTAAACACAGCCCAACATTAAATACGGTACAATGAAACAGTGTCCTACAGTGAACAATGTACAATTAAAGACAGCCCGACATTAAATACGGTAATATGAAACAGTGCCCTCCACTGAACAAGGTAAAATTAAACACAGCCCGACATTAAATACGGTACAATGAAACAGAGCCCGACATTAAATACAGTACACTGAAACAGTGACCTACAGTAAACAAGGCAAAATTAAACAGAGCCCGACATTAAATACAGTACAATGAAACAGTGCCCTACACTGAAAAATGTAACATTAAACAGAGCCCGACATTAAATACAGGACAACGAAACAGTGCCCGACAGTGAACAAGGTAAAATTAAACAGAGCCCAACATTAAATACAGCACAATGAAACAATGCCCTGCAGTGAAGAATATAAAATTAAACACAGCCCGACATTAAATACAGTACAATGAAACAGTGACCTACAGTGAACAATGTAAAATTAAACATATCCCGACATTAAATACGGTACAATGAAACAGTGCCCTCCACTGAGCAAGGTAAAATTAAACACAGCCCGACATTAAATACAGTACAATGAAACAGTGCCCTACAGTGAACAATGTAAAATTAAACAGAGCACGACATTAAATACAGTACAATGTAACAGTGCCCTACAGTGAACAATGTACAATTAAACACAGCCCAACATTAAATACGGTACAATGAAACAGTGCCGACAGTGAACAAGGTAAAATTAAACACAGCCCGACATTAAATACGGTACAATGAAACAGTGCCCTACACTGAACAATGTAAAATTAAACAGAGCCCGACATTAAATACAGTACAATGAAACAGTGACCTACAGTGAACAATGTAAAATTAAACAGAGCCCGACATTAAATACAGTACAATGAAACAGTGCCCTACAGTGAACAATGTAAAATTAAACACAGCCCGACATTAAATACAGTACAATGAAACAGTGCCCTACAGTGAACAATGTAAAATTAAACAGAGCCCGACATTAAATACAGTACAATGAAACAGTGCCCTACAGTGAACAATGTAAAATTAAACACAGCCCGACATTAAATACGGTACAATGAAACAGTGCTCTACACTGAACAAGGTAAATTTAAACTGAGCCCGACATTAAATACGGTACAATGAAACAGTGTCCTACACTGAACAAGGTAAAGTTAAACAGAGCCCGACATTAAATACGGTGCAATGAAACAGTGCCCTACAGTGAAGAATGTAAAATTAAACACAGCCCGACATTAAATACGATACAATGAATCAGTGCCCTACCAGTAACAATGTAAAATTAAACAGAGCCCGACATTAAATACGGTACAATGAAACAGTGCCCTGCAGTGAACAAAGTAAAATTAAACAGAGCCCGGCATTAAATACAGTACAATGAAACAGGGCCCTAATGTGAACAATGTAAAATAAAACAGAGCCCGACATTAAATACAGTTCAATGAAACAGTGCCCTACAGTGAACAACGTAAAATTAAACAGAGCCCGACATTAAATACAGTACAATGAAACAGTGCCCTACAAGCAACGAGGTAAAATTAAACACAGCCCGACATTAAATGCGGTACAATGAAACAGTGCCCTACACTGAACAAGGTAAAATTAATCAGAGCCCGACATTAAATACAGCACAATGAAACAGTGCCCTACAGTGAACAATGTAAAATTAAACAGAGCCCAACATTAAATACATCACAATGAAACAGTGCCCTACAGTGAACAATGTAAAATTAAACAGAGCCCGACATTAAATACAGTACAATGAAACAGTGACCTACAGTGAACAAGGTAAAATTAAACAGAGCCCGACATTAAATACAGTACAATGAAACAGTGCCCTACAAGCTACAAGGTAAAATTAAACAGAGCCCGACATTAAAAACGGTACAATGAAACAGTGACCTACAGTGAACAAGGTAAAATTAAACAGAGCCCGACATTAAATACAGTACAATGAAACAGTGCCCTGCAAGCTACAATGTAAAATTAAACAGAGCTCGACATTAAATACGGTACAATGAAACAGTGCTCTACAAGCAACAAGGTAAAATTAAACAGAGCCCAACATTAAATACCGTAGAATGAAACAGTGCACTACACTGAACAATGTAAAATTAAACACAGCCCGGCATTAAATACGGTACAATGAAACAGTGACCTACAGTGAACAAGGTAAAATTAAACAGAGCCCGACATTAAATACGGTGCAATGAAACAGTGACCTACAGTGAACAATGTAAAATTAAACAGAGCCCGACATTAAATACGGTGCAATGAAACAGTGACCTACAGTGAACAAGGTAAAATTAAACAGAGCCCGACATTAAATACAGTACAATGAAACAGTGCCCTACAAGCAACAAGGAAAATTAAACAGCGCCCGACATTAAGTCCAGTACAATGAAACAGTGACCTGCAGTGAACAATGTAAAATTAAACATAGCCCGACATTAAATACGGTACAGTGAAACAGTGCCCTACACTGAACAATGTAAAATTAAACACAGCCCGACATTAAATACAGTACAATGAATCAGTGCCCTACACTGAACAATGTAAACTTAAACACAGCCCGACATTAAATACGGTACAATGAAACAGTGCCCTACAGTGAACAATGTACAATTAAACACAGCCCAACATTAAATACGGTACAATGAAACAGTGTCCTACAGTGAACAATGTACAATTAAACACAGCCCGACATTAAATACGGTAATATGAAACAGTGCCCTACACTGAACAAGGTAAAATTAAACAAAGCCCGACATTAAATACGGTACAATGAAACACAGCCCGACATTAAATACGGTAATATGAAACAGTGACCTACAGTAAACAATGCAAAATTAAACAGAGCCCGACATTAAATACAGTACAATGAAAAAGTGCCCTCCACTGAGCAATGTATCATTAAACAGAGCCCGACATTAAATACGGGACAACGAAACAGTGCCCGACAGTGAACAAGGTAAAATTAAACAGAGCCCAACATTAAATACGGTACAATGAAACAATGCCCTGCAGTGAAGAATGTAAAATTAAACACAGCCCGACATTAAATACATTACAATGAAACAGTGACCTAAAGTGAACAATGTAAAATTAAACATAGCCCGACATTAAATACGGTACAATGAAACAGTGCCCTACAGTGAACAATGTAAAATAAAACACAGCCCGACATTAAATACGGTACAATGAAACAGTGCCCTACACTGAACAAGGTAAATTTAAACAGAGCCCGACATTAAATACGGTACAATGAAACAGTGCCCTACAGTGAACAATGTAAAATTAAACACAGCCCGACATTAAATACGATACAATGAATCAGTGCCCTACCAGTAACAATGTAAAATTAAACAGAGCCCGACATTAAATACGGTACAATGTAACAGTGCCCTCCACTGAGCAAGGTAAAATTAAACACAGCCCGACAGTAAATACGGCACAATGAAAGAGTGCCCTACAGTGAACAATGTAAAATTAAACAGAGCACGACATTAAATACAGTACAATGTAACAGTGCCCTCCACTGAGCAAGGTAAAATTAAACACAGCCCGACAGTAAATACGGTACAATGAAAGAGTGCCCTACAGTGAACAATGTACAATTAAACACAGCCCAACATTAAATACGGTACAATGAAACAGTGCCCTACACTGAACAAGGTAAAATTAAACAGAGCCCGTCATGAAATACGGTACAATGAAACAGTGCCCTACACTGAACAAGGTAAAATTAAACAGAGCCCGACATTAAATACGGTAGAATGAAACAGTGCCCTATAGTGAACAAGGTAAAATTCAACAGAGCCCGACATTAAATACAGTACAATGAAACAGTGCCCTACAAGCAATGAGGTAAAATTAAACAGCGCCCGACATTAAGTACAGTACAATGAAACAGTGACCTACAGTGAACAATGTAAAATTAAACATAGCCCGACATTAAATACGGTACAGTGAAACAGTGCCCTACACTGAACAATGTAAAATTAAACACAGCCCGACTTTAAATACAGTACACTGAATCAGTGCCCTACACTGAACAATGTAAACTTAAACACAGCCCGACATTAAATACGGTACAATGAAACAGTGCCCTACAGTGAACAATGTACAATTAAACACAGCCCAACATTAAATACGGTACAATGAAACAGTGCCCTACAGTGAACAATGTACAATTAAACACAGCCCAACATTAAATACGGTACAATGAAACAGTGTCCTACAGTGAACAATGTACAATTAAACACAGCCCGACATTAAATACGGTAATATGAAACAGTGCCCTACACTGAACAAGGTAAAATTAAACACAGCCCGACATTAAATACGGTACAATGAAACAGAGCCCGACATTAAATACAGTACACTGAAACAGTGACCTACAGTAAACAAGGCAAAATTAAACAGAGCCCGACATTAAATACAGTACAATGAAACAGTGCCCTACACTGAAAAATGTAACATTAAACAGAGCCCGACATTAAATACAGGGCAACGAAACAGTGCCCGACAGTGAACAAGGTAAAATTAAACAGAGCCCAACATTAAATACAGCGCAATGAAACAATGCCCTGCAGTGAAGAATATAAAATTAAACACAGCCCGACATTAAATACAGTACAATGAAACAGTGACCTACAGTGAACAATGTGAAATTAAACATAGCCCGACATTAAATACGGTACAATGAAACAGTGCCCTACAGTGAACAATGTACAATTACACACAGCCCAACATTAAATACGGTACAATGAAACAGTGCCCTACAGTGAACAATGTACAATTAAACACAGCCCAACATTAAATACGGTAATATAAAACAGTGTCCTACACTGAACAAGGTAAAATTAAACAGAGCCCGACATTAAATACAGTACAATGAAACAGTGCCCTACAGTGAACAATGTACAATTAAACACAGCCCGACATTAAATACGGTACAATGAAACAGTGCCCTACAGTGAACAATGTACAATTAAACACAGCCCGACAGTAAATACGGTACAATGAAACAGTGCCCTACACTGAACAAGGTAAAATTAAACAGAGCCCGACATTAAATACGGTACAATGAAACAGTGCCCTAATGTGAACAATGTAAAATAAAACAGAGCCCGACATTAAATACGGTACAATGAAACAGTGCCCTACAGTGAACAATGTAAAATTAAACAGAGCCCGACATTAAATACGGTACAATGAAACAGTGCCCTACAAGCAACAATGTACAATTAAACACAGCACGACATTAAATACAGTACAATGAAACAGTGACCTACAGTGAACAATGTAAAATTAAATCTAGCCCGACATTAAATACGGTACAGTGAAACAGTGCCCTACACTGAACAATGTAAAATTAAACACAGCCCGACATTAAATACAGTACAATGAATCAGTGCCCGACACTGAACAATGTAAACTTAAACACAGCCCGACATTAAATACGGTACAATGAAACAGTGCCCGACAGTGAACAATGTACAATTAAACACAGCCCAACATTAAATACGGTACAATGAAACAGTGCCCTACAGTGAACAATGTACAATTAAACACAGCCCAACATTAAATACGGTACAATGAAACAGTGTCCTACAGTGAACAATGTACAATTAAACACACCCCGTCATTAACTACGGTAATATGAAAGAGTGCCCTACACTGAACAAGGTAAAATTAAACACAGCCCGACATTAAATACGGTACAATAAAACAGTGCCCTACACTGAACAATGTAAAATTAAACACAGCCCGATATTAAATGCGGTACAATGAAACAGTGCCCTCCACTGAACAAGGTAAAATTAAACAGAGCCCGACATTAAATACAGTACAATGAAACAGTGCCCTACAGTGAACAATGTACAATTAAACACAGCCCGACATTAAATAAGGTACAATGAAACAGTGCCCTACAGTGAACAATGTACAATTAAACACAGCCCAACATTAAATACGGTACAATGAAACAGTGCCCTACAGTGAACAATGTACAATTAAACACAGCCCAACATTAAATACGGTACAATGAAACAGTGTCCTACAGTGAACAATGTACAATTAAACACACCCCGTCATTAAATACGGTAATATGAAAGAGTGCCCTACACTGAACAAGGTAAAATTAAACACAGCCCGACATTAAATACGGTACAATGAAACAGTGCCCTACACTGAACAATGTAAAATTAAACACAGCCCGATATTAAATGCGGTACAATGAAACAGTGCCCTCCACTGAACAAGGTAAAATTAAACAGAGCCCGACATTAAATACAGTACAATGAAACAGTGCCCTACAGTGAACAATGTACAATTAAACACAGCCCGACATTAAATACGGTAGAATGAAACAGTGCCCTACAAGCAATCAGGTAAAATTAAACAGAGCCCGACATTAAATACAGCACAATGAAACAGTGCCCTACAGTGAAAAATGTAAAATTAAACACAGCCCGACATTAAATACGGTAGAATGAAACAGTGCCCTACAAGCTACAATGTAAAATTAAACAGAGCCCAACATTAAATACGGTAGAATGAAACAGTGCACTACACTGAACAATGTAAAATTAAACACAGCCCGACATTAAATACGGTGCAATGAAACAGTGACCTACAGTGAACAAGGTAAAATTAAACAGAGCCCGACATTAAATACGGTACAATGAAACTGTGCCCTACAAGCAACAAGGTAAAATTAAACAGCGCCCGACATTAAGTACAGTACAATGAAACAGTGACCTACAGTGAACAATGTAAAATTAAACATAGCCCGACATTAAATACGGTACAGTGAAACAGTGCCCTACACTGAACAATGTAAAATTAAACACAGCCCGACTTTAAATACAGTACAATGAATCAGTGCCCTACACTGAACAATGTAAACTTAAACACAGCCCGACATTAAATACGGTACAATGAAACAGTGCCCTACAGTGAACAATGTACAATTAAACACAGCCCAACATTAAATACGGTACAATGAAACAGTGCCCTACAGTGAACAATGTACAATTAAACACAGCCCAACATTAAATACGGTACAATGAAACAGTGCCCTACAGTGAACAATGTACAATTAAACACAGCCCGACATTAAATACGGTAATATGAAACAGTGCCCTACACTGAACAAGGTAAAATTAAACACAGCCCGACATTAAATACGGTACAATGAAACAGAGCCCGACACTAAATACAGTACACTGAAACAGTGACATACAGTAAACAAGGTAAAATTAAACAGAGCCCGACATTAAATACAGGACAACGAAACAGTGCCCGACAGTGAACAAGGTAAAATTAAACAGAGCCCAACATTAAATACAGCACAATGAAACAGTGCCCTACACTGAACAAGGTAAAATTAAACAGAGCCCGACATTAAATACAGTACAATGAAACAGTGACCTACAGTGAACAATGTAAAATTAAACATAGCCCGACATTAAATACGGTACAATGAAACAGTGCCCTACAGTGAACAATGTAAAATTAAACAGAGCACGACATTAAATAAAGTACAATGTAACCGTGCCCTCCACTGAGCAAGGTAAAATTAAACACAGCCCGACATTAAATACAGTACAATGAAACAGTGACCTACAGTGAAGAATGTAAAATTAAACACAGCCCGACATTAAATACAGTACAATGAAACAGTGACCTACAGTGAACAATGTAAAATTAAACATATCCCGACATTAAATACGGTACAATGAAACAGTGCCCTACAGTGAACAATGTAAAATTAAACAGAGCACGACATTAAATACAGTACAATGTAACAGTGCCCTCCACTGAGCAAGGTAAAATTTAACACAGCCCGACATTAAATACGGTACAATGAAAGAATGCCCTACAGTGAACAATGTACAATTAAAAACAGCCCAACATTAAATACGGTACAATGAAACAGTGCCCTACACTGAACAATGTAAAATTAAACACAGCCCGACATTAAATACGGTACAATGAAACAGTGCCCTACACTGAACAAGGTAAATTTAAACTGAGCCCGACATTAAATACGGTACAATGAAACAGTGTCCTACACTGAACAAGGTAAAATTAAACAGAGCCCGACATTAAATACGGTACAATGAAACAGTGCCCTACAGTGAAGAATGTAAAATTAAACACAGCCCGACATTAAATACGATACAATGAATCAGTGCCCTACCAGTAACAATGTAATATTAAACAGAGCCCGACATTAAATACGGTACAATGAAACAGTGCCCTACAGTGAACAAAGTAAAATTAAACAGAGCCCGGCATTAAATACAGTACAATGAAACAGGGCCCTAATGTGAACAATGTAAAATAAAACAGAGCCCGACATTAAATACAGTACAATGAAACAGTGCCCTACAGTGAACAACGTAAAATTAAACAGAGCCCGACATTAAATACAGTACAATGAAACAGTGCCCTACAAGCAACGAGGTAAAATTAAACACAGCCCGACATTAAATGCGGTACAATGAAACAGTGCCCTGCACTGAACAAGGTAAAATTAATCAGAGCCCGACATTAAATACAGCACAATGAAACAGTGCCCTACAGTGAACAATGTAAAATTAAACAGAGCCCGACATTAAATACAGTACAATGAAATAGTGACCTACAGTGAACAATGTAAAATTAAACATAGCCCGACATTAAATACGGTACAATGAAACAGTGCCCTACAGTGAACAATGTAAAATTAAACAGAGCACGACATTAAATAAAGTACAATGTAACCGTGCCCTCCACTGAGCAAGGTAAAATTAAACACAGCCCAACATTAAATACAGTACAATGAAACAGTGACCTACAGTGAAGAATGTAAAATTAAACACAGCCCGACATTAAATACAGTACAATGAAACAGTGACCTACAGTGAACAATGTAAAATTAAACATATCCCGACATTAAATACGGTACAATGAAACAGTGCCCTACAGTGAACAATGTAAAATTAAACAGAGCACGACATTAAATACAGTACAATGTAACAGTGCCCTCCACTGAGCAAGGTAAAATTAAACACAGCGCGACATTAAATACGGTACAATGAAAGAGTGCCCTACAGTGAACAATGTACAATTAAACACAGCCCAACATTAAATACGGTACAATGAAACAGTGCCGACAGTGAACAAGGTAAAATTAAACACAGCCCGACATTAAATACGGTACAATGAAACAGTGCCCTACACTGAACAATGTAAAATTAAACACAGCCCGACATTATATACGGTACAATGAAACAGTGCCCTACACTGAACAAGGTAAATTTAAACTGAGCCCGACATTAAATACGGTACAATGAAACAGTGTCCTACACTGAACAAGGTAAAATTAAACAGAGCCCGACATTAAATACGGTACAATGAAACAGTGCCCTATAGTGAACAAGGTAAAATTCAACAGAGCCCGACATTAAATACAGTACAATGAAACAGTGCCCTACAAGCAATGAGGTAAAATTAAACAGAGCCCGACATTAAATACAGCACAATGAAACAGTGCCCTACAGTGAAAAATGTAAAATTAAACACAGCCCGACATTAAATACGGTAGAATGAAACAGTGCCTAAAAGCTACAATGTAAAATTAAACAGAGCCCAACATTAAATACGGTAGAATGAAACAGTGCACTACACTGAACAATGTAAAATTAAACACAGCCCGAAATTAAATACGGTGCAATGAAACAGTGACCTACAGTGAACAAGGTAAAAGTAAACAGAGCCCGACATTAAATACGGTACAATGAAACAGTGACCTACAAGCAACAAGGTAAAATTAAACAGCGCCCGACATTAAGTACAGTACAATGAAACAGTGACCTACAGTGAACAATGTAAAATTAAACATAGCCCGACATTAAATACGGTACAGTGAAACAGTGCCCTACACTGAACAATGTAAAATTAAACACAGCCCGACTTTAAATACAGTACAATGAATCAGTGCCCTACACTGAACAATGTAAACTTAAACACAGCCCGACATTAAATACGGTACAATGAAACAGTGCTCTACAGTGAACAATGTACAATTAAACACAGCCCAACATTAAATACGGTACAATGAAACAGTGCCCTACAGTGAACAATGTACAATTAAACACAGCCCAACATTAAATACGGTACAATGAAACAGTGTCCTACAGTGAACAATGTACAATTAAACACAGCCCGACATTAAATACGGTAATATGAAACAGTGCCCTACACTGAACAAGGTAAAATTAAACACAGCCCGACATTAAATACGGTACAATGAAACAGAGCCCGACATTAAATACAATACACTGAAACAGTGACCTACAGTAAACAAGGCAAAATTAAACAGAGCCCGACATTAAATACAGTACAATGAAACAGTGCCCTACACTGAAAAATGTAACATTAAACAGAGCCCGACATTAAATACAGGGCAACGAAACAGTGCCCGACAGTGAACAAGGTAAAATTAAACAGAGCCCAACATTAAATACAGCACAATGAAACAATGCCCTGCAGTGAAGAATATAAAATTAAACACAGCCCGACATTAAATACAGTACAATGAAACAGTGACCTACAGTGAACAATGTGAAATTAAACATAGCCCGACATTAAATACGGTACAATGAAACAGTGCCCTACAGTGAACAATGTACAATTACACACAGCCCAAAATTAAATACGGTACAATGAAACAGTGCCCTACAGTGAACAATGTACAATTAAACACAGCCCAACATTAAATACGGTAACATAAAACAGTGTCCTACACTGAACAAGGTAAAATTAAACAGAGCCCGACATTCAATACAGTACAATGAAACAGTGCCCTACAGTGAACAATGTACAATTAAACACAGCCCGACATTAAATACGGTACAATGAAACAGTGCCCTACAGTGAACAATGTACAATTAAACACAGCCCGACAGTAAATACGGTACAATGAAACAGTGCCCTACACTGAACAAGGTAAAATTAAACAGAGCCCGACATTAAATACGGTACAATGAAACAGTGCCCTAATGTGAACAATGTAAAATAAAACACAGCACGACATTAAATACAGTACAATGAAACAGTGACCTACAGTGAACAATGTAAAATTAAATCTAGCCCGACATTAAATACGGTACAGTGAAACAGTGCCCTACACTGAACAATGTAAAATTAAACAAAGCCCGACATTAAATACAGTACAATGAATCAGTGCCCGACACTGAACAATGTAAACTTAAACACAGCCCGACATTAAATACGGTACAATGAAACAGTGCCCGACAGTGAACAATGTACAATTAAACACAGCCCAACATTAAATACGGTACAATGAAACAGTGCCCTACAGTGAACAATGTACAATTAAACACAGCCCAACATTAAATACGGTACAATGAAACAGTGTCCTACAGTGAACAATGTACAATTAAACACACCCCGTCATTAAATACGGTAATATGAAAGAGTGCCCTACACTGAACAAGGTAAAATTAAACACAGCCCGACATTAAATACGGTACAATGAAACAGTGCCCTACACTGAACAATGTAAAATTAAACACAGCCCGATATTAAATGCGGTACAATGAAACAGTGCCCTCCACTGAACAAGGTAAAATTAAACAGAGCCCGACATTAAATACAGTACAATGAAACAGTGCCCTACACTGAACAATGTACAATTAAACACAGCCCGACATTAAATACGGTACAATGAATCAGTGCCCTATAGTGAACAAGGTAAAATTCAACAGAGCCCGACATTAAATACAGTACAATGAAACAGTGCCCTACAAGCAATGAGGTAAAATTAAACAGAGCCCGACATTAAATACAGCACAATGAAACAGTGCCCTACAGTGAAAAATGTAAAATTAAACACAGCCCGACATTAAATACGGTAGAATGAAACAGTGCCCTACAAGCTACAATGTAAAATTAAACAGAGCCCAACATTAAATACGGTAGAATGAAACAGTGCACTACACTGAACAATGTAAAATTAAACACAGCCCGACATTAAATACGGTGCAATGAAACAGTGACCTACAGTGAACAAGGTAAAATTAAACAGAGCCCGACATTAAATACGGTACAATGAAACTGTGCCCTACACTGAACAATGTAAAATTAAACACAGCCCGACTTTAAATACAGTACAATGAATCAGTGCCCTACACTGAACAATGTAAACTTAAACACAGCCCGACATTAAATACGGTACAATGAAACAGTGCCCTACAGTGAACAATGTACAATTAAACACAGCCCAACATTAAATACGGTACAATGAAACAGTGCCCTACAGTGAACAATGTACAATTAAACACACCCCGTCATTAAATACGGTACAATGAAACAGTGCCCTACAGTGAACAATGTACAATTAAACACAGCCCAACATTAAATACGGTACAATGAAACAGTGCCCTACAGTGAACAATGTACAATTAAACACAGCCCAACATTAAATACGGTACAATGAAACAGTGCCCTACAGTGAACAATGTACAATTAAACACAACCCGACATTAAATACGGTAATATGAAACAGTGCCCTACACTGAACAAGGTAAAATTAAACACAGCCCGACATTAAATACGGTACAATGAAACAGAGCCCGACACTAAATACAGTACACTGAAACAGTGACATACAGTAAACAAGGTAAAATTAAACAGAGCCCGACATTAAATACAGGACAACGAAACAGTGCCCGACAGTGAACAAGGTAAAATTAAACAGAGCCCAACATTAAATACAGCACAATGAAACAGTGCCCTACACTGAACAAGGTAAAATTAAACAGAGCCCGACATTAAATACAGTACAATGAAACAGTGACCTACAGTGAACAATGTAAAATTAAACATAGCCCGACATTAAATACGGTACAATGAAACAGTGCCCTACAGTGAACAATGTAAAATTAAACAGAGCACGAAATTAAATAAAGTACAATGTAACCGTGCCCTCCACTGAGCAAGGTAAAATTAAACACAGCCCGACATTAAATACAGTACAATGAAACAGTGACCTACAGTGAAGAATGTAAAATTAAACACAGCCCGACATTAAATACAGTACAATGAAACAGTGACCTACAGTGAACAATGTAAAATTAAACATATCTGACATTAAATACGGTACAATGAAACAGTGCCCTACAGTGAACAATGTAAAATTAAACAGAGCACGACATTAAATACAGTACAATGTAACAGTGCCCTCCACTGAGCAAGGTAAAATTAAACACAGCCCGACATTAAATACGGTACAATGAAAGAGTGCCCTACAGTGAACAATGTACAATTAAACACAGCCCAACATTAAATACGGTACAATGAAACAGTGCCGACAGTGAACAAGGTAAAATTAAACACAGCCCGACATTAAATACGGTACAATGAAACAGTGCCCTACACTGAACAATGTAAAATTAAACACAGCCCGACATTAAATACGGTACAATGAAACAGTGCCCTACACTGAACAAGGTAAATTTAAACTGAGCCCGACATTAAATACGGTACAATGAAACAGTGTCCTACACTGAACAAGGTAAAATTAAACAGAGCCCGACATTAAATACGGTACAATGAAACAGTGCCCTACAGTGAAGAATGTAAAATTAAACACAGCCCGACATTAAATACGATACAATGAATCAGTGCCCTACCAGTAACAATGTAATATTAAACAGAGCCCGACATTAAATACGGTACAATGAAACAGTGCCCTACAGTGAACAAAGTAAAATTCAACAGAGCCCGGCATTAAATACAGTACAATGAAACAGGGCCCTAATGTGAACAATGTAAAATAAAACAGAGCCCGACATTAAATACAGTACAATGAAACAGTGCCCTACAGTGAACAACGTAAAATTAAACAGAGCCCGACATTAAATACAGTACAATGAAACAGTGCCCTACAAGCAACGAGGTAAAATTAAACACAGCCCGACATTAAATGCGGTACAATGAAACAGTGCCCTACACTGAACATGGTAAAATTAATCAGAGCCCGACATTAAATACAGCACAATGAAACAGTGCCCTACAGTGAACAATGTAAAATTAAACAGAGCCCGACATTAAATACAGTACAATGAAATAGTGACCTACTGTGAACAATGTAAAATTAAACATAGCCCGACATTAAATACGGTACAATGAAACAGTGCCCTACAGTGAACAATGTAAAATTAAACAGAGCACGACATTAAATAAAGTACAATGTAACCGTGCCCTCCACTGAGCAAGGTAAAATTAAACACAGCCCGACATTAAATACAGTACAATGAAACAGTGACCTACAGTGAAGAATGTAAAATTAAACACAGCCCGACATTAAATACAGTACAATGAAACAGTGACCTACAGTGAACAATGTAAAATTAAACATATCCCGACATTAAATACGGTACAATGAAATAGTGCCCTACAGTGAACAATGTAAAATTAAACAGAGCACGACATTAAATACAGTACAATGTAACAGTGCCCTCCACTGAGCAAGGTAAAATTAAACACAGCCCGACATTAAATACGGTACAATGAAAGAGTGCCCTACAGTGAACAATGTACAATTAAACACAGCCCAACATTAAATACGGTACAATGAAACAGTGCCGACAGTGAACAAGGTAAAATTAAACACAGCCCGACATTAAATACGGTACAATGAAACAGTGCCCTACACTGAAGAATGTAAAATTAAACACAGCCCGACATTAAATACGGTACAATGAAACAGTGCCCTACACTGAACAAGGTAAATTTAAACTGAGCCCGACATTAAATACGGTACAATGAAACAGTGTCCTACACTGAACAAGGTAAAATTAAACAGAGCCCGACATTAAATACGGTACAATGAAACAGTGCCCTACAGTGAAGAATGTAAAATTAAACACAGCCCGACATTAAATACGATACAATGAATCAGTGCCCTACCAGTAACAATGTAATATTAAACAGAGCCCGACATTAAATACGGTACAATGAAACAGTGCCCTACAGTGAACAAAGTAAAATTAAACAGAGCCCGGCATTAAATACAGTACAATGAAACAGGGCCCTAATGTGAACAATGTAAAATAAAACAGAGCCCGACATTAAATACAGTACAATGAAACAGTGCCCTACAGTGAACAACGTAAAATTAAACAGAGCCCGACATTAAATACAGTACAATGAAACAGTGCCCTACAAGCAACGAGGTAAAATTAAACACAGCCCGACATTAAATGCGGTACAATGAAACAGTGCCCTACACTGAACAAGGTAAAATTAATCAGAGCCCGACATTAAATACAGCACAATGAAACAGTGCCCTACAGTGAACAATGTAAAATTAAACAGAGCCCGACATTAAATACAGTACAATGAAATAGTGACCTACAGTGAACAAGGTAAAATTAAACAGAGCCCGACATTAAATACAGTACAATGAAACAGTGCCCTACAAGCTACAAGGTAAAATTAAACAGAGCCCAACATTAAATACGGTACAGTGAAACAGTGCCCTACAGTGAACAATGTAAAATTAAACAGAGCCCGACATTAAATACGGTACAATGAAACAGTGACCTACAGTGAACAAGGTAAAATTAAACAGAGCCCGACATTAAATACAGTACAATGAAAGAGTGCCCTAAAAGCTACAATGTAAAATTAAACAGAGCTCGACATTAAATACGGTACAATGAAACAGTGCTCTACAAGCAACAAGGTAAAATTAAACAGAGCCCAACATTAAATACGGTAGAATGAAACAGTGCACTACACTGAACAATGTAAAATTAAACACAGCCCGACATTAAATACGGTACAACGAAACAGTGCCCTACAGTGAACAATGTAAAATTAAACAGAGCCCGACATTAAATACGGTACAATGAAACAGTGCCCTACAAGCAACAAGGAAAATTAAACAGCGCCCGGCATTAAGTCCAGTACAATGAAACAGTGACCTGCAGTGAACAATGTAAAATTAAACATAGCCCGACATTAAATACGGTACAGTGAAACAGTGCCCTACAGTGAACAAGGTAAAATTAAACACAGCCCGACATTAAATACAGTACAATGAATCAGTGCCCTACACTGAACAATGTAAACTTAAACACAGCCCGACATTAAATACGGTACAATGAAACGGTGCCCTACACTGAACAATGTACAATTAAACACAGCCCAACATTAAATACGGTACAATGAAACAGTGTCCTACAGTGAACAATGTACAATTAAACACAGCCCAACATTAAATACAGTACAATGAAACAGTGCCCTACAGTGAACAATGTACAATTAAACACAGCCCAACATTAAATACGGTACAATGAAACAGTGTCCTACAGTGAACAATGTACAATTAAACACAGCCCGACATTAAATACGGTAATATGAAACAGTGCCCTACACTGAACAAGGTAAAATTAAACACAGCCCGACATTAAATATGGTACAATGAAACAGAGCCCGACATTAAATACAGTACACTGAAACAGTGACCTACAGTAAACAAGGCAAAATTAAACAGAGCCCGACATTATATACAGTACAATGAAAAAGTGCCCTCCACTGAGCAATGTAACATTAAACAGAGCCCGACATTAAATACGGGACAATGAAACAGTGCCCTACACTGAATAATGTAAAATTAAACAGAGCCCGACATTAAATACGGGACAACGAAACAGTGCCCGCCAGTGAACAATGTAAAATTAAACATATCCCGACATTAAATACGGTACAATGAATCAGTGCCCTACAGTGAACAATGTAAAATTAAACAGAGCACGACATTAAATACAGTACAATGTAACAGTGCCCTCCACTGAGCAAGGTAAAATTCAACAGAGCCCGACATTAAATACGGTACAATGAAACAGTGCCCAACAGTGAACAATGTAAAATTAAACAGAGCACGACATTAAATACAGTACAATGTAACAGTGCCCTCCACTGAGCAAGGTAAAATTAAACACAGCCCGACAGTAAATACGGTACAATGAAAGAGTGCCCTACAGTGAACAATGTACAATTAAACACAGCCCAACATTAAATACGGTACAATGAAACAGTGCCTACAGTGAACAAGGTAAAATTAAACACAGCCCGACATTAAATACGGTACAATGAAACAGTGCCCTACACTGAACAAGGTAAAATTAAACAGAGCCCGACATTAAATACGGTACAATGAAACAGTGCCCTACACTGAACAATGTAAAATAAAACACAGCCCGACATTAAATACGGTACAATGAAACAGTGCCCTACAGTGAACAATGTACAATTAAACACAGCCCGACATTAAATACGGTACAATGAAACAGTGCCCTACAGTGAACAATGTAAAATTAAACATATCCCGACATTAAATACGGTACAATGAAACAGTGCCCTACAGTGAACAATGTAAAATTAAACAGAGCACGACATTAAATACGGTACAATGAAACAGTGCCCTACACTGAACAAGGTAAATTTAAACAGAGCCCGATAGTAAATACGGTACAATGAAACAGTGTCCTACACTGAACAAGGTAAAATTAAACAGAGCCCGACATTAAATACGGTACAATGAAACAGGGCCCTAATGTGAACAATGTAAAATAAAACAGAGCCCGACATTAAATACAGTACAATGAAACAGTGCCCTACAGTGAACAAGGTAAAATTAAACAGAGCCCGACATTAAATACAGTACAATGAAACAGTGCCCTACAAGCTACAAGGTAAAATTAAACAGAGCCCGACATTAAATACAGTACAATGAAACAGTGACCTACAGTGAACAATGTAAAATTAAACATAGCCCGACATTAAATACGGTACAGTGAAACAGTGCCCTACAGTGAACAATGTAAAATTAAACAGAGCACGACATTAAATATTTACAGTGGTCCCTGGGTAGAATATCATCGTTTACACTGGCTCCTGCGATATTAATTATTATTTACTGCGGTACTTGGATAGTATATCAATATTTACAGTGGACCACGTGTAGAATATCATTATTTACCGTGGTCCCTGGGTATTATATCATTGTTCAAAGTGGTCCCTGTGTAGAATATCATTATTTACATTGGTCCCTGGGTAGAATATCATTATTTACATTGTTCCCTGTGTAGAATATCATTATTTACAGTGGTCCCTGGGTAGTGTATCATTATTTACAGTGGTCACTGGGTAGAATATCATTATTTACAGTTGTCCCTGGGTAATATATCATTAGTTACAATGTTCCCTGGGTAATGTCTCAATATTTACAGCGCCCTGGTTATTTATAAATATTAACAGAGGTCCCGGCGTACAATATCATTATTTACAGTGGTCCCTGGGTAGAATATCATCATTTACAGTGGCTCCTGGGATATTAATTATTATTTACTGTGGTACTTGGATTGTATATCAATATTTACAGTGGACCACGGGTAGAATATCATTATTTACAATGTACCGTAGGTAGTACATCATTATTTTCCGTGGTCCCTGGATAGTATATCAATATTTACAGTGGTCCCTGGGTAGTGTATCATTATTTACCGTGGTCACTGGGTATTATATCATTGATGTGGAGATGCCGGCGTTGGACTGGGGTGAGCACAGTACGAAGTCTTACAACACCAGGTTAAAGTCCAACAGGTTTGTTTCGATGTCACTAGCTTTCGGAGCGCTGCTCCTTCCTCAGGTGAATGAAGAGGTCTCATTCCCGGTCTCATTCCCTCTCATTCCGGAGGACCCCTCCGGAAGGCAGCTGCCTTAGACTCTACATGTATGCTCAAGCCGTCAGGAGTCGCGTCAATGCCAGATTCATCAGTCGCATTCACAAGACAGCCCCGAACGTCACCCAAGCACAACGCAATGCCATCCGCGCTCTCAAGACCAACCGCAGCATCGTCATCAAACCAGCAGACAAAGGGGGGGTCACTGTCGTACTGAACAGAACGGACTACTGCAAAGAAGTATACCGACAACTGAACAACCAAGAACACTCCAGACAGTTACCCGCAGATCCGACCAAGGAACACATCCGCCAACTTAACAGACTGATCAAGACCTTGGATCCAGATCTTCAGAGCACCCTACGTGCTCTCATCCCACGTACTCCCCGCATTGGAGATCTCTACTGCCTCCCGAAAATACATAAGGCCAACACACCAGGCCGCCCTATCGTTTCAGGCAATGGGACCCTGTGTGAGAACCTCTCTGGCGACATCGAGGGCATCTTGAAACCCATCGTACAAGGTGCACCCAGCTTCTGTCGCGACACGACGGACTTCCTACAGAAACTCAGCACCCATGGACCAGTTGCACCAGGAACATTCCTCGTCACAATGGACGTCTCGGCACTCTACACCAGCATCCCCCATGACGACGGCATTGCTGCAACAGCCTCAGTACTCAACACCGACAACTGCCAATCTCCAGACGCAATTCTGGAACTCATCCGCTTCATTCTTTATCACAACGTCTTCACCTTCGACAACAAGTTCTTCATTCAGACGCACGGAACAGCCATGGGGACCAAATTCGCACGCCAGTACGCCAACATATTCATGCACAAGTTTGAACAGGACCTACTCACCGCACAGGACCTTCAACCGATGTTATACACCAGATACATCGATGACATTTTTTTCCTTTGGACCCACGGCGAAGAATCACTGAAACGACTACACAATGACATTAATAAGTTCCATCCAACCATCAGCCTCACCATGGACTACTCTCCAAAATCAGTTGCATTCTTGGACACACTCGTCTCCATCAAGGACGGTCACCTCAGCACTTCGCTTTACCGCAAACCCACGGATAACCTCATGATGCTCCACTTCTCCAGCTTCTACCCTAAACACATTAAAGAAGCCACCCCCTATGGACAAGCGCTCCGTATACACAGGATCTGCTCAGACGAGGAGGAGTGTAACAGACATCTACAGACGTTGAAAGATGCCCTCGTACGAATGGGATATGGTACTCGACTCGTCGATCGACAGTTCCAACGCGCCACAGTGAAAAACCGTACCGACCTCCTCAGAAGACAAACATGGGACACAACCGACAGAATATCCTTCGTCGTCCAGTCCTTCCCCGGAGCGGAGAAACTACGTCATCTTCTTCACAGCCTTCAACACGTCATTGATGACGATGAACATCTTGCCAAGGTCATCCCCACACCCCCACTACTTACCTTCAAACAACCGCGCAACCTCAATCGAACCATTGTTTGCAGCAAACTACCCAGTCTTCAGAACAGTGACCACGACACCACACAACCCTGTCATGGTAATCTGTGCAAGACGTGCCAGATCATCGACATGGATACCACTATTACACGTGAGAACAGCACCCACCAGGTACGCGGTAAATACTCATGCGACTCGGCCAACGTTGTCTACCTCATACGCTGCAGGAAAGGATGTCCCGAAGCGTGGTACATTGGCGAGACCATGCAGACGCTGCGACAACGAATGAACGGACATCGCGCAACAATCACCAGGCAGAAATGTTCCCTTCCAGTCGGGGAACACTTCAGCCGTCAAGGGCATTCAGCCTCTGATCTCCGGGTAAGCGTTCTCCAAGGCGGCCTTCAGGACCCGCGACAACGCAGAATCGCCGAGCAGAAACTTATAGCCAAGTTCCGCACACATGAGTGCGGCCTCAACCGGGGCCTGGGATTCGTGTCGCATTACATTCATCCCCCACCGTCTGGCCTGCAAAATCCTACCAACTGTCCTGGCTTGGTACAGTTCACACCTCTTTAACCTGGGGTTACCCCATCTCTGGATCTGTAAAGATTTAGTCACCTGCTAATGCTCGCATTCCTAGCATTGATTGGCATCTTTGAATTTGTCTATATATGTGTTTCTGGAACAGACCTCTTCATTCACCTGAGGAAGGAGCAGCGCTCCGAAAGCTAGTGACATCGAAACAAACCTGTTGGACTTTAACCTGGTGTTGTAAGACTTCGAACTATTATATCATTGTTTAAAGTGGTCCCTGTGTAGAATATCGTTATTTACAGTGGTCCCTGGGTAGAATATCATTATTTACAGTGGTCCCTGGGTAGTGTATCATTATTTACAGAGGTCCCTGGGTGGAATATCATTATTTACAGTGGTCCCTGGGTAATATATCATTCTTTACATTGGTCCCTGGGTAATGTCTCAATATTTACAGTGGTCCCTGGGTAGAATATCATTATTTACACTGGCTCCTGTGATATTAATTATTATTTACTGTGGTTATTGGAGAGCATATCAATATTTACAGTGGACCACGGGTAGAATATCATTATTTATGATGTACCCTGGTAGTACATCATTATTTACAGTGGTTCCTGGGTAGAATATCATTCTTTACAGTGGTCCCTGGGTCGATATCATTATCTACACTGGTCCCTGAGCAGTTTGTTATAACTTACAGTGGTCCTTGGGTAGTATATGAATATTTACAGTGGTCCCTGGGGTGTATATGATTATTTACAGTGGACCGTGGAAAGTATATCATTATTTACAGTGGCCACTGGGTAGTATACCATTATCTACAGTAGTCCCAGGATAGTAAATCACTATTTACTGTGGTACTTGGATAGTATATCAATATTTAGTAGACCCTGGGTAGAATATCATTATTTACACTGGCTCCTGGGTTATTAATTATTATTTACTGTGGTACTTGGATAGTATATCAATATTTACAGTGGACCCTGGGTAGAATATCAGTATCTACAATGGTCCCTGGGTAGTACATCATTATTTACCGTGATCCCTGGGTAGTACATCATTATTTACCGTGATCCCTGGGTAGTACATCATTACTTACCGTGATCCCTGGGTAGTACATCATTATTTACAGTGATCCCTGGGGAGTAAATCGTTATGAACAGTTGCCCCTTTGTATTATATCCTTATTTACACTGGTCGATGTGTAGTATACTATTATTTACATTGGCTGTGGGTCGTCATCATCATTTACAGTGGTCACTGGATAGTATTTCATTATTTACAGTGGCGCGAGGGCAGTATATCGTTATTTTCAGTGGACCGTGGGCAGTATATCTTTATTTACAGTGTTCCCTGGGGAGTATCTCATTACTTACAGTGGACCCTGGGTATCATATCCAATATACAGTCGTCCCTGCGTTGTATATCATTATTTACAGAGGGCCCCTGGTAGTATTTCATTATTTACAGTGGTCCCTGAGCAGTATATCATTATTTACAGTTGTCCCTGGGTAAGATATCATTATTTACAGTGGTCCCTGGGTAGTATATCATTTTCTACAGTGGTCCCTGCGTAATATATCGTTATTTACAGTGGTCCCAGGGTGGTATATCATGGTTTACAGTGGTCCCTGGACAGTATGTCATCAATTATAGTGTGCACTGTGCAGTACATCTTTATTCACAGTGGTCCATGGGCAGTATATCATTATTTACAGTGGTCCCTGGGCAATATATCATTAAGCACAGTGGTCCCTGGGCAGTATACCATTACTTACAGTGGTCCCTGGGTAGTATATCATTATTTACAGTGGTCCCAGGGCAATATATCATTAATCACAGAGGGCTCTGGGTAGTATATCATCATTGACCGCGGTTCCTGGGAAGTATATCATTATTTACACTGGTCCCTGGGTAGTATGTCATTATTTACACAGGTCACTGGGTAGTATATCATCCTTTACAGTGGTCCCAGTGTAGTGTAGTATTGTCTACAGTGGTCCCAGAGTGGCACATCATGATTTACAGTGGTCCCTGGACATTATGTCATCATTTATAGTGTGCCCTGTGTAGTACCTCTTAATTTACAGTGGATTCTGGATAGTATATCATTATTGACAGTAGTCCCTGGGTGGTATATCATTATTTACAGTGGTCTCTGGGAAATATATCATTATTTACAGTGGTCCCTGGACATTATGTCATCATTTATAGTGTGCCCTGTGTAGTACCTCTTAATTTACAGTGGATTCTGCATAGTATATCATTATTGACAGTAGTACTGGGTGGTATATCATTATTTACTGTGGTCTCTGGGAAATATATCATTATTTACAGTGGTCCCTGGATAGTATATCATTATTTACAGTGTTCCAAGGGTAGTATATCATTATTTACAGTGGTCCTGTGTAGTATGTCATTATTTACCGTGGTCACTGGGTAGTATCCCATTATTTACAATGGTTCCAGGGTAGTATATGATTATTTACAGTGGTCCCTGGGTAGTATGTCATTATTTACCGTGGTCACTGGGTAGTATCCCATTATTTACAAAGGTTCCAGGGTGGCATACCATTATTGACAGTGGTCCCTGGGTAGTATGTCATTGTTTACATTGGCCTTGGGTCGGTAACATCATTTACAGTGATCGCTGGATAGTATTTCATTAGTGACAGTGGTCCCTCGGCAGTATATCATTATTTACAGTGGTCTCTTGACAGTGGATGATTATTTAAAGTGGTCCCTGTGTAGATAATCATTATTTACAGTGGTCCCTGGGTAGAATGTCATTATTTTCAGTGGTCCCTGGGTAGTATCTCATTATTTACAGTGTTCCCTGGGTAGTATAGCATTATTTACAGTGGTCCCTGGGTATTATCTAATTACTTACTGTGGTCCATGGGTAGTATCTCATTATTTACTGTGGTGCCTGAGTAGAATATCATTATTTACAGTGGTCCATGGGTCGAATATCATTAACTACACTGGTCCCTGGGCCGTTTGTTATTACTTACAGCGGTCCTTGGGTAGTACATGAATAATTACAGTGGTCCCTCGGGTGTATATCATTATTTACATTGAACCGTGGAAAGTATATCATTATTTACGGTGGTCCCTGGGCAGTATACCATTATATGCAGTAGTCCCTGGGCAGTATATCATTATTTACAGTGGTCCCTGTGTAGTATATCATTTTTGCAATGGACCCTGGGCAGTATATCTTTATTTACAGTGGTCCCTGGGGAGTATATCATTATTTACAGTGGTCCCTGGGCAGTAAGTCTTTATTTACAGTGGTCCCTGGGCAGTATATCTTTATTTACAGTGGTCCCTGGGTAGTATATTATCATTTACGGTTGACCCTGGGCAGTAAGTCTTTATTTACAGTGGCCCCTGGGCAGTATATCATTATTTACAGTGGTTCCTTGGTAGAATATCATTTGTTACAGCGTTCCATGGGCACTTCACCATTATTAATAGTTGTCCATCGGTAGTATATTATTTTCTGCAGTGGTCCCTGGGTAGTAAATCATTATTTACTGTATTCCCTGGTAGAATATCAGCATTTACAGTGGTCCCCGGTCAGAATGTCATTATTTACAGTTGTGCCTGGGTAGTACATTATTATTTGCATTTGGCCCTGGGTAGAATATCATTATTTACAGTGGTCCCTGGCCAGTATTTCATTATTTTCAGTGCTCCCTGTGCAGTATATCATTATTTACACTGGTCCCGGTGTAGAATATCATTATTTACAGTTGTCCCTGAGTAAAATATCATTATTTAAATTGGTCCCTGTGCTGTATATCATTATTTTCAGTGTTCCCTGCATAGTTTAACATTATTTACAGTGGTTTCTGGGCAACGTATCATTATTTACAGTGGTCCCAGGGTAGTATATAATTTTTTTACAGTGCGCCTGTGCAGTTTATCACTGTTTGCAGTCGGCCCTGGGCAGCATATCATTATCTACAGTGGTCCCTGGGTAGCATATAATTATTTACAGTGGTCACTGGGTAGTAAATAATTATTTACAGTGGTCCCTGTGTAGTATGTCTTTATTTACAGTGGTCCCTGGGAGTGTACCTCTATTTACAGTGGTTCCTGGTAGTATATCATTCTTTGCAGTGATCACTGGGTAGTTAGTAATTATTTAAAGTGGTCCCTAGGTAGTAGATCATTATTTACAGTGGTCCCTGGGTAGTATATCATTATTTACAGTGGTCCCTGTGTAGTATGTCTTTATTTACAGTAGTCGCTGATAGTATATCATTATTTACAGTGGTCCCTGGGTAATATATCATTATTTGCAGTTGTCTCTGATTAGAATATCATTATTTACAGTGGTCACTGGCTGGTATATCATTATTTACAGCGGTCCCTGGGCAGTATATCATTTTTACAGTGGTACCTAGGCTGTATGTCATAATTTACAATGATCCCTGATCAGGATATCATTGTTTCAGTGGTCCCTGGGTAATATATCATTATTTACACTTGTCTCTGGTTAGAATATCATTATTTACAGTGATGTGGAGATGCCGGCGTTGGACTGGGGTGAGCACAGTACGAAGTCTTACAACACCAGGTTAAAGTCCAACAGGTTTGTTTCGATGTCACTAGCTTTCGGAGCGCTGCTCCTTCCCCAGGTGAATGCAGAGGTCTGTTCCAGATACACATATATAGACAAATGCAAAGATGCCAAACAATGCTAGGAATGCGAGCATTAGCAGGTGATTAACCCTTTACAGATCCAGAGATGGGGTAACCCCAGGTTAAAGAGGTGTGAATTGTACCAAGCCAGGACAGTTGGTAGGATTTTGCAGGCCAGACGGTGGGGGGTGAATGTAATGCGACATGAATCCCAGGTCCCGGTTGAGGCTGCACTCATGTGTGCAGAACTTCTTGACAGCCATTGATGACGATGAAGATCTTGCCAAGGTCATCCCCACACCCCCACTACTTGCCTTCAAACAACCGCACAACCTCAAACGAACCATTGTTTGCAGAAAACTACACAGTCTTCAGAACAGTGACCACGACACCACACAACCCTGTCATGGCAATCTCTGCAAGACGTGCCAGATCATTGACATGGATACCACTATTACACGTGAGAACACCACCCACCAGGTACACGGTACATACTCGTGCCACTCGGCCAACGTTGTCTACCTCATACGCTGCAGGAAAGGATGTCCCGAAGCGTCGTACATTGGCGAGACCATGCAGACGCTGCGACAACGAATGAACGGACATCGCGCAACAATCACCAGGCAGGAATGTTCCCTTCCAGTCGGGGAACACTTCAGCAGTCAAGGGCATTCAGCCTCTGATCTCCGGGTAAGCATTCTCCAAGGCGGCCTTCAGGACCCGCGACAACGCAGAATCGCCGAGCAGAAACTTATAGCCAAGTTCCGCACACATGAGTGCGGCCTCAACCGGGACCTGGGATTCATGTCGCATTACATTCATCCCCCACCATCTGGCCTGCAAAATCCTACCAACTGTCCTGGCTTGGTACAATTCACACCTCTTTAACCTGGGGTTACCCCATCTCTGGATCTGTGAAGATTTAATCACCTGCTAATGCTCGCATTCCTAGCATTGTTTCGCATCTTTGAATTTGTCTATATATGTGTTTCTGGAACAGACCTCTGCATTCACCTGAGGAAGGAGCAGCGCTCCGAAAGCTAGTGACATCGAAACAAACCTGTTGGACTTTAACCTGGTGTTGTAAGACTTCGTATTATTTACAGTGGTCACTGTGTAGTATATCATTATTTACAACAGTCCCTGGGTAGTATGACTTTATTTACAGTGGTCCCTCGGCAGTATAGCTTTATTTACAGTGATCCCTGGAAGTATATCATTATTTACTGTGGTCTCTGATTAGAATATCATTATTTACAGTGGGCACTGTGCAGTGTCTTATTTAAAGTGGTTCCCGGGTTGTTTATCATTATTTACAAAGCTCTCTGGGTGGTATATCTTTATTTACAGTGGTTCCTGGGTGGTTTATCTTTATTTACAGTGGTCCCTGGGTGGTTTATCTTTATTTACAGTGGTCCCTGGGTGGTTTATCTTTATTTACAGTGGTCCCTGGGTGGTTTATCTTTATTTACAGTGGTCCCTGGGTGGTTTATCTTTATTTACAGTGGTCTCTGGGTGGTTTATCTTTATTTACAGTGGTCCCGGGTGGTTTATCTTTATTTACAGTGGTCTCTGGGTGGTATATCTTTATTTACAGTGGTTCCTGGGTGGTTTATCTTTATTTACAGTGGTCCCTGGGTGGTTTATCTTTATTTACAGTGGTCCCTGGGTGGTTTATCTTTATTTACAGTGGTCTCTGGGTGGTTTATCTTTATTTACAGTGGTCCCGGGTGGTTTATCTTTATTTACAGTGGTCCCCGGGTGGTTTATCTTTATTCACAGTGGTCCCTGGGTAGTTTATCTTTATTTCCAGTGGTCCCCGGGTGGTTTATCTTTATTTGCAGTGGTCCCTGGGTGGTTTATCTTTATTTACAGTGGTCCCCGGGTGGTTTATCTTTATTTGCAGTGGTCCCTGGGTGGTTTATCTTTATTTACAGTGGTCTCTGGGTGGTTTATCTTTATTTACAGTGGTCCCTGGGAAGTATATTATTATACTGTATCATTTAGTGGGCAGCACGGTATATTATTATGTCATTTAGCACCACTATATCATTTAGTGTGCAGCACGGTAGCATAGTGGATAGTACAATTGTTTCACAGCTCCAGGGTCCCAGGTTCGATTCCCGGATGTGCGGAGTCTGCACATCCTCCCCGTGTGTGCGTGGGTTTCCTCCGGCTGTTCCGGTTATTTCCCACAGTCCAAAGATGTGCAGTTTAGGTGAATTGGCCATCCTAAATTGCCTTAGTGTCCAAAATTGCCCTTAGTGTTGGGTGGGGTTACTCGCTTATGGGGATAGGGTGGAGATGTGGACTTGGATAGGGTGCTCTTTTCAAGAGCCGGGCAGACTCGATGGGCCGAATGGCCTCCTTCTGCACTGTAAATTCTATGATCTATGATTTACTGTGGTCCCTGGGTAGAGTATCATGATTTCCAGTGTTCACTCGGTGGTATATCATTATTTACAGTCGTCCCTGGGTAGTATATCTTTATTTACAGTGGTACCTAGGTACTATGTCATTAGTTACAGTGGTCCCTGCGTAGAATGTCATTATCTACAGTTGTCCCTGGATAGTATATCTTAATTTGCCGTGGTCCATGCGTAGTACATAATTATTTACGGTGCTCCATGGGTAGAATATCATTCTTTACAGTGGTCCCTGGTAGTATGTCATTCTTTACAGTGGTCACTGGCTGGTATATCATTATTGACAGTGGTCCCTGTGCAGTATATCTTATTTACAGTGGTTCCTGGGTAGGTTATTATTATTTACAATGGTCCCTGGGTGGTTTATCTTTATTTACAGTGGTCCCTGGGTGGTGTACCTTTATTTACAGTGGTCACTGGCTGGTATATCATTATTGACAGTGGTCCCTGTGCAGTATATCTTATTTACAATGGTCCCTGGGTGGCATTTCTTTATTTACAGTGGTCCCTGGGTTATTTATAAATATTAACAGAGGCCCCGGCATACAATATCATTATTTACAGTGGTCCCTGGGTAGAATATCATTATTTACTGTGGTCCCTGTGTAGAATATCTGTATTTACAGATGATGTGGAGATGCCGGCGTTGAACTGGGGTGAGCGCAGAAAGAAGTCTTACAACACCAGGTTAAAGTCCAACAGGTTTGTTTCGATGTCACTAACTTTCAAAGCGCTGCTCTTTCCTCAGGTGAATGAAGAGGTATGCTCCAGAAACAGATATATAGACAGATTCAAAGCTGCCAGCCAATGCTTGGAATGCGAGCATTAGCAGGTGATTAAATCTTTACAGATCCAGAGATGAGGTAACCCCAGGTTAAAGAGGTGTGAATTGTATCAAGCCAGGACAGTTGGTAGGATTTTGCAGGCCAGATGGTGGGGGATGACTGTAATGCGACATGAATCCCAGGTCCCGGTTGAGGCCGCACTCATGTGTGCGGAACTTGGCTATAAGCTTCTGCTCGGTGATTCTGTGTTGTTGCGCGTCCTGAAGGCCGCCTTGGAGAACGCTTACCCGGAGATCAGAGGCTGAATGCCCTTGACTGCTGAAGTGTTCCCCGACTGGAAGGGAACATTCCTGCCTGGTGATTGTCGCGCGATGTCCATTCATTCGTTGTTGCAGCGTCTGCATGTTCTCGCCAATGTACCACACTCCCGCAGCAGCCGCAGCCCCGCTCCCGCTCCCCCAGCAGCCGCGGCCCCCCTCACCCTCACCCCCTCACCCCCTCCCCAAGCAGCCGCGGTCACCCTCCCCCTCCCCCAGCAGCCACGCCCCCCCCTCCCCACTCCCCCAGCAGCCGCAGTCCCCCTCCACCTCCCCAGCAACTGTGGTCCCCCTCCCCAGCAGCCGCGATCCCTCCCCATTCCCCAGCAGCCGCGATCCCCCTCCCCCAGCAGCCGCCGTCCCCCCCTACCCCAGCAGCCACGATCACTCCCCCAGCAGCCGCGGTCGCCCTCCCCTCCCCCAGCAGCCACGATCCCTCCACACTCCTCCAGCAGCCGCTGTCCCCCTCCCCCCCAGCAGCCGCGTTCCCCCTCCCCTTCCCCAGCAGCGACGATCCCTCCCCCTCCCCCAGCAGCCGCGGTCCCCCTCCCCCAGCAGCCGCGGTACCCCTCCCCCAGCAGCCACGGTCCCCCTCACACCCCCAGCAGACGCGGTCCCCCTACCCCTCCCCCAGCAGCCGCGGTCTCCCTCCCCCTCCCCCAGCAGCCGCGGTCCCCCTCCCCCAGCAGCCGCGGTCCCCCTCCCCCTCCCCCAGCAGCCGCGGTCCCCCTCCCCAGCAGCCGCCGTCCCCCCCTCCCCCAGCAGCCGCGGTCGCCCTCCCCTCCCCCAGCAGCCACGATCCCTCCACCCTCCCCAGCAGCCGCTGTCCCCCTCCCCCCCAGCAGCCGCGTTCCCCCTCCCCTCCCCCAGCAGCCGCGGTTCCCCCTTCCCTCCCCCAGCAGCCGCGATCCCTCCCCTCTCCCCAGCAGCCGCGATCCCTCCCCCCTCCCCCAGCAGCCGCGGTCCCCCTCCTAACCCCCAGCAGACGCGGTCACCCTCCCCTCCCCCAGCAGCCGCGGTCCCCCTCCCCTCCCCCAGCAGCGCAGTCCCCCTCCCCCTCCCCCAGCAGCCGTGGTCCCCCTCACCCAGCACCCGCAGTCCCCCTCCCTCTCCTCCAGCAACCGCGGTCCCCCTCCCCAGCAGACGCGGTCCCCCTCCCCCTCTCCCCCAGCAGCCACGGTGCCCTCTTCCTCCCCCAGCAGCCACGGTCCCCCTCCCCCTCCCCCAGCAGCCGCGGTCCTCCTCCCCCTCCCCCAGCAGCCGCGGTCCCCCTCCCCCTCCCCCAGCAGCCGCGGTCCCCCTCCCCCTACCCCAGCAGCCGCGGTCCCCCTCCCGCAGCAGCCGCGGTCCCCCTCCCCAGCAGCCGCGGTCGCCCTCCCCTCCCCCAGCAGCCACGATCCCTCCACCCTCCCCCAGCAGCCGCTGTCCCCCTCCCCCCCAGCAGCCGCGTTCCCCCTCCCCTTCCCCAGCAGCCACGATCCCTCCTCCCGCCCCCAGCAGCCGCGGTTCCCCCTCCCCTCCCCCAGCAGCCGCGATCCCTCCCCCTCCCCCAGCAGCCGCGATCCCTCCCCCTCCCCCAGCAGCCGCGGTCCCACTCCCCCTCTCCCAGCAGCCGCGGTCCCCCTCCTTACCCCCAGCAGCCGCGGTCCCCCTCCCCTCCCCCAGTAGCCGCGGTCCCCCTCCTCTCCCCCAGCAGCGCAGTCCCATTCCCCCTCCCCTGCAGCCGCGGTCCCCCTCCCCCAGCAGCCGCGGTCCCCCTCCCCCAGCAGCCGCGGCCCCCCTCCCCCAGCAGCCGCGGTCCCCCTCCCCCAGCAGCCGCGGCCCCCTCCCCCAGCAGCATTGTCTCGGGTCGGACAGTTTGATGGTGCTGTTTATTTGATGTCTATATAATGTTTATTTGGGTATGTTTTCCCTGAGATTGCCTGTCCTGCCCGCTCTTCCCGCGGGCAGGGTGAGGCAGCGCCCGCCGCTGGCATCGGCCTGGAGCTGGGACACAACAAAGCAAAACAGACCAGAAGTAACTGATGGACAAAACAAAATGTGGGGAGTGCCCCAAACCGCGGGTGGAGCACAGCCCCAACAGAACAGGAAAAGAGACCAAACCTCACCCAATACCCGCCCAATGAAAGTGTGAGAATGGGGGTCAGTCCGGCAGCCCACCCCCTGCGGGGCCCAGCCAGCCCGGAAACCCTCGAGTGTGCCCGTGGGCAGCGCCTGCCCCCGCTCCAGGGACCCCCGGCCGCCACCCAGCCCTTCCCACGGCACCCACAGCCCTCCGCCACCCAGCGCTGCCCACGGCACCCACCGCCCTCCGCTCCGCCACCCAGCCCTTCCCACGGCACCCACAGCCCGGCCCTCCGCCACCCAGCCCTGCCCACGGCACCCACCGCCCTCCGCTCCGCCACCCAGCCCTGCCCACGGCACCCACAGCCCGGCCCTCCGCCACCCAGCCCTGCCCACGGCACCCACCGCCCTCCGCTCCACCACCCAACCCTGCCCACGGCACCCACAGCCCTCCGCCACCCAGCCCTTCCCATGGCACCCACAGCCCGGCCCTCCGCCACCCAGCCCTGCCCACGGCACCCACAGCCCGGCCCTCCGCCACCCAGCCCTTCCCACGGCACCCACCGCCCTCCGCTCCGCCAGCCACCCGAATGGAGATTGGCGGAGGTGCGGATTCCTGAGCAGCGCCTCCCTTACGACAGCCGCCACTCCTGACGGGGGAGAGCTGCGGCGCCTGGAGACCGTGTTCCAGACTTTGAGGAGGTCCTGGTACAAGACGGGCAGCGCCAACAGAGAGTTCCGAAGACCCTGCTGGTCCACAGACAGGAGCCGCACGTCGTAGTTCAGGCCGAGCCCCTGGGGGGAGAAACCCGTCGCCAGGGCCCCACCGTGGAGGAGGCTCAGCGTACAGGTAACGCTGCAGAGTCTGAGGGTGGAAAGTGGCAGTCTGGGTGCGGAGGCACACCAGCGCCTGACCGCCCTCCGCCATCGGGAGACTCCAGACCTCCGCAGCGACCCCGTGCAGTCGATTGTCCCAGAGGAACCGAAGCTGGGCTCTCTGGATGGTGGGACAAAGCCAGGGGGAGGGGTCAGTGACCAGCCGGGACCACAGCATGGAGGCGATCAGCTGGTTTATGACGAGAACTCGGCCCCTGGGGGACAGCACTCGGAGCCGTCCTGTCCAGCGTCCCAGGCCAGCGGTGACCTTGGTCTCCAGCTCCTGCCCGTTCGCCGGCCAGGCTCCCTCTGCCGGGCAAAGATGGACTCCCAGGTCGAGGCTGTTGGTCCGACTCCAGCTGAAGGGCCCGAGCTCCTCCGGGAGGGGGTCCACCTGCCACGGACCGACCAGGAGTCCGGAACATTTGGCCCAGTTGATCTGTGCGGAGGACGCGGCGGAGTAGACAGCTTGGCTCTCTCGCATCCTCCGGGGGTCCCCGGGGTCAGTGACCATGAGGAACACGGCATCAGAGTCCGCCGAGAGGACCCCCCCCCCCGTCCGGCTCGCGCAGAACCAGCCCCGTGAACCCCCTCCGCAGGAGGCACAGGAAAGGCCCCACGCAGAGGGAATAATGTTGGCCGGACAGGGGGCAGCCCTGACGCACTCCTCTCCCAAAGCGAAGGGGCGCCGTCAGGGACCCGTTAACCTTAATCAGACTCTCCGAGACGGCGGACAGTAACCGGATCCGGGCCGCAAAATACCACCCGAACCCGACAGCTCGCAGAGTCCCGAGCAAATCCCTGGGCCCCACCCTGTCGAACGCCTTCTCCTGGTCAAGAGACAGGGAGGCGCTCGACATACCAGTCCGCTGGGTAAAGTGAATAATGTCCCGGGCCAGGTGGATATTGTCATAGATTGTGCGGTCCGGGACTGTGTAGGACTGGTCAGGGTGGATCATGTGGTCCAGCTCGGGGCCAAGGCGTAAACACAGCACCTTGGCGAAGGTTTTATAGTCCGTGCTGAGGAGGGAGACCGGTCGCCAGGTCTTAAGTCGGCGGTGATCCCCCTTCTTAGGCATCAGGGCAACGACGGCCCTGCGCCACGAAAGGGGCATCTCCCCGGTCGCGAAACATTCCCCCAGGACCCCCGCGTAGTCACTCCCCAGGACGTCCCAGCACGCCCTGAAGAACTCCACGGTCAGCCCGTCCAGCCCTGGGGATTTGCCCCGTGAGAGGCTGTCCAGGGCGCCGGTCAGCTCTTGGAGGTTGATGGCATTATCGAGCTTCCCGGCGCCCTCCGGGCCCACCTGCGGCAGGTCCTCCCACATAACTCTGCAAGCGTCCTCGCTGGACGGACCCGGAGAGAAGAGGTCGGAGTAAAAATCCTCCCCCGTCCGCAGCCCACAGTGGCACGATGAGCGGTCGCTGCTGCTGCCGGCCCCCGCACTGGTGCCCGCCTCAATGGTCATGGCAGGGTGGGCATAGCACTTCACCCCCAGCTGCCGCGTGAGCAGGCGGGAGGGCGAGGGCACCGCGGGGGCAGCGGAGCGACGGGAGGCTGCCGCCCCCACATAATGTCTTGTCCGCCCTGCCCCCGGCAGTGCAGGATGCCCCCGAGGTGCTGGCCAGAGGGTGGGAGGGCAGGAGGCTGGACCTGCATCCCTGGATGGTCCCAGTCCCACCTCAGGCAGAGGGGTAGGAGGACAGGAGGCCAGGCTTGCAGCCCTGGATGGTCCCACTCCCACCTCAGGCAGAGGGGTGGGAGGACAGGAGGCTGGGCCTGCAGCCCTGGATGGTCCCAGTCCCACCTCAGGCAGAGGGGTGGGAGGACAGGAGGCTGGGCCTGCAGCCCTGGATGGTCCCAGTCCCACCTCAGGCAGAGCGGTGGGAGGACAGGAGGCTGGGCCTGCAGCCCTGGATGGTCCCACTCCCACCTCAGGCAGAGGGGTGGGAGGGCAGGAGGCTGGGCCTGCAGCCCTGGATGGTCCCACTCCCACCTCAGGCAGAGGGGTGGGAGGACGAGGCTGGGCCTGCAGCCCTGGATGGTCCCACTCCCACCTCAGGCAGAGGGGTGGGAGGGCAGGAGGCTGGGCCTGCAGCCCTGGATGGTCCCACTCCCACCTCAGGCAGAGGGGTTGGAGGACGAGGCTGGGCCTGCAGCCCTGGATGGTCCCACTCCCACCTCAGGCAGAGGGGTGGGAGGGCAGGAGGCTGGGCCTGCAGCCCTGGATGGTCCCACTCCCACCTCAGGCAGAGGGGTTGGAGGACGAGGCTGGGCGTGCAGCCCTGGATGGTCCCAGCCCCACCTCAGGCAGAGGGGTGGGAGGACAGGAGGCCGGGCCTGCAGCCCCGGGCGGTCCCAGTCCCACCTCAGGCAGAGCGGTGGGAGGACAGGAGGCTGGGCCTGCAGCCCTGGATGGTCCCAGTCCCACCTCAGGCAGAGGGGTGGGGGGACAGGAGGCCCGGCCTGCAGCCCTGGATGGTCACAGTCCCACCTCAGGCAGAGGGGTGGGAGGGCAGGAGACTGGGCCTGTAGCCCTGGATGGTCCCACGCCCACCGCAGGCAGAGGGGTGGGAGGGCAGGAGGCTAGGCCTGCTGTCCCACTCCCACATCAGGCAGAGGGGTGGGAGGATAGGAGGCCGGGCCTGCAGCCCTGGATGGTCCCGCTCCCACCTCAGGGAGAGGGGTGGGAGGACAGGAGACTGGGCCTGCAGCCCTGGATGGTCCCACTCCCACCTCAGGCAGAGGGGTGGGAGGGCAGGAGGCTGGGCCTGCAGCCCCAGGCGGTTCCACTCCCACCTCAGGCAGAGGGGTGGGAGGACAGGAGGCAGGGCCTGCAGCCCTGGATGGTCGCAGTCCCACCTTAGGCAGAGTGGTGGGAGGACAGGTTTCCGGGCCTGCAGCCCTGGATGGTCCCACCCACCTCAGGCAGAGGGGTGGGAGGACAGGAGGCTGGGCTTGCAGCCCTGGATGGCCCCAGTCCCACCTGAGGTAGAGGGGTGGGAGGACAGGAGGCTGGGCCTGCAGCCCTGGATGGTCCCACTCCCACCTCAGACAGAGGGGTGGGAGGACAGGAGGCCGGGCCTGCAGCCCCGAATGGTCCCACTCCCACCTCAGGCAGAGGGGTGGGGGGACAGGGTCCGCAGTCCCCACTGGTCCCACTCCCACCTCAGGCAGAGGGGTGGAAGGGCAGGTGACTGGGCCTGCAGCCCTGGATGGTCCCGCTCCCACCTCAGGCAGAGGGGTTGGTGGACAGGAGGCCGGGCCTGCAGCCCTGGATGGTCCCACTCCCACCTCAGGCAGAGGGGTGGAAGGGCAGGTGACTGGGCCTGCAGCCCTGGATGGTCCCGCTCCCACCTCAGGCAGAGGGGTTGGTGGACAGGAGGCCGGGCCTGCAGCCCTGGATGGTCCCAGTCCCACCTCAGGCAGAGGGGTGGGAGGACAGGAGGCCGGGCCTGCTGCCCTGGATGGTCCCACTCCCCCATCAGGCAGAGGGGTGAGAGGACAGGAGGCCGGGCCTGCAGCCCCAGATGGTCCCACTCCCACCTCAGGCAGAGGGGTGGGAGGACAGGTGGCCGGGCCTGCAGACACGAATGGTCCCGCTCCCACCTCAGGCAGAGGGTTGGGAGGACAGGAGGCCGGGTCTGCAGCTTTGGATGGTCCCAGTCCCACCTCAGGCAGAGGGGTGGGAGGACAGGAGACTGGGCCTGCAGCCCTGGATGGTCCCAGTCCCACCTCAGGCAGAGGGGTGGGAGGACAGGAGGCCGGGCCTGCAGCCCTGGATGGGCCCAGTCCCACCTCAGGCAGAGGGATGGGAGGACAGGAGGCCGGGCCTGCAGCCCTGGATGGTCCCAGTCCCACCTCAGACAGAGGGCTGGGAGGACAGGAGGCTCGGCCTGCAGCCCTGGATGGTCCCACTCCCATCTCAGGCAGAGAGGTGGGAGGTCAGAAGGCTGGGCCTGCAGCCCTGGATGGTCCCACTCCCACCTCAGGCAGAGGGGTGGGAGGACAGGAGGCCGGGCCTGCAGCCCTGGATGGTCCCACTCCCACCTCAGGCAGAGGGGTGGAAGGATAGGAGGCCGGGCCTGCAGCCCTGGATGGTCCCAGCCCCACCACAGGCAGAGGGGTGGGAGGACAGGAGGCCGGGCCTGCAGCACTGGATGGTCCCACTCCCACCTCAGGCAGAGAGGTGGGAGGACAGGAGGCTGGGCCTGCAGCCCTGGATGGTCCCAGTCCCACCTCAGACAGAGGGGTGGGAGGACAGGAGGCTCGGCCTGCACCTCTCCTGCACCGCTCCCACCTCAGGCAGAGGGGTGGGAGGACAGGAGGCTGGGCCTGCAGCCCTGGATGGTCCCACTCCCACCTCAGGCAGAGGGGTGGGAGGGCAGGAGGCTGAGCCTGCAGCCCTGGATGGTCCCACTCCCACCTCAGGCAGAGGGGTGGGAGGACAGGAGGCCGGGCCTGCAGCCCTGGATGGTCCCACTCCCATCTCAGGCAGAGAGGTGGGAGGTCAGAAGGCTGGGCCTGCAGCCCTGGATGGTCCCACTCCCACCTCAGGCAGAGGGGTGGGAGGACAGGAGGCCGGGCCTGCAGCCCTGGATGGTCCCACTCCCACCTCAGGCAGAGGGGTGGAAGGATAGGAGGCCGGGCCTGCAGCCCTGGATGGTCCCAGCCCCACCTCAGGCAGAGGGGTGGGAGGACAGAAGGCCGGGCCTGCAGCCCTGGATGGTCCCACTCCCACCTCAGGCAGAGGGGTGAGAGGACAGGAGGCTGGGCCTGCAACCCTGGATGGTCCCACTCCCACCTCAGGCAGAGGGGTGGGAGGACAGCAGGCTCGGCCTGCAGCCTGGATGGTCCCGCTCCCACCTCAGGCAGAGGGGTGGGAGGACAGGAGGCTGGGCCTGCAGCCCTGGATGCTCCCAGTCCCACCTCAGGCAGAGGGGTGATCAAACCGTGATCTTTATCAATGCTGAGAAGACAGAAACAGTGGAAGTTTAAACTGTACAGATATTTCACAGCTGGATTCACACAATACAGACAGCAATGTCTCGTAGATTGTGGAAGTGCCACAAATGTTGTCAAATGCAGGACGTGGGGTCCCTCAATGTTTCAATCTTGCTGAGAGACTGTCAGCCCACAGGGACAACATTTCTGTTTAATAGGATTGATGCACAAGTTAAAATAGTTCCGTTTCAAAGTTTAAAATAACCAGTCATTGCTCTGTGCAGCTTTCGGAATCTGTCAGTGGAATTTACTTCACACAGGCAAGTTTAACAAGTGTATGGGGAACTGATTAGAAGTTTTGATGGACACATTCCTGCATTATGGAAAGGTGTGAGATCTATTTCGGGTTGGGTAATGGATTGATGATCAAAGGAAGCAGTTGTTTTTTAACTACATTAGACTGAGAGCCTTGAAGATTCACAACTTCCATGAGCTGTGAGAAAGGATTGATTAACCAAGGCCTGTTATTCAAATACTTCAGACAAGTGAATAAGCTACAGGAACATTGAATACACAGACAGAGACAAGCAGACACCTGTAATCGGAGCTTAAACTTCACGTTTGAATGTGAAGGGCTGAAATAAACAAGAGTCCACCCTGGGATTCGGTGCAATTTAAGTTCTGCTTTTCCAAAAAATAAAAATACCTATCGGCAATGAAAAATTCCTTGGACAGGACAGAGGGATTTTGACTCTGTATTTAACCCCAGACAGTATTTGTGTTGTGAGTGTTTGATGGGCAGTGTAGATGGAGCTTTACTCTGAAACACTGGAATTCAGTCTCAGGGCTGATTTAATCACATGCTTCAGAATAATAATTGACATTGTACATCTCGTGTGTGTCTCAGTGACATTTCTGAAACATGTACAGCACAATCTCATGCTGTTTCTGTCTCTCTCTCTCTCTCGCTGAAATTAGCTGGTCCATTTCCTAAATTACCACTGACTAGATTTCAAAAGGGCTCCATTGCCTGTGAAGCAGTTTGTGATACCCAAAGGTTATGAAAAGTGCTTTGGAAAAGTCTGTCCCCAAGCTGCTGTGAGGATGTTCAGAGTCAGTGTGTGACTTGGGTCACACACAGGCCAGATACACCTCTCCAAGTTAAAGGTGGAGAATGGATCTCGCTCCATTTGAAAGACGAATTGACCCAGTCTGTCTGAGTTTGAGTATCTGTGTTTCTGTACACGTGTGTGTGTGTTGGGGGGGGGGGGGTTATGTGTGGCATTCTTTACGCGGCACTGGAAGTTACACGGTAGCACAGTGGGTAGCACTGCGGCCTCACAGCTCCAGAGCCCCAGGTTCGAATCCCGGCTTGGGTCGCAGTCTGTGCGGAGTCTGCACGTTCTCCCCTTGTCCGCGTGGGTTTCTCCCGGGTGCTCCGGTTTCCCCCCTGACGTCCCGAAGGACGTGCTGTTTGGTGAATTGGACATTATGTATTCTCCCTCAGTGTACCCGAACAGGCGCCAGGGTTTGGAGACTTGGGACCTTTCTCAGTAACTTCATTGCAGTGTGTGACTGTGTGTGTCTGTGCCTGTGTGTCCGTGTCTGTGTGTGTGTGTGTGTCTGTGTGTGTGTGTGTGTGTATCTGTGTGTGTGTGTGCCTGTGTGTGTGTGTGTGTGCCTGTGTGTGTGCGTGTGTGTGTGTGTGTGGGGGGGGGGGGTGCGTGTGTGTGTGTGTGTGCCTGTGTGTGTGCCTGTGTGTGTGGGTGAGTGTGTGTGTGTGTGTGCCTGTGTGTGTGTGTGCCTGTGTGTGTATCTGTGTGTGTGTGTGTATCTGTGTGTGTGTGCCTGTGTGTGTGTGCCTGTGTGTGTGTGCCTGTGTGTGTGTGTGTCTCTGTGTGTGTGCCTGTGTGTGTGTGTGTGTGTGTGTGCCTGTGTGTGTGTGTGTGTGCCTGTGTGTGTGTGTGCCTGTGTGTGTGCCTGTGTGTGTGTGTGTGTGCCTGTGTGTGTGTGTGTGTGTGTGCGTGTGTGTGTGTGTGTGTGTGTGTGCCTGTGTGTCTGTGTGTGTGTGTGTGTGTGTGTGTATCTGTGTGTCTCAGTTTGACTTTGTTTAGTACTGATTGAAGATAATGAAATAGAAAGTTTGATAGAAAGTTTGGCAGCATTGTAGGTGTAAACAATAATGACAGAGACAGTGTGAACCCTGAAGAGAGCGCCATACCTGGGCCCACTCCCCTATCCCGTCGCTGTCACCCCACCTAACCTGAACATCTTTAGATACTGTGGGCAATTTGGATTTATCACGGCCAACCCACCTAACCTGCACGTCTTTGGGCGGTGGGAGGAAACCGGAGCACCCGGAGGAAGCCCACGCAGACACAGGGAGGACGTCCAGACTCCGCACAGACAGTGACCTAAGCCGGGAATCGAACCTGGGACCCTGTAGCTGTGAGGCAGTAGTGCTAACCACTGTTCAGTCCCGGCTCTGGGTCACTGTCCATGTGGAGTTTGCACGTTCTCCCCGTGTTAGCCTGGGTTTCGCCCCCACAACCCAAAGATGTGCAGGGCAGGTGGATGGGCCACGCTAACTTGCCCCTGAATTGGAAAAACTGAACTGGGCTCTGAATTTATTGTAAAAGTCTTTTTATTGCCGTTTCCACAATTCTGTGCATTGCGGCTTGTTCACATTTCTCAGAGAGTGAAAAGGCTTTCTCTTACGTTTCTATCGTTACAAACTGTTGCCGTTCAGTTCGGCGTGTCTGCCCCCCCCCCCCAACCCCCCTTTCCCTAACCCTTCCCCTCTCTCCCCCGCAGACCCTCCGTGATGCCCTTCGGGGCCGACCTGGTGTGTGACCCCCTGCTCCTTGTTTACCCCCTTACCCCCCCTTCTTTTCTCCCTCCATCGGATTCAGCCGTGTTCTTTCAGTGGATTGAGGGGGGGGGGTTCCCCCTCCCCATCTCTCTCGGTGGGGGGGGGGTTCCCCCCTTTCCATCTTTCTCGGTGGGGGAGGGGTCCCCCTCTCCATCTCTCTCGGTGGGGGGATGTTCCCCACTCTCCATCTCCCTCGGTGGGGTGGGGGTTCCCCCCTCTCCATCTCTCTCGGTGGGGGGTGTTCCCCCTCTCCATCTCTCTCGGTGTGGGGGGGGGGATCCGCCCTCTCCATTTCTCTCGGTGGGGAGGGGGTTCACCCCTCTCCATCTCTCTCGGTGTGGGGGGGGGGGATCCCCCCTCTCCATTTCTCTCGGTGGGGAGGGGGTTCACCCCTCTCCATCTCTCTCGGTGGGGGGGCGGACCCCCTCTCCATCCCTCTCGGTGGGAGGTGGTTCCCCCTCTCCATCTTTCTCGGTGGGGGGGGTTCCCCCCTCTCCATCCCTCTCGGTGGGAGGTGGTTCCCCCTCTCCATCTTTCACGGTGGGGGCGGTTCCCCCCTCTCCATCCCTCTCAGTGGGGGGGGGGGGTTCCCCCTCTCCATCCCTCTCGGTAGGGGGGATCCCCCCTCTCCATCCCTCTCGGTGGGGAGGTGGCTCCCCCTCTCCATCTCTCTCGGTGGGGGGGTGGGGGTTCCCCCCTCTCCATCCCTCTCGGTGGGGGTGGTGGTTCCCCCTCTCCATTTCTCTCGGCGGGGGTGGGGGTTCCCCCCTCTCCATCCCTCCCGGTGGGGGGGGGGGTTCCCCCCTCTCCATCTCACTCAGTGGGGGGGGGGCTTCCCCCTCTCCATCCCTCTCGGTGGGGGGGGTCCCCCCTCTTGATCTCTCTCGGTGGAGGGGGGGTCCCCCTCTCCATCCCTCTCAGTGGGTGGTGGGGTTCCCCCCTCTCCACAACTCTCGGTGGGGGGGGATTCCCCCCTCCATCTCTCGGTGTGGGGGATTCCCCCTCTCCACCTCTCTCGGTGGGGGGGGTCCCCCCTCTCCGTCTCTCTCAGTGGGGGGTCCCCCCTCTCCATCACTCTCGGTGGGGAGGGGGCTGTTCCCCCCTCTCCATCTCTCTCATAGAACATTACAACGCAGTACAGGCCCTTCGGCCCTCGATGTTGCGCCGACCTGTGAAACCACTCTGAAGCCCATCTACACTATTCCCTTATCGCCCATATGTCTATCCAATGACCATTTGAATGCCCTTAGTGTTGGCGAGTCCACTACTGTTGCAGGCAGGGCATTCCACGCCCTTACTACTCTCTGAGTAAAGAACCTACCTCTGACATCTGTCCTATATCTATCTCCCCTCAATTTAAAGCTATGTCCCCTCGTGCTAGACATCACCATCCGAGGAAAAAGGCTCTCACTGTCCACCCTGTCCAATCCTCTGATCATCTTGTATGCCTCAATTAAGTCACCTCTTAACCTTCTTCTCTCTAACGAAAACAGCCTCAAGTCCCTCAGCCTTTCCTCATAAGATCTTCCCTCCATAACCAGGCAACATTCTGGTAAATCTCCTCTGCACCCTTTCCAATGCTTCCACATCCTTCCTATAATGCGGCGACCAGAACTGTACGCAATTCTCCAAATGCGGCCGCACCAGAGTTTTGTACAGCTGCAACATGACCTCATGGCTCCGAAACGCAGACACTCTACCAATAAAAGCTAACACACCGTACGCCTTCTTAACAACCCTCTCAACCTGAGTGGCAACTTTCAGGGATCTATGTATATGGACACCGAGATCTCTCTGCTCATCCACACTGCCAAGAATCTTACCATGAGCCCAGTACTCTGTCTTCCTGTTATTCCTTCCTAAATGAATCACCTCACACTTTTCTGCATTAAACTCCATTTGCCACCTCTCAGCCCAGCGCTGCAGCTTATCTATGTCCCTCTGTAACTTGTAACATCCTTCCGCACTGTCCACAACTCCACCGACTTTAGTGTCATCTGCAAATTTACTCACCCATCCTTCTACGCCCTCCTCCAGGTCATTTATTAAAATGACAAACAGCAGTGGCCCCAAAACAGATCCTTGTGGTACACTACTAGTAACTGGACTCCAGTCTGAACACTTCCCATCAACCACCACCCTTTGTCTTCTTCCAGCTAGCCAATTTCTGATCCAAACTGCTAAATCTCCCTGAATCCCATGCTTCCGTATTTTCTGCAGTAGCCTACCGTGGGGAACCTTGTCAAGCGCTGTACTGAAATCCATATACACCACATCAACTGCTTTACCCTCATCCACCTGTTTCTCACCTTCTCAAAGAACTCTATATGGTTTGTGAGGCACAACCGACCCTTCACGAAACCGTGTTGACTATGTCTAATCAAATTATTCCTTTCCAGATGATTATACACCCTATCTCTTATAAACCTTTCCAAGATTTTGCCCACAACAGAAGAAAGGCTCACTGGTCTATATTTACCGAGGTTGTCTCTACTCTCCTTCTTGAACAAGGGGACAACATTTGCTATCCTCCAGTCTTCTGGCACTATTCCTGTTGACAAAGATGACTTAAAGATCAAAGCCAAATGCTCTGTAATCTCCTCCCTAGCTTCCCAGAGAATCCTAGGATAAATCGTATCCGGCCCAGGGGACTTATCAATGTTCACCCTTTCCAGAATAGTTAACACCTCCTCCTTATGAACCTCAAGCCCTTCTAGTATAGTAGCCTGAATCTCAGTATTCTCCTCGTCAACATTGTCTTTTTGCTGTGTGAATAGTGATGAAAAATATTCACATAGTACCTCGCCTATCTCCTCGGACTCCAAGCACAACTTCCCACTACTGTCCTTGACTGGCCATACTCTTACCCTAGTCATTCGTTTATTCCTGACATATCTATAGAAAGCTTTAGGGTTATCCTTGATCCTACCTTCCAAAGACTTCTCATGTCCCCTCCTGGCTCTTCTTAGCTCTCTCTTTAGGTCCTTCCTAGCTAACTTGTAACTCTCGTGCGCCCTTACTGAACCTTCATGTCTCATCTTTACATACGCCTCCTTCCTTCTTCCTCTAGACAAGTGTTTCAACTGCCTTAGTAAACCACGGTTCCCTTGCTCGACCACTTCCTCCCTGCCTGACAGGTACATACTTATCAAGGACACGCAGTAGCTGTTCCTTGAACAAGCTCCACATTTCCATTGTGCCCATCCCCTGCAGTTTTCCTCTCCGTCCCGTTGGGGTGGGGGGAAGGGTCCCCCCTCTCCATCTCTCTCGGTGGGTGGGGGGTTCCCGCCTCTCCATCTCCCTCGGTGGGGGGGGGGTCCCCCTCTCCATCTCTCTCGGTGGGGGAGTCCCCCCTCTCCATCTCTCTCGGTGGGGGGTCCACCCTCTCCATCTCTCTCGGTGGGAGAGTCCCCCCTCTCCATCTCTCAGTGGAGGGAGGGACCCCCTCCATCTCTCTCGGTGGGGGAGTCCACCCTCTCCATCTCTCTCGCTGGGGGAGTCCACCCTCTCCATCTCTCTCGCTGGGGGAGTCCACCCTCTCCATCTCTCTCGGTGGGGGGTCCCCTCTCTCCATCTCTCTCGGTGGGGGGGACCCCGTCTCCATCTCTCTCGGCGGGGGGGGGGGGGCGGGCGGTCCACCCTCTCCATCTCTCTCGGTGGAGGGGGAGTTCCCTCCTCTCTATCTCTCTCGGTGGGGGGGTCCCCCCTCTCCATCTCTCTCGCTGGGGGAGTCCCCCCTCTCCATCTCTCTCGGTGGGGGGTCCCCTCTCTCCATCTCTCTCGGTGGGGGTGACCCCGTCTCCATCTCTCTCGGTGGGGGGTCCCCTCTCTCCATCTCTCTCGGTGGGGGGGGACCCCGTCTCCATCTGTCTCGGTGGGGGGGGGGGTCCACCCTCTCCATCTCTCTCGGTGGAGGGGGAGTTCCCCCCTCTCCATCTCTCCCGTTGGGGGGGGGGTGGTTCCACCCTCTCCATCTCTCTCTCGGTGGGGGGGGGGGGTTCCCCCTTCTCCATCACGCTTTGAGGGGGGTCTCCTTCTCCATCTCTCTCGGTGGGGGGAGGGGGGTTCCACCCACTCCATCTCTCTCTGTGGGGGGGTCCCCCTTCTCCATCTCGCTCGGTGGGGGGGTGTTCCCCTTCTCCATCTCTCGGTGTGGGGGGGTTCCCCTTCTCCATCTCTCTCGGTGGGGGGGTTCCCCTTCTCCATCTCTCTCGGCAAGGGGGGGGGAGAGTGTTCTCCCCTCTCCATCTCTCTCGGTCTCTGCGTCTCTCCGTCTCTCTCTGCGACTCTGCCAAAACAAAATCCACAATCAGCAGTCGGCCATTTTATGTCAGTTCACGGTGGCCATTTTATGTCAGTTCACGGTGGCCATTTTACATCAGTTCACGATAGCCATTAGTATGTCAGTTCACAATGGCCATTTTATGTCAGTATGCAATGGCCATTTTTTCTCAGTTGACGGTGGCCATTTTGTGTCAGTTCACGGTGGCCATTGTATGTCAGTTCACAATGGCCATGTTATGTCAGTTTGCAATGGCCATTTTATCTCAGTTACGGTGGCCAGTTCATGTTGGTTCACGGCGGCCATGTTATGTAAATTCACGGTGGCCATTTTATGTCGGTTGACGGGGGCCATTTTATGTCAGCTCGCAATGGCCATTTTATGTCAGTTCACGGTGGCCATTGTATGTCAGTTCATGGCGTCCATTGTATGTCAGTTCACAATGGACAGTTTATGTCAGTTCGCAATGGCCATTTTATGTCAGTTCACAGTGGCCATTTTATGTCAATTCACGGTAGCCATTGTATATCAGTTCACAGTGGCCATTTTATGTCAATTCACGGTAGCCATTGTATATCAGTTCACAATGGCCATTTTATGTCAGTTCATGGTGGCCATTGTATGTCAGTTCACAATGGCCATTGTATGTCAGTTCACAATGGCCATTTTATGTCAGTTCATGGTGGCCATTGTATGTCAGTTCACAATGGCCATTTTATGTCAGTTCACGGGGTCCATTTTATGTCAGTTCACGGTGGCCATTTTATGTCAGTTCACAATGGCCATTTTATGGAAGTTCACGGTGGCCATTGTATGTCAGTTCACAATAGTCATTTTATGTCTGTTCACAATGGCCATTTTATGTCTGTTCACAATGGCCATTTTATGTCAGTTCATTGTGGCCATTGTATGTCAGTTCATGGTGGCCATTTTATGTCAGTTCACCATGGCCATTTTATGTCAGTTCACAATGGCCATTTTAGTCAGGTTGCAATGGCCATTTTATCTCAGTTGACGGTGGCCATTTTATGTCAGTTCACGGTGGCCATTGTATGTCAGATCACAATGGCCATTTTATGTCAGTTTGCAATGGCCATTTAATCTCAGTTGCGGTGGCCAGTTCATGTTGGTTCACGGGGGCCATTTCATGTCAGTTCACGGTGGCCATTTTATGTCAGGTCACGGGGGCCATTTTATGTCAGTTCATGGTGGCCATTTTATCTCAGTTCACGATGGCCATTTTATTCAGTCAAAGGTGCCATTTAATGTCAGTACACGGTGGCCATTTTATGTCAGTTCACGGTGGTCATTTTATGTCGTTGAAGGTGGCGATTTTATTTCAGCTCGCAATGGCCATTTTATGCCAGTTCACGGTGGCCATTGTATGTGAGTTCACGGCGGCCATTTTATGTCAGGTCACGGTGGCTATTTTATGTTAGCTCACGGCAGCCATTTTATGTTCATTCACGGTGGCCATTTTATGATAGTTCACGGCAGCCATTTTATGCCAGTTCACGGTGGTCATTTTTGTCGGTTGAAGGGGCCATTTTATGTCAGTTCACAGCAGCCATTTTATGTCAGTTCACGGTGGCCATTATATGTCAGTTCACGGTGGCCATTTTATGTCAGTTCCCGGTGGCCATTTTATGTCAGTTCACGACAGCCTTTTTATGTCAGTGCACGGCAACCATTTCTGGCAATTTTCAGCCATCCCACAGCCAGCACTGCCAGTGCTCCCCCCACACAGCCAGCACTGTCAGTGGTCCCCCACACAGCCAGCACTGTCAGTGCTCCCCCACACAGCCAGCACTGCCAGTGCTCCACCCACACAGCCAGCACTGTCAGTGCTCCCACCACACAGCCAGCAATGTCAGTGCTCCCCCCACACAGCCAGCACTGTCAGTGCTCCCCCACACAGCCAGCACTGTCAGTGCTCCCACCACATAGCCAGCACTGTCAGTGCTCCCACCACACAGCCAGCACTGTCAGTGCTACCGCACACAGCCAGCGCCATCAGTGCTCCCCTCACACAGCCAGCACTGTCAGCGTTCCCACCACACAGCCAGCACTGTCAGTGCTCCCACCACACAGCCAGCACTGTCAGTGCTCCCCCACACAGCCAGCACTGTCAGTGCTCCCCTACACAGCCAACACTGTCAGTGCTCCCACCACACAGCCAGCACTGTCAGTGCTCCCCCATACAGCCAGCACCATCTGTGCTCCCCCACGCAGCCAGCACTGTCAGTGCTCCCCCCCAGCCAGCACTGTCTGTGCTCCCACCACACAGCCAGCACTGTCAGTGCTCCCACCACACAGCCAGCACTGTCAGTGCTCCCACCACACAGCCAGCACTGTCAGTGCTCCCCCACACAGCCAGCACTGTCAGTGCTCCCACCACACAGCCAGCACTGTCAGAGCTCCCCCGACACAGCCAGCACTGTCAGTGCTCCCCCACACAGTCAACACTGTCAGTGCTCCCACCAGACAGCCAGCACTGTCAGTGCTCCCCACACAGTCAGCACTGTCAGTGCTCCCCCACACAGCCAGCACTGCCAGAGCTCCCTCCACACAGCCAGCCCTGTCAGTGCTCCCCCACACAGCCAGCACTGTCAGTGCTCCCACCACACAGCCAGCACTGTCAGTGCTCCGCCCACGCAGCCAGCACTGTCAGTGCTCTCCCCACGCAGACGGCACTGTCAGTGCTCCCCCACACAGCCAGCACTGTCAGTGCTCCCCTACACAGCCAACACTGTCAGTGCTCCCACCACACAGCCAGCACTGTCAGTGCTCCCCCATACAGCCAGCACCATCTGTGCTCCCCCACGCAGCCAGCACTGTCAGTGCTCCCCCCCAGCCAGCACTGTCTGTGCTCCCACCACACAGCCAGCACTGTCAGTGCTCCCACCACACAGCCAGCACTGTCAGTGCTCCCACCACACAGCCAGCACTGTCAGTGCTCCCCCACACAGCCAGCACTGTCAGTGCTCCCACCACATAGCCAGCACTGTCAGTGCTCCCACCACACAGCCAGCACTGTCAGTGCTACCGCACACAGCCAGCGCCATCAGTGCTCCCCTCACACAGCCAGCACTGTCAGCGTTCCCACCACACAGCCAGCACTGTCAGTGCTCCCACCACACAGCCAGCACTGTCAGTGCTCCCACCACACAGCCAGCACTGTCAGTGCTCCCACCACACAGCCAGCACTGTCAGTGCTCCCACCACACAGCCAGCACTGTCAGTGCTTCCCCACACAGCCAGCACTGTCAGTGCTCCCACCACACAGCCAGCACTGTCAGAGCTCCCCCGACACAGCCAGCACTGTCAGTGCTCCCCCACACAGTCAACACTGTCAGTGCTCCCACCAGACAGCCAGCACTGTCAGTGCTCCCCACACAGTCAGCACTGTCAGTGCTCCCCCACACAGCCAGCACTGCCAGAGCTCCCTCCACACAGCCAGCCCTGTCAGTGCTCCCCCACACAGCCAGCACTGTCAGTGCTCCCACCACACAGCCAGCACTGTCAGTGCTCCGCCCACGCAGCCAGCACTGTCAGTGCTCTCCCCACGCAGACGGCACTGTCAGTGCTCCCCCACACAGCCAGAACTGTCAGTGCTCCCACCACGCAGCCAGCACTGTCAGTGCTCCCCCCACACAGCCAGCACTGCCAGCGCTGCTCCTACACAACCAGCACTGTCAGTGTCCTCCCGCCACACAGACAGCACTGTCAGTGCTCCCAACACACAGCCATCACTGTCAGTGCTCCCACCGCACAGCCAGCACTGTCAGTGCTCCCCCACACAGCCAGCACTGTCAGAGCTCCCCACACACATCCAGCACTGTCAGTGCTCCCACCACGCAGCCAGCACTGTCAGTGCTCCCATCACACAGCCAGCACTGTCAGTGCTCCCACAACACAGCCAGCATTGTCAGTGCTTCACACACAGACAGCACTGTCAGTGCTCCCCCACACAGCCAGCACTGTCAGTGCTCCCCCCACACAGCCAGCACTGACAGTGCTCCCCCACACAGTCAGCACGATCAGTGCTCCCTCACAAAGCCAGCACTGTCAGTGCTCCCCCACACAGCCAGCACTGTCAGTGCTCCCACCACACAGCCAGCACTGTCAGTGCTCTCCCCACGCAGACGGCACTGTCAGTGCTCCCCCACAGAGCCAGCACTGTCAGTGCTCCCACCACGCAGCCAGCACTGTCAGTGCTCCCCCACACAGCCAGCACTGTCAGAGCTCCCCCCCACACAGCCAGCGGTGTCAGTGCTCCCCCACACAGCCAGCACTGTCAGTGCTCCCCCACACAGCCAGCACTGTCAGTGCTCTCACCACACAGTCAGAACTGTCAGTGCTCCCCCCACACAGACAGCACTATCAGTGCTCCCACCACACAACCAACACTGTCCGTGCTCCCCAAAGAGCCAGCAATGTCTGTGCTCCTCCCACACACAGCCAGCACTGTCACTGCTCTCACCACACAGCCAGCACGGTCACTGCTCCCCCACACAGCCAGCACTGTCAGTGCTCCCACCACACAGCCAACACTGCCAGTGCTCACACCACACAGCCAGCACTGTCAGTGCTCCCCCCACACAGCCAGCACTGTCAGTGCTCCTACCCACACAGCCAGCACTGTCAGTGCTCCTACCCACACAGCCAGCACTGTCAGTGCTTCCACCACACAGACAGCACTGTCAGTGCTCAGCCCACACAGCCAGCACTGTCAGTGCTCCCACCACACAGCCAGCACTGTCAGTGCTCCCACCACACAGCCAGCACTGTCAGTCCTCCCCCCACACAGCCAGCACTGTCAGTGCTCCCCCACAAAGCCAGCACTGTCAGTGCTTCCCCCCACACAACCAGCACTGTCAGTTCTCTCACCACACAGCCAGCACTGTCAGTGCTCCCCCCACGCAGACAGCACTGACAGTGCTCCCCCACACAGACAGCACTGTCAGTGCTCCCCCCACACAGCCAGCACTGTCTGTGCTCCCCCCACACAGCCAGCACTGTCAGGGCTCCCACCACACAACCAGCACTGACGGTGCTCCCACCACACAGCAAGCACTGTCAGAGCTCCCACCACACAGCCAGCACTGACAGTGCTCCCCCACAGAGCCAACACTGTCAGTGCTCCCACCACACAGCCAGCACTGTCAGTGCTCCCCCACAGAGCAAGCACTGTCAGTGCTCCCACCACACAGCCAGCACTGTCAGTGCTCCCCCAACACAGCCAGCACTGTCAGTGCTCCCTCCCACACAGCCAGCACTGTCAGTGCTCCCCCACACAGCCAGCACTGTCAGTGCTCCCCCCACACAGACAGCACTGTCAGTGCTCCCCACGCAGACAGCACTGTCAGTGCTACCCCTACTCAGCCAGCACTGTCAGTGCTCACTACAGAGCCAGCACTGTCAGTGCTCCCTCCCACACAGCCAACACTGTCAGTCCTCCCCCCACACAGCCAGCGCTGTCAGTGCTCCCCCACAAAGCCAGCACTGTCAGTGCTCCCCCCACACAGCCAGCACTGTCAGTGCTTCCCCCCACACAGCCAGCACTGTCAGTGCTCCCACCACACAGCCAGCACTGTCAGTGCTCCCCCACACAGCCAGCACTGTCAGAGGTCCCTACACACATCCAGCACTGTCAGTGCTCCCACCACGCAGCCAGCACTGTCAGTGCTCCCACCACACAGCCAGCACTGTCAGTGCTCCCACAACACAGCCAGCATTGTCAGTGCTTCACACACAGACAGAACTGTCAGTGCTCCCCCACACAGCCAGCACTGTCAGTGCTCCCCCACACAGCCAGCACTGACAGTGCTCCCCCACACAGTCAGCACGATCAGTGCTCCCCCACAAAGCCAGCACTGTCAGTGCTCCCCCACACAGCCAGCACTGTCAGTGCTCCCACCACACAGCCAGCACTGTCAGTGCTCCCCCCACGCAGACAGCACTGTCAGTGCTCCCCCACACAGCCAGCACTGTCAGTGCTCTCACCACACAACCAGCACTGTCAGTGCTCCCCCACAGAGCCAGCACTGTCAGTGCTCCCACCACGCAGCCAGCAATTTCAGTGCTCCCCCACACAGCCAGCACTGTCAGAGCTCCCCCCACACAGCCAGCACTGTCAGTGCTCCCCCACACAGCCAGCACTGTCATTGCTCCCCCACACAGCCAGCACTGTCAGTGCTCCCCCACAAAGCCAGCACTGTCAGTGGTTCCCCCCACACAGCCAGCACTGTCAGTTCTCTCACCACACAGCCAGCACTGTCAGTGCTCCCCCCACGCAGACAGCACTGTCAGTGCTCCCCCACACAGACAGCACTGTCAGTGCTCCCCCCCCACAGCCAGCACTGTCTGTGCTCCCCGCACACAGCCAGCACTGTCAGTGCTCCCCCACACAGCCAGCACTGTCAGTGCTCCCCCACACAGACAGCACTGTCAGTGCTCCCCACACAGACAGCACTGTCAGTGCTACCCCTACTCAGCCAGCACTGTCAGTGCTCACTACAGAGCCAGCACTGTCAGTGCTCCCTCCCACACAGCCAACACTGTCAGTCCTCCCCCCACACAGCCAGCGCTGTCAGTGCTCCCCCACAAAGCCAGCACTGTCAGTGCTCCCCCCACACAGCCAGCACTGTCAGTGCTTCCCCCCACACAGCCAGCACTGTCAGTGCTCCCACCACACAGCCAGCACTGTCAGTGCTCCCCCACACAGCCAGCACTGTCAGTGCTCCCACCACATAGCCAGCACTGTCAGTGCTCCCACCACACAGCCAGCACTGTCAGTGCTACCGCACACAGCCAGCGCCATCAGTGCTCCCCTCACACAGCCAGCACTGTCAGCGTTCCCACCACACAGCCAGCACTGTCAGTGCTCCCACCACACAGCCAGCACTGTCAGTGCTCCCACCACACAGCCAGCACTGTCAGTGCTCCCACCACACAGCCAGCACTGTCAGTGCTCCCACCACACAGCCAGCACTGTCAGTGCTTCCCCACACAGCCAGCACTGTCAGTGCTCCCACCACACAGCCAGCACTGTCAGAGCTCCCCCGACACAGCCAGCACTGTCAGTGCTCCCCCACACAGTCAACACTGTCAGTGCTCCCACCAGACAGCCAGCACTGTCAGTGCTCCCCACACAGTCAGCACTGTCAGTGCTCCCCCACACAGCCAGCACTGCCAGAGCTCCCTCCACACAGCCAGCCCTGTCAGTGCTCCCCCACACAGCCAGCACTGTCAGTGCTCCCACCACACAGCCAGCACTGTCAGTGCTCCGCCCACGCAGCCAGCACTGTCAGTGCTCTCCCCACGCAGACGGCACTGTCAGTGCTCCCCCACACAGCCAGAACTGTCAGTGCTCCCACCACGCAGCCAGCACTGTCAGTGCTCCCCCCACACAGCCAGCACTGCCAGCGCTGCTCCTACACAACCAGCACTGTCAGTGTCCTCCCGCCACACAGACAGCACTGTCAGTGCTCCCAACACACAGCCATCACTGTCAGTGCTCCCACCGCACAGCCAGCACTGTCAGTGCTCCCCCACACAGCCAGCACTGTCAGAGCTCCCCACACACATCCAGCACTGTCAGTGCTCCCACCACGCAGCCAGCACTGTCAGTGCTCCCATCACACAGCCAGCACTGTCAGTGCTCCCACAACACAGCCAGCATTGTCAGTGCTTCACACACAGACAGCACTGTCAGTGCTCCCCCACACAGCCAGCACTGTCAGTGCTCCCCCCACACAGCCAGCACTGACAGTGCTCCCCCACACAGTCAGCACGATCAGTGCTCCCTCACAAAGCCAGCACTGTCAGTGCTCCCCCACACAGCCAGCACTGTCAGTGCTCCCACCACACAGCCAGCACTGTCAGTGCTCTCCCCACGCAGACGGCACTGTCAGTGCTCCCCCACAGAGCCAGCACTGTCAGTGCTCCCACCACGCAGCCAGCACTGTCAGTGCTCCCCCACACAGCCAGCACTGTCAGAGCTCCCCCCCACACAGCCAGCGGTGTCAGTGCTCCCCCACACAGCCAGCACTGTCAGTGCTCCCCCACACAGCCAGCACTGTCAGTGCTCTCACCACACAGTCAGAACTGTCAGTGCTCCCCCCACACAGACAGCACTATCAGTGCTCCCACCACACAACCAACACTGTCCGTGCTCCCCAAAGAGCCAGCAATGTCTGTGCTCCTCCCACACACAGCCAGCACTGTCACTGCTCTCACCACACAGCCAGCACGGTCACTGCTCCCCCACACAGCCAGCACTGTCAGTGCTCCCACCACACAGCCAACACTGCCAGTGCTCACACCACACAGCCAGCACTGTCAGTGCTCCCCCCACACAGCCAGCACTGTCAGTGCTCCTACCCACACAGCCAGCACTGTCAGTGCTCCTACCCACACAGCCAGCACTGTCAGTGCTTCCACCACACAGACAGCACTGTCAGTGCTCAGCCCACACAGCCAGCACTGTCAGTGCTCCCACCACACAGCCAGCACTGTCAGTGCTCCCACCACACAGCCAGCACTGTCAGTCCTCCCCCCACACAGCCAGCACTGTCAGTGCTCCCCCACAAAGCCAGCACTGTCAGTGCTTCCCCCCACACAACCAGCACTGTCAGTTCTCTCACCACACAGCCAGCACTGTCAGTGCTCCCCCCACGCAGACAGCACTGACAGTGCTCCCCCACACAGACAGCACTGTCAGTGCTCCCCCCACACAGCCAGCACTGTCTGTGCTCCCCCCACACAGCCAGCACTGTCAGGGCTCCCACCACACAACCAGCACTGACGGTGCTCCCACCACACAGCAAGCACTGTCAGAGCTCCCACCACACAGCCAGCACTGACAGTGCTCCCCCACAGAGCCAACACTGTCAGTGCTCCCACCACACAGCCAGCACTGTCAGTGCTCCCCCACAGAGCAAGCACTGTCAGTGCTCCCACCACACAGCCAGCACTGTCAGTGCTCCCCCAACACAGCCAGCACTGTCAGTGCTCCCTCCCACACAGCCAGCACTGTCAGTGCTCCCCCACACAGCCAGCACTGTCAGTGCTCCCCCCACACAGACAGCACTGTCAGTGCTCCCCACGCAGACAGCACTGTCAGTGCTACCCCTACTCAGCCAGCACTGTCAGTGCTCACTACAGAGCCAGCACTGTCAGTGCTCCCTCCCACACAGCCAACACTGTCAGTCCTCCCCCCACACAGCCAGCGCTGTCAGTGCTCCCCCACAAAGCCAGCACTGTCAGTGCTCCCCCCACACAGCCAGCACTGTCAGTGCTTCCCCCCACACAGCCAGCACTGTCAGTGCTCCCACCACACAGCCAGCACTGTCAGTGCTCCCCCACACAGCCAGCACTGTCAGAGGTCCCTACACACATCCAGCACTGTCAGTGCTCCCACCACGCAGCCAGCACTGTCAGTGCTCCCACCACACAGCCAGCACTGTCAGTGCTCCCACAACACAGCCAGCATTGTCAGTGCTTCACACACAGACAGAACTGTCAGTGCTCCCCCACACAGCCAGCACTGTCAGTGCTCCCCCACACAGCCAGCACTGACAGTGCTCCCCCACACAGTCAGCACGATCAGTGCTCCCCCACAAAGCCAGCACTGTCAGTGCTCCCCCACACAGCCAGCACTGTCAGTGCTCCCACCACACAGCCAGCACTGTCAGTGCTCCCCCCACGCAGACAGCACTGTCAGTGCTCCCCCACACAGCCAGCACTGTCAGTGCTCTCACCACACAACCAGCACTGTCAGTGCTCCCCCACAGAGCCAGCACTGTCAGTGCTCCCACCACGCAGCCAGCAATTTCAGTGCTCCCCCACACAGCCAGCACTGTCAGAGCTCCCCCCACACAGCCAGCACTGTCAGTGCTCCCCCACACAGCCAGCACTGTCATTGCTCCCCCACACAGCCAGCACTGTCAGTGCTCCCCCACAAAGCCAGCACTGTCAGTGGTTCCCCCCACACAGCCAGCACTGTCAGTTCTCTCACCACACAGCCAGCACTGTCAGTGCTCCCCCCACGCAGACAGCACTGTCAGTGCTCCCCCACACAGACAGCACTGTCAGTGCTCCCCCCCCACAGCCAGCACTGTCTGTGCTCCCCGCACACAGCCAGCACTGTCAGTGCTCCCCCACACAGCCAGCACTGTCAGTGCTCCCCCACACAGACAGCACTGTCAGTGCTCCCCACACAGACAGCACTGTCAGTGCTACCCCTACTCAGCCAGCACTGTCAGTGCTCACTACAGAGCCAGCACTGTCAGTGCTCCCTCCCACACAGCCAACACTGTCAGTCCTCCCCCCACACAGCCAGCGCTGTCAGTGCTCCCCCACAAAGCCAGCACTGTCAGTGCTCCCCCCACACAGCCAGCACTGTCAGTGCTTCCCCCCACACAGCCAGCACTGTCAGTGCTCCCACCACACAGCCAGCACTGTCAGTTCTCTCACCACACAGCCAGCACTGTCAGTGCTCCCTCCACGCAGACAGCAATGTCAGGGCTCCCACCACACAGCCAGCACTGTCAGTGCCCCCCCAACACAGCCAGCACTGTCAGTGCTCCCTCCCACACAGCCAACACTGTCAGTCCTCCCCACACACAGCCAGCGCTGTCAGTGCTCCCCCACAAAGCCAGCACTGTCAGTGCTTCCCCCCACACAGGCAGCACTGTCAGTGCTCCCACCACACAGCCAGCACTGTCAGTGCTCCCCCACACAGCCAGCACTGTCAGTTCTCTCACCACACAGCCAGCACTGTCAGTGCTCCCCCCACGCAGACAGCAATGTCAGGGCTCCCACCACACAGCCAGCACTGTCAGTGCTCCCCACACAGACAGCACTGTCAGTGCTCCCCCACACAGCCAGCACTGTCAGTGCTCCCCCACACAGCAGCACTGTCAGTGCTCCCAACACAAAGCCAGCACTGCCAGTGCTCCCACTGCATAGCCAGCACTGTCAGTGTTCCCCCCACACAGCCAGCACTGTCAGTGCTCCCACCACACAGCTAGCACTGTCAGTGCTCCCCCACACAGCCAGCACTGTCAGAGCTCCCTACACACATCCAGCACTGTCAGTGCTCCCACCACGCAGCCAGCACTGTCAGTGCTCCCACCACACAGCCAGCACTGTCAGTGCTCCCACAACACAGCCAGCATTGTCAGTGCTTCACACACAGACAGCACTGTCAGTGCTCCCCCACACAGCCAGCACTGTCAGTGCTCCCCCCACACAGCCAGCACTGACAGTGCTCCCCCACACAGTCAGCACGATCAGTGCTCCCCCACAAAGCCAGCATTGTCAGTGCTCCCCCACACAGCCAGCACTGTCAGTGCTCCCACCACACAGCCAGCACTGTCAGTGCTCCCCCCACGCAGACAGCACTGTCAGTGCTCCCCCACACAGCCAGCACTGTCAGTGCTCTCACCACACAGCCACCACTGTCAGTGCTCCCCTACAGAGCCAGCACTGTCAGTGCTCCCACCACGCAGCCAGCAATTTCAGTGCTCCCCCACACAGCCAGCACTGTCAGAGCTCCCCCCACACAGCCAGCACTGTCAGTGCTCCCCCACACAGCCAGCACTGTCAGTGCTCCCCCACACAGCCAGCACTGTCAGTGCTCCCCCAAAAAGCCAGCACTGTCAGTGGTTCCCCCCACACAGCCAGCACTGTCAGTTCTCTCACCACACAGCCAGCACTGTCAGTGCTCCCCCCACGCAGACAGCACTGTCAGTGCTCCCCCACACAGACAGCACTGTCAGTGCTCCCCCACACAGCCAGCACTGTCTGTGCTCCCCCCACACAGCCAGCACTGTCAGGGCTCCCACCACACAACCAGCACTGACGGTGCTCCCACCACACAGCAAGCACTGTCAGAGCTCCCACCACACAGCCAGCACTGACAGTGCTCCCCCACAGAGCCAACACTGTCAGTGCTCCCACCACACAGCCAGCACTGTCAGTGCTCCCCCACAGAGCCAGCACTGTCAGTGCTCCCACCACACAGCCAGCACTGTCAGTGCTCCCCCAACACAGCCAGCACTGTCAGTGCTCCCTCCCACACAGCCAGCACTGTCAGTGCTCCCCCACACAACCAGCACTGTCAGTGCTCCCCCCACACAGACAGCACTGTCAGTGCTACCCCTACTCAGCCAGCACTGTCAGTGCTCACTACAGAGCCAGCACTGTCAGTGCTCCCTCCCACACAGCCAACACTGTCAGTCCTCCCCCCACACAGCCAGCGCTGTCAGTGCTCCCCCACAAAGCCAGCACTGTCAGTGCTCCCCCAACACAGCCAGCACTGTCAGTGCTTCCCCGCACACAGCCAGCACCGTCAGTGCTCCCACCACACAGCCAGCACTGTCAGTTCTCTCACCACACAGCCAGCACTGTCAGTGCTCCCTCCACGCAGACAGCAATGTCAGGGCTCCCACCACACAGCCAGCACTGTCAGTGCCCCCCCAACACAGCCAGCACTGTCAGTGCTCCCTCCCACACAGCCAACACTGTCAGTCCTCCCCACACACAGCCAGCGCTGTCAGTGCTCCCCCACAAAGCCAGCACTGTCAGTGCTTCCCCCCACACAGGCAGCACTGTCAGTGCTCCCACCACACAGCCAGCACTGTCAGTGCTCCCCCACACAGCCAGCACTGTCAGTGCTCCCCCACACAGCAGCACTGTCAGTGCTCCCCCACGCAGACAGCACTGCCAGTGCTCCCACTGCATAGCCAGCACTGTCAGTGTTCCCCCCACACAGCCAGCAGTGTCAGTGCACCCGCACACAGCCAGCACTGTCAGTGCTCCCACCACACAGCCAGCACTGTCAGTGCTCCCACCACACAGCCAGCACTGTCAGTGCTCCCCACACAGCCAGAACTGTCAGTGCTCCCACCATACAGCCAGCACTGTCAGTGCTCCCACCACACAGCCAGCACCGTCAGTGCTCCCACCACACAGCCAGCACTGACAGTGCTCCCCCACAGAGCCAGCACTGTCAGTGCTCCCACCACACAGCCAGCACTGTCAGAGCTCCCCACACAGCCAACACTGTCAGTGCTCCCCACACAGCCAGCACTGTCAGTGCTCCCCCACACAGCCAGCACTATCAGTACTCCCGCCACACAGCCAGCACTGTCAGTGCTCCCCATACAGACCGCACTGTCATTGCTACCCCCACATAGCCAGCACTGTCAGTTCTCCCCACAGAGCCAGCACTGTCAGTGCTCCCCCACACAGCCAGCACTGTCAGAGCTCCCCCCACACAGCCAGCACTGTCAGTGCTCCCCCATACAGCCAGCACTGTCAGTGCTCCCCCCACACAGACAGCACTGTCAGTGCTCCCCACACAGACAGCACTGTCAGTGCTACCCCTACTCAGCCAGCACTGTCAGTGCTCACTACAGAGCCAGCACTGTCAGTGCTCCCTCCCACACAGCCAATACTGTCAGTCCTCCCCCCACACAGCCAGCGCTGTCAGTGCTCCCCCACAAAGCCAGCACTGTCAGTGCTCCCCCCACACAGCCAGCACTGTCAGTGCTTCCCCCCACACAGCCAGCACTGTCAGTGCTCCCACCACACAGCCAGCACTGTCAGTTCTCTCACCACACAGCCAGCACTGTCAGTGCTCCCTCCACGCAGACAGCAATGTCAGGGCTCCCACCACACAGCCAGCACTGTCAGTGCCCCCCCAACACAGCCAGCACTGTCAGTGCTCCCTCCCACACAGCCAACACTGTCAGTCCTCCCCACACACAGCCAGCGCTGTCAGTGCTCCCCCACAAAGCCAGCACTGTCAGTGCATCCCCCCACACAGGCAGCACTGTCAGTGCTCCCACCACACAGCCAGCACTGTCAGTGCTCCCCCACACAGCCAGCACTGTCAGTTCTCTCACCACACAGCCAGCACTGTCAGTGCTCCCCCACACAGCCAGCACTGTCAGTGCTCCCCCCACACAGCCAGCACTGTCAGAGCTCCCCACACACATCCAGCACTGTCAGTGCTCCCACCACGCAGCCAGCACTGTCAGTGCTCCCACCACACAGCCAGCACTGTCAGTGCTCCCCCACACAGCCAGCATTGTCAGTGCTTCACACACAGACAGCACTTTCAGTGCTACCCCCACACAGCCAGCACTGTCAGTGCTCCTCCACAGAGCCAGCACTGTCAGTGCTCCCCCACACAGCCAGCACTGTCAGAGCTCCCCCCACACAGCCAGCACTGTCAGTGCTCCCCCACACAGCCAGCACTGTCAGTGCTCCCCCACACAGCCAGCACTGTCAGTGCTCCCCCAAAAAGCCAGCACTGTCAGTGGTTCCCCCCACACAGCAAGCACTGTCAGTTCTCTCACCACACAGCCAGCACTGTCAGTGCTCCCCCCACGCAGACAGCACTGTCAGTGCTCCCCCACACAGACAGCACTGTCAGTGCTCCCCCCACACAGCCAGCACTGTCTGTGCTCCCCCCACACAGCCAGCACTGTCAGGGCTCCCACCACACAACCAGCACTGACGGTGCTCCCACCACACAGCAAGCACTGTCAGAGCTCCCACCACACAGCCAGCACTGACAGTGCTCCCCCACAGAGCCAACACTGTCAGTGCTCCCACCACACAGCCAGCACTGTCAGTGCTCCCCCACAGAGCCAGCACTGTCAGTGCTCCCACCACACAGCCAGCACTGTCAGTGCTCCCCCAACACAGCCAGCACTGTCAGTGCTCCCTCCCACACAGCCAGCACTGTCAGTGCTCCCCCACACAGCCAGCACTGTCAGTGCTCCCCCCACACAGACAGCACTGTCAGTGCTCCCCACACAGACAGCACTGTCAGTGCTACCCCTACTCAGCCAGCACTGTCAGTGCTCACTACAGAGCCAGCACTGTCAGTGCTCCCTCCCACACAGCCAACACTGTCAGTCCTCCCCCCACACAGCCAGCGCTGTCAGTGCTCCCCCACAAAGCCAGCACTGTCAGTGCTCCCCCCACACAGCCAGCACTGTCAGTGCTTCCCCCCACACAGCCAGCACCGTCAGTGCTCCCACCACACAGCCAGCACTGTCAGTTCTCTCACCACACAGCCAGCACTGTCAGTGCTCCCTCCACGCAGACAGCAATGTCAGGGCTCCCACCACACAGCCAGCACTGTCAGTGCCCCCCCAACACAGCCAGCACTGTCAGTGCTCCCTCCCACACAGCCAACACTGTCAGTCCTCCCCACACACAGCCAGCGCTGTCAGTGCTCCCCCACAAAGCCAGCACTGTCAGTGCTTCCCCCCACACAGGCAGCACTGTCAGTGCTCCCACCACACAGCCAGCACTGTCAGTGCTCCCCCACACAGCCAGCACTGTCAGTTCTCTCACCACACAGCCAGCACTGTCAGTGCTCCCCCCACGCAGACAGCAATGTCAGGGCTCCCACCACACAGCCAGCACTGTCAGTGCTCCCCACACAGACAGCACTGTCAGTGCTCCCCCACACAGCCAGCACTGTCAGTGCTCCCCCACACAGCAGCACTGTCAGTGCTCCCAACACAAAGCCAGCACTGCCAGTGCTCCCACTGCATAGCCAGCACTGTCAGTGTTCCCCCCACACAGCCAGCAGTGTCAGTGCACCCGCACACAGCCAGCACTGTCAGTGCTCCCACCACACAGCCAGCACTGTCAGTGCTCCCACCACACAGCCAGCACTGTCAGTGCTCCCCACACAGCCAGAACTGTCAGTGCTCCCACCATACAGCCAGCACTGTCAGTGCTCCCACCACACAGCCAGCACTGTCAGTGCTCCCACCACACAGCCAGCACTGACAGTGCTCCCCCACAGAGCCAGCACTGTCAGTGCTCCCACCACACAGCCAGCACTGTCAGAACTCCCCACACAGCCAACACTGTCAGTGCTCCCCACACAGCCAGCACTGTCAGTGCTCCCCCACACAGCCAGCACTATCAGTACTCCCACCACACAGCCAGCACTGTCAGTGCTCCCCATACAGACCGCACTGTCATTGCTACCCCCACACAGCCAGCACTGTCAGTTCTCCCCACAGAGCCAGCACTGTCAGTGCTCCCCCACACAGCCAGCACTGTCAGTGCTCCCTCCCACACAGCCAGCACTGTCAGTGCTCCCCCACACAGCCAGCACTGTCAGTGCTCCCCCCACACAGACAGCACTGTCAGTGCTCCCCACACAGACAGCACTGTCAGTGCTACCCCTACTCAGCCAGCACTGTCAGTGCTCACTACAGAGCCAGCACTGTCAGTGCTCCCTCCCACACAGCCAACACTGTCAGTCCTCCCCCCACACAGCCAGCGCTGTCAGTGCTCCCCCACAAAGCCAGCACTGTCAGTGCTCCCCCCACACAGCCAGCACTGTCAGTGCTTCCCCCCACACAGCCAGCTCCGTCAGTGCTCCCACCACACAGCCAGCACTGTCAGTTCTCTCACCACACAGCCAGCACTGTCAGTGCTCCCTCCACGCAGACAGCAATGTCAGGGCTCCCACCACACAGCCAGCACTGTCAGTGCCCCCCCAACACAGCCAGCACTGTCAGTGCTCCCTCCCACACAGCCAACACTGTCAGTCCTCCCCACACACAGCCAGCGCTGTCAGTTCTCCCCCACAAAGCCAGCACTGTCAGTGCTTCCCCCCACACAGGCAGCACTGTCAGTGCTCCCCCACACAGCCAGCACTGTCAGTTCTCTCACCACACAGCCAACACTGTCAGTGCTCCCCCCACGCAGACAGCAATGTCAGGGCTCCCACCACACAGCCAGCACTGTCAGTGCTCCCCACACAGACAGCACTGTCAGTGCTCCCCCACACAGACAGCACTGTCAGTGCTCCCCCACACAGCAGCACTGTCAGTGCTCCCAACACAAAGCCAGCACTGCCAGTGCTCCCACTGCATAGCCAGCACTGTCAGTGTTCCCCCCACACAGCCAGCAGTGTCAGTGCACCCGCACACAGCCAGCACTGTCAGTGCTCCCACCACACAGCCAGCACTGTCAGTGCTCCCACCACACAGCCAGCACTGTCAGTGCTCCCCACACAGCCAGAACTGTCAGTGCTCCCACCATACAGCCAGCACTGTCAGTGCTCCCACCACACAGCCAGCACTGTCAGTGCTCCCACCACACAGCCAGCACTGACAGTGCTCCCCCACAGAGCCAGCACTGTCAGTGCTCCCACCACACAGCCAGCACTGTCAGAGCTCCCCACACAGCCAACACTGTCAGTGCTCCCCACACAGCCAGCACTGTCAGTGCTCCCCCACACAGCCAGCACTATCAGTACTCCCACCACACAGCCAGCACTGTCAGTGCTCCCCATACAGACCGCACTGTCATTGCTACCCCCACACAGCCAGCACTGTCAGTTCTCCCCACAGAGCCAGCACTGTCAGTGCTCCCCCACACAGCCAGCACTGTCAGAGCTCCCCCCACACAGCCAGCACTGTCAGTGCTCCCCCACACAGCCAGCACTGTCAGTGCTCCCCCCACACAGACAGCACTGTCAGTGCTCCCCACACAGACAGCACTGTCAGTGCTACCCCTACTCAGCCAGCACTGTCAGTGCTCACTACAGAGCCAGCACTGTCAGTGCTCCCTCCCACACAGCCAACACTGTCAGTCCTCCCCCCACACAGCCAGCGCTGTCAGTGCTCCCCCACAAAGCCAGCACTGTCAGTGCTCCCCCCACACAGCCAGCACTGTCAGTGCTTCCCCCCACACAGCCAGCACTGTCAGCGCTCCCACCACACAGCCAGCACTGTCAGTTCTCTCACCACACAGCCAGCACTGTCAGTGCTCCCTCCACGCAGACAGCAATGTCAGGGCTCCCACCACACAGCCAGCACTGTCAGTGCCCCCCCAACACAGCCAGCACTGTCAGTGCTCCCTCCCACACAGCCAACACTGTCAGTCCTCCCCCCACACAGCCAGCGCTGTCAGTGCTCCCCCACAAAGCCAGCACTGTCAGTGCTTCCCCCCACACAGGCAGCACTGTCAGTGCTCCCACCACACAGCCAGCACTGTCAGTGCTCCCCCACACAGCCAGCACTGTCAGTTCTCTCACCACACAGCCAGCACTGCCAGTGCTCCCCCCACACAGCCAGCACTGTCAGTGCTCCCCCACACAGCCAGCACTGTCAGAGCTCCCCACACACATCCAGCACTGTCAGTGCTCCCACCACGCAGCCAGCACTGTCAGTGCTCCCACCACACAGCCAGCACTGTCAGTGCTCCCCCACACAGCCAGCATTGTCAGTGCTTCACACACAGACAGCACTTTCAGTGCTACCCCCACACAGCCAGCACTGTCAGTGCTCCCCCCCCACACAGCCAGCAGTGTTAGTGCTCCCACCACACAGCCAGCACTGTCAGTTCTCTCACCACACAGCCAGCACTGCCAGTGCTCCCCCCACACAGCCAGCACTGTCAGTGCTCCCCCACACAGCCAGCACTGTCAGAGCTCCCCACACACATCCAGCACTGTCAGTGCTCCCACCACGCAGCCAGCACTGTCAGTGCTCCCACCACACAGCCAGCACTGTCAGTGCTCCCCCACACAGCCAGCATTGTCAGTGCTTCACACACAGACAGCACTTTCAGTGCTACCCCCACACAGCCAGCACTGTCAGAGCTCCCCCCCCACACAGCCAGCAGTGTTAGTGCTCCCACCACACAGCCAGCACTGTCAGTTCTCTCACTACACAGCCAGCACTGTCAGTGCTCCCCCCACGCAGACAGCACTGTCAGTGCTCCCCCACACAGACAGCACTGTCAGTGCTCCCACCACACAGCCAGCACTGTCAGTGCTCCCCCACGCAGACAGCACTGTCAGTGCTCCCCCACACAGCCAGCACTGTCAGTGCTCTCACCACACAGCCAGCACTGTCAGTGCTCCCCCACAGAGCCAGCACTGTCAGTGCTCCCACCACGCAGCCAGCAATGTCAGTGCTCCCCCACACAGCCAGCACTGTCAGAGCTCCCCCCCACACAGCCAGCGGTGTCAGTGCTCCCCCACACAGCCAGCACTGTCAGTGCTCCCCCACACAGCCAGCACTGTCAGTGCTCTCACCACACAGTCAGAACTGTCAGTGTTCCCCCCACACAGACAGCACTATCAGTGCTCCCACCACACAACCAGCACTGTCCGTGCTCCCCCCACACAGCCAGCACTGTCAGTGCTCCCACCACACAGCCAACACTGCCAGTGCTCACACCACACAGCCAGCACTGTCAGTGCTCCCCCCACACAGCCAGCACTGTCAGTGCTCCTACCCACACAGCCAGCACTGTCAGTGCTCCTACCCACACAGCCAGCACTGTCAGTGCTTCCACCACACAGCCAGCACTGTCAGTGCTCAGCCCACACAGCCAGCACTGTCAGTGCTCCCACCACACAGCCAGCACTGTCAGTGCTCCCACCACACAGCCAGCACTGTCAGTCCTCCCCCCACACAGCCAGCACTGTCAGTGCTCCCCCACATAGCCAGCACTGTCAGTGCTTCCCCCCACACAGCCAGCACTGTCAGTTCTCTCACCACACAGCCAGCACTGTCAGTGCTCCCCCCACGCAGACAGCACTGTCAGTGCTCCCCCACATAGCCAGCACTGTCAGTGCTTCCCCCCACACAGCCAGCACTGTCAGTTCTCTCACCACACAGCCAGCACTGTCAGTGCTCCCCCCACGCAGACAGCACTGTCAGTGCTCCCCCACACAGACAGCACTGTCAGTGCTCCCCCCACACAGCCAGCACTGTCTGTGCTCCCCCCACACAGCCAGCACTGTCAGGGCTCCCACCACACAACCAGCACTGATGGTGCTCCCACCACACAGCAAGCACTGTCAGAGCTCCCACCACACAGCCAGCACTGACAGTGCTCCCCCACAGAGCCAACACTGTCAGTGCTCCCACCACACAGCCAGCACTGTCAGTGCTCCCCCACAGAGCCAGCACTGTCAGTGCTCCCACCACACAGCCAGCACTGTCAGTGCTCCCCCAACACAGCCAGCACTGTCTGTGCTCCCTCCCACACAGTAGCACTGTCAGTGCTCCCCCATACAGCCAGCACTGTCAGTGCTCCCCCCACACAGACAGCACTGTCAGTGCTCCCCACACAGACAGCACTGTCAGTGCTACCCCTACTCAGCCAGCACTGTCAGTGCTCACTACAGAGCCAGCACTGTCAGTGCTCCCTCCCACACAGCCAACACTGTCAGTCCTCCCCCCACACAGCCAGCGCTGTCAGTGCTCCCCCACAAAGCCAGCACTGTCAGTGCTCCCCCCACACAGCCAGCACTGTCAGTGCTTCCCCCCACACAGCCAGCACTGTCAGTGCTCCCACCACACAGCCAGCACTGTCAGTTCTCTCACCACACAGCCAGCACTGTCAGTGCTCCCCCCACGCAGACAGCAATGTCAGGGCTCCCACCACACAGCCAGCACTGTCAGTGCCCCCCCAACACAGCCAGCACTGTCAGTGCTCCCTCCCACACAGCCAACACTGTCAGTCCTCCCCCCACACAGCCAGCGCTGTCAGTGCTCCCCCACAAAGCCAGCACTGTCAGTGCTTCCCCCCACACAGGCAGCACTGTCAGTGCTCCCACCACACAGCCAGCACTGTCAGTGCTCCCCCACACAGCCAGCACTGTCAGTTCTCTCACCACACAGCCAGCACTGTCAGTGCTCCCCCCACGCAGACAGCAATGTCAGGGCTCCCACCACACAGCCAGCACTGTCAGTGCTCCCCACACAGACAGCACTGTCAGTGCTCCCCCACACAGCCAGCACTGTCAGTGCTCCCCCACACAGCAGCACTGTCAGTGCTCCCAACACACAACCAGCACTGCCAGTGCTCCCACTGCATAGCCAGCACTGTCAGTGTTCCCCCCACACAGCCAGCAGTGTCAGTGCACCCGCACACAGCCAGCACTGTCAGTGCTCCCACCACACAGCCAGCACTGTCAGTGCTCCCACCACACAGCCAGCACTGTCAGTGCTCCCCACACAGCCAGAACTGTCAGTGCTCCCACCATACAGCCAGCACTGTCAGTGCTCCCACCACACAGCCAGCACTGTCAGTGCTCCCACCACACAGCCAGCACTGACAGTGCTCCCCCACAGAGCCAGCACTGTCAGTGCTCCCACCACACAGCCAGCACTGTCAGAGCTCCCCACACAGCCAACACTGTCAGTGATCCCCACACAGCCAGCACTGTCAGTGCTCCCCCACACAGCCAGCACTATCAGTACTCCCACCACACAGCCAGCACTGTCAGTGCCCCCACCACACAACCAGCACTGTCAGTACTCCCACCACACAGCTTGCACTGTCAGTGCCCCCACCCCACACAGCCAGCACTATCAATGCTCCCCAACAGCCAGCACTGCCAGTTCTCCACCCACGTAGCAAGCACTGTCAGAGCTCCCACCACACAGCCAGCACCGTCAGTGCTACCCCACACAGCCAGCACTGTCAGTGCTCCCCCCACACAGCCAGCACTGTCAGTGCTCCCCCACAAAGCCAGCACTGTCAGTGGTCCCCCTACGCAGACAGCACTGTCAGTGCTCCCGCACACAGGCAGCACTGTCAGTGCTCCCCCACACAGCCAGCACTGTCAGTGCTCCCCCACACAGCCAGCAATGTCAGGGCTCCCACCACACAGCCAGCACTGTCAGTGCTCCCCACACAGCCAGCACTGCCAGTGCTCCCACCACACAGCCAGCACTGTCAGAGCTCCCATCACACAGCCAGCACTGTCAGTGCTCCCCACAGAGCCAACACTGTCAGTGCTACCACCAAACAGCCAGCACTGTCAGTGCTCCCACACAGAGCCTGCACTGTCAGTGCTCCCACCACACAGCCAGCACTGTCAGTGCTCCCCCCACACAGCCAGCACTGTCAGTGCTCCCCCCCCACACAGCCAGCAGTGTCAGTGCTTCCCCCACACAGCCAGCACTGTCAGTGCTTCCCCACACAGCCAGAACTGTCAGTGCTCCCCATACACAGCCAGCACTGTCAGTTCTCCCCAGAGAGCCAGCACTGTCATTGCTACCCCCACACAGCCAGCACTGTCAGTTCTCCCCAGAGAGCCAGCACTGTCAGTGCTCCCCCACACAGCTAGCACTGTCAGTGCTCCCCCACACAGCCAGCACTGTCAGTGCTCCCAACACACAGCCAGCACTGCCAGTGCTCCCAACACAGCCAGCACTGTCAGTGCTCCCCCACACAGCCAGCACCATCTGTGCTCCCCCACGCAGCCAGCACTGTCAGTGCTCCCCCCCCAGCCAGCACTGTCTGTGCTCCCACCACACAGCCAGCACTGTCAGTGCTCCCACCACACAGCCAGCACTGTCAGTGCTCCCACCACAAAGCCAGCACTGTCAGTGCTCCCACCACACAGCCAGCACTGTCAGTGCTCCCCCACACAGCCAGCACTGTCAGTGCTCCCACCACACAGCCAGCACTGTCAGAGCTCCCCCGACACAGCCAGCACTGTCAGTGCTCCCCCACACAGTCAGCACTGTCAGTGCTCCCACCAGACAGCCAGCACTGTCAGTGCTCCCCACACAGCCAGCACTGTCAGTGCTCCCCCACACAGCCAGCACTGTCAGAGCTCCCTCCACACAGCCAGCACTGTCAGTGCTCCCCCCACACAGCCAGCACTGTCAGTGCTCCCCCACACAGCCAGCAATGTCAGTGCTCCCCCACACAGCCAGCACTGGCAGTGCTCCCCCACACAGCCAGCACAGTCAGTGCTCCCCCCACACAGCCAGCACTGTCAGTGCTCCCCCCACACAGCCAGCACTGTCAGAGCTTCCCACACACATCCAGCACTGTCAGTGCTCCCACCACGCAGCCAGCACTGTCAGTGCTCCCACCACACAGCCAGCACTGTCAGTGCTCCCCCCACACAGCCAGCATTGTCAGTGCTTCACACACAGACAGCACTTTCAGTGCTCCCCCCACACAGCCAGCACTGTCAGTGCTCCACCACAGAGTCAGCACTGTCAGTGCTCCCCCACGCAGCCAGCACTGTCAGAGCTCCCCCACCCCCGGCACACAGCCAGCAGTGTCAGTGCTCCCACCACACAGCCAGCACTGTCAGTTCTCTCACTACACAGCCAGCACTGTCAGTGCTCCCCCCACGCAGACAGCACTGTCAGTGCTCCCCCACACAGACAGCACTGTCTGTGCTGCCCCCACACAGCCAGCACTGTCTGTGCTCCCCCCACACAGCCAGCACTGTCAGTGCTCTCACCACACAGCCAGCACTGTCAGTGCTCCCCCACAGAGCCAGCACTGTCAGTGCTCCCAGCACGCAGCCAGCACTGTCAGTGCTCCCCCACACAGCCAGCACTGTCAGAGCTCCCCACCCCCACACCCAGCAGTGTCAGTGCTCCCCCACACAGCCAGCACTGTCAGTGCTCCCCCACACAGCCAGCAATGTCAGTGCTCTCACCACACAGTCAGAACTGTCAGTGCTCCCACCACACAACCAGCACTGCCCGTGCTCCCCAAAGAGCCAGCACTGTCTGTGCTCCTCCCACACACAGCCAGCACTGTCACTGCTCTCACCACACAGCCAGCACTGTCAGTGCTCCACCACACAGCCAGCACTGTCAGTTCTCCCACCACACAGCCAGCACTGTCAGTTCTCCCCCACATAGCCAGCACTGTTAGTGCTCCCCACACACAGCCAGCACTGTCAGTTCTCCCACCACACAGCCAGCACTGCCAGTGCTCCCACCAAACAGCCAGCACGGTCAGTGCTCCCCCACAGAGCCAAAACTGTCAGTGCTCCCACCACACAGCCAGCACAGTCAGTGCTCCCCCACAGAGCCAGCACTGTCAGTGCTACCACCACACAGCCAGCACTGTCAGTGCTCCCCCCACACAGCCAGCACTGTCAGTGCACCCCCCCCCCACACAGCCAGCAGTGTCAGTGCTTCCCCCACACAGCCAGCACTGTCAGTTCTCCCACCACACAGCCAGCACTGTCAGTGCTCCCCCCACACAGACAGCACTGTCAATTCTCCCCCACACAGCCAGCACTGTCAGTGCTCCCCACACACAGCCAGCACTGTCAGTGCTCCCACCACACAGCCAGCACTGTCAGTGCTATCCCCACTCAGCCAGCACTGTCAGTGCTACCACCACACAGCCAGCACTGTCAGTGCACCCCCACACAGCCAGCACTGTCAGTACTCCCACCACAGAGCCAGCACTGTCAGTGCCCCCACCACACAACCAGCACTGTCAGTGCTCCCCCACACAGCCAGCACTGTCAGTGCTCCCACCACACAGCCAGCACTGTCAGTGCCCTCACCCCACACAGCCAGCACTATCAATGCTCCCCAACAGCCAGCACTGCCAGAGCTCCCACCACACAGCCAGCACTGTCAGTGCTACCCCCCATACAGCCAGCACTGTCAGTGCTCCCCCCACACAGCCAGCACTGTCAGTGCTACCCCATACAGCCAGCACTGTCAGTGCTCTCACCACACAGCCAGCACTGTCAGTGCTTCCCCCACACAGACATCACTGTCAGTGCCCCCCACACAGCCAGCACTGACTGTGCTCCTCCCACACAGCCAGCACTGTCAGTGCTCTCACCACACAACCAGCACTGTCAGTGCTCCCACCACACAGCCAGCACTGTCAGTGCTCCCACCACAGCCAGCACTGCCAGTGCTCCCACCACACAGCCAGCACTGTCAGTGCTCCCCCCACACAGCCAGCACTGTCAGTGCTCCCACCACACAGCCAGCACTGTCAGTGGTCCCCCCACACAGCCAACACTGTCAGTGCTCCCACCAAACAGCCAGCACTGTCAGTGCTCCCCATACAGCCAGCACTGTCAGTGCTCCCACCACAGAGCCAGCACTATCAGTGCTCCCCCCATACAGTCAGCACTGCCAGTGCTCCCCACACAGCCAGCACTGTCAGTGCTCCACCCACACAGGCAGCACTGCCCGTGCTCCCCCACACAGCCAGCACTGTCAGTGCTCCCCCACACAACCAGCACTGTCAGTGCTCCACCCTCACAGCCAGCACTGTCAGTGCTCCCACCACACAGCCAGCACTGTCAGTGCTCCCCCACACAGCCAACACTGTCAGTGCTCCCCACACAGCCAGCACTGTCAGTGCTCCCCCACACAGCCAGCACTATCAGTACTCCCACCACACAGCCAGCACTGTCAGTGCCCCCACCACACAACCAGCACTGTCAGTACTCCCACCACACAGCCAGCACTGTCAGTGCCCCCACCCCACACAGCCAGCACTATCAATGCTCCCCAACAGCCAGCACTGCCAGTTCTCCACCCACGTAGCAAGCACTGTCAGAGCTCCCACCACACAGCCAGCAACGTCAGTGCTACCCCACACAGCCAGCACTGTCAGTGCTCCCCCCACACAGCCAGCACTGTCAGTGCTCCCCCACAAAGCCAGCACTGTCAGTGCTCCCCCCACGCAGACAGCACTGTCAGTGCTCCCCCACACAGGCAGCACTGTCAGTGCTCCCCCACACAGCCAGCACTGTCAGTGCTCCCCCACACAGCCAGCAATGTCAGGGCTCCCACCACACAGCCAGCACTGTCAGTGCTCCCCACACAGCCAGCACTGCCAGTGCTCCCACCACACAGCCAGCATTGTCAGAGCTGCCATCACACAGCCAGCACTGTCAGTGCTCCCCACAGAGCCAACACTGTCAGTGCTACCACCAAACAGCCAGCACTGTCAGTGCTCCCACACAGAGCCAGCACTGTCAGTGCTCCCACCACACAGCCAGCACTGTCAGTGCTCCCCCACACAGCCAGCACTGTCAGTGCTCCCCCCCACACAGCCAGCAGTGTCAGTGCTTCCCCCACACAGCCAGCACTGTCAGTGCTTCCCCACACAGCCAGAACTGTCAGTGCTCCCCATACAGACCGCACTGTCATTGCTACCCCCACACAGCCAGCACTGTCAGTTCTCCCCAGAGAGCCAGCACTGTCAGTGCTCCCCCACACAACCAGCACTGTCAGTGCTCCCCCACACAGCCAGCACTGTCAGTGCTCCCAACACACAGCCAGCACTGCCAGTGCTCCCAACACAGCCAGCACTGTCAGTGCTCCCCCACACAGCCAGCACCATCTGTGCTCCCCCACGCAGCCAGCACTGTCAGTGCTCCCCCCCCCCAGCCAGCACTGTCTGTGCTCCCACCACACAGCCAGCACTGTCAGTGCTCCCACCACACAGCCAGCACTGTCAGTGCTCCCACCACAAAGCCAGCACTGTCAGTGCTCCCACCACACAGCCAGCACTGTCAGTGCTCCCCCACACAGCCAGCACTGTCAGTGCTCCCACCACACAGCCAGCACTGTCAGAGCTCCCCCGACACAGCCAGCACTGTCAGTGCTCCCCCACACAGTCAGCACTGTCAGTGCTCCCACCAGACAGCCAGCACTGTCAGTGCTCCCCACACAGCCAGCACTGTCAGTGCTCCCCCACACAGCCAGCACTGTCAGAGCTCCCTCCACACAGCCAGCACTGTCAGTGCTCCCCCCACACAGCCAGCACTGTCAGTGCTCCCACCACACAGCCAGCACTGTCAGTGCTCCGCCCACGCAGCCAGCACTGTCAGTGCTCCCACCACAGAACCAGCACTGTCAGTGCTCCCCCCACACAGCCAGCACTGCCAGCGCTGCTCCTACAGAGCCAGCACTGTCAGTGTCCTCCCCCCACACAGACAGCACTGTCAGTGCTCCCAACACACAGCCATCACTGTCAGTGCTCCCACCGCGCAGCCAGCACTGTCAGTGCTCCCCCCACGCAGACAGCACTGTCAGTGCTCCCCCACGCAGCCAGCACTGTCAGAGCTCCCCCACCCCCGGCACACAGCCAGCAGTGTCAGTGCTCCCACCACACAGCCAGCACTGTCAGTTCTCTCACTACACAGCCAGCACTGTCAGTGCTCCCCCACGCAGACAGCACTGTCAGTGCTCCCCCACACAGACAGCACTGTCTGTGCTGCCCCCACACAGCCAGCACTGTCTGTGCTCCCCCCACACAGCCAGCACTGTCAGTGCTCTCACCACACAGCCAGCACTGTCAGTGCTCCCCCACAGAGCCAGCACTGTCAGTGCTCCCACCACGCAGCCAGCACTGTCAGTGCTCCCCCACACAGCCAGCACTGTCAGAGCTCCCCACATCCACACCCAGCAGTGTCAGTGCTCCCCCACACAGCCAGCACTGTCAGTGCTCCCCCACACAGCCAGCAATGTCAGTGCTCTCACCACACAGTCAGAACTGTCAGTGCTCCCACCACACAACCAGCACTGCCCGTGCTCCCCAAAGAGCCAGCACTGTCTGTGCTCCTCCCACACAGAGCCAGCACTGTCACTGCTCTCACCACACAGCCAGCACTGCCAGTGCTCCCACCAAACAGCCAGCACGGTCAGTGCTCCCCCACAGAGCCAACACTGTCAGTGCTCCCACCACACAGCCAGCACAGTCAGTGCTCCCCCACAGAGCCAGCACTGTCAGTGCTACCACCACACAGCCAGCACTGTCAGTGCTCCCCCACACAGCCAGCACTGTCAGTGCACCCCCACCCCCACACAGCCAGCAGTGTCAGTGCTTCCCCCACACAGCCAGCACTGTCAGTGCTCCCCACACAGCCAGCACTGTCAGTGCTCCCCCCACACAGACAGCACTGTCAATGCTCCCCCACACAGCCAGCACTGTCAGTGCTCCCCACACACAGCCAGCACTGTCAGTGCTCCCACCACACAGCCAGCACTGTCAGTGCTATCCCCACTCAGCCAGCACTGTCAGTGCTCCCCACAGAGCCAGCACTGTCAGTGCTCCCCACACAGCCAGCACTGTCAGTACTCCCACCACAGAGCCAGCACTGTCAGTGCCCCCACCACACAACCAGCACTGTCAGTGCTCCCCCACACAGCCAGCACTGTCAGTGCTCCCACCACACAGCCAGCACTGTCAGTACTCCCACCACACAGCCAGCACTGTCAGTGCTACCCCCCATACAGCCAGCACTGTCAGTGCTCCCCCCACACAGCCAGCACTGTCAGTGCTACCCCACACAGCCAGCACTGTCAGTGCTCTCACCACACAGCCAGCACTGTCAGTGCTTCCCCCACACAGACATCACTGTCAGTGCCCCCCACACAGCCAGCACTGACTGTGCTCCTCCCACACAGCCAGCACTGTCAGTGCTCTCACCACACAACCAGCACTGTCAGTGCTCCCACCACACAGCCAGCACTGTCAGTGCTCCCACCACAGCCAGCACTGCCAGTGCTCCCCCCACACAGCCAGCACTGTCAGTGCTCCCACCACACAGCCAGCACTGTGTAGTGGTCCCCCCACACAGCCAACACTGTCAGTGCTCCCACCAAACAGCCAGCACTGTCAGTGCTCCCCATACAGCCAGCACTGTCAGTGCTCCCACCACAGAGCCAGCACTATCAGTGCTCCCCCCATACAGTCAGCACTGTCAGTGCTCCCCACACAGCCAGCACTGTCAGTGCTCCACCCACACAGCCAGCACTGCCCGTGCTCCCCCACACAGCCAGCACTGTCAGTGCTCCCACCACAGAGCCAGCACTATCAGTGCTCCCCCCATACAGTCAGCACTGTCAGTGCTCCCCACACAGCCAGCACTGTCAGTGCTCCACCCACACAGCCGGCACTGCCCGTGCTCCCCCACACAGCCAGCACTGTCAGTGCTCCCCCCACACAACCAGCACTGTCAGTGCTCCACCCTCACAGCCAGCACTGTCAGTGCTCCCACCACACAGCCAGCACTGTCAGTGCTCCCCCACAGAGCCCGCACTGTCAGTGCTCCCACCACACAGCTAGCACTGTCAGTGCTCCCCCATAGCCAGCACTGTCAGTGACCCCACCCCACTCAGCCAGCACTGTCAGTGCTCCCCACAGCCAACATTGTCAGTGCTCCCACCACACAGCCAGCACTGCCAGTTCTCCACCCACAGTCAGCACTGAGAGTGCGCCCCACACAGCCAGCACTGCCAGTGCTCTCCCACAGAGCTAGCACTGTCAGTGCTCCCCCACACAGCCAGCAGTGTCAGTGCTCCCACCACACAACCAGCTCTGTCAGTGCTCCCCACACAGCCAGCACTCTCAGTGCTCCCCTACACAGCCAGCAATGTCAGTGCTCCCCCCATACAGACAGCACTGTCAGTGCTTCACCACACATCCAGCCCTGTCAGTGCTCCCACCGGTCAGCCAGCACTGTCAGTGCTCCCCCACACAGCCAGCACTGTCAGTGCTCCCACCACACAGCCAGCACTGTCAGTGCTCCCCCACACAGCCAGCACTGTCAGTGCTCCCCCCAAACAGCCAGCACTGTCAGTGCTCCCACCACACAGCCAGCACTGTCAGTGCTCCCCCAGACAGCCAGCACTGTCAGTGCTCCCACCACAGAGCCAGCACTGTCAGTACTCCCCCCGCACAGCCAGCACTGTCAGTGCTTCCGCACACAGCCTGCACTGTCAGTGCTCCCACTACACAGCCAGCACTGTCAGTGCTCCCCCCACACAGCCAGCACTGTCAGTGCTCCCCCCACACAGCCAGCACTTCCAGTGCTACCCCACACAGCCAGCACTGTCAGTGCTCCCCCCACACAGCCAGCACTGTCAGTGCTCCCCCCACACAGCCAGCACTGTCAGTGCTCCCCCCACACAGCCAGGACTGTCAGTGCTCCCCCCACACAGCCAGCACTGTCAGTGCTCCCACCACACAGCCAGCACTGTCAGTGCTCCCCACACAGACAGCACTGGAAATGCTCCCTCCAAACTGTGTCTGTGTCTCTGTCTGTGTAGCTGTGTCTGTCTGTGTCTCTCTATCTGTCTCTCTCTGTGTCCCTGTCTCTGTCTCTGCCTGTGTCTCTGTCTCTCTCTGTGTCTCTGTCTGTATCTCTGTCTCTGTCCCAGTCTCTGTCTGTGTCCCTGTCTCTGTCTGCGTCTCTGTCTGTGTCTCTGTCTCTGTCTGTGTCCCTGTCTCTGTCTGTGTCCCTGTCTCTCTCTGTGTCTCTGTCTGTGTCTCTGTGTTTGTCTGTGTCTTAGTCTGCCTGTGTCTCTGTCTATGTCTGTGTCTCTGTCTGTATCTCTGTCTGTGTCTCTGTGTCTGTCTATCTCTCTCTGTGTCTTTGTGTCTGTCTGTGTCTCAGTCTCTGCCTCTGTCTCTGTCTGTGTCTCTGTGTCTGTCGGTCTCTGTGTCTCACTCTCTATCTCTGTCTGTATCTCCGTGTCTGTCAGTGTCTCAGTCTCTGTCTCTGTCTGCTGCACAGACTGGGTTTAGGTGTGAGGCACCCACCCAGCTGATCGGCATTGGGGGAGTCACACACACCCAGTTGACTGGCCATGGTGGAGGCACACACCCAGCTGATCGGAAATGGGGAGAGGCACACACCCAGCCGATCGGCAATGGGGAGAGGCACACATCCAGCTGATCGGCAATGGGGGAGTCACACACACCCAGTTGATCGGCAATGTGGGAAGCACACACCCAGCTGATCGGCACTGGGGGGAAGCACACACACAGCTCACGGGCCATGGGGAGTCACACTGAACCAGCTGATCGGCCATGGGAGAGTCACACAGACCCAGTTGATCGGCCATGGGGAAGTCACAATGACCCAGCTGATCGGCCATGGGGGAGTCACACAGATCCAGCTCATCGGCCATGGGGGAGTCACACTGAACCAGCTGATCGGCCATGGGAGACACACAGACCCAGTTGATCGGCCATGGGGGTGTCACACTGATCCAGCTGATCGGCCATGGGGGAGTCACACCCACCCACCGACAGTCTCTCCTGGTAATGCAGAATGGTAAATCACTGCATGTGTCTCTGCCTGTATCTGTCCAATTCTCTCTCTGTCTGTGTTTCTGTCTGTCAGCCAGCACTGTCAGTGCTCCCAGCACAGCCAGCACTGTCAGTGCTCCCCCCACACAGCCAGCACTGTCAGTGCTCCCACCACACAGCCAGCACTGCCAGTGATCCCCCCACACAGCCAGCACTGTCAGTGCTCCCACCACACAGCCAGCACTGTCAGTGCTCCCCCACACAGCCAGCACTGTCAGTGCTCCCACCACACAGCCAGCACTGTCAGTGCTCCCCCACACAGCCAGCACTGTCAGTGCTCCCCCACAAAGCCAGCACTGTCAGTGCTCCCCCACACAGACAGCACTGTCAGTGCTCCCCCCACACAGCCAGCACTGTCAGTGCTCCCCCACACAGCCAGCACTGTCAGTTCTCCCACCACACAGCCAGCACTGTCAGTGCTCCCCCCACACAGCCAGCACTGTCAGTGTTCCCTCCACACAGCCAGCACTGTCAGTACTCCCACCACACAGCCAGCACTGTCAGTGCTCCCCCCACACAGCCAGCACTGCCAGTGATCCCCACACAGCCAGCACTGTCAGTGCTCCCCCACACAGCCAGCACTGTCAGTGCTCCCCCCACACAGCCAGCACTGTCAGTGCTCCCCCCACACAGCCAGCACTGCCAGTGATCCCCACACAGCCAGCACTGTCAGTGCTCCCCCCACACAGCCAGCACTGTCAGTGCTCCCCCCACACAGCCAGCACTGTCAGTGCTCCCCCACAGAGCCAGCACTGTCAGTGCTCCCCCACACTGGCAGCGCTGTCAGTTCTCCCCCACAAAGCCAGCACTGTCAGTGCTCCCCACACACAGCCAGCACTGTCAGTGCTCCCCCACACAGCCAGCACTGTCAGTGCTCCCACCACAGAGCCAGCACTTCAGTGCTCCCCCACAGAGCCAACACTGTCAGTGCTCCCACCACACAGCCAGCACTGTCACTGCTCCCCCACAGAGCCAGCACTGTCAGTGCTACCACCACACAGCCAGCACTGTCAGTGCTCCCCCACACAGCCAGCACTGTCAGTGCTCCCCACAGAGCCAGCACTGTCCGTGCTCCCACCACAGAGCCAGCACTGTCAGTGCTCCCACCACGAAGCCAGCACTGTCAGTGCTCCCCACCACACAGCCAGCACTTCAGTGCTCCCCCACAGAGCCAACACTGTCAGTGCTTCCCCCCACACAGGCAGCACTGTCAGTGCTCCCACCACACAGCCAGCACAGTCAGTTCTCTCACCACACAGCCAGCACTGTCAGTGCTCCCCCACGCAGACAGAACTGTCAGTGCTCCCCCACACAGACAGCACTGTCAGTACTCCCCCACACAGCCAGCACTGTCTGTGCTCCCCCCACACAGCCAGCACTGTCAGTGCTCCCCCCCCCACACAGCCAGCAGTGTCAATGCTTCCCCCACACAGCCAGCACTGTCAGTGCTCCCCCACACAGCCAGCACTGTCAGTGCTCCCCCCACACAGACAGCACTGTCAGTGCTCCCCACACAGACAGCACTGTCAGTGCTACCCCCACTCAGCCAGCACGTTCAGTGCTCCCAACACACAGACAGCACTGTCAGTGCTCCCCCATACAGCCAGCACTGTCAGTGCTCCCCCACACAGCCAGCACTGTCAGTGCTCCCACCACACAACCAGCACTGTCAGTGATCCCACCACACAGCCAGCACTGTCAGTGCTCCCCACACAGCCAGAACTGTCAGTGCTCCCACCATACAGCCAGCACTGTCAGTGCTCCCACCACACAGCCAGCACTGTCAGTGCTCCCACCACACAGCCAGCACTGGCAGTGCTCCCACCACACAGCCAGCACTGTCAGGGCTCCCCCCACAGAGCCAGCACTGTCAGTGCTCCCCCACACAGCCAGCACGTTCAGTGCTCCCAACACACAGACAGCACTGTCAGTGCTCCCCCATACAGCCAGCACTGTCAGTGCTCCCCCCACACAGCCAGCACTGTCAGTGCTCCCACCACACAGCCAGCACTGTCAGTGATCCCACCACACAGCCAGCACTGTCAGTGCTCCCCACACAGCCAGAACTGTCAGTGCTCCCACCATACAGCCAGCACTGTCAGTGCTCCCCACACAGCCAGCACTGTCAGTGCTCCGACCACACAGCCAGCACTGTCAGTGCTCCCCCACACAGCCAGCACTGTCAGTGCTCCCACCACACAGCCACCACTGTCAGTGCTCCCACCACACAGCCAGCACTGGCAGTGCTCCCACCACACAGCCAGCACTGTCAGGGATCCCCCCACACAGCCAGCACTGTCAGTGCTCCCACCACATAGCCAGCACTGTCTGTGCTTCCCGCACACAGCCAGCTCTGTCAGTGCTCCCCACACAGCCAGCACTGTCCGTGCTCCCCACACATCCAGCACTGTCAGTGCTCCCCCCACACAGCCAGCACTATCAGTGCTCCCGCACAGCCAGAAAATCAGTGCTCCCACCACACAGCCAGCACTGCCAGTGCTCCCCACACAGCCACAACAGTCAGTGCTCCCACCACACAGCCAGCACTGTCAGTGCTCCCACCACACAGCCAGCACTGCCAGTGCTCCCCCAAACAGCCAGCACAGTCAGTGCTCCCCCCACACAGCCAGCACTGTCAGTGCTCCCACCACACAGCCAGCACTGTCAGTGCTCCCAGCACAGCCAGCACTGTCAGTGCTCCAACCACACAGCCAGCACTGCCAGTGCTTCCCCACACAGCCAGCACAGTCAGTGCTCCCACCACACAGACAGCACTGTCAGTGCTCCCACCACACAGCCAGCACTGTCAGTGCTCCCACCACAAAGCCAGCACTGTCAGTGCTCCCATCACACAGCCAGCACTGTCAGTGCTCCCACCGTACAGACGGCACTGTCAGTGCTCCCACCACACAGCCAGCACTGTCAGTGCTCCCACCACGCTGCCAGCACTGTCAGTGCTCCCATCACACAGCCAGCACTGTCAGTGCTCCCACCATACAGACGACACTGTCAGTGCTCCCACCATACAGCCAGCACAGTCAGTGCTCCCCCACACAGACAGCACTGTCAGTGCTCCCACCACACAGCCAGCACAGTCAGTGCTCCCACCACACAGCCAGCACTGTCAGTGCTCCCCCACACAGCCAGCACTGTCAGTGCTCCCCCACAGAGCCAGCACTGTCAGTGCTCCCCACACAGCCAGCACTGTCAGTGCTCCCCCACACAGCCAGCACTGTCAGTACTCCCACCACACAGCCAGCACTGTCAGTGCCCCCACCACACAGCGAGCACTGTCAGTACTCCTGCCACACAGCCAGCACTGTCAGTGCCCCCACCCCACAAAGCCAGCACTATCAATGCTCCCCAACAGCCAGCACTGCCAGTTCTCCACCCACGTAGCAAGCACTGTCAGAGCTGCCACCACACAGCCAGCACTGTCAGTGCTACCACACACAGCCAGCAATGTCAATGCTCTCACCACACAGCCAGCACTGTCAGTGCTCTCACCACACAGCCAGCACTGTCAGTGCTCGCACAATACAGCCAGCACTGTCAGTGCTCCCGCAACACAGCCAGCACTGTCAGTGCTCCCACCACACAGCCAGCACTGCCAGTGCTACCCCACACAGCCAGCACTGTCAGTGCTCTCACCACACAGCCAGCACTGTCAGTGTTTCCCCCACACAGACATCACTGTCAGTGCCCCCCACACAGCCAGCACTGACTGTGCTCATCCCACACAGCCAGCACTGTCAGTGATCTCACCACACAACCAGCACTGTCAGTGCACCCACCACACAGCCAGCACTGTCAGTGCTCCCACCACACAGCCAGCACTGCCAGTGCTCCCACCACACAGCCAGCACTGTCAGTGGTCCCCCCACACAGCCAGCACTGTCAGTGCTCCCACCACACAGCCAGCACTGTCAGTGCTCCCCATACAGCCAGCACAGTCAGTGCTCCCACCACACGTCCAGCACTATCAGTGCTCCCCCCACACAGCCAGCACTGTCAGTGCTCCCCCCACACAGCCAGCACTGTCAGTGCTCCCCACACAGCCAGCACTGTCAGTGCTCCCCCACACAGCCAGCACTGTCAGTGCTCCCCCACACAACAGCACTGTCAGTGCTCCCCCACTCAACCAGCACTGTCAGTGCTCCACCCTCACAGTCAGCACTGTCAGTGCTCCCACCACACAGCCAGCACTGTCAGTGCTCCCCACAGCCAGCACTGTCAGTGACCCCATCCCACACAGCCAGCACTGTCAGTGCTCCCCACAGCCAGCATTGTCAGTGCTCCCACCACACAGCCAGCACTGTCAGTGCTCCTCCCAGACAGCCAGCACTGTCAGTGCTCCCACCACACAGCCAGCACTCTCAGTGCTCCCCCCGCACAGCCAGCACTGTCAGTGCTTCCGCACACAGCCAGCACTGTCAGTGCTCCCACTACACAGCCAGCACTGTCAGTGCTCCCCCCACACAGCCAGCACTTCCAGTGCTACCCCACACAGCCAGCACTGTCAGTGGTCCCCCACACAGCCAGCACTGCCAGTGCTTCCCCCCACACAGGCAGCACTGTCAGTGCTCCCACCACACAGCCAGCACAGTCAGTTCTCTCACCACACAGCCAGCACTGTCAGTGCTCCCCCACGCAGACAGAACTGTCAGTGCTCCCCCACACAGACAGCACTGTCAGTACTCCCCCACACAGCCAGCACTGTCTGTGCTCCCCCCACACAGCCAGCACTGTCAGTGCTCCCCCCCACACAGCCAGCAGTGTCAGTGCTTCCCCCACACAGCCAGCACTGTCAGTGCTCCCCCACACAGCCAGCACTGTCAGTGCTCACCCTACACAGACAGCACTGTCAGTGCTCCCCACACAGACAGCACTGTCAGTGCTACCCCCACTCAGCCAGCACGTTCAGTGCTCCCAACACACAGACAGCACTGTCAGTGCTCCCCCATACAGCCAGCACTGTCAGTGCTCCCCCACACAGCCAGCACTGTCAGTGCTCCCACCACACAACCAGCACTGTCAGTGATCCCACCACACAGCCAGCACTGTCAGTGCTCCCCACTCAGCCAGAACTGTCAGTGCTCCCACCATACAGCCAGCACTGTCAGTGCTCCCACCACACAGCCAGCACTGTCAGTGCTCCCACCACACAGCCAGCACTGGCAGTGCTCCCACCACACAGCCAGCACTGTCAGGGCTCCCCCCACAGAGCCAGCACTGTCAGTGCTCCCCCACACAGCCAGCACGTTCAGTGCTCCCAACACACAGACAGCACTGTCAGTGCACCCCCATACAGCCAGCACTGTCAGTGCTCCCCCCCACACAGCCAGCACTGACAGTGCTCCCACCACACAGCCAGCACTGACAGTGATCCCACCACACAGCCAGCACTGTCAGTGCTCCCCACACAGCCAGAACTGTCAGTGCTCCCACCATACAGCCAGCACTGTCAGTGCTCCCCACACAGCCAGAACTGTCAGTGCTCCCACCATACAGCCAGCACTGTCAGTGCTCCCACCACACAGCCAGCACTGTCAGTGCTCCCACCACACAGCCAGCACTGGCAGTGCTCCCACCACACAGCCAGCACTGTCAGGGCTCCCCCCACAGAGCCAGCACTGTCAGTGCTCCCCCACACAGCCAGCACGTTCAGTGCTCCCAACACACAGACAGCACTGTCAGTGCTCCCCCATACAGCCAGCACTGTCAGTGCTCCCCCCACACAGCCAGCACTGTCAGTGCTCCCACCACACAGCCAGCACTGTCAGTGATCCCACCACACAGCCAGCACTGTCAGTGCTCCCCACACAGCCAGAACTGTCAGTGCTCCCACCATACAGCCAGCACTGTCAGTGCTCCCCACACAGCCAGCACTGTCAGTGCTCCGACCACACAGCCAGCACTGTCAGTGCTCCCCCACACAGCCAGCACTGTCAGTGCTCCCACCACACAGCCACCACTGTCAGTGCTCCCACCACACAGCCAGCACTGGCAGTGCTCCCACCACACAGCCAGCACTGTCAGGGATCCCCCCACACAGCCAGCACTGTCAGTGCTCCCACCACATAGCCAGCACTGTCTGTGCTTCCCGCACACGGCCAACTCTGTCAGTGCTCCCCACACAGCCAGCACTGTCCGTGCTCCCCACACATCCAGCACTGTCAGTGCTCCCCCCACACAGCCAGCACTATCAGTGCTCCCGCACAGCCAGAAAATCAGTGCTCCCACCACACAGCCAGCACTGCCAGTGCTCCCCACACAGCCACAACAGTCAGTGCTCCCACCACACAGCCAGCACTGTCAGTGCTCCCACCACACAGCCAGCACTGCCAGTGCTCCCCCAAACAGCCAGCACAGTCAGTGCTTCCCCCCACACAGCCAGCACTGTCAGTGCTCCCACCACACAGCCAGCACTGTCAGTGCTCCCAGCACAGCCAGCACTGTCAGTGCTCCCACCACACAGCCAGCACTGCCAGTGCTTCCCCACACAGCCAGCACAGTCAGTGCTCCCACCACACAGACAGCACTGTCAGTGCTCCCACCACACAGCCAGCACTGTCAGTGCTCCCACCACAAAGCCAGCACTGTCAGTGCTCCCATCACACAGCCAGCACTGTCAGTGCTCCCACCGTACAGACGGCACTGTCAGTGCTCCCACCACACAGCCAGCACTGTCAGTGCTCCCACCACGCTGCCAGCACTGTCAGTGCTCCCATCACACAGCCAGCACTGTCAGTGCTCCCACCATACAGACGACACTGTCAGTGCTCCCACCATACAGCCAGCACAGTCAGTGCTCCCCCACACAGACAGCACTGTCAGTGCTCCCACCACACAGCCAGCACAGTCAGTGCTCCCACCACACAGCCAGCACTGTCAGTGCTCCCCCACACAGCCAGCACTGTCAGTGCTCCCCCACAGAGCCAGCACTGTCAGTGCTCCCCACACAGCCAGCACTGTCAGTGCTCCCCCACACAGCCAGCACTGTCAGTACTCCCACCACACAGCCAGCACTGTCAGTGCCCCCACCACACAGCGAGCACTGTCAGTACTCCTGCCACACAGCCAGCACTGTCAGTGCCCCCACCCCACAAAGCCAGCACTATCAATGCTCCCCAACAGCCAGCACTGCCAGTTCTCCACCCACGTAGCAAGCACTGTCAGAGCTGCCACCACACAGCCAGCACTGTCAGTGCTACCACACACAGCCAGCAATGTCAATGCTCTCACCACACAGCCAGCACTGTCAGTGCTCTCTCCTCACAGCCAGCACTGTCAGTGCTCGCACAATACAGCCAGCACTGTCAGTGCTCCCGCAACACAGCCAGCACTGTCAGTGCTCCCACCACACAGCCAGCACTGCCAGTGCTACCCCACACAGCCAGCACTGTCAGTGCTCTCACCACACAGCCAGCACTGTCAGTGTTTCCCCCACACAGACATCACTGTCAGTGCCCCCCACACAGCCAGCACTGACTGTGCTCATCCCACACAGCCAGCACTGTCAGTGATCTCACCACACAACCAGCACTGTCAGTGCACCCACCACACAGCCAGCACTGTCAGTGCTCCCACCACACAGCCAGCACTGCCAGTGCTCCCACCACACAGCCAGCACTGTCAGTGGTCCCCCCACACAGCCAGCACTGTCAGTGCTCCCACCACACAGCCAGCACTGTCAGTGCTCCCCATACAGCCAGCACAGTCAGTGCTCCCACCACACGTCCAGCACTATCAGTGCTCCCCCCACACAGCCAGCACTGTCAGTGCTCCCCCCACACAGCCAGCACTGTCAGTGCTCCCCACACAGCCAGCACTGTCAGTGCTCCCCCACACAGCCAGCACTGTCAGTGCTCCCCCCACACAACAGCACTGTCAGTGCTCCCCCACACAACCAGCACTGTCAGTGCTCCACCCTCACAGTCAGCACTGTCAGTGCTCCCACCACACAGCCAGCACTGTCAGTGCTCCCCACAGCCAGCACTGTCAGTGACCCCATCCCACACAGCCAGCACTGTCAGTGCTCCCCACAGCCAGCATTGTCAGTGCTCCCACCACACAGCCAGCACTGTCAGTGCTCCTCCCAGACAGCCAGCACTGTCAGTGCTCCCACCACACAGCCAGCACTCTCAGTGCTCCCCCCGCACAGCCAGCACTGTCAGTGCTTCCGCACACAGCCAGCACTGTCAGTGCTCCCACTACACAGCCAGCACTGTCAGTGCTCCCCCCACACAGCCAGCACTTCCAGTGCTACCCCACACAGCCAGCACTGTCAGTGGACCCCACACAGCCAGCACTGCCAGTGCTTCCCCCCACACAGGCAGCACTGTCAGTGCTCCCACCACACAGCCAGCACAGTCAGTTCTCTCACCACACAGCCAGCACTGTCAGTGCTCCCCCACGCAGACAGAACTGTCAGTGCTCCCCCACACAGACAGCACTGTCAGTACTCCCCCACACAGCCAGCACTGTCTGTGCTCCCCCCACACAGCCAGCACTGTCAGTGCTCCCCCCCACACAGCCAGCAGTGTCAGTGCTTCCCCCACACAGCCAGCACTGTCAGTGCTCCCCCACACAGCCAGCACTGTCAGTGCTCACCCTACACAGACAGCACTGTCAGTGCTCCCCACACAGACAGCACTGTCAGTGCTACCCCCACTCAGCCAGCACGTTCAGTGCTCCCAACACACAGACAGCACTGTCAGTGCTCCCCCATACAGCCAGCACTGTCAGTGCTCCCCCACACAGCCAGCACTGTCAGTGCTCCCACCACACAACCAGCACTGTCAGTGATCCCACCACACAGCCAGCACTGTCAGTGCTCCCCACACAGCCAGAACTGTCAGTGCTCCCACCATACAGCCAGCACTGTCAGTGCTCCCACCACACAGCCAGCACTGTCAGTGCTCCCACCACACAGCCAGCACTGGCAGTGCTCCCACCACACAGCCAGCACTGTCAGGGCTCCCCCCACAGAGCCAGCACTGTCAGTGCTCCCCCACACAGCCAGCACGTTCAGTGCTCCCAACACACAGACAGCACTGTCAGTGCACCCCCATACAGCCAGCACTGTCAGTGCTCCCCCCCACACAGCCAGCACTGTCAGTGCTCCCACCACACAGCCAGCACTGACAATTATCCCACCACACAGCCAGCACTGTCAGTGCTCCCCACACAGCCAGAACTGTCAGTGCTCCCACCATACAGCCAGCACTGTCAGTGCTCCCCACACAGCCAGCACTGTCAGTGCTCCGACCACACAGCCAGCACTGTCAGTGCTCCCCCACACAGCCAGCACTGTCAGTGCTCCCACCACACAGCCAGCACTGTCAGTGCTCCCACCACACAGCCAGCACTGGCAGTGCTCCCACCACACAGCCAGCACTGTCAGGGCTCCCCCCACACAGCCAGCACTGTCAGTGCTACCACCACATAGCCAGCACTGTCTGTGCTTCCCGCACACAGCCAGCTCTGTCAGTGCTCCCCACACAGCCAGCACTGTCCGTGCTCCCCACACATCCAGCACTGTCAGTCCTCCCCCACACAGACAGCACTGTCAGTGCTCCCACCCCACACAGCCAGCACTGTCAGTGCTCCCCCACACAGTCGGCACTGCCAGTGCTCCCACCACACAGCCAGCATTGTCAGTGCTCCCACCACACAGCCAGCACTGTCAGTGCCCCCACCCCACACAGCCAGCACTATCAGTGCTCCCGCACAGCCAGAATTGTCAGTGCTCCCACCACACAGCCAGCACTGCCAGTGCTCCCCACACAGCCACAACAGTCAGTGCTCCCACCACACAGCCAGCACTGTCAGTGCTCCCACCACACAGCCAGCACTGCCAGTGCTCCCCCAAAGAGCCAGCACAGTCAGTGCTCCCCCCACACAGCCAGCACTGTCAGTGCTCCCACCACACAGCCAGCACTGTCAGTGCTCCCAGCACAGCCAGCACTGTCAGTGCTCCCACCACACAGCCAGCACTGCCAGTGCTTCCCCCCACAGCCAGCACAGTCAGTGCTCCCACCACACAGCCAGCACTGTCAGTGCTCCCCCACACAACCAGCACTGTCAGTGCTCCCCCACAGAGCCAGCACTGTCAGTGCTCCCCACACAGCCAGCACTGTCAGTGCTCCCCCACACAGCCAGCACTGTCAGTACTCCCACCACACAGCCAGCACTGTCAGTGCCCCCACCACGCAGCGAGCACTGTCAGTACTCCTACCACACAGCCAGCACTGTCAGTGCCCCCACCCCACAAAGCCAGCACTATCAATGCTCCCCAACAGCCAGCACTGCCAGTTCTCCACCCACGTAGCAAGCACTGTCAGAGCTCCCACCACACAGCCAGCACTGTCAGTGCTACCACACACAGCCAGCAATGTCAATGCTCTCACCACACAGCCAGCACTGTCAGTGCTCTCACCACACAGCCAGCACTGTCAGTGCTCGCACCATACAGCCAGCACTGTCAGTGCTCCCGCAACACAGCCAGCACTGTCAGTGCTCCCACCACACAGCCAGCACTGCCAGTGCTACCCCACACAGCCAGCACTGTCAGTGCTCTCACCACACAGCCAGCACTGTCAGTGTTTCCCCCACACAGACATCACTGTCAGTGCCCCCCACACAGCCAGCACTGACTGTGCTCATCCCACACAGCCAGCACTGTCAGTGATCTCACCACACAACCAGCACTGTCAGTGCACCCACCACACAGCCAGCACTGTCAGTGCTCCCACCACACAGCCAGCACTGCCAGTGCTCCCACCACACAGCCAGCACTGTCAGTGGTCCCCCCACACAGCCAGCACTGTCAGTGCTCCCACCACACAGCCAGCACTGTCAGTGCTCCCCATACAGCCAGCACAGTCAGTGCTCCCACCACACATCCAGCACTATCAGTGCTCCCCCCACACAGCCAGCACTGTCAGTGCTCCCCCCACACAGCCAGCACTGTCAGTGCTCCCCACACAGCCAGCACTGTCAGTGCTCCCCCACACAGCCAGCACTGTCAGTGCTCCCCCCACACAACAGCACTGTCAGTGCTCCCCCACACAACCAGCACTGTCAGTGCTCCACCCTCACAGTCAGCACTGTCAGTGCTCCCACCACACAGCCAGCACTGTCAGTGCTCCCCCACAGCCAGCACTGTCAGTGACCCCACCCCACACAGCCAGCACTGTCAGTGCTCCCCACAGCCAGCATTGTCAGTGCTCCCACCACACAGCCAGCACTGTCAGTGCTCCTCCCAGACAGCCAGCACTGTCAGTGCTCCCACCACACAGCCAGCACTCTCAGTGCTCCCCCCGCACAGCCAGCACTGTCAGTGCTTCCGCACACAGCCAGCACTGTCAGTGCTCCCACTACACAGCCAGCACTGTCAGTGCTCCCCCCACACAGCCAGCACTGTCAGTGCTCCCCCCACACAGCCAGCACTTCCAGTGCTACCCCACACAGCCAGCACTGTCAGTGCTCCCCCACACAGCCAGCACTGTCAGTGCTCCCCCCACACAGCCAGCACTGTCAGTGCTCCCCCACACAGCCAGCACTGTCAGTGCTCCCCCCACACAGCCAGCACTGTCAGTGCTCCCACCACACAGCCAGCACTGTCAGAGCTCCCACCACACAGCCAGCACTGTCAGTGCTACCACACACAGCCAGCAATATCAGTGCTCTTACCACACAGCCAGCACTGTCAGTGCTCTCACCACACAGCCAGCACTGTCAGTGCTCGCACCATACAGCCAGCACTGTCAGTGCTCCCGCAACACAGCCAGCACTGTCAGTGCTACCCCACAGAGCCACCACTGTCAGTGCTCTCACCACACAGCCAGCACTGTCAGTGTTTCCCCCACACAGACATCACTGTCAGTGCCCCCCACACAGCCAGCACTGACTGTGCTCACCCCACACAGCCAGCACTGTCAGTGATCTCACCACACAGCCAGCACTGTCAGTGCACCCACCACACAGACAGCACTGTCAGTGCTCCCACCACACAGCCAGCACTGCCAGTGCTCCCACCACACAGCCAGCACTGTCAGTGGTCCCCGCACACAGCCAGCACTGTCAGTGCTCCCACCACACAGCCAGCACTGTCAGTGCTCCCCATACAGCCAGCACAGTCAGTGCTCCCTCCACACATCCAGCACTATCAGTGCTCCCCCCACACAGCCAGCACTGTCAGTGCTCCCCCCACACAGCCAGCACTGTCAGTGCTCCCCACACAGCCAGCACTGTCAGTGCTCCCCCCACACAGCCAGCACTGTCAGTGCTCCCCCCACACAACAGCACTGTCAGTGCTCCCCCACACAACCAGCACTGTCAGTGCTCCACCCTCACAGTCAGCACTGTCAGTGCTCCCACCACACAGCCAGCACTGTCAGTGCTCCCCCCACAGCCAGCACTGTCAGTGACCCCACCTCACACAGCCAGCACTGTCAGTGCTCCCCACAGCCAGCATTGTCAGTGCTCCCACCACACAGTCAGCGCTGCCAGTTCTCCACCCACAGTCAGCACTGAGAGTGCGCCCCACACAGCCAGCACTGCCAGTGCTCTCCCACAGAGCTAGCACTGTCAGTGCTCCCCCACACAGCCAGCACTGTCCGTGCTCCCAGCACACAACCAGCACTGTCAGTGCTCCCCACACAGCCAGCACTATCAGTGCTCCCACACACAGCCAGCACTGTCAGTGCTCCCCCCATACAGCCAGCACTGTCAATGCTCCCCCACACAGCCAGCACTGTCAGTGCTCCCTCCACACAGCCAGCACTGTCAGTGCTCCCCCCACACAACCAGCACTGTCAGTGCTCCCACCACACAGCCAGCACTGTCAGTGCTCCCCCCACACAGCCAGCACTGTCAGTGCTCCCACCACACAGCCAGCACTGTCAGTGCTCCCCCCGCACAGCCAGCACTGTCAGTGCTCCCACTGCACAGCCAGCACTGTCAGTGCTCCCCCCACACAACCAGCACTGTCAGTGCTCCCCCCACACAGCCAGCACTTCCAGTGCTACCCCACACAGCCAGCACTGTCAGTGCTCCCACCACACAGCCAGCACTGTCAGTGCTCCCCACACAGACAGCACTGGAAATGCTCCCTCCAAACTCTGTCTGTGTCTCTGTCTGTGTAGCTGTGTCTCGCTGTGTCTCTCTATCTGTCTCTCTCTCTGTCCCTGTCTCTGTCTCTGCCTGTGTCTCTGTATCTCTCTGTGTATCTGTCCCTGTCTCTGTCTGTGTCCCTGTCTCTGTCTGCGTCTCTGTCTGTGTCTCTGTCCCTGTCTCTGTCTGTGTCCCTGTCTCTCTCTGTGTCTCTGTCTATGTCTCTGTGTTTGGCTGTGTCTTAGTCTGTCTGTGTCTCTGTCTATGTCTGTGTCTCTGTCTGTATCTCTGTCTGTGTCTCTGTGTCTGTATATCTCTCTCTGTGTCTTTGTGTCTGTCTGTGTCTCAGTCTCTGTCTCTGTCTCTGTCTGTGTCTCTGTGTCTGTCCGTCTCTGTGTCTCACTCTCTATTTATGTCTGTATCTCCGTGTCTGTCAGTGTCTCAGTCTCTGTCTCTATCTGGGGCACATTCTGCTGCACAGACTGTGTTTAGGTGTGAGGCACCCACCCAGCTGATCGGCATTGGGGGAGTCACACACACCCAGCTGACTGGCCATGGTGGAGGCACACACCCAGCTGATCGGCAATGGGGAGAGGCACACACCCAGCTGATTGGCAATGGGGAGAGGCACACATCCAGCTGATCGGCAATGGGGAGAGGCACACATCCAGCTGATCGGCATTGGGGGAGTCACACACACCCAGTTGATCGGCAATGAGGGAAGCACACACCCAGCTGATCGGCACTGGGGGGAAGCACACACACAGCTGACGGGCCATGGGGGAGTCACACTGAACCAGCTGATCGGCCATGGGAGAGTCACACAGACCCAGTTGATCGGCCATGGGAGAGTCACAATGACCCAGCTGATCGGCCATGGGGGAGTCACACAGATCCAGCTCATCGGCCATGGGGGAGTCACACTGACCCAGCTGATCGGCCATGGGGGAGTCACACAGACCCAGCTGATCGGCCATGGGGGTGTCACACTGATCCAGCTGATCGGCCATGGGGGAGTCGCACCCATCCACCGACAGTCTCTCCTGGTAATGCAGAATGGTAAATCTCTGCCTGTGCCTCTGCCTGTATCTGTCCAATTCTCTCTCTGTCTGTGTTTCTGTCTGTTTCTCTGTCTGTGTCTGTCTCTATCTGTGTCTCTGTCTGTGTCTCTGTGTCGGTCTGTATCTCTCTCTGTGTCTCCGTCTCTGTCTGTGTCTGTGTCTGTATCTCTCTGTGTCTGTGTCCCTGTTGAGGCTGAGTCAGTGTCTCTACCTGTGTCTCTATCTGTGTCTCTATCTGTATCTCTGACTGTGTTTCTGTCTGTGTCTCTGGCAGTGTCTCTTTCTCTGTCCGTGTCTATCTCTGTTTGTGTCTCTGTCTGTGTCACTGCCTCTGTCTCTGCATGTGTCTCTGTCTCTGTCTGTTTCTGTGTTTGTGTATCTATCTGCGTCTATGCCTCTGTCTGTGTCTGTGTCTGTCTCTGTATCTCTGTCTGTGTCTCTGTCTGTGTCACTGCCTCTGTCTCAGTCTGTTTCTGTGTGTTTGTCTCTATCTGTGTCTCTGTCTATTTCTCTGTCTGTGTCACTGTCTCTGCCTCTGTCTGTGTCTCTGTCTGTGCCCCTGTCTCCGTCTGTGTCTCTCTGTACCTCTGTCTGTGTCTCTGTGTCTCTCTGTGTCTCTGTCTGTGTCTCTGTGTCTCTCTGTGTCTCTGTCTGTGTCTCTCTGTGCCTCTGTCTGTGTCTCTGTCTGTGTCACTGCCTCTGTCTCTGTCTGTTTCTGTGTGTTTGTCTCTATCTGTGTCTCTGTCTGTGTCTCTGTCTCTGCCTCAGTCTGTGTCTATGTCTCTGTCAGTGTCTCTGTCTGTGTCCCTGTTTCTGTCTGTGTCTCCCTGTACCTCTGTCTGTGTCTCTGTGTCTGTCTGTGTCTCTGTCTCAGTCTCTGTCTGGGGCACATTCTGCTGCACAGACTGTGTTGAGGTGTGAGGCACACATCCAGCAGATCGGCAATGGGGGGAAGGACACACCCAGCTGATCGGCAATGGGGGGAAGGACACACCCAGCTGATCAGCAATGGGGGGAAGCACACTCCCAGCTGATCGGCAATGGGGGGAAGGACAGACCCAGATGATCGGCAATGCGGGGAAGCACACACCCAGCTGATCGGCAATGCGGGGATGCACACTCCCAGCTGATCGGCAATGGGGGGGATGCACACACCCAGCTGATCGGCAATGGGGGGAAGCACACACCCAGCTGATCGGCAATGGGGGGGATGCACACACCCAGCTGATCAGCAATGGGGGAAAGGACAGACCCAGCTGATCGGCAATGGGGGGAAGGACAGACCCACATGATCGGCAATGCGGGGAAGCACACACCCAGCTGATCGGCAATGGGGGGGATGCACACACCCAGCTGATCGGCAATGCGGGGAAGGACAGACCCAGATGATCGGCAATGCGGGGATGCACACACCCAGCTGATCGGCAATGGGGGGAAGCACACACCCAGCTGATCGGCAATGGGGGGAAGCACACACCCAGCTGATCGGCAATGGGGGGGAAGCACACACCCAGCTGATCGGCAATGGGGGGAAGGACAGACCCAGCTGATCGGCAATGGGGTGAAGCACACACCCAGCTGATCGGCAATGGGGGGAACGACAGACCCAGATGATCGGCAATGGGGGGAAGCACACACCCAGCTGATCGGCAATGGGGGGAAGCACACACCCAGATGATCGGCAATGGGGGGGATGCACACTCCCAGCTGATCGGCAATGGGGGGAAGGACACACCCAGATGATCGGCAATGCGGGGAAGGACACACCCAGCTGATCGGCAATGCGGGGATGCACACTCCCAGCTGATCGGCAATGGTGTGAAGCACACACCCAGCTGATCGGCAATGCGGGGAAGCACACACCCAGCTGATCGGCAATGGGGGGAAGGACAGGCCCAGCTGATCGGTAATGGGGGGAAGCACACTCCCAGCTGATCGGCAATGCGGGGAAGCACTCACCGAGCTGATCGGCAATGGGGGGAAGGACAGGCCCAGCTGATCGGTAATGGGGGGACGCACACTCCCAGCTGATCGGCAATGCGGGGAAGCACACACCGAGCTGATCGGCAATGGGGGGAAGGACACACCCAGCTGATCGGCAATGGGGGGAAGAACACACCCAGCTGATCGGCAATGGGGGGAAGCACACACCCAGCTGATCGGCAATGGGGGGAAGCACACACCCAGCTGATCGGCAATGCGGGGAAGGAAACGCCCAGCTGATCGGCAATGGTGTGAAGCACACTCCCAGCTGATCGGCAATGGGGAGAGGCACACATCCAGCTGATCGGCAATGGGGAGAGGCACACATCCAGCTGATCGGCAATGGGGGAGTCACACACACCCAGTTGATCGGCAATGAGGGAAGCACACACCCAGCTGATCGGCACTGGGGGGAAGCACACACACAGCTGACGGGCCATGGGGGAGTCACACTGAACCAGCTGATCGGCCATGGGAGAGTCACACAGACCCAGTTGATCGGCCATGGGAGAGTCACAATGACCCAGCTGATCGGCCATGGGGGAGTCACACAGATCCAGCTCATCGGCCATGGGGGAGTCACACTGACCCAGCTGATCGGCCATGGGGGAGTCACACAGACCCAGCTGATCGGCCATGGGGGTGTCACACTGATCCAGCTGATCGGCCATGGGGGAGTCACACCCATCCACCGACAGTCTCTCCTGGTAATGCAGAATGGTAAATCTCTGCCTGTGCCTCTGCCTGTATCTGTCCAATTCTCTCTCTGTCTGTGTTTCTGTCTGTTTCTCTGTCTGTGTCTGTCTCTGTCTGTGTCTCTGTCTGTGTCTCTGTGTCGGTCTGTATCTCTCTCTGTGTCTCCGTCTCTGTCTGTGTCTGTGTCTGTATCTCTCTGTGTCTGTGTCCCTGTTGAGGCTGTGTCAGTGTCTCTACCTGTGTCTCTATCTGTGTCTCTATCTGTATCTCTGACTGTGTTTCTGTCTGTGTCTCTGGCAGTGTCTCTTTCTCTGTCCGTGTCTATCTCTGTTTGGGTCTCTGTCTGTGTCACTGCCTCTGTCTCTGCATGTGTCTCTGTCTCTGTCTGTTTCTGTGTTTGTGTATCTATCTGCGTCTATGCCTCTGTCTGTGTCTGTGTCTGTCTCTGTATCTCTGTCTGTGTCTCTGTCTGTGTCACTGCCTCTGTCTCAGTCTGTTTCTGTGTGTTTGTCTCTATCTGTGTCTCTGTCTATTTCTCTGTCTGTGTCTCTGTCTCTGCCTCAGTCTGTGTCTCTGTCTCTGTCTGTGTCACTGTCTCTGCCTCTGTCTGTGTCTCTGTCTGTGCCCCTGTCTCCGTCTGTGTCTCTCTGTACCTCTGGCTGTGTCTCTGTGTCTCTCTGTGTCTCTGTCTGTGTCTCTCTGTACCTCTGTCTGTGTCTCTGTCTGTGTCACTGCCTCTGTCTCTGTCTATTTCTGTGTGTTTGTCTCTATCTGTGTCTCTGTCTGTGTCTCTGTCTCTGCCTCAGTCTGTGTCTATGTCTCTGTCAGTGTCTCTGTCTGTGTCCCTGTTTCTGTCTGTGTCTCCCTGTACCTCTGTCTGTGTCTCTGTGTCTGTCTGTGTCTCTGTCTCAGTCTCTGTCTGGGGCACATTATGCTGCACAGACTGTGTTGAGGTGTGAGGCACACATCCAGCTGATCGGCAATGGGGGGGGGGGTCCACACATCCAGCTGATCGGCAATGGGGGGGTGCACACACCCAGCTGATCAGCAATGGGGGAAAGGACACTCCCAGCTGATCGGCAATGGGGGGAAGGACAGACCCAGATGATCGGCAATGGGGGGAAGCACACTCCCAGCTGATCGGCAATGGGGGAAAGGACAGACCCAGCTGATCGGCAATGGGGGGAAGGACAGACCCAGATGATCGGCAATGGGGGGCAGCACACTCCCAGCTGATCGGCAATGGGGGGGGGTGCACACACCCAGCTGATCGGCAATGGGGGGAAGCACACACCCAGCTGATCAGCAATGGGGGAAAGGACACACCCAGCTGATCGGCAATGGGGGGAAGCACACACCCAACTGATCGGCAATGTGGTGAAGCACACACCCAGCTGATCGGCAATGGGGGGAAGGACAGACCCAACTGATCGGCAATGGGGGGGAAGCACAAACCCAGCTGATCGGCAATGGGGGGAAGGACAGACCCAGCTGATCGGCAATGGGGGGAAGGACAGGCCCAGCTGATCGGCAATGGGGGGAAGCACACTCCCAGCTGATCGGCAATGCGGGGAAGCACACACCGAGCTGATCGGCAATGGGGGGAAGGACACACCCAGCTGATTGGCAATGGTGTGAAGCAGACACCCAGCTGATCGGCAATGGGGGGAAGCACACACCCAGCTGATCGGCAATGGGGGGAAGCACACACCCTGCTGATCGGCAATGGGGGGAAGCACACTCCCAGCTGATCGGCAATGGGGGGAAGGACACACCCAGCTGATCGGCAATGCGGGGATGCACACACCCAGCTAATCGGCAGTGTGGGGAAGGACAGGCCCAGCTGATCGGCAATGGGGGGGGAAGCACACACCCAGCTGTTCGGCAATGGGGGGAAGCACACACCGAGCTGATCGGCAATGGGGGGAAGGACACACCCAGCTGATTGGCAATGGTGTGAAGCACACACCCAGCTGATCGGCAATGGGGGGAAGCACACACCCAGCTGATCGGCAATGGGGGGAAGCACACACCCTGCTGATCGGCAATGGGGGGAAGCACACTCCCAGCTGATCGGCAATGGGGGGAAGGACACACCCAGCTGATCGGCAATGGGGGGAAGGACAGACCCAGCTGATCGGCAATGGGGGGAAGGACACACCCAGCTGATCGGCAATGGGGGAAGCACACACCCAGCTGATCGGCAATGGGGGGAAGCACACACCCTGCTGATCGGCAATGGGGGGAAGCACACTCCCAGCTGATCGTCAATGGGGGGAAGCACACACCCTGCTGATCGGCAATGGGGGGAAGCACACACCCAGCTGATCGGCAATGCGGGGCAGCACACACCCAGCTGATCGGCAATGGGGGGAAGCACACTCCCAGCTGATCGGCAATGGGGGGAAGCACACTCCCAGCTGATCGGGAATGCGGGGAAGGACAGACCCAGCTGATCGGCAATGGGGGGGAAGCACACTCCCAGCTGATCGGCAATGGGGGGAAGCACACTCCCAGCTGATCGGCAATGGGGGGAAGCACACACCCAGCTGATCGGCAATGGGGGGAAGCACACACCCAGCTGATCGGCAATGGGGGGAAGGACAGACCCAGCTGATCGGCAATGGGGGGACGCACACTCCCAGCTGATCGGCAATGGGGGGAAGGACAGACCCAGCTGATCGGCAATGCGGGGAAGGACAGACCCAGCTGATCGGCAATGGGGGGAAGCACACACCCAGCTGATTGGCAATGCGGGGAAGGACACACCCAGCTGATCGGCAATGGGGGGAAGCACACTCCCAGCTGATCGGCAATGCGGGGAAGCACACACCCAGCTGATCGGCAATGCGGGGAAGCACACACCCAGCTGATCGGCTATGCGGGGAAGCACACACCCAGCTGATCGTCAATGGGGGGACAGCACACACCCAGCTGATCGGCAATGGGGGGAAGCACACACCCAGCTGATCAGCAATGGGGGGAAGCACACTCCCAGCTGATCGGCAATGGGGGGAAGCACACACCCAGCTGATCGGCAATGCGGGGAAGCGCACACACAGCTGATCGGCAATGGGGGAAGCACACACCCAGCTGATCAGCAATGGGGGGAAGCACACACCCAGCTGATCAGCAATGGGGGGGAAGCACACTCCCAGCTGATCGGCAATGGGGGGAAGCACACACCCAGCTGATCGGCAAAGCGGGGAAGCAGACTCCCAGCTGATCGGCAATGGTGTGAAGCACACACCCAGCTGATCGGCAATGCGGGGAAGCACACACCCAGCTGATCAGCAATGGGGGGGAAGCACACTCCCAGCTGATCGGCAATGGGGGGAAGCACACACCCAGCTGATCGGCAAAGCGGGGAAGCAGACTCCCAGCTGATCGGCAATGGTGTGAAGCACACACCCAGCTGATCGGCAAAGCGGGGAAGCAGACTCCCAGCTGATCGGCAATGGTGTGAAGCATACACACAGCTGATCGGCAATGGGGGGAAGGACAGACCCAGCTGATCGGCAATGGGGGGAAGCACACTCCCAGCTGATCAGCAATGGGGGGAAGCACACTCCCAGCTGATCGGCAATGGGGGGGGATGCACACACCCAGCTGATCGGCAATGGGGGGAAGGACACACCCAGCTGATCGGCAATGGGGGGAAGCACACACCCAGCTGATCGGCAATGGGGGGAAGGACACACCCAGCTGATCGGCAATGCGGGGAAGCACACACCCAGCTGATCGGCAATGCGGGGAAGCACACACCCAGCTGATCGGCAATGGGGGGGAAGCACACACCCAGCTGATCGGCAATGCGGGGAAGCACACTCCCAGCTGATCAGCAATGGGGGGAAGCACACTCCCAGCTGATCGGCAATGGGGGGAAGCACACACCCAGCTGATCGGCAATGGGGGGAAGCACACACCCAGCTGATCGGCAATGGGGGGAAGCACACGCCCAGCTGATCGGCAATGGGGGGAAGCACACACCCAGCTGATCGGCAATGGGGGGAAGCACACACCCAGCTGATCGGCAATGGGGGGAAGGACAGACCCAGCTGATCGGCAATGGGGGGAAGGACAGACCCAGCTGATTGGCAATGGGGGAAGCACACACCCAGCTGATCGGCAATGGGGGGAAGCACACACCCAGCTGATCGGCAATGGGGGGGAAGCACACGCCCAGCTGATCAGCAATGGGGGGAAGCTCACTCCCAGCTAATCGGCAATGGGGGGAAGCACACACCCAGCTGCCCGGCAATGCGGGGATGCACACACCCAGCTGATCGGCAATGCGGGGCAGCACACTCCCAGCTGATCGGCAATGGGGGGAAGCTCACTCCCAGCTGATCGGCAATGGGGGGAAGCACACACCCAGCTGCCCGGCAATGGGGGGAAGCACACACCCAGCTGATCGGCAATGGGGGGAAGGACACACTCAGCTGATCGGCAATGCGGGGAAGCACACTCCCCGCTGATCGGCAATGGGGGGGAAGCACACTCCCAGCTGATCGGCAATGGGGGGAAGCACACACCCAGCTGATCGGCAATGGGGGGAAGCACACTCCCAACTGATCGGCAATGGGGGGAAGCACACACCCAGCTGATCGGCAATGGGGGGAAGGACAGACCCAGCTGATCGGCAATGGGGGGAAGGACAGACCCAGCTGATCGGCAATGGGGGGAAGCACACACCCAGCTGCCCGGCAATGCGGGGAAGGACACACCCAGCTGATCGGCAATGGGGGAAAGCACACACCCAGCTGCCCGGCAATGGGGGGAAGCACACTCCCAGCTGATCGGCAATAGGGGGAAGCACACTCCCAGCTGATCGGCAATGGGGGGAAGGACAGACCCAGCTGATCGGCAATGCGGGGAAGGACAGACCCAGCTGATCGGCAATGGGGGGAAGCACGCTCCGAGCTGATCGGCAATGGGGGGAAGCACACTCCGAGCTGATCGGCAATGGGGGGAAGCACACTCCCAGCTGATCGGCAATGGGGGGAAGCACACACCCAGCTGATCGGCAATGGGGGGAAGGACACACTCAGCTGATCGGCAATGCGGGGAAGCACACACCCAGCTGATCGGCAATGGGGGGAAGCACACACCCAGCTGATCGGCAATGGGGGGAAGGACAGACCCAGCTGATCGGCAATGGGGGGAAGGACAGACCCAGCTGATCGGCAATGGGGGGAAGCACACACCCAGCTGATCGGCAATGGGGGGAAGCACACACCCAGCTGCCCGGCAATGGGGGGAAGCACACACCCAGCTGATCGGCAATGGGGGGAAGCACACACCCAGCTGATCGGCAATGGGGGGAAGCACACAACCAGCTGATCGTCAATGGGGGGAAGCACACACCCAGCTGATCGGCAATGAGGGGAAGCACACACCCAGCTGATCGGCAATGCGGGGAGTCACACCCACCCACCGATAGTCCTGGTCATGCAGAATGGTAAGTCAGGGTGAGGCTGGCTGGGGAGGGTAAGTTTTACCGGCAGTGCGAAGAGAGAGATTCCGAGTGGGTGGGGTTTCCTTTCACTGTTTGACGAATTGAAGAATTGAACTAAAGGGAACTTTCAGCACATTTTTCAACTGCTGCCTGAACTGAGTCTGTGTCACGGCGTAAATCGCAGTGTTTGTGCAGCAACTCAGGAGCTGCAGCATGAAGCCCAATTCCAGAACATAAAAATCTAACCATACAGACCGATACCCCAGATTGTACATCCGGCTCCAAAGAGAATAAACCATTAACGTTGACCATAACAGGATGAAGTTGGCGGAGATAACGAAGAGTAAGATGATGGATTTGCTCCGACTCTCCATCTCGGGGTCTCTGGCACTGTGCCCACTGCTGTGAGCCCGGAGTCTCCTGCGGGCCCTGCTGCTCAGGACAATGTGTCTGACGGAGAGAACATTGAGCAGCAGAATCAGGGCGAATGGAACACCCGGGGTTAGAATGTGGTGGAGGAACTCGATTGTTGTCCAGACCGGAGATTCCGCAACACCCAATGTGACATCACAAAACCAGGGGCTGTTCCCCAGCCGATACCCACCGGGCAGCATCACCCCCCAGGAAATGTCCTTCAGACAGCTCAGCACAGCCACTGTCCCCAGAACCACAGCCGCCGCTTTCTCGCTGCAATATTTACTTTTCAGCCTCGGGCAACAAATGGCCACAAATCGATCAAAGGTGAAAGTGACGGTGAACCAGACAGAACAGTCAGTGGCTGCATAAAGCAGGGCGGCGTGGATATTACACACGGGGATGGAGTACAGGAAATAAAACTGTTCCCTAAAAACAATGGGAATGTGTCTGAATATCAGGTCGAGAATCACGACCAGGAGATCCCCCACTGCCATGGCCAACAGGTAACAAGTCACACATTTGGACAGCCCACAGTTTCTTCTCTTCAGGGTCACAATTGTGATGAGGTTCACTGTGAGGGAGGGAAATACACAATGAAATTATACATCAGCCTGGGAAAGACATCACAAGTATGGTCGGCGTGGTGTGGAGGGAGTGAAATAAATATATACTAACACACACACTCACACACACACAGACAGTAACACACTCACACACACACAGAGACAGTAACACACACTCACACACAGACACTGACACACACTCACACACACACAGACAGTAACACACTCACACACACACAGAGACAGTAACACACACTCACACACAGACACTGACACACACTCTCACACACAGAGACAGTAACACACACTCACACAGACACTGACAGTAACACACACTCACACACAGACAGTAACACACACTCACACACACAGACAGTAACACACACTCACACACACAGACACATACATACAGAGACAGTAACACACACACACACACAGACACTGACACACAAACACACACATGTTGAGACAGTAACACACATACACACACACACGCACATACATACAGAGACATTAACACACACACACACACAGTAATACACTGACACACACACAGACACTAACACACACACACACACAGTAATACACTCACACACACAGACAAAAACACACTCACACATACAGACACTGACACACACACACACACATACAGTAATACACTTGCACACACACAGACAGAGACAGTAACACACACACAGGCACTGACACACTCACACACACACACAGACAGTAACACACACACACGCACACTCACAGAGACAATAACACACACACTGACACACAAACACACACATATTGAGACAGTAACACACATACACACACACACGCACATACATACAGAGACAGTAACACACTCACACACACACACACATACATACAGACACAGTAACACACACACACACACAGACACTGACACACAAACACACACATATTGAGACAGTAACACACATACACACACACACGCACATACATACAGAGACAGTAACACACTCACACACACACGCACATACATACAGACACAGTAACACACACACACACAGACACTGACACACTCACACACACACACAGTAATACACTGACACACACACAGACACTAACACACACACACAGTAATACACTCACACACACAGACAAAAACACACTCACACATACAGACACTGACACACACTCACACATACAGTAATACACTTGCACACACACAGACAGAGACAGTAACACACACACAGACACTGACACACTCACACACACACACACAGACAGTAACACACACACACACACGCACACTCACAGAGACAATAACACACACAGTGACACACAAACACACACATACAGAGACAGTAACACACACACACAGTAATACACTCACACACACGCACACAGACACTAACACAAACACAGACACTGACACACACTCACACACACACATACAGTAATACACTTACACACACAGACAGACACAGTAATACACACACACACACAGACACTAACACACACACACACACACACTGTAATACACACACAGACACTCAGTGGTATGCGGTGTGCAGGGTGTCTGATGGGGGTGTGGTACATTGTGTACTGTCAGTGGTGTGTGGTGTGCTGGGTGTCTGATGTGGGTGTGGTACATTGTGTACTGTCAGTGGTGTGCAGTGTGCTGGGTGTCTGATGGGGGTGTGGTACATTGTGTACTGTCAGTGGTGTGCGGTGAGCTGGGTGTCTGATGGGGGTGTGGTACATTGTGTACTGTCAGTGGTGTGCGGTGTGCTGGGTGTCTGATGGGGGTGTGGTACATTGTGTACTGTCAGTGGTGTGTAGTGTGCTGGGTGCCTGATGGGGGTGTGGTACATTGTGTCCTGTCAGTGGTGTGCGGTGTGCTGGGTGACTGATGGGGGGTGGTACATTGTGTACTGTCAGTGGTGTGTGGTGTGCTGGGTGCCTGATGGGGGTGTGGTACATTGTGTCCTGTCAGTGGTGTGCGGTGTGCTGGGGGCCTGATGGGGCTGTGGTACATTGTGTAAGATCAGTGGTGTGCGGTGTGCTGGGTGTCTGATGGGGGTGTGGTACATTGTGTACTGTCAGTGGTGTGCTGGGTGTCTGATGGGGGTGTGGTACATTGTGTACTGTCAGTGGTGTGTGGTGTGCTGGGTGCCTGATGGGGGTGTGGTACATTGTGTACTGTCAGTGGTGTGTGGTGTGCTGGGTGTCTGATGGGTGTGTGGTACATTGTGTACTGTCAGTGGTGTGTGGTGTGCTGGGTGCCTGATGGGGGTGTGGTACATTGTGTACTGCCAGTGGTGTGCGGTGCTGGGTGCCTGATGGGGGTGTGGTACATTGTGTACTGTCAGTGGTGTGCGGTGTGCTGGGTGTCTGATGGGGGTGTGGTACATTGTGTACTGTCAGTGGTGTGTGGTGTGCTGGGTGCCTGATGGGGGTGTGGTACATTGTGTACTGCCAGTGGTGTGCGGTGCTGGGTGCCTGATGGGGGTGTGGTAAATTGTGTACTGTCAGTGGTGTGCGGTGTGCTGGGTGCCTGATGGGGCTATGGTACATTGTGTACTGTCAGTGGTGTGCGGTGTGCGGGGTGTCTGATGGGGGTGTGGTACATTGTGTACTGTCAGTGGTGTGCGGTGTGCTGGGTGTCTGATGGGGGTGTGGTACATTGTGTACTGTCAGTGGAGTGCGGTGTGCTGGGTGTCTGATGGGGGCGTGGTACATTGTGTACTGTCAGTGGTGTGCGGTGTGCTGGGTGTCTGATGGGGGTGTGGTACATTGTGTACTGTCAGTGGTGTGTGGTGTGCTGGGTGTCTGATGGGGGTGTGGTACATTGTGTACTGTCAGTAGTGTGTGGTGTGCTGGGTGTCTGATGGGGGTGTGGTACATTGTGTACTGTCAGTGGTGTGTGGTGTGCTGGGTGTCTGATGGGGGTGCCGTACATTGTGTACTGTCAGTGGTGTGTGGTGTGCTGGGTGTCTGATGGGGGTGAGGTACATTGTGTACTGTCAGTGCTGTGTGGTGTGCTGGGTGTCTGATGGGTGTGGTACATTGTGTACTGTCAGTGGTGTGCGGTGTGCTGTGTGCCTGATGGGGGTGTGGTACATTGTGTCCTGTCAGTGGTATGTGGTGTGTTGGTTGTCTGATATGTGTGTGGTACATTGTGTACTGTCAGTGGTGTTTGGTGTACTGGGTGTCTGATGGGGCTGTGGTACATTGTGCACTGTCAGTGGCGTGTGGTGTGCTGGGTGTCTGATGGGGGGTGGTACATTGTGTACTGTCAGTGGTGTGCGGTGAGCTGGGTGTCTGATGGGGGTGTGGTACATTGTGTACTGTCAGTGGTGTGCGGTGTGCTGGGTGCCTGATGGGGGTGTGGTACATTGTGTACTGTCAGTGGTGTGCGGTGTGCTGGGTGTCTGATGGGGGTGTGGTACATTGTGTACTGTCAGTGGTGTGCAGGGTGTCTGATGGGGGTGTGGTACATTGTGTACTGTCAGTGCTGTGCGGTATGCTGGGTGTCTGATGGGGGTGTGGTACATTGTGTACTGTCAGTGGTGTGCGGTGTGCTGGGTGCCGGATGGGGGTGTGGTACATTGTGTACTGTCAGTGGTGTGTGGTGTGCTGGGTGTCTGATGGGGGTGTGCTACATTGTGTACTGTCAGTGGTGTGTGGTGTGCTGGGTGTCTGATGTGGGTGTGGTACATTGTGTAATGTCAGTGGTGTGTGGTGTGCTGGGTGTCTGATGGGGCTGTGGTACATTGTGTACTGTCAGTGGTGTGCGGTGTGCTGGGTGTCTGATGGGGGGATGGTACATTGTGTACTGTCAGTGGTGTGCGGTGTGCTGGGTGTCTGATGGGGGTGTGGTACATTGTGTACTGTCAGTGGTGTGCTGTTTGCTGGGTGCCTGATGGGGGTGTGGTACATTGTGTACTGTCAGTGGTGTGTGGTGTGCTGGGTGTCTGATGGGGGTGTGGTACATTGTGTACTGTCAGTGGTGTGCTGGGTGCTTGATGGGGGTGTGGTACATTGTGTACTGTCAGTGGTGTGTGGTGAGCTGGGTGTCTGATGGGGGTGTGGTACATTGTGTACTGTCAGTGGTGTGCGTTGAGCTGGGTGTCTGATGGGGGTGTGGTACATTGTGTACTGTCAGTGGTGTGCGGTGTGCTGGGTGTCTGATGGGGGTGTGGTACATTGTGTACTGTCAGTGGTGTGCGGTGAGCTGGCTGTCCGATGGGGATGTGGTACATTGTGTACTGTCAGTGGTGTGTGGTGTGCTGGGTGTCTGATGTGGTGTGGTACATTGTGTACTGACAGTGGTGTGCGGTGTGCTGGGTGTCTGATGGGGCTGTGGTACATTGTGTACTGTCAGTGGTGTGTGGTGTGCTGGGTGTCTGATGGGGGTGTGGTACATTGTGTACTGTCAGTGGAGTGCGGTGTGCTGGGTGTCTGATGGGGGTGTGGTATATTGTGTACTGTCAGTGGTGTGCGGTGTGCTGGGTGTCTGCTGGGGGTGTGGTACATTGTGTACTGTCAGTGGTGTGCGGTGAGCTGGGTGCCTGATGGGGGTGTGGTACATTGTGTACTGTCAGTGGTGTGCGGTGTGCTGGGTGTCTGATGGGAGTGTGCTACATTGTGTACTGTCAGTGGTGTGCGGTGTGCTGAGTGTCTGATGGGGGTGTGGTACATTGTGTACTGTCAGTGGTGTGTGGTGTGCTGGGTGTCTGATGTGGTGTGGTACATTGTGTACTGTCAGTGGTGTGCGGTGTGCTGGGTGTCTGATGGGGCTGTGGTACATTGTGTACTATCAGTGGTGTGTGGTGTGCTGGGTGTCTGATGGGGGGGTGGTACATTGTGTACTGTCAGTGGTGTGCGGTGTGCTGGGTGTCTGATGGGGCTATGGTACATTGTGTACTGTCAGTGGAGTGCGGTGTGCTGGGTGTCTGATGGGGGTGTGGTACATTGTGTACTGTCAGTGGTGTGCGGTGTGCGGGGTGTCTGATGGGGGTGAAGTACATTGTGTACTGTCAGTGGTGTGTGGTGTGCTGGGTGTCTGATGGGTGTGTGGTACATTGTGTACTGTCAGTGGTGTTTGCTGTACTGTGTGTCTGATGGGGGTGTGGTACATTGTGCACTGTCAGTGGTGTGCGGTGTGCTGGGTGCCGGATGGGGGTGTGGTACATTGTGTACTGTCAGTGGTGTGTGGTTTGCTGGGTGTCTGATGGGGCTGTGGTACATTGTGTACTGTCAGTGGTGTGCGGTGTGCTGGGTGTCTGATGGGGGGATGGTACATTGTGTACTGTCAGTGGTGTGCGGTGTGCTGGGTGTCTGATGGGGGTGTGGTACATTGTGTACTGTCAGTGGTGTGCGGTTTGCTGGGTGCCTGATGGGGGTGTGGTACATTGTGTACTGTCAGTGGTGTGTGGTGTGCTGGGTGTCTGATGGGGGTGTGGTACATTGTGTACTGTCAGTGGTGTGCTGGGTGCTTGATGGGGGTGTGGTACATTGTGTACTGTCAGTGGTGTGTGGTGAGCTGGGTGTCTGATGGGGGTGTGGTACATTGTGTACTGTCAGTGGTGTGCGTTGAGCTGGGTGTCTGATGGGGGTGTGGTACATTGTGTACTGTCAGTGGTGTGCGGTGTGCTGGGTGTCTGATGGGGGTGTGGTACATTGTGTACTGTCAGTGGTGTGCGGTGAGCTGGCTGTCCGATGGGGATGTGGTACATTGTGTACTGTCAGTGGTGTGTGGTGTGCTGGGTGTCTGATGTGGTGTGGTACATTGTGTACTGACAGTGGTGTGCGGTGTGCTGGGTGTCTGATGGGGCTGTGGTACATTGTGTACTGTCAGTGGTGTGTGGTGTGCTGGGTGTCTGATGGGGGTGTGGTACATTGTGTACTGTCAGTGGAGTGCGGTGTGCTGGGTGTCTGATGGGGGTGTGGTATATTGTGTACTGTCAGTGGTGTGCGGTGTGCTGGGTGTCTGCTGGGGGTGTGGTACATTGTGTACTGTCAGTGGTGTGCGGTGAGCTGGGTGCCTGATGGGGGTGTGGTACATTGTGTACTGTCAGTGGTGTGCGGTGTGCTGGGTGTCTGATGGGGCTGTGGTACATTGTGTACTATCAGTGGTGTGTGGTGTGCTGGGTGTCTGATGGGGGGGTGGTACATTGTGTACTGTCAGTGGTGTGCGGTGTGCTGGGTGTCTGATGGGGCTATGGTACATTGTGTACTGTCAGTGGAGTGCGGTGTGCTGGGTGTCTGATGGGGGTGTGGTACATTGTGTACTGTCAGTGGTGTGCGGTGTGCGGGGTGTCTGATGGGGGTGAAGTACATTGTGTACTGTCAGTGGTGTGTGGTGTGCTGGGTGTCTGATGGGTGTGGTACATTGTGTACTGTCAGTGGTGTGTGGTGTGCTGGGTGTCTGATGGGTGTGTGGTACATTGTGTACTGTCAGTGGTGTTTGCTGTACTGGGTGTCTGATGGGGGTGTGGTACATTGTGCACTGTCAGTGGTGTGTGGTGTGCTGGGTGCCTGATGGGGCTTTGGTACATTGTGTAAGATCAGTGGTGTGCGGTGTGCTGGGTGTCTGATGGGGGTGTGGTACATTGTGTACTGTCAGTGGTGTGCTGGGTGTCTGATGGAGGTGTGGTACATTGTGTACTGTCAGTGCTGTGCGGTGTGCTGTGTGTCTGATGGGGGTGTGGTACATTGTGTACTGTCAGTGGTGTGCGGTGTGCTGGGTGCCTGATGGGGCTGTGGTACATTGTGTCAGATCAGTGGTGTGCGGTGTGCTGGGTGTCTGATGGGGGTGTGGTACATTGTGTACTGTCAGTGCTGTGCTGGGTGTCTGATGGGGGTGTGGTACATTGTGTACTGTCAGTGGTGTGTGGTGTGCTGGGTGCCTGATGGGGGTGTGGTACATTGTGTACTGTCAGTGGTGCGCGGTGTGCTGGGTGTCTGATGGGGGTGTGGTACATTGTGTACTGTCAGTGGTGTGTGGTGTGCTGGGTGTCTGATGGGTGTGTGGTACATTGTGTACTGTCAGTGGTGTGTGGTGTGCTGGGTGCCTGATGGGGGTGTGGTACATTGTGTACTGCCAGTGGTGTGCGGTGTGCTGGGTGCCTGATGGGGGTGTGGTACATTGTGTACTGTCAGTGGTGTGCGATGTGCTGGGTGCCTGATGGGGCTATGGTACATTGTGTACTGTCAGTGGTGTGCGGTGTGCGGGGTGTCTGATGGGGGTGTGGTACATTGTGTACTGTCAGTGGTGTGCGGTGTGCTGGGTGTCTGATGGGGGTGTGGTACATTGTGTACTGTCAGTGGAGTGCGGTGTGCTGGGTGTCTGATGGGGGTGTGGTACATTGTGTACTGTCAGTGGTGTGTGGTGTGCTGGGTGTCTGATGTGGGTGTGGTACATTGTGTAATGTCAGTGGTGTGTGGTGTGCTGGGTGTCTGATGGGGCTGTGGTACATTGTGTACTGTCAGTGGTGTGCGGTGTGCTGGGTGTCTGATGGGGGGATGGTACATTGTGTACTGTCAGTGGTGTGCGGTGTGCTGGGTGTCTGATGGGGGTGTGGTACATTGTGTACTGTCAGTGGTGTGCTGTTTGCTGGGTGCCTGATGGGGGTGTGGTACATTGTGTACTGTCAGTGGTGTGTGGTGTGCTGGGTGTCTGATGGGGGTGTGGTACATTGTGTACTGTCAGTGGTGTGCTGGGTGCTTGATGGGGGTGTGGTACATTGTGTACTGTCAGTGGTGTGTGGTGAGCTGGGTGTCTGATGGGGGTGTGGTACATTGTGTACTGTCAGTGGTGTGCGTTGAGCTGAGTGTCTGATGGGGGTGTGGTACATTGTGTACTGTCAGTGGTGTGCGGTGTGCTGGGTGCCTGATGGGGGTGTGGTACATTGTGTACTGTCAGTGGTGTGCGGTGAGCTGGCTGTCCGATGGGGATGTGGTACATTGTGTACTGTCAGTGGTGTGTGGTGTGCTGGGTGTCTGATGTGGTGTGGTACATTGTGTACTGACAGTGGTGTGCGGTGTGCTGGGTGTCTGATGGGGCTGTGGTACATTGTGTACTGTCAGTGGTGTGTGGTGTGCTGGGTGTCTGATGGGGGTGTGGTACATTGTGTACTGTCAGTGGAGTGCGGTGTGCTGGGTGTCTGATGGGGGTGTGGTATATTGTGTACTGTCAGTGGTGTGCGGTGTGCTGGGTGTCTGCTGGGGGTGTGGTACATTGTGTACTGTCAGTGGTGTGCGGTGAGCTGGGTGCCTGATGGGGGTGTGGTACATTGTGTACTGTCAGTGGTGTGCGGTGTGCTGGGTGTCTGATGGGAGTGTGCTACATTGTGTACTGTCAGTGGTGTGCGGTGTGCTGAGTGTCTGATGGGGGTGTGGTACATTGTGTACTGTCAGTGGTGTGTGGTGTGCTGGGTGTCTGATGTGGTGTGGTACATTGTGTACTGTCAGTGGTGTGCGGTGTGCTGGGTGTCTGATGGGGCTGTGGTACATTGTGTACTATCAGTGGTGTGTGGTGTGCTGGGTGTCTGATGGGGGGGTGGTACATTGTGTACTGTCAGTGGTGTGCGGTGTGCTGGGTGTCTGATGGGGCTATGGTACATTGTGTACTGTCAGTGGAGTGCGGTGTGCTGGGTGTCTGATGGGGGTGTGGTACATTGTGTACTGTCAGTGGTGTGCGGTGTGCGGGGTGTCTGATGGGGGTGAAGTACATTGTGTACTGTCAGTGGTGTGTGGTGTGCTGGGTGTCTGATGGGTGTGGTACATTGTGTACTGTCAGTGGTGTGTGGTGTGCTGGGTGTCTGATGGGTGTGTGGTACATTGTGTACTGTCAGTGGTGTTTGCTGTACTGTGTGTCTGATGGGGGTGTGGTACATTGTGCACTGTCAGTGGTGTGCGGTGTGCTGGGTGCCGGATGGGGGTGTGGTACATTGTGTACTGTCAGTGGTGTGTGGTTTGCTGGGTGTCTGATGGGGGTGTGCTACATTGTGTACTGTCAGTGGTGTGTGGTGTGCTGGGTGTCTGATGTGGGTGTGGTACATTGTGTAATGTCAGTGGTGTGTGGTGTGCTGGGTGTCTGATGGGGCTGTGGTACATTGTGTACTGTCAGTGGTGTGCGGTGTGCTGGGTGTCTGATGGGGGGATGGTACATTGTGTACTGTCAGTGGTGTGCGGTGTGCTGGGTGTCTGATGGGGGTGTGGTACATTGTGTACTGTCAGTGGTGTGCGGTTTGCTGGGTGCCTGATGGGGGTGTGGTACATTGTGTACTGTCAGTGGTGTGTGGTGTGCTGGGTGTCTGATGGGGGTGTGGTACATTGTGTACTGTCAGTGGTGTGCTGGGTGCTTGATGGGGGTGTGGTACATTGTGTACTGTCAGTGGTGTGTGGTGAGCTGGGTGTCTGATGGAGGTGTGGTACATTGTGTACTGTCAGTGGTGTGCGTTGAGCTGGGTGTCTGATGGGGGTGTGGTACATTGTGTACTGTCAGTGGTGTGCGGTGTGCTGGGTGTCTGATGGGGGTGTGGTACATTGTGTACTGTCAGTGGTGTGCGGTGAGCTGGCTGTCCGATGGGGATGTGGTACATTGTGTACTGTCAGTGGTGTGTGGTGTGCTGGGTGTCTGATGTGGTGTGGTACATTGTGTACTGACAGTGGTGTGTGGTGTGCTGGGTGTCTGATGGGGGTGTGGTACATTGTGTACTGTCAGTGGAGTGCGGTGTGCTGGGTGTCTGATGGGGGTGTGGTATATTGTGTACTGTCAGTGGTGTGCGGTGTGCTGGGTGTCTGCTGGGGGTGTGGTACATTGTGTACTGTCAGTGGTGTGCGGTGAGCTGGGTGCCTGATGGGGGTGTGGTACATTGTGTACTGTCAGTGGTGTGCGGTGTGCTGGGTGTCTGATGGGAGTGTGCTACATTGTGTACTGTCAGTGGTGTGCGGTGTGCTGAGTGTCTGATGGGGGTGTGGTACATTGTGTACTGTCAGTGGTGTGTGGTGTGCTGGGTGTCTGATGTGGTGTGGTACATTGTGTACTGTCAGTGGTGTGCGGTGTGCTGGGTGTCTGATGGGGCTGTGGTACATTGTGTACTATCAGTGGTGTGTGGTGTGCTGGGTGTCTGATGGGGGGGTGGTACATTGTGTACTGTCAGTGGTGTGCGGTGTGCTGGGTGTCTGATGGGGCTATGGTACATTGTGTACTGTCAGTGGAGTGCGGTGTGCTGGGTGTCTGATGGGGGTGTGGTACATTGTGTACTGTCAGTGGTGTGCGGTGTGCGGGGTGTCTGATGGGGGTGAAGTACATTGTGTACTGTCAGTGGTGTGCTGGGTGTCTGATGGGTGTGGTACATTGTGTACTGTCAGTGGTGTGTGGTGTGCTGGGTGTCTGATGGGTGTGTGGTACATTGTGTACTGTCAGTGGTGTTTGCTGTACTGGGTGTCTGATGGGGTTGTGGTACATTCTGCACTGTCAGTGGTGTGTGGTGTGCTGGGTGCCTGATGGGGCTGTGGTACATTGTGTAAGATCAGTGGTGTGCGGTGTGCTGGGTGTCTGATGGGGGTGTGGTACATTGTGTACTGTCAGTGGTGTGCTGGGTGTCTGATGGAGGTGTGGTACATTGTGTACTGTCAGTGCTGTGCGGTGTGCTGTGTGTCTGATGGGGGTGTGGTACATTGTGTACTGTCAGTGGTGTGCGGTGTGCTGGGTGCCTGATGGGGCTGTGGTACATTGTGTCAGATCAGTGGTGTGCGGTGTGCTGGGTGTCTGATGGGGGTGTGGTACATTGTGTACTGTCAGTGCTGTGCTGGGTGTCTGATGGGGGTGTGGTACATTGTGTACTGTCAGTGGTGTGTGGTGTGCTGGGTGCCTGATGGGGGTGTGGTACATTGTGTACTGTCAGTGGTGCGCGGTGTGCTGGGTGTCTGATGGGGGTGTGGTACATTGTGTACTGCCAGTGGTGTGCGGTGTGCTGGGTGCCTGATGGGGGTGTGGTACATTGTGTACTGTCAGTGGTGTGCGATGTGCTGGGTGCCTGATGGGGCTATGGTACATTGTGTACTGTCAGTGGTGTGCGGTGTGCGGGGTGTCTGATGGGGGTGTGGTACATTGTGTACTGTCAGTGGTGTGCGGTGTGCTGGGTGTCTGATGGGGGTGTGGTACATTGTGTACTGTCAGTGGAGTGCGGTGTGCTGGGTGTCTGATGGGGGTGTGGTACATTGTGTACTGTCAGTGGTGTGCGGTGTGCTGGGTGTCTGATGGGGGTGTGGTACATTGTGTACTGTCAGTAGTGTGTGGTGTGCTGGGTGTCTGATGGGGGTGTGGTACATTGTGTACTGTCAGTGGTGTGTGGTGTGCTGGGTGTCTGATGGGGGTGCCGTACATTGTGTACTGTCAGTGGTGTGTGGTGTGCTGGGTGTCTGATGGGGGTGAGGTACATTGTGTACTGTCAGTGGTGTGTGGTGTGCTGGGTGTCTGATGGGTGTGGTACATTGTGTACTGTCAGTGGTGTGCGGTGTGCTGTGTGCCTGATGGGGGTGTGGTACATTGTGTCCTGTCAGTGGTATGTGGTGTGTTGGTTGTCTAATATGTGTGTCGTACATTGTATACTGTCAGTGGTGTTTGCTGTACTGGGTGTCTGATGGGGGCGTGGTACATTGTGTACTATCAGTGGTGTGTGGTGTGCTGGGTGTCTGATGGGGGGGTGGTACATTGTGTACTGTCAGTGGTGTGCGGTGTGCTGGGTGTCTGATGGGGCTATGGTACATTGTGTACTGTCAGTGGAGTGCGGTGTGCTGGGTGTCTGATGGGGGTGTGGTACATTGTGTACTGTCAGTGGTGTGCGGTGTGCGGGGTGTCTGATGGGGGTGAAGTACATTGTGTACTGTCAGTGGTGTGCTGGGTGTCTGATGGGTGTGGTACATTGTGTACTGTCAGTGGTGTGTGGTGTGCTGGGTGTCTGATGGGTGTGTGGTACATTGTGTACTGTCAGTGGTGTTTGCTGTACTGGGTGTCTGATGGGGTTGTGGTACATTCTGCACTGTCAGTGGTGTGTGGTGTGCTGGGTGCCTGATGGGGCTGTGGTACATTGTGTAAGATCAGTGGTGTGCGGTGTGCTGGGTGTCTGATGGGGGTGTGGTACATTGTGTACTGTCAGTGGTGTGCTGGGTGTCTGATGGAGGTGTGGTACATTGTGTACTGTCAGTGCTGTGCGGTGTGCTGTGTGTCTGATGGGGGTGTGGTACATTGTGTACTGTCAGTGGTGTGCGGTGTGCTGGGTGCCTGATGGGGCTGTGGTACATTGTGTCAGATCAGTGGTGTGCGGTGTGCTGGGTGTCTGATGGGGGTGTGGTACATTGTGTACTGTCAGTGCTGTGCTGGGTGTCTGATGGGGGTGTGGTACATTGTGTACTGTCAGTGGTGTGTGGTGTGCTGGGTGCCTGATGGGGGTGTGGTACATTGTGTACTGTCAGTGGTGCGCGGTGTGCTGGGTGTCTGATGGGGGTGTGGTACATTGTGTACTGCCAGTGGTGTGCGGTGTGCTGGGTGCCTGATGGGGGTGTGGTACATTGTGTACTGTCAGTGGTGTGCGATGTGCTGGGTGCCTGATGGGGCTATGGTACATTGTGTACTGTCAGTGGTGTGCGGTGTGCGGGGTGTCTGATGGGGGTGTGGTACATTGTGTACTGTCAGTGGTGTGCGGTGTGCTGGGTGTCTGATGGGGGTGTGGTACATTGTGTACTGTCAGTGGAGTGCGGTGTGCTGGGTGTCTGATGGGGGTGTGGTACATTGTGTACTGTCAGTGGTGTGCGGTGTGCTGGGTGTCTGATGGGGGTGTGGTACATTGTGTACTGTCAGTAGTGTGTGGTGTGCTGGGTGTCTGATGGGGGTGTGGTACATTGTGTACTGTCAGTGGTGTGTGGTGTGCTGGGTGTCTGATGGGGGTGCCGTACATTGTGTACTGTCAGTGGTGTGTGGTGTGCTGGGTGTCTGATGGGGGTGAGGTACATTGTGTACTGTCAGTGGTGTGTGGTGTGCTGGGTGTCTGATGGGTGTGGTACATTGTGTACTGTCAGTGGTGTGCGGTGTGCTGTGTGCCTGATGGGGGTGTGGTACATTGTGTCCTGTCAGTGGTATGTGGTGTGTTGGTTGTCTAATATGTGTGTCGTACATTGTATACTGTCAGTGGTGTTTGCTGTACTGGGTGTCTGATGGGGGCGTGGTACATTGTGCACTGTCAGTGGTGTGTGGTGTGCTGGGTGTCTGATGGGGGGTGGTACATTGTGTACTGTCAGTGGTGTGCGGTGAGCTGGGTGTCTGATGGGGGTGTGGTACATTGTGTACTGTCAGTGGTGTGCGGTGTGCTGGGTGCCTGATGGGGGTGTGGTACATTGTGTACTGTCAGTGGTGTGTGGTGTGCTGGGTGCCTGATGGGGCTGTGGTACATTGTGTAAGATCAGTGGTGTGCGATGTGCTGGGTGTCTGATGGGGGTGTGGTACATTGTGTACTGTCAGTGGTGTGCGGTGTGCTGGGTGCCTGATGGGGGTCTGGTACATTGTGTACTGTCAGTGGTGTGTGGTGTGCTGGGTGCCTGATGGGGCTGTGGTACATTGTGTAAGATCAGTGGTGTGCGGTGTGCTGGGTGCCTGATGGGGGTGTGGTACATTGTGTACTGTCAGTGCTGTGCGGTGTGCTGTGTGTCTGATGGGGGTGTGGTACATTGTGTACTGTCAGTGGTGTGTGGTGTGCTGGGTGTCTGATGTGGGTGTGGTACATTGTGTACTGTCAGTGGTGTGTGGTGTGCTGGGTTTCTGATGGGAGTGTGGTACATTGTGTACTGTCAGTGGTGTGTGGTATGCTGGGTGTCTGATGGGGGTGTGGTACATTGTGTACTGTCAGTGGTGTGCGGTGTGCTGGGTGCCTGATGGGGGTGTGGTACATTGTGTACTGTCAGTGGTGTGTGGTGTGCTGGGTGTCTGATGGGAGTGTGCTACATTGTGTACTGTCAGTGGTGTGTGGTGTGCTGGGTGTCTGATGTGGTTGTGGTACATTGTGTAATGTCAGTGGTGTGTGGTGTGCTGGGTGTCTGATGGGGCTGTGGTACATTGTGTACTGTCAGTGGTGTGCAGTGTGCTGGGTGTCTGATGGGGGGATGGTACATTGTGTACTGTCAGTGGTGTGCGGTGTGCTGGGTGTCTGATGGGGGTGTGGTACATTGTGTACTGTCAGTGGTGTGCGGTTTGCTGGGTGCCTGATGGGGGTGTGGTACATTGTGTACTGTCAGTGGTGTGTGGTGTGCTGGGTGTCTGATGGGGGTGTGGTACATTGTGTACTGTCAGTGGTGTGCGGTGTGCTGGGTGTCTGATGGGACTGTGGTACATTGTGTACTGTCAGTGGTGTGCGGTGTGCTGGGTGTCTGATGGGGGTGTGGTACATTGTGTACTGTCAGTGGTGTGTGGTGTGCTGGGAGTCTGATGGGGGTGTGGTACATTGTGTACTGTCAGTGGTGTGCGGTGTGCTGGGTGTCTGATGGGGGTGTAGTACATTGTGTACTGTCAGTGGTGTGCGGTGTGCTGGGTGTCTGATGGGGGTGTGGTACATTGTGTACTGTCAGTGGTGTGCGGTTTGCTGGGTGCCTGATGGGGGTGTGGTACATTGTGTACTGTCAGTGGTGTGTGGTGTGCTGGGTGTCTGATGGGGGTGTGGTACATTGTGTACTGTCAGTGGTGTGCGGTGTGCTGGGTGCCTGATGGGGGTGTGGTACATTGTGTACTGTCAGTGGTGTGTGGTGTGCTGGGTGTCTGATGGGGGTGTGGTACATTGTGTACTGTCAGTGGTGTGTGGTGAGCTGGGTTTCTGATGGGGGTGTGGTACATTGTGTACTGTCAGTGGTGTGCGGTGTGCTGGGTGCCTGATGGGGGTGTGGTACATTGTGTCCTGTCAGTGATGTGCGGTGTGCTGGGTGACTGATGGGGGTGTGGTACATTGTGTACTGTCAGTGGTGTGTGGTGAGCTGGGTGCGTGGTGGGGGTGTGGTACATTGTGAACTGTCAGTGGTGTGCAGTGTGCTGGGTGTCTGATGGGTGTGTGGAACATTGTGTACTGTCAGTGGAGTGCGGTGTGATGGGTGTCTGATGGGGGTGTGGTACATTGTGTACTGTCAGTGGTGTGCGGTGTGCTGGGTGTCTGATGGGGGTGTGGTACATTGTGTACTGTCAGTGGTGTGTGGTGTGCTGGGTGCCTGATGGGGGTGCCGTACATTGTGTACTGTCAGTGGTGTGTGGTGTGCTGGGTGTCTGATGGGGGTGAGGTACATTGTGTACTGTCAGTTGTGTGTGGTGTGCTGGGTGTCTGATGGGTGTGGTACATTGTGTACTGTCAGTGGTGTGCGGTGTGCTGTGTGCCTGATGGGGGTGTGGTACATTGTGTACTGTCAGTGGTGTGTGGTGTGCTGGGTGTCTGATGGGTGTGTGGTACATTGTGTACTGTCAGTGGTGTTTGGTGTACTGGGTGTCTGATGGGGGTGTGGTACATTGTGCACTGTCAGTGGTGTGCGGTGTGCTGGGTGCCTGATGGGGCTGTGGTACATTGTGTAAGATCAGTGGTGTGCGGTGTGCTGGGTGTCTGATGGGGGTGTGGTACATTGTGTACTGTCAGTGGTGTGCTGGGTGTCTGATGGAGGTGTGGTACATTGTGTACTGTCAGTGCTGTGCGGTGTGCTGTGTGTCTGATGGGGGTGTGGTACATTGTGTACTGTCAGTGGTGTGTGGTGTGCTGGGTGTCTGATGTGGGTGTGGTACATTGTGTACTGTCAGTGGTGTGTGGTGTGCTGGGTGTCTGATGGGGGTGTGGTACATTGTGTACTGTCAGTGGTGTGCGGTGTGCTGGGTGCCTGATGGGGGTGTGGTACATTGTGTACTGTCAGTGGTGTGTGGTGTGCTGGGTGTCTGATGGGGGTGTGCTACATTGTGTACTGTCAGTGGTGTGTGGTGTGCTGGGTGTCTGATGTGTGTGTGGTACATTGTGTACTGTCAGTGGTGTGTGGTGTGCTGGGTGTCTGATGGGGCTGTGGTACATTGTGTACTGTCAGTGGTGTGCGGTGTGCTGGGTGTCTGATGGGGGGATGGTACATTGTGTACTGTCAGTGGTGTGCGGTGTGCTGGGTGTCTGATGGGGGTGTGGTACATTGTGTACTGTCAGTGGTGTGCGGTTTGCTGGGTGCCTGATGGGGGTGTGGTACATTGTGTACTGTCAGTGGTGTGTGGTGTGCTGGGTGTCTGATTGGGTTGTGGTACATTGTGTACTGTCAGTGGTGTGTGGTGTGCTGGGTGTCTGATGTGGGTGTGGTACATTGTGTACTGTCAGTGGTGTGTGGTGTGCTGGGTGTCTGATGGGGGTGTGGTACATTGTGTACTGTCAGTGGTGTGCGGTGTGCTGGGTGCCTGATGGGGGTGTGGTACATTGTGTACTGTCAGTGGTGTGTGGTGTGCTGGGTGTCTGATGGGGGTGTGCTACATTGTGTACTGTCAGTGGTGTGTGGTGTGCTGGGTGTCTGATGTGGGTGTGGTACATTGTGTACTGTCAGTGGTGTGTGGTGTGCTGGGTGTCTGATGGGGCTGTGGTACATTGTGTACTGTCAGTGGTGTGCGGTGTGCTGGGTGTCTGATGGGGGGATGGTACATTGTGTACTGTCAGTGGTGTGCGGTGTGCTGGGTGTCTGATGGGGGTGTGGTACATTGTGTACTGTCAGTGGTGTGCGGTTTGCTGGGTGCCTGATGGGGGTGTGGTACATTGTGTACTGTCAGTGGTGTGTGGTGTGCTGGGTGTCTGATGGGGGTGTGGTACATTGTGTACTGTCAGTGGTGTGCGGTGTGCTGGGTGTCTGATGGGACTGTGGTACATTGTGTACTGTCAGTGGTGTGCGGTGTGCTGGGTGTCTGATGGGGATGTGGTACATTGTGTACTGTCAGTGGTGTGCGGTTTGCTGGGTGCCTGATGGGGGTGTGGTACATTGTGTACTGTCAGTGGTGTGTGGTGTGCTGGGTGTCTGATGGGGGTGTGGTACATTGTGTACTGTCAGTGGTGTGCGGTGTGCTGGGTGCCTGATGGGGCTGTGGTACATTGTGTAAGATCAGTGGTGTGCGGTGTGCTGGGTGTCTGATGGGGGTGTGGTACATTGTGTACTGTCAGTGGTGTGCTGGGTGTCTGATGGGGGTGTGGTACATTGTGTACTGTCAGTGCTGTGCGGTGTGCTGTGTGTCTGATGGGGGTGTGGTACATTGTGTACTGTCAGTGGTGTGTGGTGTGCTGGGTGTCTGATGTGGGTTGTGGTACATTGTGTACTGTCAGTGGTGTGCGGTGTGCTGGGTTTCTGATGGGGGTGTGCTACATTGTGTACTGTCAGTGGTGTGTGGTGTGCTGGGTGTCTGATGTGGGTGTGGTACATTGTGTACTGTCAGTGGTGTGTGGTGTGCTGGGTGTCTGATGGGGCTGTGGTACATTGTGTACTGTCAGTGGTGTGCGGTGTGCTGGGTGTCTGATGGGGGGATGGTACATTGTGTACTGTCAGTGGTGTGCGGTGTGCTGGGTGTCTGATGGGGGTGTGGTACATTGTGTACTGTCAGTGGTGTGCGGTTTGCTGGGTGCCTGATGGGGGTGTGGTACATTGTGTACTGTCAGTGGTGTGTGGTGTGCTGGGTGTCTGATGGGGGTGTGGTACATTGTGTACTGTCAGTGGTGTGCGGTGTGCTGGGTGTCTGATGGGACTGTGGTACATTGTGTACTGTCAGTGGTGTGCGGTGTGCTGGGTGTCTGATGGGGATGTGGTACATTGTGTACTGTCAGTGGTGTGCGGTTTGCTGGGTGCCTGATGGGGGTGTGGTACATTGTGTACTGTCAGTGGTGTGTGGTGTGCTGGGTGTCTGATGGGGGTGTGGTACATTGTGTACTGTCAGTGGTGTGCGGTGTGCTGGGTGCCTGATGGGGCTGTGGTACATTGTGTAAGATCAGTGGTGTGCGGTGTGCTGGGTGTCTGATGGGGGTGTGGTACATTGTGTACTGTCAGTGGTGTGCTGGGTGTCTGATGGGGGTGTGGTACATTGTGTACTGTCAGTGCTGTGCGGTGTGCTGTGTGTCTGATGGGGGTGTGGTACATTGTGTACTGTCAGTGGTGTGTGGTGTGCTGGGTGTCTGATGTGGGTTGTGGTACATTGTGTACTGTCAGTGGTGTGCGGTGTGCTGGGTTTCTGATGGGAGTGTGGTACATTGTGTACTGTCAGTGGTGTGTGGTGTGCTGGGTGCCTGATGGGGATGTGGTACATTGTGTACTGTCAGTGGTGTGCGGTGTGCTGGGTGTCTGATGGGAGTGTGGTACATTGTGTACTGTCAGTGGTGTGCGGTGTGCTGGGTGCCTGATGGGGGTGTGGTACATTGTGTACTGTCAGTGGTGTGTGGTGTGCTGGGTGTCTGATGGGGGTGTGGTACATTGTGTACTGCCAGTGGTGTGCGGTGTGCTGGGTGCCTGATGGGGGTGTGGTACATTGTGTACTGTTAGTGGTGTGCGATGTGCTGGGTGCCTGATGGGGCTATGGTACATTGTGTACTGTCAGTGGTGTGCGGTGTGCGGGGTGTCTGATGGGAGTGTGGTACATTGTGTACTGTCAGTGGTGTGCGGTGTGCTGGGTGTCTGATGGGGGTGTGGTGCATTGTGTACTGTCAGTGGAGTGCGGTGTGCTGGGTGTCTGATGGGGGTGTGGTACATTGTGTACTGTCAGTGGTGTGCGGTGTGCTGGGTGTCTGATGGGGGTGTGGGAAATTGTGTACTGTCAGTGGTGTGTGGTGTGCTGGGTGTCTGATGGGGGTGTGGTACATTGTGTACTGTCAGTGGTGTGCGGTGTGCTGGGTGCCTGATGGGGGTGTGGTACATTGTGTACTGTCAGTGGTGTGTGGTGTGCTGGGTGTCTGATGGGGGTGTGCTACATTGTGTACTGTCAGTGGTGTGTGGTGTGCTGGGTGTCTGATGTGGGTGTGGTACATTGTGTACTGTCAGTGGTGTGTGGTGTGCTGGGTGTCTGATGGGGCTGTGGTACATTGTGTACTGTCAGTGGTGTGCGGTGTGCTGGGTGTCTGATGGGGGGATGGTACATTGTGTACTGTCAGTGGTGTGCGGTGTGCTGGGTGTCTGATGGGGGTGTGGTACATTGTGTACTGTCAGTGGTGTGCGGTTTGCTGGGTGCCTGATGGGGGTGTGGTACATTGTGTACTGTCAGTGGTGTGTGGTGTGCTGGGTGTCTGATGGGGGTGTGGTACATTGTGTACTGTCAGTGGTGTGCGGTGTGCTGGGTGTCTGATGGGACTGTGGTACATTGTGTACTGTCAGTGGTGTGCGGTGTGCTGGGTGTCTGATGGGGATGTGGTACATTGTGTACTGTCAGTGGTGTGCGGTTTGCTGGGTGCCTGATGGGGGTGTGGTACATTGTGTACTGTCAGTGGTGTGTGGTGTGCTGGGTGTCTGATGGGGGTGTGGTACATTGTGTACTGTCAGTGGTGTGCGGTGTGCTGGGTGCCTGATGGGGCTGTGGTACATTGTGTAAGATCAGTGGTGTGCGGTGTGCTGGGTGTCTGATGGGGGTGTGGTACATTGTGTACTGTCAGTGGTGTGCTGGGTGTCTGATGGGGGTGTGGTACATTGTGTACTGTCAGTGCTGTGCGGTGTGCTGTGTGTCTGATGGGGGTGTGGTACATTGTGTACTGTCAGTGGTGTGTGGTGTGCTGGGTGTCTGATGTGGGTTGTGGTACATTGTGTACTGTCAGTGGTGTGCGGTGTGCTGGGTTTCTGATGGGAGTGTGGTACATTGTGTACTGTCAGTGGTGTGTGGTGTGCTGGGTGCCTGATGGGGATGTGGTACATTGTGTACTGTCAGTGGTGCGCGGTGTGCTGGGTGTCTGATGGGGGTGTGGTACATTGTGTACTGCCAGTGGTGTGCGGTGTGCTGGGTGCCTGATGGGGGTGTGGTACATTGTGTACTGTCAGTGGTGTGCGATGTGCTGGGTGCCTGATGGGGCTATGGTACATTGTGTACTGTCAGTGGTGTGCGGTGTGCGGGGTGTCTGATGGGAGTGTGGTACATTGTGTACTGTCAGTGGTGTGCGGTGTGCTGGGTGTCTGATGGGGGTGTGGTGCATTGTGTACTGTCAGTGGAGTGCGGTGTGCTGGGTGTCTGATGGGGGTGTGGTACATTGTGTACTGTCAGTGGTGTGCGGTGTGCTGGGTGTCTGATGGGGGTGTGGGAAATTGTGTACTGTCAGTGGTGTGTGGTGTGCTGGGTGTCTGATGGGGGTGCCGTACATTGTGTACTGTCAGTGGTGTGTGGTGTGCTGGGTGTCTGATGGGGGTGAGGTACATTGTGTACTGTCAGTGGTGTGTGGTGTGCTGGGTGTCTGATGGGTGTGGTACATTGTGTACTGTCAGTGGTGTGCGGTGTGCTGTGTGCCTGATGGGGGTGTGGTACATTGTGTCCTGTCAGTGGTATGTGGTGTGTTGGTTGTCTGATATGTGTGTGGTACATTGTGTACTGTCAGTGGTGTTTGGTGTACTGGGTGTCAGATGGGGGTGTGGTACATTGTGCACTGTCAGTGGTGTGTGGTGTGCTGGGTGTCTGATGGGGGTGCGGTACATTGTGTACTGTCAGTGGTGTGCGGTGTGCTGGGTGTCTGATGGGGGTTTGGTACATTGTGTACTGTCAGTGGTGTGTGGTGTGCTGGGTGTCTGATGGGGGTGCGGTACATTGTGTACTGTCAGTGGTGTGTGGTGTGCTGGGTGTCTGATGGGGGTTTGGTACATTGTGTACTGTCAGTGGTGTGTGGTGTGCTGGGTGTCTGATGGGGGTGCGGTACATTGTGTACTGTCAGTGGTGTGCGGTGTGCTGGGTGTCTGATGGGGGTGTGGTACATTGTGTACTGTCAGTGGTGTGTGGTGTGCTGGGTGTCTGATGGGGGTGTGGCACATTGTGTACTGTCAGTGGTGTGCGGTGTGCTGGGTGTCTGATGGGGTGTGGTACATTGTGTACTGTCAGTGGTGTGCGGTGTGCTGGGTGTCTGATGGGGGTGTGGTACATTGTGTATTGTCAGTGGTGTGCGGTGTGCTGGGTGTCTGATGGGGGGTGGTACATTGTGTACTGTCAGTGGTGTGCGGTGAGCTGGGTGTCTGAAGGGGGTGTGGTACATTGTGTACTGTCAGTGGTGTGCGGTGTGCTGAGTGCCTGATGGGGGTGTGGTACATTGTGTACTGTCAGTGGTGTGTGGTGTGCTGGGTGCCTGATGGGGCTGTGGTACATTGTGTAAGATCAGTGGTGTGCGGTGTGCTGGGTGTCTGATGGGGGTGTGGTACATTGTGTACTGTCAGTGGTGTGCTGGGTGTCTGATGGGGGTGTGGTACATTGTGTACTGTCAGTGCTGTGCGGTGTGCTGTGTGTCTGATGGGGGTGTGGTACATTGTGTACTGTCAGTGGTGTGTGGTGTGCTGGGTGTCTGATGTGGGTGTGGTACATTGTGTACTGTCAGTGGTGTGTGGTGTGCTGGGTTTCTGATGGGAGTGTGGTACATTGTGTACTGTCAGTGGTGTGTGGTGTTCTGGGTGTCTGATGGGGGTGTGGTACATTTTGTACTGTCAGTGGTGTGTGCTTTGCTGGGTGTCTGATGGGGGTGTGGTACATTGTGTACTGTCAGTGGTGTGCGGTGTGCTGGGTGCCTGATGGGGGTGTGGTACATTGTGTACTGTCAGTGGTGTGAGGTGTGCTGGGTGCCTGATGTGGGTGTGGTACATTGTGTACTGTCAGTGGTGTGTGGTGTGCTGGGTGTCTGATGGGGCTGTGGTACATTGTGTACTGTCAGTGGTGTGCGGTGTGCTGGGTGTCTGATGCGGGTGTGGTACATTGTGTACTGTCAGTGGTGTGCGGTGTGCTGGGTGTCTGATGGGGGTGTGGTACATTGTGTACTGTCAGTGGTGTGCGGTTTGCTGGGTGCCTGATGGGGGTGTGGTACATTGTGTACTGTCAGTGGTGTGTGGTGTGCTGGGTGTCTGATGGGTGTGGTACATTGTGTACTGTCAGTGGTGTGCGGTGTGCTGGGTGTCTGATGGGGGTGTGGTACATTGTGTACTGTCAGTGGTGTGTGGTGTGCTGGGTGCCTGATGGGGGTGTGGTACATTGTGTACTGTCAGTGGTGTGCGGTGTGCTGGGTGTCTGATGGGGGTGTGGTACATTGTGTACTGTCAGTGGTGTGCGGTGTGCTGGGTGTCTGATGGGGGTGTGGTACATTGTGTACTGTCAGTGGTGTGCGGTTTGCTGGGTGCCTGATGGGGGTGTGGTACATTGTGTACTGTCAGTGGTGTGTGGTGTGCTGGGTGTCTGATGGGTGTGGTACATTGTGTACTGTCAGTGGTGTGCGGTGTGCTGGGTGTCTGATGGGGGTGCGGTACATTGTGTACTGTCAGTGGTGTGCGGTGTGCTGGGTGTCTGATGGGGGTGTGGTACATTGTGTGCTGTCAGTGGTGTGCGGTGTGCTGTGTGCCTGATGGGGGTGTGGTACATTGTGTACTGTCAGTGGTGTGTGGTGTGCTGGGTGTCTGATGGGTGTGTGGTACATTGTGTACTGTCAGTGGTGTGCGGTGTGCTGTGTGCCTGATGGGGGTGTGGTACATTGTGTACTGTCAGTGGTGTGTGGTGTGCTGGGTGTCTGATGGGGGTGTGGGACATTGTGTACTGTCAGTGGTGTGCGGTGTGCTGGGTGCCTGATGGGGGTGTGGTACAGTGTGTACTGTCAGTGGTGTGTGGTGTGCTGGGTGCCTGATGGGGGTGTGGTACATTGTGTACTGTCAGTGGTGTGCGGTGTGCTGGGTGTCTGATGTGGGTGTGGTACATTGTGTACTGTCAGTGGTGTGCGGTGTGCTGGGTGTCTGATGGGGGTGTGGTACATTGTATACTGTCAGTGGTGTGTGGTGTGCTGGGTGTCTGATGGGGCTGTGGTACATTGTGTACTGTCAGTGGTGTGTGGTGTGCTGGGTGTCTGATGGGGGTGTGGTACATTGTGTACTGTCAGTGGTGTGCGGTGAGCTGGGTGTCTGATGGGGGTGTGGTACATTGTGTACTGTCAGTGGTGTGCGGTGTGCAGGGTGCCTGATGGGGGTGTGGTACATTGTGTACTGTCAGTGGTGCGCGGTGTGCTGGGTGTCTGATGCGGGTTTGGTACATTGTGTACTGTCAGTGGCGTGTGGTGTGCTGGCTGTCTGATGAGGGTGTGGTACATTGTGTACTGTCAGTGGTGTGCGGTGAGCTGGGTGTCTGATGGGGGTGTGGTACATTGTGTAATGTCAGTGGTGTGCGGTGTGCTGGGTGCCTGATGGGGGTGTGGTACATTGTGTACTGTCAGTGGTGTGTGGTGTGCTGGGTGCCTGATGGGGCTGTGGTACATTGTGTAAGATCAGTGGTGTGCGGTGTGCTGGGTGTCTGATGGGGGTGTGGTACATTGTGTACTGTCAGTGGTGTGCTGGGTGTCTGATGGGGGTGTGGTACATTGTGTACTGTCAGTGGTGTGTGGTGTGCTGGGTGGCTGATGTGGGTGTGGTACATTGTGTACTGTCAGTGGTGTGCGGTGTGCTGGGTTTCTGATGGGAGTGTGGTACATTGTGTACTGTCAGTGGTGTGTGGCATGCTGGGTGTCTGATGGGGGTGTGGTACATTGTGTACTGTCAGTGGTGTGCGGTGTGCTGGGTGCCTGATGGGGGTGTGGTACATTGTGTACTGTCAGTGGTGTGTGGTGTGCTGGGTGTCTGATGGGGGTGTGCTACATTGTGTACTGTCAGTGGTGTGTGGTGTGCTGGGTGTCTGATGTGGGTGTGGTACATTGTGTACTGTCAGTCGTGTGTTGTGTGCTGGGTGTCTGATGGGGCTGTGGTACATTGTGTACTGTCAGTGGTGTGCGGTGTGCTGGGTGTCTGATGGGGGTGTGGTACATTGTGTACTGTCAGTGGTGTGCGGTGTGCTGGGTGTCTGATGGGGGTGTGGTACATTGTGTACTGTCAGTGGTGTGCGGTTTGCTGGGTGCCTGATGGGGGTGTGGTACATTGTGTACTGTCAGTGGTGTGTGGTGTGCTGGGTGTCTGATGGGGGTGTGGTACATTGTGTACTGTCAGTGGTGTGCGGTGTGCTGGGTGTCTGATGGGACTGTGGTACATTGTGTACTGTCAGTGGTGTGCGGTGTGCTGGGTGTCTGATGGGGGTGTGGTACATTGTGTACTGTCAGTGGTGTGCGGTGTGCTGGGTGTCTGATGGGGTGTGGTACATTGTGTACTGTCAGTGGTGTGCGGTTTGCTGGGTGCCTGATGGGGGTGTGGTATATTGTGTACTGTCAGTGGTGTGTGGTGTGCTGGGTGTCTGATGGGGGTGTGGTACATTGTGTACTGTCAGTGGTGTGCGGTGTGCTGGGTGCCTGATGGGGCTGTGGTACATTGTGTAAGATCAGTGGTGTGCGGTGTGCTGGGTGTCTGATGGGGGTGTGGTACATTGTGTACTGTCAGTGGTGTGCTGGGTGTCTGATGGGGGTGTGGTACATTGTGTACTGTCAGTGCTGTGCGGTGTGCTGTGTGTCTGATGGGGGTGTGGTACATTGTGTACTGTCAGTGGTGTGTGGTGTGCTGGGTGTCTGATGTGGGTGTGGTACATTGTGTACTGTCAGTGGTGTGCGGTGTGCTGGGTTTCTGATGGGAGTGTGGTACATTGTGTACTGTCAGTGGTGTGTGGTGTGCTGGGTGCCTGATGGGGGTGTGGTACATTGTGTACTGTCAGTGGTGCGCGGTGTGCTGGGTGTCTGATGGGGGTATGGTACATTGTGTACTGTCAGTGGTGTGTGGTGTGCTGGGTGTCTGATGGGTGTGTGGTCTATTGTGTACTGTCAGTGGTGTGTGGTGTGCTGGGTGCATGATGGGGGTGTGGTACATTGTGTACTGACAGTGGTGTGCGGTGTGCTGGGTGCCTGATGGGGGTGTGGTACATTGTGTACTGTCAGTGGTGTGCGATGTGCTGGGTGCCTGATGGGGCTATGGTACATTGTGTACTGTCAGTGGTGTGCGGTGTGCGGGGTGTCTGATGGGGGTGTGGTACATTGTGTACTGTCAGTGGTGTGCGGTGTGCTGGGTGCCTGATGGGGGTGTGGTACATTGTGTACTGTCAGTGGTGTGCGGTGTGCTGGGTGTCTGATGGGGGTGTGGTACATTGTGTACTGTCAGTGGTGTGCGGTGTGCTGGGTGTCTGATGTGGGTGTGGTACATTGTGTACTGTCAGTGGTGTGCGACGTGCTGGGTGCCTGATGGGTCTGTGGTACATTGTGTACTGTCAGTGGTGTGCGGTGTGCTGGGTGCCTGATGGGGGTGTGGTACATTGTGTACTGTCAGTGGTGTGCGGTGGGCTGGGTGTCTGATGGGGGTGTGGTACATCGTGTACTGTCAGTCGTGTGCGGTGTGCGGGGTGTCTGATGGGGCTGTGGTACATTGTGTACTGTCAGTAGTGTGTGGTGTGCTGGGTTTCTGATGGGGCTGTGGTACATTGTGTACTGTCAGTGGTGTGTGGTGTGCTGGGTGTCTGATGAGGGTGTGGCACATTGCGTACTGTCAGTGGTGTGCAGTGTGCTGGGTGTCTGATGGGGGTGTGGTACATTGTGTACTGCCAGTGTTGTGAGGTGTGCTGGGTGTCTGATGGGACTGTGGTACATTGTGTGCTGTCAGTGGTGTGCGGTGTGCTGGGTGTCTGATGGGGCTGTGGTACATTGTGTACTGTCAGTGGTGTGCCATGTGCTGGGTGTCTGATGTGGGTGTGGTATTTTGTGTAATGTCAGTGGTGTGCGGTGTGCTGGGTGCCTGAAGGGGGTGTGGTACATTGTGTACCGTCAGTGTTGTATGGTGTGCTGGGTGCCTGAAGGGGGTGTGGTACATTGTGTACTGTCAGTGGTGTGCGGTGTGCTGGGTATCTGATGCGGCTGAGGTACATTGTGTACTGTCAGTGGTGTGTGGTGTGCTGAGTGCGTGATGGGGGTGTGGTACATTGTGTACTGTCAGTGGTGTGCGGTGTGCTGGGTGTCTGATGGGAGTGTGGTACATTGTGTACTGTCAGTGGTGTGCGGTGTGCTGGGTGTCTGATGGGGGTGTGGTACATTGTGTACTGTCAGTGGTGTGTGGTGTGCTGGGTGTCTGATGGGGGTGTGGTACATTGTGTACTGTCAGTGGTGTGCGGTGTGCTGGGTGTCTGATGGGGCTGTGGTACATTGTGTACTGTCAGTGGTGTGCGGTGTGCTGGGTGCCTGATGGGGTGTGGTACATTGTGTACTGTCAGTGGTGTGCGGTGTGCTGGGTGTCTGATGGGGGTGTGGTACATTGTGTACTGTCAGTGGTGTGCGGTGTGCTGGGTGCCTGATGGCGGTGTGGTACATTGTGTACTGTAAGTGGTGTGTGGTGCGCTGGGTGTCTGTAGGGGTGTGGTACATTGTGTACTGTCAGTGGTGTGTGGTGAGCTGGGTGTCTGATGGGGGTGTGGTACATTGTGTACTGTCAGTGGTGTGTGGTGTTCTGGGTGTCTGATGGGGGTGTGGTACATTGTGTACTGTCAGTGGTGTGCGGTGTGCTGGGTGTCTGATGGGGGTGTGGGACATTGTGTACTGTCAGTGGTGTGCGGTGTGCTGGGTGTCGGATGGGGGTGTGGTACATTGTGTACTGTCAGTGGTGTGCGGTGTGCTGAGTGTCTGATGGGGCTGTGGTACATTGTGTACTGTCAGTGGTGTGCGGTGTGCTGGGTGTCTGATGGGACTGTGGTACATTGTGTACTGTCAGTGGTGTGCGGTGTGCTGAGTGTCTGATGGGACTGTGGTACATTGTGTACTGTCAGTGGTGTGTGGTGTGCTGGGTGTCTGATGGGGGTGTGGTACATTGTGTACTGTCAGTGGTGTGCGGTGTGCTGGGTGTCTGATGGGTGTGTGGTACATTGTGTACTGTCAGTGGTGTGCGGTGTTCTGGGTGTCTGATGGGAGTCTGGTACATTGTGTACTGTCAGTGGTGTGTGGTGCGCTGGGTGTCTGTAGGGGTGTGGTACATTGTGTACTGTCAGTGGTGTGCGGTGTTCTGGGTGTCTGATGGGGGTGTGGTACATTGTGTACTGTCAGTGGTGTGCGGTGTGCTGGGTGCCTGATGGGGGTGTGGTACATTGTGTACTGTCAGTGGTGTGCGGTGTTCTGGGTGTCTGATGGGGGTGTGGTACATTGTGTACTGTCAGTGGTGTGCGGTGTGCTGGGTGCCTGATGGGGGTGTGGTACATTGTGTACTGTCAGTGGTGTGCGGTGTTCTGGGTGTCTGATGGGGGTGTGGTACTTTGTGTACTGTCAGTGGTGTGCGGTGTGCTGGGTGCCTGATGGGGGTGTGGTACATTGTGTACTGTCAGTGGTGTGTGGTGCGCTGGGTGTCTGTAGGGGTGTGGTACATTGTGTACTGTCAGTGGTGTGTGGTGAGCTGGGTGTCTGATGGGGGTGTGGTACATTGTGTACTGTCAGTGGTGTGTGGTGTTCTGGGTGTCTGATGGGGGTGTGGTACATTGTGTACTGTCAGTGGTGTGCTGTGTGCTGGGTGTCTGATGGGGGTGTGGGACATTGTGTACTGTCAGTGGTGTGCGGTGTGCTGGGTGTCTGATGGGGGTGTGGTACATTGTGTACTGTCAGTGGTGTGCGGTGTGCTGGGTGTCTGATGGGGCTGTGGTACATTGTGTACTGTCAGTGGTGTGCGGTGTTCTGGGTGTCTGATGGGAGTCTGGTACATTGTGTACTGTCAGTGGTGTGCGGTGTTCTGGGTGTCTGATGGGGGTGTGGTACATTGTGTACTGTCAGTGGTGTGCGGTGTGCTGGGTGTCTGATGGGGCTGTGGTACATTGTGTACTGTCAGTGGTGTGCGGTGTGCTGGGTATCTGATGGGGCTGAGGTAAATTGTGTACTCTCAGTGGTGTGCGGTCTGCTGAGTGCCTGATGGGGGTGTGGTACATTGTGTACTGTCAGTGGTGTGCGGTGTGCTGGGTGCCTGATGGGGGTGTGGTACATTGTGTACTGTCAGTGGTGTGCGGGGTGCTGGGAGCCTGATGGGTGTGTGGTACATTGTGTACTGTCAGTGGTGTGTGGTGTGCTGGGTGTCTGATGGGGGTGTGGTACATTGTGTACTGTCAGTGGTGTGTGGTGTGCTGGGTGTCTGATGGGGGTGTGGTACATTGTGTACTGTCAGTGGTGTGCGGTGTGCTGGGTGTCTGATGGGGATGTGGTACATTGTGTACTGTCAGTGGTGTGTGGTGAGCTGGGTGTCTGATGGGGGTGTGGTACATTGTGTACTGTCAGTGGTGTGCGGTGTGCTGGCTGTCTGATGGGGCTGTGGTACTTTGTGTACTGTCAGTGGTGTGCGGTGTGCTGGGTGTCTGAAGGGGGTGAGGTACATTGTGTACTGTAAGTGGTGTGCGGTGTGCTGGGTGTCTGATGGGGGTGTGGTACATTGTGTACTGTCAGTGGTGTGTGGTGTGCTGGGTGCCTGATGGGGATGTGGTACATTGTGTACTGTCAGTGGTGTGTGGTGTGCTGGGTGTCTGATGGGGTGTGGTACATTGTGTACTGTCAGTGGTGTGCGGTGTGCTGGGTGTCTGATGGGGGTGTGGTACATTGTGTACTGTCAGTGGTGTGTGGTGTGCTGGGTGTCTGATGGGGCTGTGGTACATTGTGTACTGTCAGTGGTGTGCCATGTGCTGGGTGTCTGATGTGGGCTTGGTACATTGTGTACTGTCAGTGGTGTGTGGTGTGCTGGGTGTCTGATGGGGGTGTGGTACATTGTGTACTGTCAGTGGTGTGCGGTGTGCTGGGTGTCTGATGGGGGTGTGGTACATTGTGTACTGTCAGAGGTGTGCGGTGTGCTGGGTGCATGTTGGGGGTGTGGTACATTGTGTACTGTCAGTGGTGTGCGGTGTGCTGGGTGCATGTTGTGGGTGTGGTACATTGTGTACTGTCAGTGGTGTGCGGTGTGCTGTGTGCCTGATGGGGCTGTGGTACATTGTGTACTGCCAGTGGTGTGTGGTGTGCTGGGTGTCTGATGAGGGTGTGGTACATTGTGTACTGTCAGTGGTGTGTGGTGTGCTGGGTGCCTGATGGGGCTGTGGTACATTGTGTACTGTCAGTGGTGTGTGGTGCGCTGGGTGTCTGATGGGGCTGTGGTACATTGTGTACTGTCAGTGGTGTGTGGTGTGCTGGGTGACTGATGGGGGTGTGGTACATTATGTACTGTCAGAGGTGTGTGGTGTGCTGGGTGTCTGATGGGGCTGTGGTACATTGTGTACTGTCAGTGGTGTGCGGTGTGCTGGGTGTCTGATGGGGGTGTGGTACATTGTGTACTGTCATACTGTCAGTGGAGTGCGGTGTGCTGGGTGCCTGATGGGGGTGTGGTACATTGTGTGCTGTCAGTGGTGTGTGGTGCGCTGGGTGTCTGATGGGGGTGTGGTACATTGTGTACTGTCAGTGGTGTGCGGTGTGCTGGGTGTCTGATGGGGGTGTGGTACATTGTGTACTGTCAGTGGTGTGTGGTGTGCTGGGTGCCTGATGGGGGGTGTGGTACATTGTGTACTGTCAGTGGTGTGCGGTGTGCTGGGTGTCTGATGGGGGTGTGGTACATTGTGTACTGTCAGTGTTGTGCGGTGTGCTGGGTGTCTGATGGGGGTGTGGTACATTGTGTACTGTCAGTGGTGTGCAGTGTGCTGGGTGTCTGATGGGTGTGTGGTACATTGTGTACTGTCAGTGGTGTTCGGTGTGCTGGGTGTCTGATGGGGGTGTGGTACATTGTGTACTGTCAGTGGTGTGCGGTGTGCTGGGTGCCTGATGGGGGTGTGGTACATTGTGTACTGTCAGTGGTGTGTGGTGTGCTGGGTGTCTGATGGGGGTGTGGTAAATTGTGTACTGTCAGTGGTGTGTGGTGTGCTGGGTGTCTGATGGGGATATGGTACATTGTATACTGTCAGTGGTGTGCGGTGTGCTGGGTGTCTGATGGGGCTGTGGTACATTGTGTACTGTCTGTGGTGTGCGGTGTGCTGGGTGCCTGATGGTTGTGTGGTACATTGTGTACTGTCAGTGGTGTGCGGTGTGCTGGGTGTCTGATGGGGCTGTGGTACATTGTGTACTGTCAGTGGTGTGCGGTGTGCTGGGTGCATGTTGTGGGTGTGGTACATTGTGTACTGTCAGTGGTGTGCGGTGTGCTGGGTGTCTGATGGGGCTGTGGTACATTGTGTACTGCCAGTGGTGTGTGGTGTGCTGGGTGTCTGATGAGGGTGTGGGTACATTGTGTACTGTCAGTGGTGTGCGGTGTGCTGTGTGCCTGATGGGGCTGTGGTACATTGTGTACTGCCAGTGGTGTGTGGTGTGCTGGGTGTCTGATGAGGGTGTGGTACATTGTGTACTGTCAGTGGTGTGTGGTGTGCTGGGTGCCTGATGGGGCTGTGGTACATTGTGTACTGTCAGTGGTGTGTGGTGCGCTGGGTGTCTGATGGGGCTGTGGTACATTGTGTACTGTCAGTGGTGTGTGGTGTGCTGGGTGACTGATGGGGGTGTGGTACATTGTGTACTGTCAGAGGTGTGTGGTGTGCTGGGTGTCTGATGGGGCTGTGGTACATTGTGTACTGTCAGTGGTGTGCGGTGTGCTGGGTGTCTGATGGGGGTGTGGTACATTGTGTACTGTCATACTGTCAGTGGAGTGCGGTGTGCTGGGTGCCTGATGGGGGTGTGGTACATTGTGTGCTGTCAGTGGTGTGTGGTGCGCTGGGTGTCTGATGGGGGTGTGGTACATTGTGTACTGTCAGTGGTGTGCGGTGTGCTGGGTGTCTGATGGGGGTGTGGTACATTGTGTGCTGTCAGTGGTGTGTGGTGCGCTGGGTGTCTGATGGGGGTGTGGTACATTGTGTACTGTCAGTGGTGTGCGGTGTGCTGGGTGCCTGATGGGGGTGTGGTACATTGTGTGCTGTCAGTGGTGTGTGGTGCGCTGGGTGTCTGATGGGGCTGTGGTACATTGTGTACTGTCAGTGGTGTGCGGTGTGCTGGGTGTCTGATGGGGGTGTGGTACATTGTGTACTGTCAGTGGTGTGTGGTGTGCTGGGTGCCTGATGGGGGGTGTGGTACATTGTGTACTGTCAGTGGTGTGCGGTGTGCTGGGTGTCTGATGGGGGTGTGGTACATTGTGTACTGTCAGTGGTGTGCGGTGTGCTGGGTGTCTGATGGGGGTGTGGTACATTGTGTACTGTCAGTGGTGTGCAGTGTGCTGGGTGTCTGATGGGTGTGTGGTACATTGTGTACTGTCAGTGGTGTTCGGTGTGCTGGGTGTCTGATGGGGGTGTGGTACATTGTGTACTGTCATACTGTCAGTGGAGTGCGGTGTGCTGGGTGCCTGATGGGGGTGTGGTACATTGTGTGCTGTCAGTGGTGTGTGGTGCGCTGGGTGTCTGATGGGGGTGTGGTACATTGTGTACTGTCAGTGGTGTGCGGTGTTCTGGGTGTCTGATGGGGCTGTGGTACATTGTGTACTGTCTGTGGTGTGCGGTGTGCTGGGTGCCTGATGGGGGTGTGGTACATTGTGTACTGTCAGTGGTGTGCGGTGTGCTGGGTGTCTGATGGGGCTGTGGTACATTGTGTACTGTCAGTGGTGTGCGGTGTGCTGGGTGCCTGATGGGGGTGTGGTACATTGTGTACTGTCAGTGGTGTGCGGTGTGCTGGGTGTCTGATGGGACGGTTGTACATTGTGTACTGTCAGTGGTGTGCGGTGTGCTGGGTGTCTGATGGGGGTGTGGTACATTGTGTACTGTCAGTGGTGTGCGGTGTGCTGGGTGCCTGATGGGGCTGTGGTACATTTTGTACTGTCAGTGGTGTGCGGTGTGCTGGGTGTCCGATGGTGGTGTGGTACATTGTGCACTGTCAGTGGTGTGCGGTTTGCTGGGTGTCTGATGGGGGTGTGGTACATTGTGTAATGTCAGTGGTGGGCGGTGTGCTGGGTGTCTGATGGGACGGTGGTACTTTGTGTACTGTGAGTGGTGTGTGGTGTGCTGGGTGTCTGATGGGGCTGTGGTACATTGTGTACTGTCAGTGGTGTGTGGTGTGCTGGGTGTCTGATGAGGGTTTGGTACATTGTGTACTGTCAGTGGTGTGCAGTGTGCTGGGTATCTGATGGGGGTGTGGTACATTGTGTACTGTCAGTGGTGTGAGGTGTGCTGGGTGTCTGATGGGACTGTGGTACATTGTGTGCTGTCAGTGGTGTGCGGTGTGCTGGGTGCCTGATGGGGCTGTGGTACATTGTGTACTGTCAGTGGTGTGTGGTGTGCTGGGTGTCTGAAGGGGCTGTGGTATTTTGTGTACTCTCAGTGGTGTGCGGTGTGCTGGGTGTCTGATGGGGGTGTGGTACATTGTGTACTGTCAGTGGTGTGCGGTGTGCTGGGTGTCTGATGGGGGTGTGGTACATTGTGTACTGTCAGTGGTGTGCGGTGTGCTGGGTGCCTGATGGGGGTGTGGTACATTGTGTACTGTCAGTGGTGTGCGGTGTGCTGGGTGTCTGATGGGGTTGTGGTACATTGTCTACTGTCAGTGATGTGCGGTGTGCTGGGTGTCTGATGGGGGTGTGGTACATTGTGTACTGTCAGTGGTGTGTGGTGTGCTGGGTGTCTGATGGGTCTGTGGTACATTGTGTACCGTCAGTGGTGTGTGGTGTGCTGGGTGCCTGATGGGGGTGTGGTACATTGTGTACCGTCAGTGGTGTGTGGTGTGCTGGGTGCCTGATGGGGGTGTGGTACATTGTGTACTGTCAGTAGTGTGCGGTGTGCTGGGTGTCTGATGGGGCTGTGGTACATTGTGTACTGTCAGTGGTGTGCGGTGTGCTGGGTGTCTGATGGGGGTGTGGTACATTGTGTACTGTCAGTGGTGAGCGGTGTGCTGGGTGTCTGATGGGGGTGTGGTACATTGTGTACTGTCAGTGGTGTGTGGTGTGCTGGGTGTCTGATGGGGCTTTGGTACATTGTGTACTGTCAGTGGTGTGTGGTGTGCTGGGTGTCTGATGGGGCTGTGGTACATTGTGTACTGTCAGTGGTGTGCGGTGTGCTGGGTGTCTGATGGGGGTGTGGTACATTGTGTACTGTCAGTGGTGTGTGGTGTGCTGGGTGTCTGATGGGGCTGTGGTACATTGTGTACTGTCAGTGGTGTGCGGTGTGCTGGGTGTCTGATGGGGGTGTGGTACATTGTGTACTGTCAGTGGTGTGTGGTGTGCTGGGTGTCTGATGGGGCTGAGGTACATTGTGTACTGTCAGTGTTGTGCGGTGTGCTGGGTGCCTGATGGGGGTGTGGTACATTGTGTACTGTCAGTGGTGTGCGGTGAGCTGGGTGCCTGATGGTGGTGTGGTACATGGTGTACTGTCAGTGGTGTGCGGTGTGCTGGGTGTCTGATGGGGGTGTGGTACATTGTGTACTGTCAGTGGTGTGTGGTGTGCTGGAAGTCTGATGAGGGTGTGGCACATTGTGTACTGTCAGTGGTGTGCGGTGCGCTGGGTATCTGATGGGGGTGTGGTACTTTGTGTACTGTCAGTGGTGTGTGTTGCGCTGGGTGTCTGATGGGGGTGTGGTACTTTGTGTACTGTCAGTGGTGTGTGGTGTGCTGGGTGTCTGATGGGGGTGTGGTACATTGTGTACTGTCAGTGGTGTGTGGTGTGCTGAGTGCATGATGGGGGTGTGGTACATTGTGTACTGTCAGTGGTGTGCGGTGTGCTGGGTGCCTGATGGGGGTGTGGTACATTGTGTACTGTCAGTGGTGTGTGGTGTGCTGGGTGCCTGATGGGGGTGTGGTAAATTGTGTACTGTCAGTGGTGTGCGGTGTGCTGGGTGTCTGATGGGGGTGTGGTACATTGTGTACTGTCAGTGGTGTGTGGTGTGCTGGGTGCCTGATGGGGGTGTGGTACATTGTGTACTGTCAGTGGTGTGTGGTGTGCTGAGTGCGTGATGGGGGTGTGGTACATTGTGTACTGTCAGTGGTGTGCGGTGTGCTGGGTGCCTGATGTGGGTGTGGTACATTGTGTACTGTCAGTGGTGTGCGGTGTGCTGGGTGTCTGATGGGGGTGTGGTACATTGTGTACTGTCAGTGGTGTGTGGTGTGCTGGGTGCCTGATGGGGGTGTGGTACATTGTGTACTTTCAGTGGTGTGCGGTGTGCTGGGTGCCTGATGGGGGTGTGCTACATTGTGTACTGTCAGTGGTGTGCGGTGTGCTGGGTGTCTGATGGGAGTGTGGTACATTGTGTACTGTCAGTGGTGTGCGGTGTGCTGGGTGTCTGATGGGGGTGAGGTACATTGTGTACTGTCAGTGGTGTGCGGTGCGCTGGGTGTCTGATGGGGGTGTGGTACATTGTGTACTGTCAGTGGTGTGCGGTGTGCTGGGTGTCTGATGGGGGTGTGGTACATTGTGTACTGTCAGTGGTGTGCGGTGCGCTGTGTGCCTGATGGGGCTGTGGTACATTGTGTACTGTCAGTGGAGTGTGGTGTGCTGGGTGTCTGATGAGGGTGTGGTACATTGTGTACTGTCAGTGGTGTGCCGTGTGCTGGGTGTCTGATGGGGGTGAGGTACATTGTGTACTGTCAGTGGTGTGCGGTGCGCTGGGTGCCTGATGTGGGTGTGGTACATTATGTACTGTCAGTGGTGTGCGTTGTGCTGGGTGCCTGATGTGGCTGTGGTACATTGTGTACTGTCAGTGGTGTGTGGTGTGCTGGGTGTCTGATGGGGCTGTGGTACATTGTGTACTGTCAGTGGTGTGCGGTGTGCTGGGTGTCTGATGGGGGTGTGGTACATTGTGTACTGTCAGTGGTGTGTGGTGTGCTGGGTGTCTGATGGGGCTGAGGTACATTGTGTACTGTCAGTGGTGTGCGGTGTGCTGGGTGCCTGATGGGGGTGTGGTACATTGTGTACTGTCAGTGGTGTGCGGTGAGCTGGGTGCCTGATGGTGGTGTGGTACATGGTGTACTGTCAGTGGTGTGCGGTGTGCTGGGTGTCTGATGGGGGTGTGGCACATTGTGTACTGTCAGTGGTGTGTGGTGTGCTGGAAGTCTGATGAGGGTGTGGCACATTGTGTACTGTCAGTGGTGTGCGGTGCGCTGGGTATCTGATGGGGGTGTGGTACATTGTGTACTGTCAGTGGTGTGTGGTGTGCTGGGTGTCTGATGGGGGTGTGGTACTTTGTGTACTGTCAGTGGTGTGTGTTGCGCTGGGTGTCTGATGGGGGTGTGGTACTTTGTGTACTGTCAGTGGTGTGTGGTGTGCTGGGTGTCTGATGGGGGTGTGGTACATTGTGTACTGTCAGTGGTGTGTGGTGTGCTGAGTGCATGATGGGGGTGTGGTACATTGTGTACTGTCAGTGGTGTGCGGTGTGCTGGGTGCCTGATGGGGGTGTGGTACATTGTGTACTGTCAGTGGTGTGTGGTGTGCTGGGTGCCTGATGGGGGTGTGGTAAATTGTGTACTGTCAGTGGTGTGCGGTGTGCTGGGTGTCTGATGGGGGTGTGGTACATTGTGTACTGTCAGTGGTGTGTGGTGTGCTGGGTGCCTGATGGGGGTGTGGTACATTGTGTACTGTCAGTGGTGTGTGGTGTGCTGAGTGCGTGATGGGGGTGTGGTACATTGTGTACTGTCAGTGGTGTGCGGTGTGCTGGGTGCCTGATGTGGGTGTGGTACATTGTGTACTGTCAGTGGTGTGCGGTGTGCTGGGTGTCTGATGGGGGTGTGGTACATTGTGTACTGTCAGTGGTGTGTGGTGTGCTGGGTGCCTGATGGGGGTGTGGTACATTGTGTACTTTCAGTGGTGTGCGGTGTGCTGGGTGCCTGATGGGGGTGTGCTACATTGTGTACTGTCAGTGGTGTGCGGTGTGCTGGGTGTCTGATGGGAGTGTGGTACATTGTGTACTGTCAGTGGTGTGCGGTGTGCTGGGTGTCTGATGGGGGTGAGGTACATTGTGTACTGTCAGTGGTGTGCGGTGCGCTGGGTGTCTGATGGGGGTGTGGTACATTGTGTACTGTCAGTGGTGTGCGGTGTGCTGGGTGTCTGATGGGGGTGTGGTACATTGTGTACTGTCAGTGGTGTGCGGTGCGCTGTGTGCCTGATGGGGCTGTGGTACATTGTGTACTGTCAGTGGAGTGTGGTGTGCTGGGTGTCTGATGAGGGTGTGGTACATTGTGTACTGTCAGTGGTGTGCCGTGTGCTGGGTGTCTGATGGGGGTGAGGTACATTGTGTACTGTCAGTGGTGTGCGGTGCGCTGGGTGCCTGATGTGGGTGTGGTACATTATGTACTGTCAGTGGTGTGCGTTGTGCTGGGTGCCTGATGTGGCTGTGGTACATTGTGTACTGTCAGTGGTGTGTGGTGTGCTGGGTGTCTGATGGGGGTGTGGTACATTGTGTACTGTCAGTGGTGTGTGGTGCGCTGGGTGTCTGATGGGGCTGTGGTACATTGTGTACTGTCAGTGGTGTGTGGTGTGCTGGGTGCCTGATGGGGGTGTGGTGCATTGTGTACTGTCAGAGGTGTGTGGTGTACTGGGTGTCTGATGGGGCTGTGGTACATTGTGTACTGTCAGTGGTGTGTGGTGCGCTGGGTGTCTGATGGGGGTGTGGTACATTGTGTACTGTCAGTGGAGTGCGGTGTGCTGGGTGCCTGATGGGGGTGTGGTACATTGTGTGCTGTCAGTGGTGTGCGGTGTGCTGGGTGCCTGATGGGGGGTGTGGTACATTCTGTACTGTCAGTGGTGTGCGGTGTGCTGGGTGTCTGATGGGTGTGTGGTACATTGTGTACTGTCAGTGGTGTGTGGTGTGCTGGGTGTCTGATGGGGGTGTGGTACCTTGTGTACTGTCAGTGGTGTGCGGTGTGCTGGTTGCCTGATGGGGGGGTGGTACATTGTGTGCTGTCAGTGGTGTACGGTGTGCTGGGTGCCTGATGGGGGGTGTGGTACATTGTGTACTGTCAGTAGTGTGTGGTGTGCTGGGTGTCTGATGGGGGTGTGGTACATTGTGTACTGTCAGTGGTGTGCGGTGTGCTGGGTGTCTGATGGAGGTGTGGTACATTGTGTACTGTCAGTGGTGTTCGGTGTGCTGGGTGTCTGATGGGGGTGTGGTACATTGTGTACTGTCAGTGGTGTGTGGTGTGCTGGGTGTCTGATGGGGGTGTGGTACATTGTGTACTGTCAGTGGTGTGCGGTGTGCTGGGTGCCTGATGGGGGTGTGGTACATTGTGTACTGTCAGTGGTGTGTGGTGTGCTGGGTGTCTGATGGGGGTGTGGTACATTGTGTACTGTCAGTGGTGTGTGGTGTGCTGGGTGTCTGATGGGGATATGGTACATTGTGTACTGTCAGTGGTGTGTGGTGTGCTGGGTGTCTGATGGGTCTGTGGTACATTGTGTACTCTCAGTGGTGTGCAGTGTGCTGGGTGTCTGATGGGGCTGTGGTACATTGTGTACTGTCAGTGGTGTGCGGTGTGCTGGGTGCCTGATGGGGGTGTGGTACATTGTGTATTGTCAGTGGTGTGCGGTGTGCTGGGTGTCTGATGGGGCTGTGGTACATTGTGTACTGTCAGTGGTGTGCGGTGTGCTGGGTGCCTGATGGGGGTGTGGTACATTGTGTACTGTCAGTGGTGTGCGGTGTGCTGGGTGTCTGATGGGACGGTTGTACATTGTGTACTGTCAGTGGTGTGCGGTGTGCTGGGTGTCTGATGGGGGTGTGGTACATTGTGTACTGTCAGTGGTGTGCGGTGTGCTGGGTGCCTGATGGGGCTGTGGTACATTTTGTACTGTCAGTGGTGTGCGGTGTGCTGGGTGCCTGATAGGGGTGTGGTACATTGTGTGCTGTCAGTGGTGTGCGGTGTGCTGGGTGCCTGATGGGGGTGTGTTACATTGTGTACTGTCAGTGGTGTGCCGTGTGCTGGGTGTCTGGTGGGGGTGTGGTACATTGTGTACTGTCAGTGGTGTGCAGTGTGCTGGGTGTCTGATGGGGGTGTGGTACATTGTGTACTGTCAGTGGTGTGCGGTGTGCTGGGTGTCTGATGGGGGTGTGGTACATTGTGTACTGTCAGTGGTGTGCGGGGTGCTGGGTGCCTGATGGGGGTGTGGTACATTGTGTACTGTCAGTGGTGTGCGGTGAGCTGGGTGTCTGATGGGGGTGTGGTACATTGTGTACTGTCAGTGGTGTGCGGTGTGCTGGGTGTCTGATGGGGGTGTGGTACATTGTGTACTGTCAGTGGTGTGCGGTGTGCTGGGTGCCTGATGGGGGTGTGGTACATTGTGTACTGTCAGAGGTGTGCGGTGTGCTGGGTGTCTGATGGGGGTGTTGTACATTGTGTACTGTCAGTGGTGTGCGGTGTGCTGAGTGCCTGATGGGGGTGTGGTACATTGTGTACTGTCAGTGGTGTGAGGTGTGCTGGGTGTCTGTTGGGGGTGTGGTACATTGTGTACTGTCAGTGGTGTGAGGTGTGCTGGGTATCTGATGGGGGTGTGGTACATTGTGTACTGTCAGTGGTGTGCGGTGTGCTGGGTGTCTGATGGGGTGTGGTACATTGTGTACTGTCAGTGGTGTGCGGTGTGCTGGGTGCCTGATGGGGGTGTTGTACATTGTATACTGTCAGTGGTGTGCGGTGTGCTGGGTGTCTGATGGTGGTGTGGTACATTGTGTACTGTCAGTGGTGTGTGGTGTGCTGGGTGTCTGATGGGGGTGTGGTACATTGTGTACTGTCAGTGGTGTGTGGTGTGCTGGGTGTCTGATGGGGGTGTGGTACATTGTGTACTGTCAGTGGTGTGCGGTGTGCTGGGTGTCTGATGGGACTGTGGTACATTGTGTACTGTCAGTGGTGTGCGGTGTGCTGGGTGTCTGATGGGGCTGTGGTACATTGTGTACTGTCAGTGGTGTGCGGTGTGCTGGGTGTCTGATGGGGCTGTGGTACATTGTGTACTGTCAGTGGTGTGTGGTGCGCTGGGTGTCTGATGGGGGTGTGGTACATTGTGTACTGTCAGTGGTGTGCGGTGTGCTGGGTGTCTGATGGGGGTGTGGTACATTGTGTACTGTCAGTGGTGTGAGGTGAGCTGGGTGTCTGATGGGGGTGTGGTACATTGTGTACTGTCAGTGGTGTGCGGTCTGCTGGGTGCCTGATGGGGGTGTGGTACATTGTGTACTGTCAGTGATGTGCGGTGTGCTGGGTGTCTGATGGGGGTGTGGTACATTGTGTACTGTCAGTGGTGTGCGGTGTGCTGGGTGTCTGATGGGGGTGTGGTACATTGTGTACTGTCAGTGGTGTGCGGTGTGCTGGGTGTCTGATGGGGGTGTGGTACATTGTGTACTGTCAGTGGTGTGCGGTGTGCTGGGTGTCTGATGGGGCTGTGGTACATTGTGTACTGTCAGTGGTGTGCGGTGTGCTGGGTGCCTGATGGGGCTGTGGTACATTGTGTACTGTCAGTGGTGTGCGGTCTGCTGGGTGCCTGATGGGGGTGTGGTACATTGTGTACTGTCAGTGGTGTGCGGTGTGTGCTGGGTGCCTGATGGGGGTGTGGTACATTGTGTACTGTCAGTGGTGTGCGGTGTGCTGGGTGTCTGATGGGGGTGTGGTACATTGTGTACTGTCAGTGGTGTGCGGTGTGCTGGGTGTCTGATGGGAGTGTGGTACATTGTGTACTGTCAGTGGTGTGCGGTGTGCTGGGTGTCTGATGGGGCTGTGGTACATTGTGTACTGTCAGTGGTGTGCGGTGTGCTGGGTGCCTGATGGGGCTGTGGTACATTGTGTACTGTCAGTGGTGTGCGGTCTGCTGGGTGCCTGATGGGGGTGTGGTACATTGTGTACTGTCAGTGGTGTGCGGTGTGTGCTGGGTGCCTGATGGGGGTGTGGTACATTGTGTACTGTCAGTGGTGTGCGGTGTGCTGGGTGTCTGATGGGGGTGTGGTACATTGTGTACTGTCAGTGGTGTGCGGTGTGCTGGGTGTCTGATGGGAGTGTGGTACATTGTGTACTGTCAGTGGTGTGCGGTGTGCTGGGTGTCTGATGGGGCTGTGGTACATTGTGTACTGTCAGTGGTGTGCGGTGTGCTGGGTGCCTGATGGGGCTGTGGTACATTGTGTACTGTCAGTGTTGTGCGGTGTGCTGTGTGTCTGATGGGGGTGTGGTACATTGTGTACTGTCAGTGGTGTGTGGTGTGCTGTGTGTCTGATGGGGGTGTGGTACATTGTGTACTGTCAGTGGTGTGCGGTGTGCTGTGTGTCTGATGGGGGTGTGGTACATTGTGTACTGTCAGTGGTGTGTGGTGTGCTGGGTGTCTGATGGGGGTGTGGTACGTTGTGTACTGTCAGTGGAGTGCGGTGTGCTGTGTGTCTGATGGGGGTGTGGTACATTGTGTACTGTCAGTGGTGTGCGGTGTGCTGTGTGTCTGATGGGGGTGTGGTACATTGTGTACTGTCAGTGGTGTGCGGTGTGCTGGGTTTCTGATGGGGGTGTGGTACATTGTGTACTGTCAGTGGAGTGCGGTGTGCTGGGTGCCTGATGGGGGTGTGGTACATTGTGTACTGTCAGTGGTGTGTGGTGTGCTGGGTGTCTGATGGGGGTGTGGTACATTGTGTACTGTCAGTGGTGTGCGGTCTGCTGGGTGCCTGATGGGGGTGTGGTACATTGTGTACTGTCAGTGGTTTGCGGTGTGCTGTGTGTCTGATGGGGGTGTGGTACATTGTGTACTGTCAGTGGTGTGCGGTGTGCTGGGTGTCTGATGGGGGTGTGGTACATTGTGTACTGTCAGTAGTGTGTGGTGTGCTGGGTGTCTGATGGTGGTGTGGTACATTGTGTACTGTCAGTGGTGTGCGGTGTGCTGGGTGTCTGATGGGGGTGTGGTACATTGTGTACTGTCAGTGGTGTGCTGGGTGTCTGATGGGGATATGGTACATTGTGTACTGTCAGTGGTGTGCGGTGTGCTGGGTGTCTGATGGGGCTGTGGTACATTGTGTACTGTCAGTGGTGTGCGGTGTGCTGGGTGCCTGATGGGGGTGTGGTACATTGTGTACTGTCAGTGGTGTGCGGTGTGCTGGGTGTCTGATGGGGGTGTGGTACATTGAGTACTGTCAGTGGTGTGCGGTGTGCTGGGTGCCTGATGGGGGTGTGGTACATTGTGTACTGTCAGTGGTGTGTGGTTTGCTGGGTGCCTGATGGGGGTGTGGTACATTGTGTACTGTCAGTGGTGTGCGGTGTGCTGGGTGTCTGATGGGGGTGTGGTACATTGAGTACTGTCAGTGGTGTGCGGTGTGCTGGGTGCCTGATGGGGGTGTGGTACATTGTGTACTGTCAGTGGTGTGCGGTGTGCTGGGTGCCTGATGGGGTTGTGGTACATTGTGTACTGTCAGTGGTGTGCGGTGTGCTGGGTGTCTGATGGGGCTGTGGTACATTGAGTACTGTCAGTGGTGTGCGGTGTGCTGGGTGCCTGATGGGGGTGTGGTACATTGTGTACTGTCAGTGGTGTGCGGTGTGCTGGGTGTCTGATGGGGGTGTTGTACAGTGTGTACTGTCAGTGGTGTGCGGTGTGTTGGGTGTCTGATGGGACGGTTGTACATTGTGTACTGTCAGTGGTGTGCGGTGTGCTGGGTGTCTGATGGGGGAGTGGTACATTGTGTACTGTCAGTGGTGTGCGGTGTGCTGGGTGCCTGATGGGGCTGTGGTACATTTTGTACTGTCAGTGGTGTGCGGTGTGCTGGGTGTCCGATGGGGGTGTGGTACATTGTGCACTGTCAGTGGTGTGCGGTTTGCTGGGTTTCTGATGGGGTTGTGGTACATTGTGTAATGTCAGTGGTGTGCGGTGTGCTGGGTGTCTGATGGGACGGTGGTACTTTGTGTACTGTCAGTGGTGTGTGGTGTGCTGGGTGTCTGATGGGGGTGTGGTACATTGTGTACTGTCAGTGGTGTGCGGTGTGCTGGGTGTCTGATGGGGGTGTGGTACACTGTGTACTGTCAGTGGTGTGCGGTGTGCTGGGTGTCTGATGGGGCTGTGGTACACTGTGTACTGTCAGTGGTGTGCGGTGTGCTGGGTGTCTGATGGGGGTGTGGTACATTGTGTACTGTCAGTGGTGTGCGGTGTGCTGGGTGCCTATGGGAGTGTGGTACATTGTGCACTGTCAGTGGTGTGTGGTGTGCTGGGTGTCTGATGGGGCTGTGGTACATTGTGTACTCTCAGTGCTGTGTGGTGTGCTGGGTGTCTGATGAGGGTGTGGTACATTGTGTACTGTCTGTGGTGTGCAGTGTGCTGGGTGTCTGATGGGACTGTGGTACATTGTGTGCTGTCAGTGGTATGCGGTGTGCTGGGTGTCTGATGGGGGGGTGGTACATTGTGTGCTGTCAGTGGTGTGCGGTGTGCTGGGTGCCTGATGGAGGTGTGGTACATTGTGTACTGTCAGTGGTGTGCGGTGTGCTGTGTGCCTGATGGGGGTGTGGTACATTGTGTACTGTCAGTGGTGTGCCGTGTGCTGGGTGTCTGGTGGGGGTGTGGTACATTGTGTACTGTCAGTGGTGTGTAGTGTGCAGGGTGCCTGATGGGGGTGTGGTACATTGTGCACTGTCATAGTGTGCTGTGTGCTGGGTGTCTGATGGGGGTGTGGTACATTGTGTACTGTCAGTGGTGTGCGGTGTGCTGGGTGTCTGATGGGGGTGTGGTACATTGTGTACTGTCAGTGGTGTGCAGTGTGCTGGGTGTCTGATGGGGGTGTGGTACATTGTGCACTGTCAGTGGTGTGCGGTATGCTGTGTGTCTGATGGTGGTGTGGTACATTGTGTACTGTCAGTGGTGTGCGGTGTGCTCGGGGTCTGATGGGGGTGTGGTACATTGTGTACTGTCAGTGGTGTGCGGTCTGCTGGGTGTCTGATGGGGCTGAGGTATATTGTGTAATGTCAGTGGTGTGTGGTGTGCTGGGTGTCTGATGGGGGTGTGGTACATTGTGTACTGTCAGTGGTGTGTGGTGTGCTGGGTGTTTGATGGGTGTGTGGTACATTGTGTACTGTCAGTGGTGTGCGGTGTGCTGGGTGTCTGATGGGGCTGTGGTACATTGTGTACTGTCAGTGGTGTGCGGTGTGCTGTGTGTCTGATGGGGGTGTGGTACATTGTGTACTGTCAGTGAGTGTGCGGTGTGCTGGGTATCTGATGGGGGTGTGGTACTTTGCGTACTGTCAGTGGTGTGTGGTGTTCTGGGTGTCTGATGGGGGTGTGGTACTTTATGTACTGTCAGTGGTGTGTGGTGTTCTGGGTGTCTGATGGGGGTGTGGTACATTGTGTACTGTCAGTGGTGTGCGGTGCGCTGGGTATCTGATGGGGGTGTGGTACTTTGTGTACTTTCAGTGGTGTGTGGTGTTCTGGGTATCTGATGGGGGTGTGGTACATTGTGTACTGTCAGTGGTGTGCGGTGTGCTGGGTGTCTGATGGGGGTGTGGTACATTGTGTACTGTCAGTGGTGTGCAGTGTGCTGGGTGCCTGATGGGGGGGGGTGGTACATTGTGTGCTGTCAGTGGTGTGTGGTGTGCTGGGTGTCTGATGGGGGTGTGGTACATTGTGTACTGTCAGTGGTGTGCAGTGTGCTGGGTATCAGATGGGGGTGTGGTACATTGTGTACTGTCAGTGGTGTGTGGTGAGCTGGGTGTCTGATGGGGGTGTGGTACATTGTGTACTGTCAGTGGTGTGTGGTGTGCTGGGTGCTTGATGGGGGTGTGGTACATTGTGTACTTTCAGTGATGTGCGGTGTGCTGGTTGTCTGATGGGGGTGTGGCACATTGTGAACTGTCAGTGGTGTGCGGTGTGCTGGGTGTCTGATGGGGGTGTGGTACATTGTGAACTGTCAGTGGTGTGCGGTGTGCTGGGTGTCTGATGGGAGTGTGGTACATTGTGTACTGTCAGTGGTGTGCGGTGTGCTGGGTGTCTGATGCGGGTGTGGTACATTGTGTACTGTCAGTGGTGTACGGTGAGCTGGGTGCCTGATAGGGGTGTGGTACATTGTGTACTGTCAGTGGTGTGCGGTGTGCTGGGTGCCTGATGGGGTGTGGTACATTGTGAACTGTCAGTGGTGTGCGGTGTGCTGGGTGCCTGATGGGGGTGTGGTACATTGTGTACTGTCAGTGATGTGCGGTGTGCTGGTTGTCTGATGAGTTATGGTACATTGTGTACTGTCAGTGGTGTGCGGTGTGCTGGGTGTCTGATGGGGGTGTGGTACATTAAGTACTGTCAGTGGTGTGTGGTGTGCTGGGTGTCTGATGGGGGTGTGGTACATTGTGTACTGTCAGTGGTGTGTGGTGTGCTGGGTGTCTCATGGGGCTGTGGTACATTGTGTACTGTCAGTGGTGTGTGGTGTGCTGGGTGTCTCATGGGGGTGTGGTACATTGTGTATTGTCAGTGGCGTGTGGTGTGCTGGGTGCCTGATGGGGGTGTGATACATTGTGTACTGTCAGTGGTGTGCTGTGTGCTTGGTGTCTGATGGGGGTGTGGTACATTGTGTACTGTCAGTGGTGTGCGGTGAGCTGGGCGTCTGATGGGGGTGTGGTACATTGTGTACTGTCAGTGGTGTGCTGTGTGCTGGGTGTCTGATGGGGGTGTGGTACATTGTGTACTGTCAGTGGTGTGCTGTGTGCTGGGTGTCTGATGGGGGTGTGGTACATTGTGTACTCTCAGTGGTGTGTGGTGTGCTGGGTGTCTGATGGGGGTCTGGTACATTGTGTATTGTCATTGGTGTGGGGTGTGCAGGGTGTCTGATGGGGGTGTGGTACATTGTGTACTGTCAGTGGTGTGCGGTGTGCTGGGTGTCTGATGTGGGTGTGGTGCATTGTGTACTGCCAGTGGTGTGCGGTGAGCTGGGTGCCTGATGGGGCTGTGGTACATTGTGTGCGGTCAGTGGTTTGTGGTGTGCTGGGTGTCTGATGGGGGTGTGGTACATTGTGTACTGTCAGTGGTGTGCGGTGTGCTGGGTGCCTGATGGGGGTGTGGTACATTGTGTACTGTCAATGGTGTGCGGTGAGCTGGGTGCCTGATGGGGGTGTGGTACATTGTGTACTGTCAGTGGTGTGCGGTGTGCTGGGTGTCTGATGGGGCTGTGGTACATTGTGTACTGCCAGCGGTGTGCGGTGTGCTGGGTGTCTGATGGGAGTGTGGTACATTGTGTACTGTCAGTGGTGTGCGGTGAGCTGGGTGCCTGATGGGGGTGTGGTACATTGTGTACTGTCATTGCTGTGTGGTGTGCTGGGTGTCTGATGGGGGTGTGGTACATTGTGTACTGTCAGTGCTGTGTGTTGTGCTGGGTGCCTGATGGGGGTGTGGTACATTGTGTAATGTCAGTGTTGTGAGGTGTGCTGGGTGTCTGATGGGGGTGTGGTACATTGTGTACTGTCAGTGGTGTGCGGTGCGCTGGGTGTCTGATGGGGGTGTGGTACATTGTGTACTGTCAGTGGTGTGCGGTGTGCTGGGTGTCTGATGGGGGTGTGGTACATTGTGTACTGTCAGTGGTGTGCGGTGTTCTGGGTGCCTGATGGGGGAGTGGTACATTGTGTACTGTCAGTGGTGTGCGGTGTGCTGGGTGTCTGATGGGGGTGTGGTACATTGTGTACTGTCAGTGGTGTATGGTGTGCTGGGTGCCTGATGGGGCTGTGGTACATTGTGTACTGTCAGTTGTGTGCGGTGTGCTTGGTGTCTGATGGGGGTGTGGTACATTGTGTACTGTCAGTTGTGTGCGGTGTGCTGGGTGTCTGATGGGGGTGTGGTACATTGTGTACTGTCAGTGGTGTATGGTGTGCTGGGTGCCTGATGGGGGTGTGGTACATTGTGTACTGTCAGTGGTGTGCGGTGTGCTGGGTATCTGATGGGGGTGTGGTACATTGTGTACTGTCAGTGGTGTGCGGTGTGCTGGGTATCTGATGGGGATGTGGTACATTGTGTACTGTCAGTGGTGTGCGGTGTGCTGGGTGCCTGATGGGGGTGTGGTACATTGTGTACTGTCAGTGGTGTGCGGTGTGCTGGGTGTCTGATGGGGGTGTGGTACATTGTGTACTGTCAGTGGTGTGCGGTGTGCTGGGTGTCTGATGGGGGTGTGGTACATTGTGTACTGTCAGTGGTGTGCGGTGTGCTGGGTGTCTGATGGGGGTGTGGTACATTGTGTACTGTCAGTGGTGTGCGGTGTGCTGGGTGTCTGATGGGGCTGTGGTACATAATGTACTGTCAGTGGTGTGCGGTGTGCTGCTTGCCTGATGGGGGTGTGGTACATTGTGTACTGTCAGTGGTGTGCGGTGTGCTGGGTGTCTGATGGGGGTGTGGTACATTGTGTACTGTCAGTGGTGTGTGGTGTGCTGGGTGTCTGATGGGGGTGTCGTACATTGTGTACTGTCAGTGGTGTGCGGTGTGCTGGGTGTCTGATGGGGGTGAGGTACATTGTGTACTGTCAGTGGTGTGCGGTGTGCTGGGTGTCTGATGGGGGTGTCGTACATTGTGTACTGTCAGTGGTGTGCGGTGTGCTGGGTGTCTGATGGGGGTGAGGTACATTGTGTACTGTCAGTGGTGTGCGGTGTGCTGGGTGTCTGATGGGGGTGTGGTACATTGTGTACTGTCAGTGGTGTGCGGTGTGCTGGGTGTCTGATGGGGGTGTGGTACATTGTGTACTGTCAGTGGTGTGCGGTGTGCTGGGTGTCTGATGGGGGTGTGGTACATTGTGTACTGTCAGTGGTGTGCGGTGTGCTGGGTGCCTGATGGGGCTGTGGTACATTGTGTACTGTCAGTGGTGTGTGATGTCCATTGTGCATGATGGGGGTGTGGTAAATTGTGTACTGTCAGTGGTGTGCGGTGTGCTGGGTGCCTGATGGGGGTGTGGTACATTGTGTACTGTCAGTGGTGTGCGGTCTGCTGGGTGCCTGATGGGGCTGTGGTACATTTGTACTGTCAGTGGTGTGTGATGTCCATTGTGCATGATGGGTGTGTGGTACATTGTGTACTGTCAGTGGTGTGCGGTGTGCTGTGTGCCTAATGGGGGTGTGGTACATTGTGTACTGTCAGTGGTGTGCGGTGTCCTGGCTGTCTGATGGGGCTGTGGTACATTGTGTACTGTCAGTGGTGTGCGCTGAGCTGGGTGTCTGATGGGGGTGTGGTACATTGTGTACTGTCAGTGGTGTGCGGTGTGCTGGGTGTCAGATGGGGGTGAGGTACATTGTGTACTGTCAGTGGTGTGCGGTGTGCTGGGTGTCTGATGGGGGTGTGGTACATTGTGTACTGTCAGTGGTGTGCGGTGTGCTGGGTGTCTGATGGGGGTGTGGTACATTGTGTACTGTCAGTGGTGTGCGGTGTGCTGGGTGCCTGATGGGGCTGTGGTACATTCTGTACTGTCAGTGGTGTGTGGTGTCCTTTGTGCATGATGGGGGTGTGGTACATTGTGTACTGTCAGTGGTGTGCGGTGTGCTGCTTGCCTGATGGGGGTGTGGTACATTGTGTACTGTCAGTGGTGTGCGGTGTGCTGGGTGTCTGATGGGGGTGTGGTACATTGTGTACTGTCAGTGGTGTGCGGTGTGCTAGGTGTCTGATGGGGGTGTGGTACATTGTGTACTGTCAGTGGTGTGTGGTGTGCTGGGTGTCTGATGGGGGTGTGGTACATTGTGTACTGTCAGTGGTGTGCGGTGTCCTGGGTATCTGATGGGGTTGTGGTACATTGTGTACTGTCAGTGGTGTGCGCTGAGCTGGGTGTCTGATGGGGGTGTGGTACATTGTGTACTGTCAGTGGTGTGCGGTGTGCTGGGTGTCTGATGGGGCTGTGGTACATTGTGTACAGTCAGTGGTGTGTGGTGTGCTGGGTGTCTGATGTGGGTGTGGTACATTTTGTACTGCCAGTGGTGTGCGGTGTGCTGTGTCCCTGATGGGGGTGTGGTGCATTGTGTACTGTCAGTGGTGTGTGGTGTGCTGGGTGTCTGATGGGGTTGTGGTACATTGTGTACTGTCAGTGGTGTGCGCTGAGCTGGGTGTCTGATGGGGCTGTGGTACATTGTGTACTGTCAGTGGTGTGCGGTGTGCTGGGTGTCTGATGGGGCTGTGGTGCATTTTGTACAGTCAGTAGTGTGTGGTGTGCTGGGTGTCTGATGTGGGTGTGGTACATTTTGTACTGTCAGTGGTGTGCGGTGTGCTGTGTCCCTGATGGGGGTGTGGTGCATTGTGTACTGTCAGTGGTGTGTGGTGTGCTGGGTGTCTGATGGGGGTGTGATACATTGTGTACTGTCAGTGGTGTGTGGTGAGCTGGGTGTCTGATGGGGCTGTGGTACATTGTGTTCTGTCAGTGGTGTGTGGTGTGCTGGGTGCCTGATGGGGCTGTGGTACATTGTGTACTGTCAGTGGTGTGTGGTGAGCTGGGTGTCTGATGGGGCTGTGATACATTGTGTACTGTCAGTGGTGTGCGGTGTGCTGGGTGTCTGATGGGGGTGTGGTACATTGTGTACTGTCAGTGGTGTGCGGTGTGCTGGGTGCCTGATGGGGCTGTGGTACATTGTGTACTGTCAGTGGTGTGTGGTGAGCTGGGTGTCTGATGGGGCTGTGGTGCATTGTGTACTGTCAGTGGTGTGCGGTGTGCTGGGTGTCTGATGGGGGTGTGGTACATTGTGTACTGTCAGTGGTGTGCGGTGTGCTGGGTGTCTGATGGGGGTGTGCTACATAGTGTACTGTCAGTGGTGTGTGGTGTGCTGGGTGTCTGATGGGCGTGTGGTACATAGTTTAATGTCAGTGGTGTGCGGTGTGCTGGGTGTCTGATGGGACTGTGGTACATTGTGTACTGTCAGTGGTGTGCGGTGTGCTGGGTGTCTGATGGGGGTGTGGTACATTATGTACTGTCAGTGGTGTGCGGTGTGCTGGGTGTCTGATCGGGGTGTGGTACATTGTGTACTGTCAGTGGTGTGTGGTGTGCTGGGTGCCTGATGGGGGTGTGGTACATTGTGTACTGTCAGTGGTGTGTGGTGTGCTGGGTGCCTGATGGGGGTGTGGTACATAGTGTACTGTCAGTGGTGTGTGGTGTGCTGGGTGTCTGATGGGGGTGTGGTACATTGTGTACTGTCAGTGGTGTGCGGTGTGCTGGGTGTCTGATGGGGGTGTGGTACATTGTGTATTGTCAGTGGTGTGTGGTGTGCTGGGTGTCTGATGCGGGTGTAGTACATTGTGTACTGTCAGTGGTGTGCGGTGTGCTGGGTGTCTGATGGGGGTGTGGTACATTGTGTACTGTCAGTGGTGTGCGGTGTGCTGGGTGCCTGATGGGGGTGTGGTACATTGTGAACTGTCAGTGGTGTGCGGTGTGCTGGGTGTCTGATGGGGGTGTGGTACATTGTGTACTGTCAGTGGTGTGCGGTGTGCTGGGTGCCTGATGGGGGTGTGGTACATTGTGTACTGTCAGTGGAGTGCGGTGTGCTGGGTGTCTGATGGGGGTGTGGTACATTGTGTACTGTCAGTGGTGTGCGGTGCGCTGGGTGTCTGATGGGGGTGTGGTACATTGTGTACTGTCAGTGGTGTGCGGTGTGCTTGGTGCCTGATGGGGGTGTGGCACATTGTGTACTGTCAGTGGTGTGTGGTGTGCTGGGTGTCTGATGAGGCTTTGGTACATTGTGTACTGTCAGTGGTGTGTGGTGTGCTGGGTGTCTGATGGGGGTGTGGTACATTGTGTACTGTCAGTGGTGTGCGGTGTGCTGGGTGTCTGATGGGGGTGTGGTACATTGTGTACTGTCAGTGGTGTGCGGTGTGCTGGGTGTCTGATGGGGGTGTGGTACATTGTGTACTGTCAGTGGTGTGCGGTGTGCTGGGTGTCTGATGGGGCTGTGGTACATTGTGTACTGTCAGTGGTGTGTGGTGAGCTGGGTGTCTGATGGGGGTGTGGTACATTGTGTACTGTCAGTGGTGTGTGGTGTGCTGGCTGTCTGATGGGGGTGTGGTACATTGTGTACTGTCAGTGGTGCGCGGTGTGCTGGGTGTCTGATGGGGGTGTGGTACATTGTGTACTGTCAGTGGTGTGCGGTGTGCTGGGTGTCTGACGGTGGTGTGGTACATTGTGTACTGTCAGTGGTGTGCGGTGTGCTGTGTGTCTGATGGGGGTGTGGTACATTGTGTACTGTCAGTGGTGTGCGGTGTGCTGGGTGTCTGATGGTGGTGTGGTACATTGTGTACTGTCAGTGGTGTGCAGTGTGCTGGGTGTTTGATGGGGGTGTGGTACATTGTGTACTGTCAGTGTTGTGCGGTGAGCTGGGTCCCTGATGGGGCTGTGGTACATTGTGTACTGTCAGTGGTGTGTGGTGTGCTGGGTGTCTGGTGGGTCTGTGGTACATTGTGTACTGTCAGTGGTGTGTGGTGTGCTGGGTGTCTGATGGGTCTGTGGTATATTGTGTACTGTCAGTGGTGTGTGGTACGCTGGGTGCCTGATGGGGGTTGGTACATTGTGTACTGTCAGTGGTGTGCGGTGTGCTGGGTCCTGATGGGGGTGTGGTACATTGTGTACTGTCAGTGGTGTGTGGTGCGCTGGGTCCCTGATGGGGCTGTGGTACATTGTGTACTGTCAGTGGTGTGCGGTGTGCTGGGTGTCTGATGGGGGTGTGGTGCATTGTGTACTGTCAGTGGTGTGCGGTGTGCTGGGTGTCTGATGGGGGGTGTGGTACATTGTGTACTGTCAGTGGTGTGCGGTGTGCTGGGTGTCTGATGGGGGGTGTGGTACATTGTGTACTGTCAGTGGTGTGCGGTGTGCTGGGTGTCTGATGGGGCTGTGGTACATTGTGTACTGTCAGTGGTGTGAGGTGTGCTGGGTGTCTGATGGGGGTGTGGTACATTGTGTACTGTCAGTGGTGTGCGGTGTGCTGGGTGTCTGATGGGGGTGTGGTACATTGTGTACTGTCAGTGGTGTGCGGTGTGCTGGGTGCCTGATGGGGGTGTGCTACATTGTGTACTGTCAGTGGTGTGTGGTGTGCTGGGTGTCTGATGGGGCTTTGGTACATTGTGTACTGTCAGTGGTGTGTGGTGTGCTGGCTGTCTGATGGGGGTGCGGTACATTGTGTACTGTCAGTGGTGCGCGGTGTGCTGGGTGTCTGATGGGGATGTGGTACATTGTGTACTGTCAGTGGTGTGCGGTGTGCTGGGTGCCGGATGGGAGTGTGGTACATTGTGTACTGTCAGTGGTGTGCGGTGTGCTGGGTGTCTGATGGGGGTGTGGTACCTTGTGTACTGTCAGTGGTGTGCGGTGTCCTGGGTATCTGATAGGGTTGTGGTACATTGTGTACTGTCAGTGGTGTGCGCTGAGCTGGGTGTCTGATGGGGGTGTGGTACATTGTGTACTGTCAGTGGTGTGCGGTGTGCTGGGTGTCTGATGGGGCTGTGGTACATTGTGTACAGTCAGTGGTGTGTGGTGTGCTGGGTGTCTGATGTGGGTGTGGTACATTTTGTACTGCCAGTGGTGTGCGGTGTGCTGTGTCCCTGATGGGGTGTGGTGCATTGTGTACTGTCAGTGGTGTGTGGTGTGCTGGGTGTCTGATGGGGTTGTGGTACATTGTGTACTGTCAGTGGTGTGCGGTGTGCTGGGTGTCTGATGGGGCTGTGGTACATTTTGTACAGTCAGTAGTGTGTGGTGTGCTGGGTGTCTGATGTGGGTGTGGTACATTTTGTACTGTCAGTGGTGTGCGGTGTGCTGTGTCCCTGATGGGGGTGTGGTGCATTGTGTACTGTCAGTGGTGTGTGGTGTGCTGGGTGTCTGATGGGGGTGTGATACATTGTGTACTGTCAGTGGTGTGTGGTGAGCTGGGTGTCTGATGGGGCTGTAGTACATTGTGTTCTGTCAGTGGTGTGTGGTGTGCTGGGTGCCTGATGGGGCTGTGGTACATTGTATACTGTCAGTGGTGTGTGGTGAGCTGGGTGTCTGAGGGTGCTGTGGTACATTGTGTACTGTCAGTGGCGTGCGGTGTGCTGGGTGTCTGATGGGGGTGTGGTACATTGTGTACTGTCAGTGGTGTGCGGTGTGCTGGGTGCCTGACGGGGCTGTGGTACATTGTGTACTGTCAGTGGTGTGTGGTGAGCTGGGTGTCTGATGGGGCTGTGGTGCATTGTGTACTGTCAGTGGTGTGCGGTGTGCTGGGTGTCTGATGGGGGTGTGGTACATTGTGTACTGTCAGTGGTGTGCGGTGTGCTGGGTGTCTGATGGGGGTGTGGTACATAGTGTACTGTCAGTGGTGTGTGGTGTGCTGGGTGTCTGATGGGGGTGTGGTACATAGTTTAATGTCAGTGGTGTGCGGTGTGCTGGGTGTCTGATGGGACTGTGGTACATTGTGTACTGTCAGTGGTGTGTGGTGTGCTGGGTGTCTGATGGGACTGTGGTACATTGTGTACTGTAAGTGGTGTGTGGTGTGCTGGGTGCCTGATGGGGGTGTGGTACATAGTGTACTGTCAGTGGTGTGTGGTGTGCTGGGTGTCTGATGGGGGTGTGGTACATTGTGTACTGTCAGTGGTGTGCGGTGTGCTGGGTGTCTGATGGGGGTGTGGTACATTGTGTATTGTCAGTGGTGTGCGGTGTGCTGGGTGTCTGATGGGGATGTGGTACATTGTGTACTGTCAGTGGTGTGCGGTGTGCTGGGTGTCTGATTGGGGTGTGGTACATTGTGTACTGTCAGTGGTGTGCGGTGTGCTGGGTGCCTGATGGGGGTGTGGTACATTGTGAACTGTCAGTGGTGTGCGGTGTGCTGGGTGTCTGATGGGGGTGTGGTACATTGTGTACTGTCAGTGGTGTGCGGTGTGCTGGGTGTCTGATGGGGGTGTGGTACATTGTGTACTGTCAGTGGTGTGCGGTGTGCTGGGTGTCTGATGGGGGTGTGGTACATTGTGTACTGTCAGTGGTGTGCGGTGTGCTGGGTGCCTGATGGGGTGTGCTACATTGTGTACTGTCAGTGGTGTGTGGTGTGCTCGGTGTCTGATGGGGCTTTGGTACATTGTGTACTGTCAGTGGTGTGTGGTGTGCTGGCTGTCTGATGGGGGTGCGGTACATTGTGTACTGTCAGTGGTGCGCGGTGTGCTGGGTGTCTGATGGGGATGTGGTACATTGTGTACTGTCAGTGGTGTGCGGTGTGCTGGGTGCCGGATGGGAGTGTGGTACATTGTGTACTGTCAGTGGTGTGCGGTGTGCTGGGTGTCTGATGGGGGTGTGGTACCTTGTGTACTGTCAGTGGTGTGCGGTGTCCTGGGTATCTGATGGGGTTGTGGTACATTGTGTACTGTCAGTGGTGTGCGCTGAGCTGGGTGTCTGATGGGGGTGTGGTACATTGTGTACTGTCAGTGGTGTGCGGTGTGCTGGGTGTCTGATGGGGCTGTGGTACATTGTGTACAGTCAGTGGTGTGTGGTGTGCTGGGTGTCTGATGTGGGTGTGGTACATTTTGTACTGCCAGTGGTGTGCGGTGTGCTGTGTCCCTGATGGGGGTGTGGTGCATTGTGTACTGTCAGTGGTGTGTGGTGTGCTGGGTGTCTGATGGGGTTGTGGTACATTGTGTACTGTCAGTGGTGTGCGGTGTGCTGTGTGCCTGATGGGGATGTGGTACATTGTGTACTGTCAGTGGTGTGCGCTGAGCTGGGTGTCTGATGGGGCTGTGGTACATTGTGTACTGTCAGTGGTGTGCGGTGTGCTGGGTGTCTGATGGGGCTATGGTACATTTTGTACAGTCAGTAGTGTGTGGTGTGCTGGGTGTCTGATGTGGGTGTGGTACATTTTGTACTGTCAGTGGTGTGCGGTGTGCTGTGTCCCTGATGGGGGTGTGGTGCATTGTGTACTGTCAGTGGTGTGTGGTGTGCTGGGTGTCTGATGGGGGTGTGATACATTGTGTACTGTCAGTCGTGTGTGGTGAGCTGGGTGTCTGATGGGGCTGTGGTACATTGTGTTCTGTCAGTGGTGTGTGGTGTGCTGGGTGCCCGATGGGGCTGTGGTACATTGTGTACTGTCAGTGGTGTGTGGTGAGCTGGGTGTCTGATGGGGCTGTGGTACATTGTGTACTGTCAGTGGTGTGCGGTGTGCTGGGTGTCTGATGGGGGTGTGGTACATTGTGTACTGTCAGTGGTGTGCGGTGTGCTGGGTGCCTGATGGGGCTGTGGTACATTGTGTACTGTCAGTGGTGTGTGGTGAGCTGGGTGTCTGATGGGGCTGTGGTGCATTGTGTACTGTCAGTGGTGTGCGGTGTGCTGGGTGTCTGATGGGGGTGTGGTACATTGTGTACTGTCAGTGGTGTGCGGTGTGCTGGGTGTCTGATGGGGGTGTGGTACATAGTGTACTGTCAGTGGTGTGTGGTGTGCTGGGTGTCTGATGGGGGTGTGGTACATAGTTTAATGTCAGTGGTGTGCGGTGTGCTGGGTGTCTGATGGGACTGTGGTACATTGTGTACTGTCAGTGGTGTGTGGTGTGCTGGGTGTCTGATGGGACTGTGGTACATTGTGTACTGTCAGTGGTGTGCGGTGTGCTGGGTGTCTGATGGGGGTGTGGTACATTATGCACTGTCAATGGTGTGCGGTGTGCTGGGTGTCTGATCGGGGTGTGGTACATTGTGTACTGTCAGTGGTGTGTGGTGTGCTGGGTGCCTGATGGGGGTGTGGTACATTGTGTACTGTCAGTGGTGTGTGGTGTGCTGGGTGCCTGATGGGGGTGTGGTACATAGTGTACTGTCAGTGGTGTGTGGTGTGCTGGGTGTCTGACGGGGGTGTGGTACATTGTGTACTGTCAGTGGTGTGCGGTGTGCTGGGTGTCTGATGGGGGTGTGGTACATTGTGTACTGTCAGTGGTGTGCGGTGTGCTGGGTGTCTGATGGTGGTGTGGTACATTGTGTACTGTCAGTGGTGTGCGGTGTGCTGTGTGTCTGATGGGGGTGTGGTACATTGTGTACTGTCAGTGGTGTGCGGTGTGCTGGGTGTCTGATGGTGGTGTGGTACATTGTGTACTGTCAGTGGTGTGCAGTGTGCTGGGTGTCTGATGGGGGTGTGGTACATTGTGTACTGTCAGTGGTGTGCGCTGAGCTGGGTGTCTGATGGGGCTGTGGTACATTGTGCACTGTCAGTGGTGTGCGGTGTGCTGGGTGTCTGATGGGGCTGTGGTACATTTTGTACAGTCAGTAGTGTGTGGTGTGCTGGGTGTCTGATGTGGGTGTGGTACATTTTGTACTGTCAGTGGTGTGCGGTGTGCTGTGTCCCTGATGGGGGTGTGGTGCATTGTGTACTGTCAGTGGTGTGTGGTGTGCTGGGTGTCTGATGGGGGTGTGATACATTGTGTACTGTCAGTCGTGTGTGGTGAGCTGGGTGTCTGATGGGGCTGTGGTACATTGTGTTCTGTCAGTGGTGTGTGGTGTGCTGGGTGCCCGATGGGGCTGTGGTACATTGTGTACTGTCAGTGGTGTGTGGTGAGCTGGGTGTCTGATGGGGCTGTGGTACATTGTGTACTGTCAGTGGTGTGCGGTGTGCTGGGTGTCTGATGGGGGTGTGGTACATTGTGTACTGTCAGTGGTGTGCGGTGTGCTGGGTGCCTGATGGGGCTGTGGTACATTGTGTACTGTCAGTGGTGTGTGGTGAGCTGGGTGTCTGATGGGGCTGTGGTGCATTGTGTACTGTCAGTGGTGTGCGGTGTGCTGGGTGTCTGATGGGGGTGTGGTACATTGTGTACTGTCAGTGGTGTGCGGTGTGCTGGGTGTCTGATGGGGTTGTGGTATACAGTGTACTGTCAGTGGTGTGTGGTGTGCTGGGTGTCTGATGGGGGTGTGGTACATAGTTTAATGTCAGTGGTGTGCGGTGTGCTGGGTGTCTGATGGGACTGTGGTACATTGTGTACTGTCAGTGGTGTGTGGTGTGCTGGGTGTCTGATGGGACTGTGGTACATTGTGTACTGTCAGTGGTGTGCGGTGTGCTGGGTGTCTGATGGGGGTGTGGTACATTATGCACTGTCAATGGTGTGCGGTGTGCTGGGTGTCTGATCGGGGTGTGGTACATTGTGTACTGTCAGTGGTGTGTGGTGTGCTGGGTGCCTGATGGGGGTGTGGTACATTGTGTACTGTCAGTGGTGTGTGGTGTGCTGGGTGCCTGATGGGGGTGTGGTACATAGTGTACTGTCAGTGGTGTGTGGTGTGCTGGGTGTCTGATGGGGGTGTGGTACATTGTGTACTGTCAGTGGTGTGCGGTGTGCTGGGTGTCTGATGGGGGTGTGGTACATTGTGTACTGTCAGTGGTGTGCGGTGTGCTGGGTGTCTGATGGTGGTGTGGTACATTGTGTACTGTCAGTGGTGTGCGGTGTGCTGTGTGTCTGATGGGGGTGTGGTACATTGTGTACTGTCAGTGGTGTGCGGTGTGCTGGGTGTCTGATGGTGGTGTGGTACATTGTGTACTGTCAGTGGTGTGCAGTGTGCTGGGTGTCTGATGGGGGTGTGGTACATTGTGTACTGTCAGTGGTGTGCGGTGTGCTGGGTGCCTGATGGGGGTGTGGTACATTGTGAACTGTCAGTGGTGTGCGGTGTGCTGGGTGCCTGATGGGGGTGTGGTACATTGTGTACTGTCAGTGGTGTGTGGTGTGCTGGGTGTCTGATGAGGCTTTGGTACATTGTGTACTGTCAGTGGTGTGTGGTGTGCTGGGTGTCTGATGGGGGTGTTGTACATTGTGTACTGTCAGTGGTGTGCGGTGTGCTGGGTGTCTGATGGGGGTGTGGTACATTGTGTACTGTCAGTGGTGTGCGGTGTGCTGGGTGTCTGATGGGGGTGTGGTACATTGTGTACTGTCAGTGGTGTGTGGTGTGCTGGCTGTCTGATGGGGGTGTGGTACATTGTGTACTGTCAGTGGTGCGCGGTGTTCTGGGTGTCTGATGGGGGTGTGGTACATTGTGTACTGTCAGTGGTGTGCGGTGTGATGGGTGTCTGATGGTGGTGTGGTACATTGTGTACTGTCAGTGGTGTGCGGTGTGCTGTGTGTCTGATGGGGGTGTGGTACATTGTGTACTGTCAGTGGTGTGCGGTGTGCTGGGTGTCTGATGGTGGTGTGGTACATTGTGTACTGTCAGTGGTGTGCAGTGTGCTGGGTGTCTGATGGGGGTGTGGTACATTGTGTACTGTCAGTGTTGTGCGGTGAGCTGGGTCCCTGATGGGGCTGTGGTACATTGTGTACTGTCAGTGGTGTGTGGTGTGCTGGGTGTCTGATGGGTCTGTGGTACATTGTGTACTGTCAGTGGTGTGTGGTGTGCTGGGTGTCTGATGGGGGTGTGGTACATTGTGTACTGTCAGTGCTGTGCGGTGTGCTGGGTGCCTGATGTGGGTGTGGTACATTGTGTACTGTCAGTGGTGTGCGGTGTGCTGGGTGTCTGATGGGGGTGTGGTACATTGTGTACTGTCAGTGGTGTGCGGTGCGCTGGGTGTCTGATGGGGGTGTGGTACATTGTGTACTGTCAGTGGTGTGCGGTGTGCTGGGTGCCTGATGGGGGTGTGGTACATTGTGTACTGTCAGTGGTGTGTGGTGTGCTGGGTGTCTGATGAGGCTTTGGTACATTGTGTACTGTCAGTGGTGTGTGGTGTGCTGGGTGTCTGATGGGGGTGTGGTACATTGTGTACTGTCAGTGGTGTGCGGTGTGCTGGGTGTCTGATGGGGGTGTGGTACATTGTGTACTGTCAGTGGTGTGCGGTGTGCTGGGTGTCTGATGGGGGTGTGGTACATTGTGTACTGTCAGTGGTGTGTGGTGTGCTGGCTGTCTGATGGGGGTGTGGTACATTGAGTACTGTCAGTGGTGCGCGGTGTGCTGGGTGTCTGATGGGGGTGTGGTACCTTGTTTACTGTCAGTGGTGTGCGGTGTGCTGGGTGTCTGATGGTGGTGTGGTACATTGTGTACTGTCAGTGGTGTGCGGTGTGCTGTGTGTCTGATGGGGGTGTGGTACATTGTGTACTGTCAGTGGTGTGCGGTGTGCTGGGTGTCTGATGGTGGTGTGGTACATTGTGTACTGTCAGTGGTGTGCAGTGTGCTGGGTGTCTGATAGGGGTGTGGTACATTGTGTACTGTCAGTGTTGTGCGGTGAGCTGGGTCCCTGATGGGGCTGTGGTACATTGTGTACTGTCAGTGGTGTGTGGTGTGCTGGGTGTCTGATGGGTCTGTGGTACATTGTGTACTGTCAGTGGTGTGTGGTGTGCTGGGTGTCTGATGGGGGTGTGGTACATTGTGTACTGTCAGTGCTGTGCGGTGTGCTGGGTGCCTGATGTGGGTGTGGTACATTGTGTACTGTCAGTGGTGTGCGGTGTGCTGGGTGTCTGATGGGGGTGTGGTATATTGTGTACTGTCAGTGGTGTGTGGTACGCTGGGTGCCTGATGGGGGTTGGTACATTGTGTACTGTCAGTGGTGTGCGGTGTGCTGGGTCCTGATGGGGGTGTGGTACATTGTGTACTGTCAGTGGTGTGTGGTGCGCTGGGTCCCTGATGGGGCTGTGGTACATTGTGTACTGTCAGTGGTGTGCGGTGTGCTGGGTGTCTGATGGGGGTGTGGTGCATTGTGTACTGTCAGTGGTGTGCGGTGTGCTGGGTGTCTGATGGGGGGTGTGGTACATTGTGTACTGTCAGTGGTGTGTGGTGCGCTGGGTCCCTGATGGGGCTGTGGTACATTCTGTACTGTCAGTGGTGTGCGGTGTGCTGGGTGTCTGATGGGGCTGTGGTACATTGTGTACTGTCAGTGGTGTGAGGTGTGCTGGGTGTCTGATGGGGGTGTGGTACATTGTGTACTGTCAGTGGTGTGCGGTGTGCTGGGTGTCTGATGGGGGTGTGGTACATTGTGTACTGTCAGTGGTGTGCGGTGTGCTGGGTGCCTGATGGGGGTGTGCTACATTGTGTACTGTCAGTGGTGTGTTGTGTGCTGGCTGTCTGATGGGGGTGCGGTACATTGTGTACTGTCAGTGGTGCGCGGTGTGCTGGGTGTCTGATGGGGATGTGGTTCATTGTGTACTGTCAGTGGTGTGCGGTGTGCTGGGTGCCGGATGGGAGCGTGGTACATTGTGTACTGTCAGTGGTGTGCGGTGTGCTGGGTGCCGGATGGGAGTGTGGTACATTGTGTACTGTCAGTGGTGTGCGGTGTGCTGGGTGTCTGATGGGGGTGTGGTACCTTGTGTACTGTCAGTGGTGTGCGGTGTGCTGGGTGCCTGATGGGGATGTGGTACATTGTGTACTGTCAGTGGTGTGCGGTGTGCTGGGTGCCTGATGGGGGTGTGGTACATTGTGTACTGTCAGTGATGTGTGGTGTGCTGGGTGTCTGATGGGGGTGTGGTACATTGTGTACTGTCAGTGGTCTGCGGTGTGCTGGGTGCCTGATGGGGGTGTGGTACATTGTGTACTGTCAGTGGTGTGTGGTGTGCTGGGTGTCTGATGGGGCTTTGGTACATTGTGTACTGTCAGTGGTGTGTGCTGTGCTGGCTGTCTGATGGGGCTGTGGTACATTGTGTACTGTCAGTGGTGCGCGGTGTGCTGGGTGCCTGATGGGGATGTGGTACATTGTGTACTGTCAGTGGTGTGCGGTGTGCTGGGTGCCTGATGTGGGTGTGGTACATTGTGTACTGTCAGTGGTGTGCGGTGTGCTGGGTGTCTGATGGTGGTGTGGTACATTGTGTACTGTCAGTGGTGTGTGGTGTGCTGGGTGCCTGATGGGGGTGTGGTACATAGTGTACTGTCAGTGGTGTGTGGTGTGTGGGTGTCTGATGGGCGTGTGGTACATTGTGTACTGTCAGTGGTGTGCGGTGTGCTGGGTGTCTGATGGGGGTGTGGTACATTGTGTATTGTCAGTGGTGTGTGGTGTGCTGGGTGTCTGATGGGGGTGTGGTACATTGTGTACTGTCAGTGGTGTGCGGTGTGCTGGGTGTCTGATGGGGGTGTGGTACATTGTGTACTGTCAGTGGTGTGCGGTGTGCTGGGTGCCTGATGGGGGTGTGGTACATTGTGAACTGTCAGTGGTGTGCGGTGTGCTGGGTGTCTGATGGGGGTGTGGTACATTGTGTACTGTCAGTGGTGTGCGGTGTGCTGGGTGCCTGATGGGGGTGTGGTACATTGTGTACTGTCAGTGGAGTGCGGTGTGCTGGGTGTCTGATGGGGGTGTGGTACATTGTGTACTGTCAGTGGTGTGCGGTGCGCTGGGTGTCTGATGGGGGTGTGGTACATTGTGTACTGTCAGTGGTGTGCGGTGTGCTGGGTGCCTGATGAGGGTGTGGTACATTGTGTACTGTCAGTGGTGTGTGGTGTGCTGGGTGTCTGATGAGGCTTTGGTACATTGTGTACTGTCAGTGGTGTGTGGTGTGCTGGGTGTCTGATGGGGGTGTGGTACATTGTGTACTGTCAGTGGTGTGCGGTGTGCTGGGTGTCTGATGGTGGTGTGGTACATTGTGTACTGTCAGTGGTGTGCGGTGTGCTGGGTGTCTGATGGGGGTGTGGTACATTGTGTACTGTCAGTGGTGTGTGGTGTGCTGGCTGTCTGATGGGGGTGTGGTACATTGTGTACTGTCAGTGGTGCGCGGTGTGCTGGGTGTCTGATGGGGTTGTGGTACATTGTGTACTGTCAGTGGTGTGCGGTGTGCTGGGTGTCTGATGGTGGTGTGGTACATTGTGTACTGTCAGTGGTGTGCGGTGTGCTGTGTGTCTGATGGGGGTGTGGTACATTGTGTACTGTCAGTGGTGTGCGGTGTGCTGGGTGTCTGATGGTGGTGTGGTACATTGTGTACTGTCAGTGGTGTGCAGTGTGCTGGGTGTCTGATGGGGGTGTGGTACATTGTGTACTGTCAGTGTTGTGCGGTGAGCTGGGTCCCTGATGGGGCTGTGGTACATTGTGTACTGTCAGTGGTGTGTGGTGTGCTGGGTGTCTGATGAGTCTGTGGTACATTGTGTACTGTCAGTGGTGTGTGGTGTGCTGGGTGTCTGATGGGGGTGTGGTACATTGTGTACTGTCAGTGCTGTGCGGTGTGCTGGGTGCCTGATGTGGGTGTGGTACATTGTGTACTGTCAGTGGTGTGCGGTGTGCTGGGTGTCTGATGGGGGTGTGGTACATTGTGTACTGTCAGTGGTGTGCGGTGTGCTGGGTGTCTGATGGGGGTGTGGTACATTGTGTACTGTCAGTGGTGTGCGGTGTGCTGGGTGTCTGATGGGGATGTGGTATATTGTGTACTGTCAGTGGTGTGTGGTACGCTGGGTGCCTGATGGGGGTGTGGTACATTGTGTACTGTCAGTGGTGTGCGGTGTGCTGGGTCCTGATGGGGGTGTGGTACATTGTGTACTGTCAGTGGTGTGTGGTGCGCTGGGTCCCTGATGGGGCTGTGGTACATTGTGTACTGTCAGTGGTGTGCGGTGTGCTGGGTGTCCGATGGGGGCGTGGTGCATTGTGTACTGTCAGTGGTGTGTGGTGCGCTGGGTCCCTGATGGGGGGTGTGGTACATTGTGTACTGTCAGTGGTGTGTGGTGCGCTGGGTCCCTGATGGGGCTGTGGTACATTCTGTACTGTCAGTGGTGTGCGGTGTGCTGGGTGTCTGATGGGGCTGTGGTACATTGTGTACTGTCAGTGGTGTGAGGTGTGCTGGGTGTCTGATGGGGGTGTGGTACATTGTGTACTGTCAGTGGTGTGCGGTGTGCTGGGTGTCTGATGGGGGTGTGGTACATTGTGTACTGTCAGTGGTGTGCGGTGTGCTGGGTGCCTGATGGGGGTGTGGTACATTGTGTACTGTCAGTGGTGTGTGGTGTGCTGGGTGTCTGATGGGGCTTTGGTACATTGTGTACTGTCAGTGGTGTGTGGTGTGCTGGCTGTCTGATGGGGGTGTGGTACATTGTGTACTGTCAGTGGTGCGCGGTGTGCTGGGTGTCTGATGGGGATGTGGTACATTGTGTACTGTCAGTGGTGTGCGGTGTGCTGGGTGCCGGATGGGAGTGTGGTACATTGTGTACTGTCAGTGGTGTGCGGTGTGCTGGGTGTCTGATGGGGGTGTGGTACCTTGTGTACTGTCAGTGGTGTGCGGTGTGCTGGGTGCCTGATGGGGATGTGGTACATTGTGTACTGTCAGTGGTGTGCGGTGTGCTGGGTGCCTGATGGGGGTGAGGTACATTGTGTACTGTCAGTGATGTGTGGTGTGCTGGGTGTCTGATGGGGGTGTGGTACATTGTGTACTGTCAGTGGTGTGCGGTGTGCTGGGTGTCTGATGGTGGTGTGGTACATTGTGTACTGTCAGTGGTGTGCGGTGTGCTGGGTGTCTGATGGGGGTGTGGTACATTGTGTACTGTCAGTGGTGTGTGGTGTGCTGGCTGTCTGATGGGGGTGTGGTACATTGTGTACTGTCAGTGGTGCGCGGTGTGCTGGGTGTCTGATGGGGGTGTGGTACATTGTGTACTGTCAGTGGTGTGCGGTGTGCTGGGTGTCTGATGGTGGTGTGGTACATTGTGTACTGTCAGTGGTGTGCGGTGTGCTGTGTGTCTGATGGGGGTGTGGTACATTGTGTACTGTCAGTGGTGTGCGGTGTGCTGGGTGTCTGATGGTGGTGTGGTACATTGTGTACTGTCAGTGGTGTGCAGTGTGCTGGGTGTCTGATGGGGGTGTGGTACATTGTGTACTGTCAGTGTTGTGCGGTGAGCTGGGTCCCTGATGGGGCTCTGGTACATTGTGTACTGTCAGTGGTGTGTGGTGTGCTGGGTGTCTGATGGGTCTGTGGTACATTGCGTACTGTCAGTGGTGTGTGGTGTGCTGGGTGTCTGATGGGGGTGTGGTACATTGTGTACTGTCAGTGCTGTGCGGTGTGCTGGGTGCCTGATGTGGGTGTGGTACATTGTGTACTGTCAGTGGTGTGCGGTGTGCTGGGTGTCTGATGGGGGTGTGGTATATTGTGTACTGTCAGTGGTGTGTGGTACGCTGGGTGCCTGATGGGGGTTGGTACATTGTGTACTGTCAGTGGTGTGCTGTGTGCTGGGTGTCTGATGGGGGTGTGGTACATTGTGTACTGTCAGTGGTGTGCTGTGTGCTGGGTGTCTGATGGGGGTGTGGTACATTGTGTACTGTCAGTGGTGTGCGGTGTGCTGGGTCCTGATGGGGGTGTGGTACATTGTGTACTGTCAGTGGTGTGTGGTGCGCTGGGTCCCTGATGGGGCTGTGGTACATTGTGTACTGTCAGTGGTGTGCGGTGTGCTGGGTGTCCGATGGGGGTGTGGTGCATTGTGTACTGTCAGTGGTGTGTGGTGCGCTGGGTCCCTGATGGGGGGTGTGGTACATTGTGTACTGTCAGTGGTGTGTGGTGCGCTGGGTCCCTGATGGGGCTGTGGTACATTCTGTACTGTCAGTGGTGTGCGGTGTGCTGGGTGTCTGATGGGGCTGTGGTACATTGTGTACTGTCAGTGGTGTGAGGTGTGCTGGGTGTCTGATGGAGGTGTGGTACATTGTGTACTGTCAGTGGTGTGCGGTGTGCTGTGTGTCTGATGGGGGTGTGGTACATTGTGTACTGTCAGTGGTGTGCGGTGTGCTGGGTGTCTGATGGTGGTGTGGTACATTGTGTACTGTCAGTGGTGTGCAGTGTGCTGGGTGTCTGATGGGGGTGTGGTACATTGTGTACTGTCAGTGTTGTGCGGTGAGCTGGGTCCCTGATGGGGCTCTGGTACATTGTGTACTGTCAGTGGTGTGTGGTGTGCTGGGTGTCTGATGGGTCTGTGGTACATTGTGTACTGTCAGTGGTGTGTGGTGTGCTGGGTGTCTGATGGGGGTGTGGTACATTGTGTACTGTCAGTGCTGTGCGGTGTGCTGGGTGCCTGATGTGGGTGTGGTACATTGTGTACTGTCAGTGGTGTGCGGTGTGCTGGGTGTCTGATGGGGGTGTGGTATATTGTGTACTGTCAGTGGTGTGTGGTACGCTGGGTGCCTGATGGGGGTTGGTACATTGTGTACTGTCAGTGGTGTGCTGTGTGCTGGGTGTCTGATGGGGGTGTGGTACATTGTGTACTGTCAGTGGTGTGCTGTGTGCTGGGTGTCTGATGGGGGTGTGGTACATTGTGTACTGTCAGTGGTGTGCGGTGTGCTGGGTCCTGATGGGGGTGTGGTACATTGTGTACTGTCAGTGGTGTGTGGTGCGCTGGGTCCCTGATGGGGCTGTGGTACATTGTGTACTGTCAGTGGTGTGCGGTGTGCTGGGTGTCCGATGGGGGTGTGGTGCATTGTGTACTGTCAGTGGTGTGTGGTGCGCTGGGTCCCTGATGGGGGGTGTGGTACATTGTGTACTGTCAGTGGTGTGTGGTGCGCTGGGTCCCTGATGGGGCGGTGGTACATTCTGTACTGTCAGTGGTGTGCGGTGTGCTGGGTGTCTGATGGGGCTGTGGTACATTGTGTACTGTCAGTGGTGTGAGGTGTGCTGGGTGTCTGATGGGGGTGTGGTACATTGTGTACTGTCAGTGGTGTGCGGTGTGCTGGGTGTCTGATGGGGGTGTGGTACATTGTGTACTGTCAGTGGTGTGCGGTGTGCTGGGTGCCTGATGGGGGTGTGGTACATTGTGTACTGTCAGTGGTGTGTGGTGTGCTGGGTGTCTGATGGGGCTTTGGTACATTGTGTACTGTCAGTGGTGTGTGGTGTGCTGGCTGTCTGATGGGGGTGTGGTACATTGTGTACTGTCAGTGGTGCGCGGTGTGCTGGGTGTCTGATGGGGATGTGGTACATTGTGTACTGTCAGTGTTGTGCGGTGAGCTGGGTCCCTGATGGGGCTCTGGTACATTGTGTACTGTCAGTGGTGTGTGGTGTGCTGGGTGTCTGATGGGTCTGTGGTACATTGTGTACTGTCAGTGGTGTGTGGTGTGCTGGGTGTCTGATGGGGGTGTGGTACATTGTGTACTGTCAGTGCTGTGCGGTGTGCTGGGTGCCTGATGTGGGTGTGGTACATTGTGTACTGTCAGTGGTGTGCGGTGTGCTGGGTGTCTGATGGGGGTGTGGTATATTGTGTACTGTCAGTGGTGTGTGGTACGCTGGGTGCCTGATGGGGGTTGGTACATTGTGTACTGTCAGTGGTGTGCTGTGTGCTGGGTGTCTGATGGGGGTGTGGTACATTGTGTACTGTCAGTGGTGTGCTGTGTGCTGGGTGTCTGATGGGGGTGTGGTACATTGTGTACTGTCAGTGGTGTGCGGTGTGCTGGGTCCTGATGGGGGTGTGGTACATTGTGTACTGTCAGTGGTGTGTGGTGCGCTGGGTCCCTGATGGGGCTGTGGTACATTGTGTACTGTCAGTGGTGTGCGGTGTGCTGGGTGTCCGATGGGGGTGTGGTGCATTGTGTACTGTCAGTGGTGTGTGGTGCGCTGGGTCCCTGATGGGGGGTGTGGTACATTGTGTACTGTCAGTGGTGTGTGGTGCGCTGGGTCCCTGATGGGGGGTGTGGTGCATTGTGTACTGTCAGTGGTGTGTGGTGCGCTGGGTCCCTGATGGGGCGGTGGTACATTCTGTACTGTCAGTGGTGTGCGGTGTGCTGGGTGTCTGATGGGGCTGTGGTACATTGTGTACTGTCAGTGGTGTGAGGTGTGCTGGGTGTCTGATGGGGGTGTGGTACATTGTGTACTGTCAGTGGTGTGCGGTGTGCTGGGTGTCTGATGGGGGTGTGGTACATTGTGTACTGTCAGTGGTGTGCGGTGTGCTGGGTGCCTGATGGGGGTGTGGTACATTGTGTACTGTCAGTGGTGTGTGGTGTGCTGGGTGTCTGATGGGGCTTTGGTACATTGTGTACTGTCAGTGGTGTGTGGTGTGCTGGCTGTCTGATGGGGGTGTGGTACATTGTGTACTGTCAGTGGTGCGCGGTGTGCTGGGTGTCTGATGGGGATGTGGTACATTGTGTACTGTCAGTGGTGTGCGGTGTGCTGGGTGCCGGATGGGAGTGTGGTACATTGTGTACTGTCAGTGGTGTGCGGTGTGCTGGGTGTCTGATGGGGGTGTGGTACCTTGTGTACTGTCAGTGGTGTGCGGTGTGCTGGGTGCCTGATGGGGATGTGGTACATTGTGTACTGTCAGTGGTGTGCGGTGTGCTGGGTGCCTGATGGGGGTGTGGTACATTGTGTACTGTCAGTGATGTGTGGTGTGCTGGGTGTCTGATGGGGGTGTGGTACATTGTGTACTGTCAGTGGTCTGCGGTGTGCTGGGTGCCTGATGGGGGTGTGGTACATTGTGTACTGTCAGTGGTGTGTGGTGTGCTGGGTGTCTGATGGGGCTTTGGTACATTGTGTACTGTCAGTGGTGTGTGCTGTGCTGGCTGTCTGATGGGGCTGTGGTACATTGTGTACTGTCAGTGGTGCGCGGTGTGCTGGGTGCCTGATGGGGATGTGGTACATTGTGTACTGTCAGTGGTGTGCGGTGTGCTGGGTGCCTGATGGGGGTGTGGTACATTGTGTACTGTCAGTGGTGTGCGGTGTGCTGGGTGTCTGATGGTGGTGTGGTACATTGTGTACTGTCAGTGGTGTGTGGTGTGCTGGGTGCCTGATGGGGGTGTGGTACATTGTGTACTGTCAGTGGTGTGTGGTGTGCTGGGTGCCTGATGGGGGTGTGGTACATTGTGTACTGTCAGTGGTGTGCGGTGTGCTGTGTGCCTGATGGGGGTGTGGTACCTTGTGTACTGTTAGTGGTGTGTAGTGTGCTTGGTGTCTGATGGGGCTGTGGTACATTGTGTACTGTCAGTGGTGTGCGGTGAGCTGGGTGTCTGATGGGGCTGTGGTACATTGTGTACTGTCAGTGGTGTGTGGTGTGCTGGGTGCCTGATGGGGGTGTGGTACATTGTGTACTGTCAGTGGTGTGCGGTGAGCTGGGTGCCTGATGGGGGTGTGGTACATTGTGTACTGTCAGTGGTGTGCGGTGTGCTGGGTGCCTGATGGGGGCTGTGGTACATTGTGTACTGTCAGTGGTGTGCAGTGTGCTGGGTGTCTGATGGGGGTGTGGTACATTGTGTACTGTCAGTGTTGTGCAGTGTGCTGGGTGCCTGATGTGGGTGTGGTACATTGTGTACTGTCAGTGGTGTGCAGTGTGCTGGGTGTCTGATGGGGGTGTGGTACATTGTGTACTGTCAGTGGTGTGCGGTGTGCTGGGTGCCTGATGGGGGTGTGGTACATTGTGTACTGTCAGTGGTGTGCAGTGTGCTGGGTGTCTGATGGGTCTGTGGTGCATTGTGTACTGTCAGTGGTGTGCGGCGTGCTGGGTGCCTGATGGGGCTGTGGTACATTGTGTACTGTCAGTGGCGTGTGGTGTGCTGGGTGTCTAATGGGGGTGTGGTACATTGTGTACTGTCAGTGGTGTGTGGTGTGCTGGGTGTCTGATGGGGCTGTGGTACATTGTGTACTGTCAGTGGTGTGCGGTGTGCTGGGTGACTGATGGGGGTGTGGTACATTGTGTACTGTCAGTGGTGTGTGGTGTGCTGGGTGCCTGATGGGGGTGTGGTACATTGTGTACTGTCAGTCGTGTGCGGTGTGCTGTGTGCCTGATGGGGGTGTGGTACCTTGTGTACTGTTAGTGGTGTGTAGTGTGCTTGGTGTCTGATGGGGCTGTGGTACATTGTGTACTGTCAGTGGTGTGCGGTGAGCTGGGTGTCTGATGGGGCTGTGGTACATTGTGTACTGTCAGTGGTGTGTGGTGTGCTGGGTGCCTGATGGGGGTGTGGTACATGGTGTACTGTCAGTGGTGTGCGGTGAGCTGGGTGCCTGATGGGGGTGTGGTACATTGTGTACTGTCAGTGGTGTGCTGTGTGCTGGGTGCCTGATGGGGGCTGTGGTACATTGTGTACTGTCGGTGGTGTGCAGTGTGCTGGGTGTCTGATGGGGGTGTGGTACATTGTGTACTGTCAGTGTTGTGCAGTGTGCTGGGTGCCTGATGTGGGTGTGGTACATTGTGTACTGTCAGTGGTGTGCGGTGTGCTGGGTGCCTGATGGGGGTGTGGTACATTGTGTACTGTCAGTGGTGTGCAGTGTGCTGGGTGTCTGATGGGTCTGTGGTGCATTGTGTACTGTCAGTGGTGTGCGGTGTGCTGGGTGCCTGATGGGGCTGTGGTACATTGTGTACTGTCAGTGGTGTGTGGTGTGCTGGGTGTCTAATGGGGGTGTGGTACATTGTGTACTGTCAGTGGTGTGTGGTGTGCTGGGTGTCTGATGGGGCTGTGGTACATTGTGTACTGTCAGTGGTGTGCGGTGTGCTGGGTGACTGATGGGGGTGTGGTACATTGTGTACTGTCAGTGGTGTGCGGAGTGCTGGGTGTCTGATGGGGGTGTGGTACATTGTGTACTGTCAGTGGTGTGCGGTGTGCTGGGTGTCTGATGGGGGTGTGGTACATTGTGTACTATCAGTGGTGTGCGGTGTGCTGGGTGTCTGATGGGGCTGTGGTACATTGTATACTGTCAGTGGTGTGTGGTGTGCTGGGTGTCTGATGGGGGTATGGTACATTGTGTACTGTCAGTGATGTGCGGTGTGCTGGGTGTCTGATGGGGGTGTGGTACATTGTGTACTGTCAGTGGTGTGTGGTGTGCTGGGTGTCTGATGGGGGTGTGGTACATTGTGTACTGTCAGTGGTGTGTGGTGTGCTGGGTGCCTGATGGGGGTGTGGTACATTGTGTACTGTCAGTGGTGTGCGGTGTGCTGGGTGTCTGATGGGGGTGTGGGACATTGTGTACTGTCAGTGGTGTGCGGTGTGCTGGGTGTCTGATGGGGGTGTGGTACATTGTGTACTGTCAGTGGTGTGTGGTGTGCTGGGTGTCTGATGGGGGTGTGGTACATTGTGTACTGTCAGTGGTGTGTGGTGTGCTGGGTGTCTGATGGGGGTGTGGTACATTGTGTACTGTCAGTGGTGTGCGGTGTGCTGGGTGTCTGATGGGGGTGTGGGACATTGTGTACTGTCAGTGGTGTGCGGTGTGCTGGGTGCCTGATGGGGGTGTGGTACATTGTGTACTGTCAGTGGTGTGCGGTGAGCTGGGTGTCTGATGGGGATGTGGTACATTGTGTACTGTCAGTGGTGTGCGGTGTGCTGTGTGCCTGATGGGGGTGTGGTACATTGTGTACTGTCAGTGGTGTGTGGTGTTCTGGGTGCCTGATGGGGCTGTGGTGCATTGTGTACTGTCAGTGGTGTGCGGTGTGCTGGGTGTCTGATGGGGTGTGGTACATTGTGTACTGTCAGTGGTATGTGGTGTGCTGGGTGTCTGATGGGGCTGTGGTACGTTGTGTACTGTCAATGGTGTGCTGTGTGCTGGGTGCCTGATGGGGGTCTGGTACATTGTGTACTGTCAGTGGTGTGCAGTGTGCTGGGTGTCTGATGGGGGTGTGGTACATTGTGTACTGTCAGTGGTGTGCGGTGTGCTGAGTGCCTGATGGGGGTGTGGTACATTGTGTACTGTCAGTGGTGTGCTGGGTGTCTGATGGGGCTGTGGTACATTGTGTAATGTCAGTGGTGTGTGGTGTGCTGGGTGTCTGATGGGGGTGTGGTACATTGTGTACTGTCAGTGGTGTGCGGTGTGCTGGGTGCCTGATGGGGGTGTGGTACATTGTGTACTGTCAGTGGTGTGTGGTGTGCTGGGTGCCTGATGTGGGTGTGGGACATTGTGTACTGTCAGTGGTGTGCGGTGGGCTGGGTGTCTGATGGGGGTGTGGTACATTGTGAACTGTCAGTGGTGTGCGGTGTGCTGGGTGTCTGATGGGGGTGTGGTACATTGTGTACTATCAGTGGTGTGCGATGTGCTGGGTGCCAGATGAGGGTGTGGTACATTGTGTACTGTCAGTGGTGTGTGGTGTGCTGGGTGCCTGATGTGGGTGTGGTACATTGTGTACTGTCAGTGGTGTGCGGTGGGCTGGGTGTCTGATGGGGGTGTGGTACATTGTGTACTGTCAGTGGTGTGTGGTGTGCTGGGTGTCTGAAGGGGGTGTGGTACATTGTGTACTGTCAGTGGTATGCGATCTGCTGGGTGTCTGATGGGGGTGTGGTACATTGTGTACTGTCAGTGGTGTGCGGTGTGCTGGGTGTCTGATGGGGGTGTGGTACATTGTGTACTGTCAGTGGTGTGCGGTGTGCTGGGTGTCTGATGGGGGTGTGGTACATTGTGTACTGTCAGTGGTGTGCGATGTGCTGGGTGCCTGATGGGGGTGTGGTACATTGTGTACTGGCAGTGGTATGCGGTCTGCTGGGTGTCTGATGGGGGTGTGGTACATTGTGTACTGTCAGTGTTGTGTGGTGAGCTGGGTGCCTGATGGGGCTGTGGTATATTGTGTACTGTCAGTGGTGTGTGGTGTGCTGGGTGTCTGATGGTGGTGAGGTACATTGTGTACTGTCAGTGGTGTGTGGTGTGCTGGGTGTCTGATGGGTGTGTGGTACATTGTGTACTGTTAGTGGTGTGTGGTGTGCTGGGTGCATGATGGGGGTGTGGTACATTGTGTACTGTCAGTGGTGTGTGGTGTGCTGGGTGCCTGATGGGGCTGTGGTACATTGTGCACTGTCAGTGGTGTGCGGTGTGCTGGGTGTCTGATGGGGGTGTGGTACATTGTGTACTGTCAGTGGTGTGCGGTGTGCTGGGTGCCTGATGGGTCTGTGGTACATTGTGTACTGTCAGTGGTGTGCGGTGTGCTGGGTGTCTGATGGGGGTCAGGTACATTGTGTACTGTCAGTGGTGTGCGGTGTGCTGGGTGTCTGATGGGGCTGTGGTACATTGTGTCCTGTCAGTGGTGTGCGGTGTGCTGGGTGCCTGATGGGGCTGTGGTACATTGTGTACTGTCAGTGGTGTGCGGTGTGCTGGGTGTCTGATGGGGGTGTGGTACATTGTGTACTGTCAGTGGTGTGCGGTGTGCTGGGTGCCTGATGGGGGTGTGGTACATTGTGTACTGTCAGTGGTGTGTGGTGTGCTGGGTGTCTGATGTGGATGTGGTACATTGTGTACTGTCAGTGGTGTGCGGTGTGCTGGGTGCCTGATGGGGGTGTGGTACATTGTGTGCTGTCAGTGGTGTGTGGTGTGCTAGGTGTCTGATGGGGGTGACGTACATTGTGTACTGTCAGTGGTGTGTGGTGTGCTGGGTGTCTGATGGGGGTGTGGTACATTGTGTACTGTCAGTGGTGTGCGGTGTGCTGGGTGTCTGATGGGGGTGTGGTACACTGTGTACTGTCAGTGGTGTGCGGAGTGCTGGGTGCCTGATGGGGGTGTGGTACATTGTGTGCTGTCAGTGGTGTGTGGTGTTCTGGGTGCCTGATGGGGGTGTGGTACATTGTGTACTGTCAGTGGTGTGTGGTGTGCTGGGTGTCTGATGTGGGTGTGGTACATTGTGTGCTGTCAGTGGTGTGTGGTGTGCTAGGTGTCTGATGGGGGTGCCGTACATTGTGTACTGTCAGTGGTGTGTGGTGTGCTGGGTGTCTGATGGGGGTGTGGTACATTGTGTACTGTCAGTGGTGTGCGGTGTGCTGGGTGTCTGATGGGGGTGTGGTACACTGTGTACTGTCAGTGGTGTGCGGTGTGCTGGGTGTCTGATGGGGGTGTGGTACATTGTGTACTGTCAGTGGTGTGCGGTGCGCTGGGTGTCTGATGGGGGTGTGGTACATTGTGTACTGTCAGTGGGGTGTGGTGTGGTGGGTGTCTGATGGGGGTGTGGTACATTGTGTACTGTCAGTGGTGTGCGGTGTGCTAGGTGTCTGATGGGGGTGTGGTACATTGTGTACTGTCAGTGGTGTGCGGTGTGCTGGGTGTCTGATGGGGGTGTGGTACATTGTATACTGTCAGTGGTGTGTGGTGTGCTGGGTGCATGATCGGGGTGTGGTACATTGTGTACTGTCAGTGGTGTGCGGTGTGCTGGGTGTCTGATGGGGGTGTGGTACATTGTGTACTGTCAGTGGTGTACGGTGTGCTGGGTGTCTGATGGGGGTGAGGTACATTGTGTACTGTCAGTGGTGTGTGGTGTGCTGGGTGTCTGATGGGGGTGTGGTACATTGTGTACTGTCAGTGGTGTGTGGTGTGCTGGGTGCATGATGGGGGTGTGGTACATTGTGTACTGTCAGTGGTGTGCGGTGTGCTGGGTGTCTGATGGGGGTGTGGTACATTGTGTACTGTCAGTGGTGTGTGGTGTGCTGGGTGTCTGATGGGGCTGTTGTACATTGTGTGCTGTCAGTGGTGTGCGGTGTGCTGGGTGTCTGATGGGGGTGAGGTACATTGTGTACTGTCAGTGGTGTGCAGTGTGCTGGGTGCATGATGGGGGTGTGGTACATTGTGTACTGTCAGTGGTGTGCGGTGTGCTGGGTGTCTGCTGGGGGTGTGGTACATTGTGTACTGTCAGTGGTGTGCGGTGTGCTGGGTGCCTGATGGGGGTGAGGTACATTGTGTACTGTCAGTGGTGTGTGGTGTGCTGGGTGTCTGATGGGGGTGTGGTACATTATGTACTGTCAGTGGTGTGCGGTGTGCTGGGTGCCTGATGGGGGTGTGGTACATTGTGTACTGTCAGTGGTGTGTGGTGTGCTGGGTGACTGATGGGGCTGTGGTACATTGTGTACTGTCAGTGGTGTGTGGTGTGCTGGGTGCCTGTTGGGGGTGTGGTACATTGTGTACTGTCAGTGGTGTGCGGTGTGCTGGGTGTCTGATGGGGGTGTGGTACATTGTGTACTGTTAGTGGTGTGCGGTGTGCTGGGTGTCTGATGGGGCTGTGGTACATTGTGTACTGTCAGTGGCGTGCGGTGTGCTGGGTGCCTGATGGGGGTGTGGTACATTGTGTACTGTCAGTGGTGTGTGGTGTGCTGGGTGACGGATGGGGCTGTGGTACATTGTGTACTGTCAGTGGTGTGCGGTGTGCTGGGTGTCTGATGGGGCTGTTGTACATTGTGTACTGTCAGTGGTGTGCGGTGTGCTGGGTGCCTGATGGGGGTGTGGTACATTGTGTACTGTTAGTGGTGTGCGGTGTGCTGGGTGTCTGATGGGGGTGTGGTACATTGTGTACTGTCAGTGGTGTGTGGTGTGCTGGGTGTCTGATGGGGGTGTGGTACATTGTGTACTGTCAGTGGTGTGCGGTGTGCTGGGTGCCTGATGGGGGTGTGGTACATTGTGTACTGTCAGTGGAGTGTGGTGTGCTGGGTGCCTGATGGGTCTGTGGTGCATTGTGTACTGTTAGTGGTTTGTGGTGTGCTGGGTGCCTGATGGGGGTGTGGTACATTGTGTACAGTCAGTGGTGTGCGGTGTGCTGGGTGTCTGATGGGGGTGTGGTACATTGTGTACTGTCAGTGGTGTGTGGTGTGCTGGGTGTCTGATGGGGGTGTGGTACATTGTGTACTGTCAGTGGTGTGCGTTGTGCTGGGTGTCTGATGGGGGTGTGGTACATTGTGTACTGTCAGTGGTGTGCGGTCTGCTGGGTGTCTGATGGGGGTGTGGTACATTGTGTACTGGCAGTGGTGTGCGGTCTGCTGGGTGTCTGATGGGTCTGTGGTGCATTGTGTACTGTCAGTGGTGTGTGGTGTGCTGGGTGTCTGATGGGGGTGTGGTACATTGTGTACTGTCAGTGGTGTGCGGTCTGCTGGGTGTCTGATGGGGGTGTGGTACATTGTGTACTGTCAGTGGTGTGTGGTGTGCTGGGTGTCTGATGGGGGTGTGGTACATTGTGTACTGTCAGTGGTGTGTGGTGTGCTGGGTGTCTGATGGGGGTGTGGTACATTGTGTACTGTCAGTGGTGTGCGGTGTGCTGGGTGTATGATGGGGGTGTGGTACGTTGTGTACTGTCAGTGGTGTGCGGTGTGCTGGGTGTCTGATGGGGGTGTGGTACATTGTGTACTGTCAGTGGTGTGCGGTGTGCTGGGTCACTGATGGGGGTGTGGTACATTGTGTACTGTCAGTGGTGTGCGGTGTGCTGGGTGTCTGATGGCGGTGTGGTACATTGTGTGCTGTCAGTGGTGTGCGGTATGCTGGGTCCCTGATGGGGGTGTGGTACATTGTGTACTGTCAGTGGTGTGCGGTGTGCTGGGTGTCTGATGGCGGTGTGGTACATTGTGTACTGTCAGTGGTGTGCGGTGTGCTGGGTGTCTGATGGGGGTGTGGTACATTGTGTACTGTCAATGGTGTGTGGTCTGCTGGGTGCCTGATGGGTCTGTGGTACATTGTGTACTGTCAGTGGTGTGTGGTGTGCTGGGTGTCTGCTGGAGGTGTGGTAAATTGCGTACTGTCAGTGGTGTGTGGTGTGCTGGGTGTCTGATGGGGGTGTGGTACATTGTGTACTGTCAGTGCTGTGTGGTGTGCTGGGTGTCTGCTGGAGGTGTGGTAAATTGTGTACTGTCAGTGGTGTGTGGTGTGCTGGGTGCCTGATGGGGCTGTGGTACATTGTGTACTGTCAGTGGTGTGCGGTGAGCTGGGTGTCTGATGGGGGTGTGGTACATTGTGTACTGTCAGTGGTGTGTGGTGTGCTGGGTGCCTGATGGCGGTGTGGTACATTGTGTACTGGCAGTGGTGTGTGGTCTGCTGGGTGTCTGATGGGGGTGTGGTACATTGTGTACTGTCAGTGGTGCGTGGTGTGCTGGGTGTCTGATGGGGGTGTGGTACATTGTGTACTGTCAGTGGTGTGTGGTGTGCTGGGTGCCTGATGGGGGTGTGGTACATTGTGTACTGTCAGTGGTGTGTGGTGTGCTGGGTGTCTGCTGGGGTTGTGGGACATTGTGTACTGTCAGTGGTGTGCGGTGTGCTGGGTGTCTGATGTGGGTGTGGTACATTGTGTACTGTCAGTGGTGTGCAGTGTGCTGGGTGTCTGATGGGGGTGTGGTACATTGTGCACTGTCAGTGGTGTGCGGTGTGCTGGGTATCTGATGGGGCTGTGGTACATTGTGTACTGTCAGTGGTGTGATGTGTGCTGGGTGTCTGATGTGGGTGTGGTACATTGTGTACTGTCAGTGGTGTGCAGTGTGCTGGGTCTCTGATGGGGGTGTGGTTCATTGTGTACTGTCAGTGGTGTGTGGTGTGCTGGGTGCCTGTTGGGGCTGTGGTACACTGTGTACTGTCAGTGGTGTGTGGTGTGCTGGGTGTCTGATGTGGGTGTGGTACACTGTGTACTGTCAGTGGTGTGCGGTGAGCTGGGTGTCTGATGGGGGTGTGGTACATTGTGTACTGTCAGTGGTGTGTGGTGTGCTGTGTGTCTGATGGGTGTGTGGTTCATTGTGTACTGTCAGTGGTGTGCGGTGTGCTGGGTGTCTGATGGGATTGTGGTACATTGTGTACTGTCAGTGGTGTGTGGTGTGCTGGGTGTCTGATGGGGGTGTGGTACATTGTGTACTGTCAGTGGTGTGTGGTGTGCTGGGTTCCTGATGGGGATGTGGTACATTGTGTACTGTCAGTGGTGTGTGGTGTGCTGTGTGTCTGATGGGTGTGTGGTTCATTGTGTACTGTCAGTGGTGTGCGGTGTGCTGGGTGTCTGATGGGGGTGTGGTACATTGTGTACTGTCAGTGGTGTGCGGTGTGCTGGGTGTCTAATGGGGCTGTGGTACACTGTGTACTGTCAGTGGTGTGCGGTGTGCTGGGTGTCTGATGGGGGTGTGGTACATTGTGTACTGTCAGTGGTGTGCGGTGAGCTGGGTGCCTGATGGGGGTGTGGTACATTGTGTACTGTCAGTGGTGTGCGGTGTGCTGGGTGTCTGATGGGGGTGTGGTACATTGTGTACTTTCAGTGGTGTGTGGTGAGCTGGGTGTCTGATGGGGCTGTGGTACATTGCGTACTGTCAGTGGTGTGCGGTGTGCTGGGTGTCTGCTGGGGGTGTGGTACATTGTGTACTGTCACTGGTGTGTGGTGTGCTGGGTGCCTGATGGGGCTGTGGTTCATTGTGTACTGTCAGTGGTGTGCGGTGTGCTGGGTGTCTGATGGGGGTGTGGTACATTGTGTACAGTCAGTAGTGTGTGGTGTGCTGGGTGTCTGATGGGGGTGAGGTACATTGTGTACTGTCAGTGGTGTGCGGTGTGCTGGGTCTCTGATGGGGGTGTGGTACATTGTGCACTGTCAGTGGTGTGCGGTGTGCTGGGTGTCTGATGGGGCTGTGGTACATTGTGTACTGTCAGTGGTGTGCGGTGTGCTGTGTGTCTGATGGGGCTGTGAAACATTGTGTACTGTCAGTGGTGTGCGGTGTGCTGGGTGTCTGATGGGGGTGTGGTACATTGTGTACTGTCAGTGGTGTGTGGTGTGCTGGGTGTCTGATGGGGGTGTGGTACATTGTGTACTGTCAGTGGTGTGCAGTGTGCTGGGTGTCTGATGGGGGTGTGGTACATTGTGCACTGTCAGTGGTGTGCGGTGTGCTGGGTGTCTGATGGGGCTGTGGTACATTGTGTACTGTCAGTGGTGTGTGGTGTGCTGGGTGTCTGCTGGGGGTGTGGTACATTGTGTACTGTCAGTGTTGTGTGGTGTGCTGGGTGCCTGTTGGGGCTGTGGTACACTGTGTACTGTCAGTGGTGTGTGGTGTGCTGGGTGCCTGATGGGGGTGTGTTACATTGTGTACTGTCAGTGGTGTGCGGTGTGCTGGGTGTCTGATGGGGCTGTGGCACATTGTGTACTGTCAGTAGTGTGCGGTGTGCTGGGTGCCTGATGGGGATGTGGTACATTGTGTACTGTCAGTGGTGTGCGGTGTGCTGGGTGTCTGCTGGGGCTGTGGTACACTGTGTACTGTCAGTGGTGTGCGGTGTGCTGGGTGTCTGATGGGGGTGTGGTACATTGTGAACTGTCAGTGGTGTGCGGTGAGCTGGGTGCCTGATGGGGTTGTGGTACATTGTGTACTGTTAGTGGTGTGCGGTGTGCTGGGTGTCTGATGGGGGTGCGGCACATTGTGTACTGTCAGTGGTGTGTGGTGAGCTGGGTGTCTGATGGGGCAGTGGTACATTGTGTACTGTCAGTGGTGTGCGGTGTGCTGGGTGTCTGATGGGGTGTGGTACATTGTGTACTGTCAGTGGTGTGTGGTGTTCTGGGTGTTGATGGGGCTGTGGTTCATTGTGTACTGTCAGTGGTGTGCGGTGTGCTGGGTGTCTGATGGGGGTGTGGTACATTGTGTACTGTCAGTGGTGTGCGGTGTGCTGGGTGTCTGATGGGGCTGTGGAACATTGTGTACTGTCAGTGGTGTGCGGTGTGCTGGGTGTCTGATGGGGGTGTGGTACATTGTTTACTGTCAGTGGTGTGCGGTGTGCTGGGTGTCTGATGGGGGTGTGGTACATTGTGTACTGTCAGTGGTGTGTGGTGAGCTGGGTGTCTGATGGGGCTGTGGTACATTGTGTACTGTCAGTGGTGTGCGGTGTGCTGGGTGTCTGATGGGGCTGTGGTACATTGTGTACTGTCAGTGGTGAGCGGTGTGCTGGGTGTCTGATGGGGCTGTGGTACATTGTGTACTGTCAGTGGTGTGTGGTGTGCTGGGTGTCTGATGGGGCTGTGGTACACTGTGTACTGTCAGTGGTGTGCGGTGTGCTGGGTGTCTGATGGGGGTGTGGTACATTGTGTACTGTCAGTGGTGTGCGGTGTGCTGGGTGTCTGATGGGGGTGTGGTACATTGTGTACTGTCAGTGGTGTGTGGTGAGCTGGGTGCCTGATGGGGGTGTGGTACATTGTGTACTGTCAGTGGTGTGCGGTGTGCTGGGTGTCTGATGGGGGTGTGGTACATTGTGTACAGTCAGTAGTGTGTGGTGTGCTGGGTGTCTGATGGGGGTGAGGTACATTGTGTACTGTCAGTGGTGTGCGGTGTGCTGGGTCTCTGATGGGGGTGTGGTACATTGTGCACTGTCAGTGGTGTGCGGTGTGCTGGGTGTCTGATGGGGCTGTGGTACATTGTGTACTGTCAGTGGTGTGCGGTGTGCTGTGTGTCTGATGGGGCTGTGAAACATTGTGTACTGTCAGTGGTGTGCGGTGTGCTGGGTGTCTGATGGGGGTGTGGTACATTGTGTACTGTCAGTGGTGTGTGGTGTGCTGGGTGTCTGATGGGGGTGTGGTACATTGTGTACTGTCAGTGGTGTGCAGTGTGCTGGGTGTCTGATGGGGGTGTGGTACATTGTGCACTGTCAGTGGTGTGCGGTGTGCTGGGTGTCTGATGGGGCTGTGGTACATTGTGTACTGTCAGTGGTGTGTGGTGTGCTGGGTGTCTGCTGGGGGTGTGGTACATTGTGTACTGTCAGTGTTGTGTGGTGTGCTGGGTGCCTGTTGGGGCTGTGGTACACTGTGTACTGTCAGTGGTGTGTGGTGTGCTGGGTGCCTGATGGGGGTGTGTTACATTGTGTACTGTCAGTGGTGTGCGGTGTGCTGGGTGTCTGATGGGGCTGTGGCACATTGTGTACTGTCAGTAGTGTGCGGTGTGCTGGGTGCCTGATGGGGATGTGGTACATTGTGTACTGTCAGTGGTGTGCGGTGTGCTGGGTGTCTGCTGGGGCTGTGGTACACTGTGTACTGTCAGTGGTGTGCGGTGTGCTGGGTGTCTGATGGGGGTGTGGTACATTGTGAACTGTCAGTGGTGTGCGGTGAGCTGGGTGCCTGATGGGGTTGTGGTACATTGTGTACTGTTAGTGGTGTGCGGTGTGCTGGGTGTCTGATGGGGGTGCGGCACATTGTGTACTGTCAGTGGTGTGTGGTGAGCTGGGTGTCTGATGGGGCAGTGGTACATTGTGTACTGTCAGTGGTGTGCGGTGTGCTGGGTGTCTGATGGGGTGTGGTACATTGTGTACTGTCAGTGGTGTGTGGTGTTCTGGGTGTTGATGGGGCTGTGGTTCATTGTGTACTGTCAGTGGTGTGCGGTGTGCTGGGTGTCTGATGGGGGTGTGGTACATTGTGTACTGTCAGTGGTGTGCGGTGTGCTGGGTGTCTGATGGGGCTGTGGAACATTGTGTACTGTCAGTGGTGTGCGGTGTGCTGGGTGTCTGATGGGGGTGTGGTACATTGTTTACTGTCAGTGGTGTGCGGTGTGCTGGGTGTCTGATGGGGGTGTGGTACATTGTGTACTGTCAGTGGTGTGTGGTGAGCTGGGTGTCTGATGGGGCTGTGGTACATTGTGTACTGTCAGTGGTGTGCGGTGTGCTGGGTGTCTGATGGGGCTGTGGTACATTGTGTACTGTCAGTGGTGAGCGGTGTGCTGGGTGTCTGATGGGGCTGTGGTACATTGTGTACTGTCAGTGGTGTGTGGTGTGCTGGGTGTCTGATGGGGCTGTGGTACACTGTGTACTGTCAGTGGTGTGCGGTGTGCTGGGTGTCTGATGGGGGTGTGGTACATTGTGTACTGTCAGTGGTGTGCGGTGTGCTGGGTGTCTGATGGGGGTGTGGTACATTGTGTACTGTCAGTGGTGTGTGGTGAGCTGGGTGCCTGATGGGGGTGTGGTACATTGTGTACTGTCAGTGGTGTGCGGTGTGCTGTGTGTCTGATGGGGGAGTGGTACATTGTGTACTGTCAGTGGTGTGAGGTGTGCTGGGTGTCTGATGGGACTGTGGAACCTTGTGTGCTGTCAGTGGTGTGCGGTGTGCTGTGTGTCTGATGGGGGAGTGGTACATTGTGTACTGTCAGTGGTGTGTGGTGTGCTGGGTGTCTGAAGGGGGTGTGGTACATTGTGTGCTGTGAGTGGTGTGCCGTGTGCTGGGTGTCTGATGGGGGTGTGGTACATTGTGTACTGTCAGTGGTGTGTGGTGTGCAGGGTGTCTGATGGGGGTGTGGTACATTGTGCACTGTCAGTGGTGTGCGGTGTGCTGGGTGTCTGGTGGGTGTGTGGTACATTGTGTACTGTCAGTGGTGTGCGGTGTGCTGAGTGTCTGATGGGGGTGTGGTACATTGTGCACTGTCAGTGGTGTGCGGTGTGCTGGGTGTCTGATGGGGGTGTGGTACATTGTGTACTGTCAGTGGTGTGCGGTGTGCTGGGTGCCTGATGGGGGTGTGGTACATTGTGTACTGTCAGTGGTGTGCGGTGTGCTGGGTGCCTGATGGGGGTGTGGTACATTGTGTACTGTCAGTGGTGTGCGGTGAACTGGGTGTCTGATGGGGGTGTGGTACATTGTGCACTGTCAGTGGTGTGTGGTGTGCTGGGTGCCTGATGGGGGTGTGGTACATTGTGTACTGTCAGTGGTGTGAGGTGTGCTGGGTGTCTGATGGGGGTGTGGTACATTGTGTACTGTCAGTGGTGTGAGGTGTGCTGGGTGTCTGAAGAGGCTGTGGTACATTGTGTACTGTCAGTGGTGTGCGGTGTGCTGGGTGTCTGATGGGGGTGTGGTGCATTGTGTACTGCCAGTGGTGTGTGGTGTGCTGGGTGTCTGATGGGGCTGTGGTACATTGAGTACTGTCAGTGGTGTGCGGTGTGCTGGGTGCCTGATGGGGGTGTGGTACATTGTGTACTGTCAGTGGTGTGCGGTGTGCTGGGTGACTGATGGGGGTGTGGTACATTGTGTACTGTCAGTGGTGTGTGGTGTGCTGGGTGTCTGATGGGGGTGTGGTACATTGTGTACTGTCAGTGGTGTGTGGTGTGCTGGGTGTCTGATGGGGGTGTGCAACATTGTGTACTGTCAGTGGTGTGTAATGTGCTGGGTGTCTGATGGGGGTCTGGTACATTGTGTACTGTCAGTGGTGTGCGGTGTGCTGGGTGCCTGATGTGGGTGTGGTACATTGTGTACTGTCAGTAGTGTGCGGTGTGCTGGGTGTCTGATGGGGGTGTGGTACATTGTGTACTGTCAGTGGTGTGCGGTGTGCTGGGTGTCTGATGGGGGGGTAGTACATTGTGTACTGTCAGTGGTGTGCGGTGTGCTGGGTAACTGATGGGGGTGTGGTACATTGTGTACTGTCAGTGGTGTGTGGTGTGCTGGGTGTCTGATGGGGGTGTGGTACATTGTGTACTGTCAGTGGTGTGTGGTGTGCTGGGTGTCTGATGGGGGTGTGCAACATTGTGTACTGTCAGTGGTGTGTAGTGTGCTGGGTGTCTGATGGGGGTGTGGTACATTGTGTACTGTCAGTAGTGTGCGGTGAGCTGGGTCCCTGATGGGGGTGTGGTACATTGTGTAGTGTCAGTGGTGTGCGGTGTGCTGGGTGCCTGATGGGGGTGTGGTACATTGTGTACTGTCAGTGGTGTGTGGTGTGCTGGGTGTCTGATGGGGCTGTGGTACATTGTGTACTGTCAGTGGTGTGTGGTGTGCTGGTTGCCTGATGGAGGTGTGGTACATTGTGTACTGTCAGTGGTGTGTGGTGTGCTGGGTGTCTGATGGGGCTGTGGTACATTGTGTACTGTCAGTGGTGTGCGGTGTGCTGGGTGTCTGATGGGGCTGTGGTACATTGTGTACTGTCAGTGGTGTGCGGTGTGCTTGGTGCCTAATTGGTCTGTGGTACATTGTGTACTGTCAGTGGTGTGCGGTGTGCTGGGTATCTGATGGGAGTGTGGTACATTGTGTACTGTCAGTGGTGTGTGGTGTGCTGGGTCCCTGATGGGGGTGTGGTACATTGTGTACTGTCAGTGGTGTGCGGCGTGCTGGGTGTCTGATGGGGGTGTGGTACATTGTGTCCTGTCAGTGGTGTGCGGTGTGCTGGGTATCTGATGGGGGTGTGGTACATTGTGTACTGTCAGTGGTGTGCGGTGTGCTGGGTGTCTGATGGGGGTGTGGTACATTGTGTACTGTCAGTGGTGTGCGGTGTGCTGGGTGTCTGATGGGGGTGTGGTACATTGTGTACTGTCAGTGGTGTGCGGTGTGCTGGGTGCCTGATGGGGGTGTGGTACATTGTGTACTGTCAGTGGTGTGCGGTGTGCTGGGTGTCTGATGGGGGTGTGGTACATTGTGTACTGTCAGTGGTGTGCGGTGTGCTGAGTGCGTGATGGGGGTGTGGTACATTGTGTACTGTCAGTGGTGTGCGGTGTGCTGGGTGCCTGTTGGGGGTGTGGTACATTATGTACTGTCAGTGGTGTGCGGTGTGCTGGGTGTCTGATGGGGCTGTGGTACATTGTGTACTGTCAGTGGTGTGTGGTGTGCTCGATGTCTGATGGGGGTGTGGTACATTGTGTACTGTCAGTGGTGTGCGGTGTGCTGTGTGCCTGATGGTGGTGTGGTACATTGTGTACTGTCAGTGGTGTGTGGTGTGCTGGGTGTCTGATGGGGCTGTGGTACATTGTTTACTGTCAGTGGTGTGCGGTGTGCTGGGTGTCTGATGGGGGTGTGGTACATTGTGTACTGTCAGTGGTGTGTGGTGAGCTGGGTGTCTGATGGGGCTGTGGTACATTGTGTACTGTCAGTGGTGTGCGGTGTGCTGGGTGTCTGATGGGGCTGTGGTACATTGTGTACTGTCAGTGGTGAGCGGTGTGCTGGGTGTCTGATGGGGCTGTGGTACATTGTGTACTGTCAGTGGTGTGTGGTGTGCTGGGTGTCTGATGGGGCTGTGGTACACTGTGTACTGTCAGTGGTGTGCGGTGTGCTGGGTGTCTGATGGGGGTGTGGTACATTGTGTATTGTCAGTGGTGTGCGGTGTGCTGGGTGTCTGATGGGGGTGTGGTACATTGTGTACTGTCAGTGGTGTGTGGTGAGCTGGGTGCCTGATGGGGGTGTGGTACATTGTGTACTGTCAGTGGTGTGCGGTGTGCTGTGTGTCTGATGGGGGAGTGGTACATTGTGTACTGTCAGTGGTGTGAGGTGTGCTGGGTGTCTGATGGGACTGTGGAACCTTGTGTGCTGTCAGTGGTGTGCGGTGTGCTGTGTGTCTGATGGGGGAGTGGTACATTGTGTACTGTCAGTGGTGTGTGGTGTGCAGGGTGTCTGATGGGGGTGTGGTACATTGTGCACTGTCAGTGGTGTGCGGTGTGCTGGGTGTCTGGTGGGTGTGTGGTACATTGTGTACTGTCAGTGGTGTGCGGTGTGCTGAGTTTCTGATGGGGGTGTGGTACATTGTGCACTGTCAGTGGTGTGCGGTGTGCTGGGTGTCTGATGGGGGTGTGGTACATTGTGTACTGTCAGTGGTGTGCGGTGTGCTGGGTGCCTGATGGGGGTGTGGTACATTGTGTACTGTCAGTGGTGTGCGGTGTGCTGGGTGCCTGATGGGGGTGTGGTACATTGTGTACTGTCAGTGGTGTGCGGTGAACTGGGTGTCTGATGGGGGTGTGGTACATTGTGCACTGTCAGTGGTGTGTGGTGTGCTGGGTGCCTGATGGGGGTGTGGTACATTGTGTACTGTCAGTGGTGTGAGGTGTGCTGGGTGTCTGATGGGGGTGTGGTACATTGTGTACTGTCAGTGGTGTGAGGTGTGCTGGGTGTCTGAAGAGGCTGTGGTACATTGTGTACTGTCAGTGGTGTGCGGTGTGCTGGGTGTCTGATGGGGGTGTGGTGCATTGTGTACTGCCAGTGGTGTGTGGTGTGCTGGGTGTCTGATGGGGCTGTGGTACATTGAGTACTGTCAGTGGTGTGCGGTGTGCTGGGTGCCTGATGGGGGTGTGGTACATTGTGTACTGTCAGTGGTGTGCGGTGTGCTGGGTGACTGATGGGGGTGTGGTACATTGTGTACTGTCAGTGGTGTGTGGTGTGCTGGGTGTCTGATGGGGGTGTGGTACATTGTGTACTGTCAGTGGTGTGTGGTGTGCTGGGTGTCTGATGGGGGTGTGCAACATTGTGTACTGTCAGTGGTGTGTAATGTGCTGGGTGTCTGATGGGGGTCTGGTACATTGTGTACTGTCAGTGGTGTGCGGTGTGCTGGGTGCCTGATGTGGGTGTGGTACATTGTGTACTGTCAGTAGTGTGCGGTGTGCTGGGTGTCTGATGGGGGTGTGGTACATTGTGTACTGTCAGTGGTGTGCGGTGTGCTGGGTGTCTGATGGGGGGGTAGTACATTGTGTACTGTCAGTGGTGTGCGGTGTGCTGGGTAACTGATGGGGGTGTGGTACATTGTGTACTGTCAGTGGTGTGTGGTGTGCTGGGTGTCTGATGGGGGTGTGGTACATTGTGTACTGTCAGTGGTGTGTGGTGTGCTGGGTGTCTGATGGGGGTGTGCAACATTGTGTACTGTCAGTGGTGTGTAGTGTGCTGGGTGTCTGATGGGGGTGTGGTACATTGTGTACTGTCAGTAGTGTGCGGTGAGCTGGGTCCCTGATGGGGGTGTGGTACATTGTGTAGTGTCAGTGGTGTGCGGTGTGCTGGGTGCCTGATGGGGGTGTGGTACATTGTGTACTGTCAGTGGTGTGTGGTGTGCTGGGTGTCTGATGGGGCTGTGGTACATTGTGTACTGTCAGTGGTGTGTGGTGTGCTGGTTGCCTGATGGAGGTGTGGTACATTGTGTACTGTCAGTGGTGTGTGGTGTGCTGGGTGTCTGATGGGGCTGTGGTACATTGTGTACTGTCAGTGGTGTGCGGTGTGCTGGGTGTCTGATGGGGCTGTGGTACATTGTGTACTGTCAGTGGTGTGCGGTGTGCTTGGTGCCTAATGGGTCTGTGGTACATTGTGTACTGTCAGTGGTGTGCGGTGTGCTGGGTATCTGATGGGAGTGTGGTACATTGTGTACTGTCAGTGGTGTGTGGTGTGCTGGGTCCCTGATGGGGGTGTGGTACATTGTGTACTGTCAGTGGTGTGCGGCGTGCTGGGTGTCTGATGGGGGTGTGGTACATTGTGTACTGTCAGTGGTGTGCGGTGTGCTGGATATCTGATGGGGGTGTGGTACATTGTGTACTGTCAGTGGTGTGCGGTGTGCTGGGTGTCTGATGGGGGTGTGGTACATTGTGTACTGTCAGTGGTGTGCGGTGTGCTGGGTGTCTGATGGGGGTGTGGTACATTGTGTACTGTCAGTGGTGTGCGGTGTGCTGGGTGCCTGATGGGGGTGTGGTACATTGTGTACTGTCAGTGGTGTGCGGTGTGCTGGGTGTCTGATGGGGGTGTGGTACATTGTGTACTGTCAGTGGTGTGCGGTGTGCTGAGTGCGTGATGGGGGTGTGGTACATTGTGTACTGTCAGTGGTGTGCGGTGTGCTGGGTGCCTGTTGGGGGTGTGGTACATTATGTACTGTCAGTGGTGTGCGGTGTGCTGGGTGTCTGATGGGGCTGTGGTACATTGTGTACTGTCAGTGGTGTGTGGTGTGCTCGATGTCTGATGGGGGTGTGGTACATTGTGCACTGTCAGTGGTGTGCGGTGTGCTGTGTGCCTGATGGTGGTGTGGTACATTGTGTACTGTCAGTGGTGTGTGGTGTGCTGGGTGTCTGATGGGGCTGTGGTACATTGTGTACTGTCAGTGGTGTGTGGTGTGCTGGGTGTCTGATGGGGCTGTGGTACATTGTGTACTGTCAGTGGTGTGTGGTGTGCTGGTTGCCTGATGGGGGTGTGGTACATTGTGTATTGTCAGTGGTGTGTGGTGTGCTGGGTGTCTAATGGGGCTGTGGTACATTGTGTACTGTCAGTGGTGTGCGGTGTGCTGGGTGTCTGACGGTGGTGTGGTACATTGTGTACTGTCAGTGGTGTGCGGTGTGCTCGGTGTCTGATGGGGGTGTGGTACATTGTGTACTGTCAGTGGTGTGCGGTGTGCTGGGTGTCTCTTGGGGCTGTGGTACATTGTGTACTGTCAGTGGTGTGCGGTGTGCTGTGTGTCTGATGTGGGTGTGGTACATTGTGTACTGTCAGTGGTGTGTGGTGTGCTGGGTGTCTGATGGGGGTGTGGTACATTGTGTAGTGTCAGTGGTGTGCGGTGTGCTGGGTGCCTGATGGGGGTGTGGTACATTGTGTACTGTCAGTGGTGTGTGGTGTGCTGGGTGTCTGATGGGGCTGTGGTACATTGTGTACTGTCAGTGGTGTGTGGTGTGCTGGTTGCCTGATGGGGGTGTGGTACGTTGTGTACTGTCAGTGGTGTGTGGTGTGCTGGGTGTCTGATGGGGCTGTGGTACATTGTGTACTGTCAGTGGTGTGCGGTGTGCTGGGTGTCTGATGGGGCTGTGGTACATTGTGTACTGTCAGTGGTGTGCGGTGTGCTTGGTGCCTAATGGGTCTGTGGTACATTGTGTACTGTCAGTGGTGTGCGGTGTGCTGGGTATCTGGTGGGAGTGTGGTACATTGTGTACTGTCAGTGGTGTGTGGTGTGCTGGGTCCCTGATGGGGGTGTGGTACATTGTGTACTGTCAGTGGTGTGCGGCGTGCTGGGTGTCTGATGGGGGTGTGGTACATTGTGTACTGTCAGTGGTGTGCGGTGTGCTGGGTATCTGATGGGGTGTGGTACATTGTGTACTGTCAGTGGTGTGCGGTGTGCTGGGTGTCTGATGGGGGTGTGGTACATTGTGTACTGTCAGTGGTGTGCGGTGTGCTGGGTGTCTGATGGGGGTGTGGTACATTGTGTAATGTCAGTGGTGTGCGGTGTGCTGGGTGCCTGATGGGGGTGTGGTACATTGTGTACTGTCAGTGGTGTGCGGTGTGCTGGGTGTCTGATGGGGGTGTGGTACATTGTGTACTGTCAGTGGTGTGCGGTGTGCTGAGTGCGTGATGGGGGTGTGGTACATTGTGTACTGTCAGTGGTGTGCGGTGTGCTGGGTTCCTGTTGGGGGTGTGGTACATTATGTACTGTCAGTGGTGTGCGGTGTGCTGGGTGTCTGATGGGGCTGTGGTACATTGTGTACTGTCAGTGGTGTGTGGTGTGCTCGCTGTCTGATGGGGGTGTGGTACATTGTGTACTGTCAGTGGTGTGCGGTGTGCTGTGTGCCTGATGGTGGTGTGGTACATTGTGTACTGTCAGTGGTGTGTGGTGTGCTGGGTGTCTGATGGGGCTGTGGTACATTGTGTACTGTCAGTGGTGTGTGGTGTGCTGGTTGCCTGATGGGGGTGTGGTCCATTGTGTACTGTCAGTGGTGTGTGGTGTGCTGGGTGTCTGATGGGGCTGTGGTACATTGTGTACTGTCAGTGGTGTGTGGTGTGCTGGTTGCCTGATGGGGGTGTGGTACATTGTGTATTGTCAGTGGTGTGTGGTGTGCTGGGTGTCTGATGGGGCTGTGGTACATTGTGTACTGTCAGTGGTGTGCGGTGTGCTGGGTGTCTGACGGTGGTGTGGTACATTGTGTACTGTCAGTGGTGTGCGGTGTGCTCGGTGTCTGATGGGGGTGTGGTACATTGTGTACTGTCAGTGGTGTGCGGTGTGCTGGGTGTCTCTTGGGGCTGTGGTACATTGTGTACTGTCAGTGGTGTGCGGTGTGCTGTGTGTCTGATGTGGGTGTGGTACATTGTGTACTGTCAGTGGTGTGTGGTGTGCTGGGTGTCTGATGGGGGTGTGGTACATTGTGTACTGTCAGTGGTGTGCGGTGTGCTGGGTGCCTGATGGGGGTGTGGGACATTGTGTACTGTCAGTGGTGTGCGGTGTGCTGAGTGTCTGATGGGGGTGTAGTACATTGTGTACTGTCAGTGGTGTGCGGTGTGCTGTGTTCCTGATGGGGGTGTGGTACATTGTGTACTATCAGTGGTGTGCGATGTGCTGGGTGTCTGATGGGGGTGTGGTACATTGTGTACTGTCAGTGGTGTGCGGTGTGCTGTGCCCCTGATGGGGGTGTGGTACATTGTGCACTGTCAGTGGTGTGCGGTGTGCTGTGTGTTCTGATGGGGGTGTGGTACATTGTGTACTGTCAGTTCTGTGTGGTGTGCTGGGTGCCTGATGGGGGTGTGGTACATTGTGTACTGTCAGTGGTGTTTGGTGTGCTGGTTGCCTGATGGGGGTGTGGTACATTGTGTACTGTCAGTGGTGTGCGGTGTGCTGGGTGTCTGATGGGGGTGTGGTACATTGTGTACTGTCAGTGGTGTGCGGTGTGCGGGGTGTCTGATGGGGGTGTGGTACATTGTGTACTGTCAGTGGTGTGCGGTGTGCTGGGTGTCTGATGGGGGTGTGGTACATTGTGTACTGTCAGTGGTGTGCGGTGTGCTGGGTGTCTGATGGGGGTGTGGTACATTGTGTACTGTCAGTGGTGTGCGGTGTGCTGGGTGTCTGCTGGGGGTGTGGGACATTGTGTACTGTCAGTGGTGTGCGGTGTGCTGGGTGTCTGCTGGTGGTGTGGGACACTGTGTACTGTCAGTGGTGTGCGGTGTGCTGGGTGTCTGCTGGGGGTGTGGGACATTGTGTACTTTCAGTGGTGTGCGGCGTGCTGGGTGTCTGATGTTGGTGTGGTACATTGTGTACTGTCAGTGGTGTGCGGTGTGCTGAGTGCCTGATGGGGGTGTGGTACATTGTGTACTGTCAGTGGTGTGCGGTGTGCTGGGTGTCTGATGGGGGTGTGGTACATTGTGTACTGTCAGTGGTGTGCGGTGTGCTGGGTGTCTGATGGGGGTGTGGTACATTGTGTACTGTCAGTGGTGTGCGGTGCGCTGGGTGCCTGATGGGGGTGTGGTACATTGTGTACTGTCAGTGGTGTGCGGTGTGCTGGGTGTCTGATGGGGGTGTGGTACATTGTGTACTGTCAGTGGTGTGCGGTGTGCTGGGTGTCTCTTGGGGCTGTGGTACATTGTGTACTGTCAGTGGTGTGCGGTGTGCTGTGTGTCTGATGTGGGTGTGGTACATTGTGTACTGTCAGTGGTGTGTGGTGTGCTGGGTGTCTGATGGGGGTGTGGTACATTGTGTACTGTCAGTGGTGTGTGGTGTGCTGGTTGCCTGATGGGGGTGTGGTACATTGTGTACTGTCAGTGGTGTGCGGTGTGCTGGGTGTCTGATGGGGGTGTGGTACATTGTGTACTGTCAGTGGTGTGCGGTGTGCTGGGTGTCTGATGGGGGTGTGGTACATTGTGTACTGTCAGTGGTGTGCGGTGTGATGGGTGCCTGATGGGGCTGTGGTACATTGTGTACTGTCAGTGGTGTGCGGTGTGCTGGGTGCCTGATGGGGGTGTGGTACATTGTGTACTGTCAGTGGTGTGCGGTGTGCTGGGTGTCTGATGGGGCTGTGGTACATTGTGTACTGTCAGTGGTGTGCGGTGTGATGGGTGCCTGATGGGGGTGTGGTACATTGTGTACTGTCAGTGGTGTGCGGTGTGCTGGGTGCCTGATGGGGGTGTGGGACATTGTGTACTGACAGTGGTGTGTGGTGTGCTGGGTGTCTGATGGGGCTGTGGTACATTGTGTACTGTCAGTGGTGTGCGGTGTGCTGGGTGTCTGGCGGTGGTGTGGTACATTGTGTACTGTCAGTGGTGTGCGGTGTGCTCGGTGTCTGCTGGGGGTGTGGTACATTGTGTACTGTCAGTGGTGTGCGGTGTGCTGGGTGTCTCTTGGGGCTGTGGTACATTGTGTACTGTCAGTGGTGTGCGGTGTGCTGTGTGTCTGATGTGGGTGTGGTACATTGTGTACTGTCAGTGGTGTGTGGTGTGCTGGGTGTCTGATGGGGGTGCGGTACATTGTGTAGTGTCAGTGGTGAGCGGTGTGCTGGGTGCCTGATGGGGGTGTGGTACATTGTGTACTGTCAGTGGTGTGTGGTGTGCTGGGTGTCTGATGGGGCTGTGGTACATTGTGTACTGTCAGTGGTGTGCGGTGTGCTGGGTGTCTGATGGGGGTGTGGTACATTGTGTACTGTCAGTGGTGTGTGGTGTGCTGGTTGTCTGATGGGGGTGTGGTACGTTGTGTACTGTCAGTGGTGTGCGGTGTGCTGGGTGTCTGATGGGGATGTGGTACATTGTGTATTGTCAGTGGTGTGCGTGTGCTGGGTGTCTGATGGGGGTGTGGTACATTGTGTACTGTCAGTGGTGTGTGGTGTGCTGGTTGCCTGATGGGGGTGTGGTACGTTGTGTACTGTCAGTGGTGTGTGGTGTGCTGGGTGTCTGATGGGGCTGTGGTACATTGTGTACTGTCAGTGGTGTGCGGTGTGCTGGGTGTCTGATGGGGCTGTGGTACATTGTGTACTGTCAGTGGTGTGCGGTGTGCTTGGTGCCTAATGGGTCTGTGGTACATTGTGTACTGTCAGTGGTGTGCGGTGTGCTGGGTATCTGATGGGAGTGTGGTACATTGTGTACTGTCAGTGGTGTGTGGTGTGCTGGGTCTCTGATGGGGGTGTGGTACATTGTGTACTGTCAGTGGTGTGCGGCGTGCTGGGTGTCTGATGGGGGTGTGGTACATTGTGTACTGTCAGTGGTGTGCGGTGTGCTGGGTATCTGATGGGGGTGTGGTACATTGTGTACTGTCAGTGGTGTGCGGTGTGCTGGGTGTCTGATGGGGGTGTGGTACATTGTGTACTGTCAGTGGTGTGCGGTGTGCTGGGTGTCTGATGGGGGTGTGGTACATTGTGTACTGTCAGTGGTGTGCGGTGTGCTGGGTGCCTGATGGGGGTGTGGTACATTGTGTACTGTCAGTGGTGTGCGGTGTGCTGGGTGTCTGATGGGGGTGTGGTACATTGTGTACTGTCAGTGGTGTGCGGTGTGCTGAGTGCGTGATGGGGGTGTGGTACATTGTGTACTGTCAGTGGTGTGCGGTGTGCTGGGTTCCTGTTGGGGGTGTGGTACATTATGTACTGTCAGTGGTGTGCGGTGTGCTGGGTGTCTGATGGGGCTGTGGTACATTGTGTACTGTCAGTGGTGTGTGGTGTGCTCGCTGTCTGATGGGGGTGTGGTACATTGTGTACTGTCAGTGGTGTGCGGTGTGCTGTGTGCCTGATGGTGGTGTGGTACATTGTGTACTGTCAGTGGTGTGTGGTGTGCTGGGTGTCTGATGGGGCTGTGGTACATTGTGTACTGTCAGTGGTGTGTGGTGTGCTGGTTGCCTGATGGGGGTGTGGTCCATTGTGTACTGTCAGTGGTGTGTGGTGTGCTGGGTGTCTGATGGGGCTGTGGCACATTGTGTACTGTCAGTGGTGTGTGGTGTGCTGGTTGCCTGATGGGGGTGTGGTACATTGTGTATTGTCAGTGGTGTGTGGTGTGCTGGGTGTCTGATGGGGCTGTGGTACATTGTGTACTGTCAGTGGTGTGCGGTGTGCTGGGTGTCTGACGGTGGTGTGGTACATTGTGTACTGTCAGTGGTGTGCGGTGTGCTCGGTGTCTGATGGGGGTGTGGTACATTGTGTACTGTCAGTGGTGTGCGGTGTGCTGGGTGTCTCTTGGGGCTGTGGTACATTGTGTACTGTCAGTGGTGTGCGGTGTGCTGTGTGTCTGATGTGGGTGTGGTACATTGTGTACTGTCAGTGGTGTGTGGTGTGCTGGGTGTCTGATGGGGGTGTGGTACATTGTGTACTGTCAGTGGTGTGTGGTGTGCTGGTTGCCTGATGGGGGTGTGGTACATTGTGTACTGTCAGTGGTGTGCGGTGTGCTGGGTGTCTGATGGGGGTGTGGTACATTGTGTACTGTCAGTGGTGTGCGGTGTGCTGGGTGTCTGATGGGGGTGTGGTACATTGTGTACTGTCAGTGGTGTGCGGTGTGATGGGTGCCTGATGGGGCTGTGGTACATTGTGTACTGTCAGTGGTGTGCGGTGTGCTGGGTGCCTGATGGGGGTGTGGCAAATTGTGTACTGTCAGTGGTGTGTGGTGTGCTGGGTGTCTGATGGGGCTGTGGTTCATTGTGTACTGTCAGTGGTTTGTGGTGTGCAGTGTGTCTGATGGGGGTGTGGTACATTGTGTACTGGCAGTGGTGTGCGGTGTGCTGTGTGCCTGATGGGGGTGTGGTACATTGTGTACTGTCAGTGGTGTGCGGTGTGCTGGGTGCCTTATGGGTGTGTGGTACATTGTGTACTGTCAGTGGTGTGCAGTGTGCTGGGTGCCTGATGGGGGTGTGGTACATTGTGCACTGTCAGTGGTGTGCGGTGTGCTGGGTGCCTGATGGGGGTGTAGTACATTGTGTACTGTCAGTGGTGTGCGGTGTGCTGTGTCCCTGATGGGGGTGTGGTACATTGTGTACTATCAGTGGTGTGCGATGTGCTGGGTGTCTGATGGGGGTGTGGTACATTGTGTACTGTCAGTGGTGTGCGGTGTGCTGTGCCCCTGATGGGGGTGTGGTACATTGTGCACTGTCAGTGGTGTGCGGTGCGCTGTGTGTTCTGATGGGGGTGTGGTACATTGTGTACTGTCAGTTCTGTGTGGTGTGCTGGGTGCCTGATGGGGGTGTGGTACATTGTGTACTGTCAGTGGTGTTTGGTGTGCTGGTTGCCTGATGGGGGTGTGGTACATTGTGTACTGTCAGTGGTGTGCGGTGTGCTGGGTGTCTGATGGGGGTGTGGTACATTGTGTACTGTCAGTGGTGTGCGGTGTGCGGGGTGTCTGATGGGGGTGTGGTACATTGTGTACTGTCAGTGGTGTGCGGAGTGCTGGGTGTCTGATGGGGGTGTGGTACATTGTGTACTGTCAGTGGTGTGCGGTGTGCTGGGTGTCTGATGGGGGTGTGGTACATTGTGTACTGTCAGTGGTGTGCGGTGTGCTGGGTGTCTGCTGGGGGTGTGGGACATTGTGTACTGTCAGTGGTGTGCGGTGTGCTGGGTGTCTGCTGGTGGTGTGGGACACTGTGTACTGTCAGTGGTGTGCGGTGTGCTGGGTGTCTGATGGGGGTGTGGTACATTGTGTACTGTCAGTGGTGTGCGGTGTGCTGGGTGTCTGATGGGGGTGTGGTACATTGTGTACTGTCAGTGGTGTGCGGTGTGCTGGGTGCCTGATGGGGGTGTGGTACATTGTGTACTGTCAGTGGTGTGTGGTGTGCTGGGTGTCTGATGGGGCTGTGGTACATTGTGTACTGTCAGTGGTGTGTGATGTGCTGGTTGCCTGATGGGGGTGTGGTACATTGTGTACTGTCAGTGGTGTGCGGTGTGCTGGGTGTCTGATGGGGGTGTGGTACATTGTGTACTGTCAGTGGTGTGCGGTGTGCTGGGTGTCTCTTGGGGCTGTGGTACATTGTGTACTGTCAGTGGTGTGCGGTGTGCTGTGTGTCTGATGTGGGTGTGGTACATTGTGTACTGTCAGTGGTGTGTGGTGTGCTGGGTGTCTGATGGGGGTGTGGTACATTGTGTACTGTCAGTGGTGTGTGGTGTGCTGGTTGCCTGATGGGGGTGTGGTACATTGTGTACTGTCAGTGGTGTGCGGTGTGCTGGGTGTCTGATGGGGGTGTGGTACATTGTGTACTGTCAGTGGTGTGCGGTGTGCTGGGTGTCTGATGGGGGTGTGGTACATTGTGTACTGTCAGTGGTGTGCGGTGTGATGGGTGCCTGATGGGGCTGTGGTACATTGTGTACTGACAGTGGTGTGTGGTGTGCTGGGTGTCTGATGGGGCTGTGGTTCATTGTGTACTGTCAGTGGTGTGTGGTGTGCAGTGTGTCTGATGGGGGTGTGGTACATTGTGTACTGGCAGTGGTGTGCGGTGTGCTGTGTGCCTGATGGGGGTGTGGTACATTGTGTACTGTCAGTGGTGTGCGGTGTGCTGGGTGCCTTATGGGGGTGTGGTACATTGTGTACTGTCAGTGGTGTGCAGTGTGCTGGGTGCCTGATGGGGGTGTGGTACATTGTGCACTGTCAGTGGTGTGCGGTGTGCTGGGTGCCTGATGGGGGTGTGGTACATTGTGTACTGTCAGTGGTGTGCGGTGTGCTGAGTGTCTGATGGGGGTGTAGTACATTGTGTACTGTCAGTGGTGTGCGGTGTGCTGTGTCCCTGATGGGGGTGTGGTACATTGTGTACTATCAGTGGTGTGCGATGTGCTGGGTGTCTGATGGGGGTGTGGTACATTGTGTACTGTCAGTGGTGTGCGGTGTGCTGTGCCCCTGATGGGGGTGTGGTACATTGTGCACTGTCAGTGGTGTGCGGTGTGCTGTGTGTTCTGATGGGGGTGTGGTACATTGTGTACTGTCAGTTCTGTGTGGTGTGCTGGGTGCCTGATGGGGGTGTGGTACATTGTGTACTGTCAGTGGTGTTTGGTGTGCTGGTTGCCTGATGGGGGTGTGGTACATTGTGTACTGTCAGTGGTGTGCGGTGTGCTGGGTGTCTGATGGGGGTGTGGTACATTGTGTACTGTCAGTGGTGTGCGGTGTGCGGGGTGTCTGATGGGGGTGTGGTACATTGTGTACTGTCAGTGGTGTGCGGTGTGCTGGGTGTCTGATGGGGGTGTGGTACATTGTGTACTGTCAGTGGTGTGCGGTGTGCTGGGTGTCTGATGGGGGTGTGGTACATTGTGTACTGTCAGTGGTGTGCGGTGTGCTGGGTGTCTGCTGGGGGTGTGGGACATTGTGTACTGTCAGTGGTGTGCGGTGTGCTGGGTGTCTGCTGGTGGTGTGGGACACTGTGTACTGTCAGTGGTGTGCGGTGTGCTGGGTGTCTGCTGGGGGTGTGGGACATTGTGTACTGTCAGTGGTGTGCGGCGTGCTGGGTGTCTGATGTTGGTGTGGTACATTGTGTACTGTCAGTGGTGTGCGGTGTGCTGAGTGCCTGATGGGGGTGTGGTACATTGTGTACTGTCAGTGGTGTGCGGTGTGCTGGGTGTCTGATGGGGGTGTGGTACATTGTGTACTGTCAGTGGTGTGCGGTGTGCTGGGTGTCTGATGGGGGTGTGGTACATTGTGTACTGTCAGTGGTGTGCGGTGTGCTGGGTGCCTGATGGGGGTGTGGTACATTGTGTACTGTCAGTGGTGTGTGGTGTGCTGGGTGTCTGATGGGGCTGTGGTACATTGTGTACTGTCAGTGGTGTGTGGTCTGCTGGTTGCCTGATGGGGGTGTGGTACATTGTGTACTGTCAGTGGTGTGCGGTGTGCTGGGTGTCTGATGGGGGTGTGGTACATTGTGTACTGTCAGTGGTGTGCGGTGTGCTGGGTGTCTGATGGGGTTGTGGTACATTGTGTGCTGTCAGTGGTGTGCGGTGTGCTGGGTGTCTGTTGGGGCTGTGGTACATTGTGTACTGTCAGTGGTGTGCGGTGTGCTGTGTGTCTGATGTGGGTGTGGTACATTGTGTACTGTCAGTGGTGTGCGGTGTGCTGGGTGTCTGATGGGGGTGTTGTACATTGTGTACTGTCAGTGGAGTGTGGTGTGCTGGTTGCCTGATGGGGGTGTGGTACATTGTGTACTGTCAGTGGTGTGCGGTGTGCTGGGTGTCTGATGGGGCTGTGGTACATTGTGTACTGTCAGTGGTGTGTGGTGTGCTGGGTGCCTGATGGGGGTGTGGTACATTGTGTAATGTCAGTGGTGTGCGGTGTGCTGGGTGTCTGATGGGGCTGTGGTACATTGTGCACTGTCAGTGGTGTGCGGTGTGCTGGATGTCTGATGGGGTTGTGGTACATTGTGTACTGTCTGTGGTGTGTGGTGTGCTGGGTGTCTGAAGGGGGTGTGGTACATTGTGTACTGTCAGTGGTGTGTGGTGTGCTGGGTGTCTGATGGGGGTGTGGTACATTGTGTACTGTCAGTGGTGTGCGGTGTGCTGTGTCCCTGATGGGGGTGTGGTACATTGTGCACTGTCAGTGGTGTGCGGTGTGCTGGGTGCCTGATGGGGGTGTGGTACATTGTGTACTGTCAGTGGTGTGTGGTGTGCTGGGTGCCTGATGGGGGTGTGGTACATTGTGTACTGTCAGTGGTGTGCGGTGTGCTGGGTGCCTGATGGGGGTGTGGTACATTGTGTACTGTCAGTGGTGTGTGGTGTGCTGGGTGCCTGATGGGGGTCTGGTACATTGCGTACTGTCAGTGGTGTGCGGTGCGCTGGGTGTCTGATGGGGGTGTGGTACATTGTGTACTGTCAGTGGCGTGTGGTGTGCAGGGTGCCTGATGAGGGTGTGGTACATTGTGTACTGTCAGTGGTGTGTGGTGTGCTGGGTGCCTAATGGGGGTGTGGTACATTGTGTACTATCAGTGGTGTGCGATGTGCTGGGTGCCGGATGGGGGTGTGGTACATTGTGTACTGTCAGTGGTGTGCGGTGTGCTGGGTGCCTGATGGGGGTGTGGTACATTGTGTACTGTCAGTGGTGTGTGGTGTGCTGGGTGCCTGATGGGGGTGTGGTACATTGTGCACTGTCAGTGGTGTGTGGTGTGCTGGGTGTCTGATGGGGGTGTGGTACATTGTGTACTGTCAGTGGTGTGCGGTGTGCTGTGTCCCTGATGGGGGTGTGGTACATTGTGCACTGTCAGTGGTGTGCGGTGTGCTGGGTGCCTGATGGGGGTGTGGTACATTGTGTACTGTCAGTGGTGTGTGGTGTGCTGGGTGCCTGATGGGGGTGTGGTACATTGTGTACTGTCAGTGGTATGCGGTGTGCTGGGTGCCTGATGGGGGTGTGGTACATTGTGTACTGTCAGTGGTGTGTGGTGTGCTGGGTGCCTGATGGGGGTGTGGTACATTGCGTACTGTCAGTGGTGTGCGGTGCGCTGGGTGTCTGATGGGGGTGTTGTACATTGTGTACTGTCAGTGGTGTGCGGTGTGCTCGGTGTCTGATGGGGGTGTGGTACATTGTGTACTGTCAGTGGCGTGTGGTGTGCAGGGTGCCTGATGAGGGTGTGGTACATTGTGTTCTGTCAGTGGTGTGTGGTGTGCTGGGTGCCTGATGGGGGTGTGGTACATTGTGTACTGTCAGCACACACTGGCCACATAGAGATGGAAATGTTGACCAGGAGCAGGGGTTATGCAGAGCACATCGTGGCCACACAGAGATGGGAATGTTGACCAGGAGATGGAGGGGTTATAGAGAGCACACCCTGGCCACACAGAGATGGGAATGTTGACCAGGAGCTGCAGGAGTTATACAGAGCACATCCTGACTACACAGTGATGGGAATGTTGACCAGGAGCAGGGGTTATACAGAGCACATCCTGACCACACAGAGATGGGAATGTTGACCAGGAGCAGGAATTATACAGAGCACATACTGACCACACAGTGATGGGAATGTTGACCAGGAGCTGAAGGGGTTATACAGAGCACATCGTGGCCACACAGAGATGGGAATGTTGACCAGGAGATGCAGGGGTTATACAGAGAACACCTTGGCCACACACAGATGGGAATGTTGACCAGGAGCTGCTGGGGTTAGACAGAGCACACACTGGCCACACAGAGATGGGAATGTTGACCAGGAGCAGAGGTATACAGAGCACACCCTGGCCACACAGATGGGAATGTTGACCAGTAGCTGCAGGGTTTATACAGAGCACACCCTGGCCACACAGAGATGGGAATGTTGACCAGGAGCAGGGGTTATGCAGAGCACATCATGGCCACACAGAGATGGGAATGTTGACCAGGAGCTGCAGGGGTTATACAGAGCACACCCTGGTCACACAGTGATGGGAATGTTGACCAGGAGCAGGGGTTATGCAGAGCACATCATGGCCACACAGAGATGGGAATGTTGACCAGGAGCTGCAGGGGTTATACGGAGCACATCCTGACCACACAGTGATGGGAATGTAGACCAGGAGCAGGGGTATACAGAGCACACCCTGGCCACACACAGATGGGAATGTTGATCAGGAGCTGCTGGGGTTATACAGAGCTCACCCTGGCCACACAGATATGGGAATGTTGACCAGGAGCTGCTGTGGTTAGACAGAGCACACCCTGGCCACACAGTGATGGGAATGTTGACCAGGAGCAGTGGTATACAGAGCACACCCTGGCCACACAGATGGGAATGTTGTCCAGGAGTTGCAGGGGTTATACAGAGCACTCCCTGACCACACAGAGGTGGGAATGTTGACCAGGAGCTGCAGGGGTTATACAGAGCACACCCTGGCCACACAGAGAAGGGAATGTTGACCAGGAGCAGGGGTTATACAGAGCACACCCTGGCCACACAGAGTAGGGAATGTTGACCAGGAGCAGGTTTTATACAGAGCACACCCTGGCCACACAGTGATGGGAATGTTGACCAGGAGCAGGGGTATACAGAGCACACCCTGGCCACACAGATGGGAATGTTGACCAGGAGTTGCAGGGGTTATACAGCGCACACACTGGCCACACAGAAATGGGAATGTTGACCAGGAGCTGCAGGGGTTATACAGAGAACACCCAGGCCACACACAGATGGGAATGTTGACCATTAGCTGCTGGGGTTAGACAGAGCTCACCCTGGCCACACAGTGATGGGGATGTTGACCAGGAGCAGGGGTATACAGAACACACCCTGGCCACACAGATGGGAATGTTGACCAGGAGTTGCAGGGGTTATACAGAGCACACCCTGACCACACAGAGGTGGGTATGTTGACCAGGAGCTGCAGGGGTTATACAGAGCACACCCTGGCCACACAGATGGGAATGTTGACCAGGAGTTGCAGGGGTTATACAGAGCACACCCTGGCCACACACAGGTGGGAATGTTGACCAGGAACTGCTGGGGTTATACAGAGCACACCCTGACCACACAGATGGGAATGTTGACCAGGAGTTGCAGGGGTTATACAGAGCACACACTGGCCACACAGAAATGGGAATGTTGACCAGGAGCTGCAGGGGTTATACAGAGCACACCCAGGCCACACACAGATGGGAATGTTGACCATTAGCTGCTGGGGTTAGACAGAGCACACCCTGGCCACACAGTGATGGGGATGTTGACCAGGAGCAGGGGTATACAGAGCACACCCTGGCCACACAGATGGGAATGTTGACCAGGAGTTGCAGGGGTTATACAGAGCACACCCTGACCACACACAGGGATGGAAATGTTGACCAGGAGCAGGGGTATACAGAGCACACCCTGGCCACACAGAGGTGGGTAGGTTGACCAGGACCTGTAGGGGTTATACAGAGCACATCCTGGCCACACAGAGATGGGAATGTTGACCATGAGCTGCAGGGGTTATACAGAGCACGCCTTGGCCACACAGAGATGGGAATGTTGACCAGGAGCAGGGGTTATGCAGAGCACATCCTGGCCACACAGAGATGGGAATGTTGACCAGGAGCTGCAGGGGTTATACAGAGCACACCCTGGCCACACAGAGAAGGGAATGTTGACCAGGAGCAGGGGTATACAGAGCACACCCTGGCCACACAGAGGTGGGAATGTTAAACAGAAGCAGGGGTTATACAGAGCACACCCTGGCCACACAGAGAAGGGAATGTTGACCAGGGGCAGGGTTTATACAGAGCACACCCTGACCACACAGAGATGGGAATGTTGACCAGGAGATGCAGGGATTATGCAGAGCACATCCTGGCCACACAGAGATGGGAATGTTGACCATGAGCTGCAGGGGTTATACAGAGCACACCCTGGTCACACACAGATGGGAATGTTGACCAGGAGCTGCAGGGGTTATACAGAGCACATCCTGGCCACACAGAGATGGGAATGTTGACCAGGAGCTGAAGGGGTTATACAGAGCACATCGTGGCCACAGAGAGATGGGAATGTTTACCAGGAGATGCAGGGGTTATACAGAGAACACCCTGGCCACACACAGATGGGAATGTTGACCAGGAGCTGCTGGGGTTAGACAGAGCACGCCCTGGCCACACAGAGATGGGAATGTTGAACAGGAGCAGAGGTATACAGAGCACACCCTGGCCACACAGATGGGAATGTTGACCAGTAGCTGCAGGGGTGATACAGAGCACACCCTGGCCACACAGAGATGGGAATGTTGACCAGGAGCAGGGGTTATACAGAGAACATCATGGCCACACAGAGATGGGAATGTTGACCAGGAGCTGCAGGGGTTATACAGAGCACAGCCTGGCCACACACAGAGGTGGGAATGTTGACCAGGAGATGCAGGGGTTAAACAGAGCACACCCTGACCACACAGAGGTGGGTATGTTGACCAGGAGCTGCAGGTGTTATACAGAGCACACCCTGGCCACACAGAGAAGGGAATGTTGACCAGGAGCAGGGGAGACAGAGCACACCTTGGCTACACAGAGATGGGAATGCTGACCAGGAGTTGCAGGGGTTATACAGAGCACACCCTGGCTACACAGAGATGGGAATGTTGACCAGGAGATGCAGGGGTTAAACAGAGCACACCCTGGCCACACAGAGATGGGAATGTTAACCAGGAGCTACAGGGGTTATACAGAGCACATCGTGGCCACACAGGGATGGGAATGTTGACCAGGCGCAGGGGTACACAGAGCACACCCTGGCCACACACAGATAGGAATGTTGACCAGGAGCTGCAGGGGTTATACAGAGCACATCCTGGCCACACAGAGATGGGAATGTTGACCATGAGCTGCAGGGGTTATACAGAGCACGCCTTGGCCACACAGAGATGGGAATGTTGACCAGGAGCAGGGGTTATGCAGAGCACATCCTGGCCACACAGAGATGGGAATGTTGACCAGGAGCTGCAGGGGTTATACAGAGCACACCCTGGCCACACAGAGAAGGGAATGTTGACCAGGAGCAGGGGTATACAGAGCACACCCTGGCCACACAGAGATGGGAATGTTAAACAGAAGCAGGGGTTATACAGAGCACACCCTGGCCACACAGAGAAGGGAATGTTGACCAGGGGCAGGGTTTATACAGAGCACACCCTGACCACACAGAGATGGGAATGTTGACCAGGAGATGCAGGGATTATGCAGAGCACATCCTGGCCACACAGAGATGGGAATGTTGACCATGAGCTGCAGGGGTTATACAGAGCACACCCTGGTCACACACAGGTGGGAATGTTGACCAGGAGCTGCAGGGGTTATACAGAGCACATCCTGGCCACACAGAGATGGGAATGTTGACCAGGAGCTGAAGGGGTTATACAGAGCACATCGTGGCCACAGAGAGATGGGAATGTTTACCAGGAGATGCAGGGGTTATACAGAGAACACCCTGGCCACACACAGATGGGAATGTTGACCAGGAGCTGCTGGGGTTAGACAGAGCACACCCTGGCCACACAGAGATGGGAATGTTGAACAGGAGCAGAGGTATACAGAGCACACCCTGGCCACACAGATGGGAATGTTGACCAGTAGCTGCAGGGGTGATACAGAGCACACCCTGGCCACACAGAGATGGGAATGTTGACCAGGTGCAGGGGTTATACAGAGCACATCATGGCCACACAGAGATGGGAATGTTGACCAGGAGCTGCAGGGGTTATACAGAGCACACCCTGGCCACACAGTGAAGGGAATGTTGACCAGGAGCATGGGTTATGCAGAGCACCTCCTGGCCACACAGAGATGGGAATGTTGACCAGGAGCTTAAGCGGTTATACAGAGCACATCGTGACCACACAAAGATGGGAATGTTGACCAGGCGATGCAGGGGTTATACAGAGCACACCCTGGCCACACAGATGGGAATGTCGACCAGGAGTTGCAGGGGTTATACAGAGCACACACTGGCCACACAGAAATGGGAATGTTGTCCAGGAGCTGCAGGGGTTATACAGAGCACACCCAGGCCACACACAGATGGGAATGTTGACCATTAGCTGCTGGGGTTAGACAGAGCACACCCTGGCCACACAGTGATGGGGATGTTGACCAGGAGCAGGGGTATACAGAGCACACCCTGGCCACACAGATGGGAATGTTGACCAGGAGTTGCAGGGGTTATACAGAGCACACCCTGACCACACAGAGGTGGGTATGTTGACCAGGAGCTGCAGTGGTTATACAGAGCACACCCTGGCCACACAGATGGGAATGTTGACCAGGAGTTGCAGGGGTTATACAGAGCACACCCTGGCCACACACAGGTGGGAATGTTGACCATGAACTGCTGGGGTTATACAGAGCACACCCTGACCACACAGATGGGAATGTTGACCAGGAGTTGCAGGGGTTATACAGAGCACACACTGGCCACACAGAAATGGGAATGTTGACCAGGAGCTGCGGGGGTTATACAGAGCACACCCAGGCCACACACAGATGGGAATGTTGACCATTAGCTGCTGGGGTTAGACAGAGCACACCCTGGCCACACAGTGATGGGGATGTTGACCAGGAGCAGGGGTATACAGAGCACTCCCTGGCCACACAGATGGGAATGTTGACCAGGAGTTGCAGGGGTTATACAGAGCACACCCTGACCACACACAGAGGTGGGAATGTTGACCAGGAGCAGGGGTATACAGAGCACACCCTGGCCACACAGAGGTGGGTAGGTTGACCAGGACCTGTAGGGGTTATACAGAGCACAGCCTGGCCACACACAGAGGTGGGAATGTTGACCAGGAGATGCAGGGGTTAAACAGAGCACACCCTGACCACACAGAGGTGGGTATGTTGACCAGGAGCTGCAGGTGTTATACAGAGCACACCCTGGCCACACAGAGAAGGGAATGTTGACCAGGAGCAGGGGAGACAGAGCACAACTTGGCTACACAGAGATGGGAATGCTGACCAGGAGTTGCAGGGGTTATACAGAGCACACCCTGGCTACACAGAGATGGGAATGTTGACCAGGAGATGCAGGGGTTAAACAGAGCACACCCTGGCCACACAGAGATGGGAATGTTAACCAGGAGCTACAGGGGTTATACAGAGCACATCGTGGCCACACAGGGATGGAAATGTTGACCAGGAGCAGGGGTACACAGAGCACACCCTGGCCACACACAGATAGGAATGTTGACCAGGAGCTGCAGGGGTTATACAGAGCACATCCTGGCCACACAGAGATGGGAATGTTGACCATGAGCTGCAGGGGTTATACAGAGCACGCCTTGGCCACACAGAGATGGGAATGTTGACCAGGAGCAGGGGTTATGCAGAGCACATCCTGGCCACACAGAGATGGGAATGTTGACCAGGAGCTGCAGGGGTTATACAGAGCACACCCTGGCCACACAGAGAAGGGAATGTTGACCAGGAGCAGGGGTATACAGAGCACACCCTGGCCACACAGAGATGGGAATGTTAAACAGAAGCAGGGGTTATACAGAGCACACCCTGGCCACACAGAGAAGGGAATGTTGACCAGGGGAAGGGTTTATACAGAGCACACCCTGACCACACAGAGATGGGAATGTTGACCAGGAGATGCAGGGATTATGCAGAGCACATCCTGGCCACACAGAGATGGGAATGTTGACCATGAGCTGCAGGGGTTATACAGAGCACACCCTGGTCACACACAGATGGGAATGTTGACCAGGAGCTGCAGGGGTTATACAGAGCACATCCTGGCCACACAGAGATGGGAATGTTGACCAGGAGCTGAAGGGGTTATACAGAGCACATCGTGGCCACAGAGAGATGGGAATGTTTACCAGGAGATGCAGGGGTTATACAGAGAACACCCTGGCCACACACAGATGGGAATGTTGACCAGGAGCTGCTGGGGTTAGACAGAGCACACCCTGGCCACACAGAGATGGGAATGTTGAACAGGAGCAGAGGTATACAGAGCACACCCTGGCCACACAGATGGGAATGTTGACCAGTAGCTGCAGGGGTGATACAGAGCACACCCTGGCCACACAGAGATGGGAATGTTGACCAGGTGCAGGGGTTATACAGAGCACATCATGGCCACACAGAGATGGGAATGTTGACCAGGAGCTGCAGGGGTTATACAGAGCACACCCTGGCCACACAGTGAAGGGAATGTTGACCAGGAGCATGGGTTATGCAGAGCACCTCCTGGCCACACAGAGATGGGAATGTTGACCAGGAGCTTAAGCGGTTATACAGAGCACATCGTGACCACACAAAGATGGGAATGTTGACCAGGCGATGCAGGGGTTATACAGAGCACACCCTGGCCACACAGATGGGAATGTTGACCAGGAGTTGCAGGGGTTATACAGAGCACACACTGGCCACACAGAAATGGGAATGTTGACCAGGAGCTGCAGGGGTTATACAGAGCACACCCAGGCCACACACAGATGGGAATGTTGACCATTAGCTGCTGGGGTTAGACAGAGCACACCCTGGCCACACAGTGATGGGGATGTTGACCAGGAGCAGGGGTATACAGAGCACACCCTGGCCACACAGATGGGAATGTTGACCAGGAGTTGCAGGGGTTATACAGAGCACACCCTGACCACACAGAGGTGGGTATGTTGACCAGGAGCTGCAGGGGTTATACAGAGCACACCCTGGCCACACAGATGGGAATGTTGACCAGGAGTTGCAGGGGTTATACAGAGCACACCCTGGCCACACACAGGTGGGAATGTTGACCAGGAACTGCTGGGGTTATACAGAGCACACCCTGACCACACAGATGGGAATGTTGACCAGGAGTTGCAGGGGTTATACAGAGCACACACTGGCCACACAGAAATGGGAATGTTGACCAGGAGCTGCAGGGGTTATACAGAGCACACCCAGGCCACACACAGATGGGAATGTTGACCATTAGCTGCTGGGGTTAGACGGAGCACACCCTGGCCACACAGTGATGGGGATGTTGACCAGGAGCAGGGGTATACAGAGCACACCCTGGCCACACAGATGGGAATGTTGACCAGGAGTTGCAGGGCTTATACAGAGCACACCCTGACCACACACAGAGGTGGGAATGTTGACCAGGAGCAGGGGTATACAGAGCACACCCTGGCCACACAGAGGTGGGTAGGTTGACCAGGACCTGTAGGGGTTATACAGAGCACAGCCTGGCCACACACAGAATTGGGAATGTTGACCAGGAGATGCAGGGGTTAAACAGAGCACACCCTGACCACACAGAGGTGGGTATGTTGACCAGGAGCTGCAGGTGTTATACAGAGCACACCCTGGCCACACAGAGAAGGGAATGTTGACCAGGAGCAGGGGAGACAGAGCACACCTTGGCTACACAGAGATGGGAATGCTGACCAGGAGTTGCAGGGGTTATACAGAGCACACCCTGGCTACACAGAGATGGGAATGTTGACCAGGAGATGCAGGGGTTAAACAGAGCACACCCTGGCCACACAGAGATGGGAATGTTAACCAGGAGCTACAGGGGTTATACAGAGCACATCGTGGCCACACAGGGATGGAAATGTTGACCAGGAGCAGGGGTACACAGAGCACACCCTGGCCACACACAGATAGGAATGTTGACCAGGAGCTGCAGGGGTTAATCAGAGCACATCCTGGCCACACAGAGATGGGAATGTTGACCATGAGCTGCAGGGGTTATACAGAGCACGCCTTGGCCACACAGAGATGGGAATGTTGACCAGGAGCAGGGGTTATGCAGAGCACATCCTGGCCACACAGAGATGGGAATGTTGACCAGGAGCTGCAGGGGTTATACAGAGCACACCCTGGCCACACAGAGAAGGGAATGTTGACCAGGAGCAGGGGTATACAGAGCACACCCTGGCCACACAGAGATGGGAATGTTAAACAGAAGCAGGGGTTATACAGAGCACACCCTGGCCACACAGAGAAGGGAATGTTGACCAGGGGCAGGGTTTATACAGAGCACACCCTGACCACACAGAGATGGGAATGTTGACCAGGAGATGCAGGGATTATGCAGAGCACATCCTGGCCACACAGAGATGGGAATGTTGACCATGAGCTGCAGGGGTTATACAGAGCACACCCTGGTCACACACAGATGGGAATGTTGACCAGATGCTGCAGGGGTTATACAGAGCACATCCTGGCCACACAGAGATGGGAATGTTGACCAGGAGCTGAAGGGGTTATACAGAGCACATCGTGGCCACAGAGAGATGGCAATGTTTACCAGGAGATGCAGGGGTTATACAGAGAACACCCTGGCCACACACAGATGGGAATGTTGACCAGGAGCTGCTGGGGTTAGACAGAGCACGCCCTGGCCACACAGAGATGGGAATGTTGAACAGGAGCAGAGGTATACAGAGCACACCCTGGCCACACAGATGGGAATGTTGACCAGTAGCTGCAGGGGTGATACAGAGCACACCCTGGCCACACAGAGATGGGAATGTTGACCAGGAGCAGGGCTTATACAGAGCACATCATGGCCACACAGTGAAGGGAATGTTGACCAGTAGCTTAAGCGGTTATACAGAGCACATCGTGACCACACAAAGATGGGAATGTTGACCAGGCGATGCAGGGGTTATACAGAGCACATCCTGTCCACACAGTGATGGGAATGTTGACCAGGAGTTGCAGGGGTTATACAGAGCACACCCTGGCCACACACAGATGGGAACGTTGATCAGGAGCTGCTGGGGTTAAACAGAGCTCACCCTGGCCACACAGAGATGGGAATGTTGACCAGGAGCTGCTGTGTTTAGACAGAGCACACCCTGGCCACACAGTGATGGGAATGTTGACCAGGAGCAGTGGTATACAGAGCACACCCTGGCCACACAGATGGGAATGTTGACCAGGAGTTGCAGGGGTTATACAGAGCACTCCCTGACCACACAGAGGTGGGAATGTTGACCAGGAGCTGCAGGGGTTATACAGAGCAGACCCTGGCCACACAGAGAAGGGAATGTTGACCAGGAGATGCAGGGGTTATGCAGAGCAAATCCTGGCCACACAGAGATGGGAATGTTGACCATGAGCTGCAGGGGCTATACAGAGCACACCTTGGCCACACAGAGATGGGAATGTTGACCAGGAGCAGGGGTTAGGCAGAGCACATCCTGGCCACACAGAGATGGGAATGTTCACCAGGAGCAGGGGTTATACAGAGCACACCCTGGCCACAGAGAGAAGGGAATGTTGACCAGGAGCAGGGTTTATACAGTGCACACCCTGGCCACACAGAGATGGGAATGTTGACATGAGCTGCAGGGGTTATACAGAGCACACCCTGGCCACACAGAGATGGGAATGTTGACCAGGAGATGCAGGGGTTATGCAGAGCAAATCCTGGCCACACAGAGATGGGAATGTTGACCATGAGCTGCAGGGGCTATACAGAGCACACCTTGGCCACACAGAGATGGGAATGTTGACCAGGAGCAGGGGTTAGGCAGAGCACATCCTGGCCACACAGAGATGGGAATGTTGACCAGGAACTGCAGGGTTTATACAGAGTACACCCTGGCCACATAGAGAAGAGAATGTTGACCAGGAGCAGGGGTTATACAGAGCAGACGCTGGCCACACAGAGAAGGGAATGTTGACCAGGAGCAGGGTTTATACAGAGCACACCGTGACCACACAGAGAGGCGAATGTTGACCAGGAGATGCAGGGGTTATACAGAGCACCTCCTGGCCACACAGAGATGGGAATGTTGACCAGGAGCATGGGTTATGCAGAGCACATCCTGGCCACACAGAGATGGGAATGTTGACCAGGAGCTTAAGCGGTTATACAGAGCACATCGTGGCCACACAGAGATGGGAATGTTGACCAGGAGATGCAGGGGTTATACAGAGCACACTCTGGCCACACACAGATGGGAATGTTGACCAGGAGCTGCTGGGGTTAGACAGAGCACACCCTGGCCACACAGAGATGGGCATGTTGACCAGGAGCAGTGGTATACAGAGCAAACCCTGGCCACACAGATGGGAATGTTGACCAGTAGCTGCAGGGGTGATACAGAGCACACCCTGGCCACACAGAGAAGGGAATGTTGACCAGCAGCAGGGGTTATACAGAGCACACCCTGGCCACAGAGAGAAGGGAATGTTGACCAGGAGCAGGGTTTATACAGAGCACATCCTGGCCACACAAAGATGGGAATGTTGACCATGAGCTGCAGGGGTTATACAGAGCACGCCTTGGCCACACAGAGATGGGCATGTTGACCAGGAGCAGTGGTATACAGAGCAAACCCTGGCCACACAGATGGGAATGTTGACCAGTAGCTGCAGGGGTGATACAGAGCACACCCTGGCCACAGAGAGAAGGGAATGTTGACCAGCAGCAGGGGTTATACAGAGCACATCCTGGCCACACAGAGATGGGAATGTTGACCAGGAGATGCAGGGGTTATACAGAGCACACCCTGGCCACACAGAGAAGGAAATGTTGACCAGGAGCAGGGGTTATACAGAGCACATCCTGGCCACACAGAGAAGGGAATGTTGACCAGGGGCAGGGTTAATACAGAGCACACCCTGACCACACAGAGATGGGAATGTTGACCAGGAGCAGTGGTATACAGAGCACACCCTGGCCACACAGATGGGAATGTTGACCAGTAGCTGCAGGGGTGATACAGAATACATCCTGGCCACACAGAGATGGGAATGTTGACCAGGAGCAGTGGTTATGCAGAGCACATCCTGGCCACACAGAGATGGGAATGTTGACCAGGAGCTGCAGGGGTTATACAGAACACACCCTGGCCACACAGAGAAGGGAATGTTGACCAGGAGCAGGGGTTATACAGAGCACACCCTGGCCACACAGAGAAGGGAATGTTGACCAGGAGCAAGGTTTATACAGAGCACACCCTGGCCACACAGAGATGGGAATGTTGACCAGGAGATGCAGGGATTATGCAGAGCACATCCTGGCCACACAGAGATGGCAATGTTGACTATGAGCTGCAAGGGTTATACAGAGCACACCCTTGCCACACCGAGATGGGAAGGTTGACCAGGAGCTGCTGGGGTCATACAGAGCACATCCTGGCCACACAGTGATTGGAATGTTGACCAGGAGTTGCAGGGGTTATACAGAGCACACACTGGCCACACAGAGATGGGAATGTTGACCAGGAGCTGCTGGGGTTAGACAGAGCACACCCTGGCCACACAGTGATGGGAATGTTGACCAGGAGTTGCAGGGGTTATACAGAGCACACACTGGCCACACAGAGATGGGAATGTTGACCAGGAGCTGCAGGGGTTATACAGAGCACATCGTGGCCACACAGAGATGGGAAAGTTGAACAGGAGATGCAGGGGTTATACAGAGCACATCCTGGCCACACACAGATGGGAATGTTGACCAGGAGCTGCTGGGGTTAGACAGAGCACACACTGGCCACACAGAGATGGGAATGTTGACCAGGAGCAGTGGTTATACAGAGCACACCCTGGCCACACAGAGATGGGAATGTTGACCAGGAGCAGCGGTATACAGAGCACACCCTGGCCACACAGATGGGAATGTTGACCAGTAGCTGCAGGGGTTATACAGAGCACACCCTGGCCACACAGAGATGGAAATGTTGACCAGGAGCAGGGGGAGACAGAGCACACCCTGGCCACACAGATGGGAATGTTGACCAGTAGCTGCAGGGGTTATACAGAGCACACCCTGGCCACACAGAGATGGGAATGTTGACCATGAGCTGCAGGGGTTATACAGAGCACGCCTTGGCCACACAGAGATGGGAATGTTGACCAGGAGATGCAGGGGTTATACAGAGCACACCCTGGCCACACAGAGAAGGAAATGTTGACCAGGAGCAGGGGTTATACAGAGCACATCCTGGCCACACAGAGAAGGGAATGTTGACCAGGGGCAGGGTTAATACAGAGCACACCCTGACCACACAGAGATGGGAATGTTGGCCAGGAGATGCAGGGATTATGCAGAGCACATCCTGGCCACACAGAGATGGGAATGTTGACCATGAGCTGCAGGGGTTATACAGAGCACACCCTAGCCACACAGAGATGGGAATGTTGACCAGGAGCATGGGTTATGCAGAGCACATCCTGGCCACACAGAAATGGGAATGTTGACCAGGAGCTGAAGGGGTTATACAGAGCACATCGTGGCCACACAGATATGGGAATGTTGACCAGGAGATGCAGGGGATATACAGAGAACACCCTGGCCACACACAGATGGGAATGTTGACCAGGAGCTGCTGGGGTTAGACAGAGCACACCCTGGCCACACAGAGATGGGAATGTTGACCAGGAGCAGAGGTATACAGAGCACACCCTGGCCACACAGATGGGAATGTTGACCAGTAGCTGCAGGGGTGATACAGAGCACACCCTGGCCACACAGAGATGGGAATGTTGACCAGGAGCAGGGGTTATACAGAGCACCTCCTGGCCACACAGAGATGGGAATGTTGACAAGGAGCTTAAGCGGTTATACAGAGCACATCGTGGCCACACAAAGATGGGAATGTTGACCAGGAGTAGGGGTTATACAGAGCACATCATGGCCACACAGTGATGGGAATGTTGACCAGGAGATGCAGGGGTTATGCAGAGCACATCCTGACCACACAGTGATGGGAATGTTGACCAGGAGCAGGGGTATACAGAGCACACCCTGGCCACACACAGATGGGAATGTTGATCAGGAGCTGCTGGGGTTATACAGAGTACACCCTGGCCACATAGAGAAGAGAATGTTGACCAGGAGCAGGGGTTATACAGAGCACACGCTGGCCACACAGAGAAGGGAATGTTGACCAGGAGCAGGGTTTATACAGAGCACACCCTGGCCACACAGAGATGGGAATGTTGACCAGGAGATGCAGGGGTTATACAGAGCACACCCTGGCCACACAGAGATGGGAATGTTGACCAGGAGCATGGGTTATGCAGAGCACATCCTGGCCACACAGAGATGGGAATGTTGACCAGGAGCTTAAGCGGTTATACAGAGCACATCGTGGCCACACAGAGATGGGAATGTTGACCAGGAGATGCAGGGGTTATACAGAGCACACCCTGGACACACACAGATGGGAATGTTGACCAGGAGCTGCTGGGGTTAGACAGAGCACACCCTGGCCACACAGAGATGGGCATGTTGACCAGGAGCAGTGGTATACAGAGCACACCCTGGCCACACAGATGGGAATGTTGACCAGTAGCTGCAGGGGTGATACAGAATACATCCTGGCCACACAGAGATGGGAATGTTGACCAGGAGCAGGGGTTATGCAGAGCACATCCTGGCCACACAGAGATGGGAATGTTGACCAGGAGCTGCAGGGGTTATACAGAACACACCCTGGCCACACAGAGAAGGGAATGTTGACCAGGAGCAGGGGTTATACAGAGCACACCCTGGCCACACAGAGAAGGGAATGTTGACCAGGAGCAAGGTTTATACAGAGCACACCCTAGCCACACAGAGATGGGAATGTTGACCAGGAGATGCAGGGATTATGCAGAGCACATCCTGGCCACACAGAGATGGCAATGTTGACTATGAGCTGCAAGGGTTATACAGAGCACACCCTGGCCACACCGAGATGGGAAGGTTGACCAGGAGCTGCTGGGGTTATACAGAGCACATCCTGGCCACACAGTGATGGGAATGTTGACCAGGAGTTGCAGGGGTTATACAGAGCACACACTGGCCACACAGAGATGGGAATGTTGACCAGGAGCTGCTGGGGTTAGACAGAGCACACCCTGGCCACACAGTGATGGGAATGTTGACCAGGAGTTGCAGGGGTTATACAGAGCACACACTGGCCACACAGAGATGGGAATGTTGACCAGGAGCTGCAGGGGTTATACAGAGCACATCGTGGCCACACAGAGATGGGAAAGTTGAACAGGAGATGCAGGGGTTATACAGAGCACATCCTGGCCACACACAGATGGGAATGTTGACCAGGAGCTGCTGGGGTTAGACAGAGCACACACTGGCCACACAGAGATGGGAATGTTGACCAGGAGCAGGGGTTATACAGAGCACACCCTGGCCACACAGAGATGGGAATGTTGACCAGGAGCAGGGGTATACAGAGCACACCCTGGCCACACAGATGGGAATGTTGACCAGTAGCTGCAGGGGTTATACAGAGCACACCCTGGCCACACAGAGATGGGAATGTTGACTAGGAGCAGGGGGAGACAGAGCACACCCTGGCCACACAGATGGGAATGTTGACCAGTAGCTGCAGGGGTTATACAGAGCACACCCTGGCCACACAGAGATGGGAATGTTGACCAGGAGCTGCAGGGGTATACAGAGCACATCCTGGCCACACAGAGATGGGAATGTTGACCAGGAGCTGCAGGGGTTATTCAGAGCACACCCTGGCCACACAGAGATGGGAATGTTTACCAGGAGCTGCAGGGGTTATACAGAGCACACCCTTGGCACACAGAGATGGGAATGTTGACCCGGAGCTGCAGGGGTTATACAGAGCAGACTCTGGCCACACAGAGAAGGGAATGTTGACCAGGAGCAGGGTTTATACAGAGCACACCCTGGCCACACAGAGAAGGGAATGTTGACCAGATGCAGGGTTTATACAAAGCACACCCTGAACACACAGAGATGGGAGTGTTGACCAGGAGATGCAGGGGTTATACAGAGCACACCCTGTCCACACAGAGATGGGAATGTTGACCAGGAGCAGGGGTTATGCAGAGCACACCCAGGCCACACAGAGATGGGAATGTTGACCAGAAGCTGCAGGGGTTATACAGAGCACATTGTGGCCACACAGAGATGGGAATGTTGACCAGGAGCTGCAGGGGTTATACAGAGCACACCCTGGACACACACACTGATGGGAATGTTGACCAGGAGCTGCAGGAGTTATACAGAGCTCACCCTGGCCACACAGAGATGGGAATGTTGACCAGGAGCTGGGGTTATACAGAGCACACCCTGGCCTCACAGAGATGGGAATGTTGACCAGGAGCTGCTGGGGTTATACAGAGCACACCCTGGCCACACAGAGATGGGAATGTTGACCAGGAGCTGCAGGGGTTATACAGAGCACACCCTGGCCACACAGAGATGGGAATGTTGACCAGGAGCTGCAGGAGTATACAGAGCACATCCTGGCCACACAGAGATGGGAATGTTGACCAGGTGCTGCAGGGGTTATACAGAGCACACCCTGGCCACACAGAGATGGGAATGTTGACCCGGAGTTGCAGAAGTTATACAGAGCACACCCTGCTCACACAGAGATGGGAATGTTGACCAGGAGCTGCTGGGGTTACACAGAGCATACCCTGGACACACGGAGAAGGACATGTTGACCAGGAGCTGCAGGAGTTATACAGAGCACACCCTGGCCACACAGAGATGGGAATGTTGACCAGGAGCTACAGGGGTTATACAGAGCACACCCTGGCCACACAGAGATGTGAATATTGACCAGGAGCTGCTGGGGTTATACAGAGCACACCCTGGCCACACAGAGATGGGAATGTTGACCAGGAGCTGCAGGGGTTATACAGAGCACACCCTGGCCACACAGAGATGGGAATGTTGACCAGGAGCTGCAGGAGTATACAGAGTACACCCTGGACACCCACACAGATGGGAATGTTGACCAGGAGCTGCAAGGGTTATACAGAGCACACCCTGGCCACACACAGAGATGGGAATGTTAACCAGGAGCTGCAGTTGTTATACAGAGCACACCCTGGCCACACAGAGGTGGGAATGTTGACCAGGAGCTGCATGAGTTATACAGAGCACACCCTGGCCCCACAGACATGGGAATGTTGAACAGGAGCTGCAGGGGTTATACAGAACACACCCTGGCCACACAGAGATGGGAATGTTGACCAGGAGCTGCAGGGGTTATACAGAGCACACCCTGGCCACACAGAGATGGGAATGTTGACCAGGGGCTGCAGGAGTTATACAGAGCACACCCATGCCACACAGAGATGGGAATGTTGACAAGGAGCTGCAGGAGTTATACAGAGAACACCCTGGCCACACACAGATGGGAATGTTGACCAGGAGCTGCTGGGGTTAGACAGAGCACACACTGGCCACACAGAGATGGGAATGTTGACCAGGAGCAGGGGTTATACAGAGCACACCCTGGCCACACAGAGATGGGAATGTTGACCAGGAGCAGGGGTATACAGAGCACACCCTGGCCACACAGATGGGAATGTTGACCAGTAGCTGCAGGGGTTATACAGAGCACACCCTGGCCACACAGAGATGGGAATGTTGACTAGGAGCAGGGGGAGACAGAGCACACCCTGGCCACACAGATGGGAATGTTGACCAGTAGCTGCAGGGGTTATACAGAGCACACCCTGGCCACACAGAGATGGGAATGTTGACCAGGAGCTGCAGGGGTATACAGAGCACATCCTGGCCACACAGAGATGGGAATGTTGACCAGGAGCTGCAGGGGTTATTCAGAGCACACCCTGGCCACACAGAGATGGGAATGTTTACCAGGAGCTGCAGGGGTTATACAGAGCACACCCTTGGCACACAGAGATGGGAATGTTGACCCGGAGCTGCAGGGGTTATACAGAGCAGACTCTGGCCACACAGAGAAGGGAATGTTGACCAGGAGCAGGGTTTATACAGAGCACACCCTGGCCACACAGAGAAGGGAATGTTGACCAGATGCAGGGTTTATACAAAGCACACCCTGACCACACAGAGATGGGAGTGTTGACCAGGAGATGCAGGGGTTATACAGAGCACACCCTGTCCACACAGAGATGGGAATGTTGACCAGGAGCAGGGGTTATGCAGAGCACACCCAGGCCACACAGAGATGGGAATGTTGACCAGAAGCTGCAGGGGTTATACAGAGCACATTGTGGCCACACAGAGATGGGAATGTTGACCAGGAGCTGCAGGGGTTATACAGAGCACACCCTGGCCACACAGAGATGGGAATGTTGACCAGGAGCTGCAGGAGTATACAGAGCACATCCTGGCCACACAGAGATGGGAATGTTGACCAGGTGCTGCAGGGGTTATACAGAGCACACCCTGGCCACACAGAGATGGGAATGTTGACCCGGAGTTGCAGAAGTTATACAGAGCACACCCTGCTCACACAGAGATGGGAATGTTGACCAGGAGCTGCTGGGGTTACACAGAGCATACCCTGGACACACGGAGAAGGACATGTTGACCAGGAGCTGCAGGAGTTATACAGAGCACACCCTGGCCACACAGAGATGGGAATGTTGACCAGGAGCTACAGGGGTTATACAGAGCACACCCTGGCCACACAGAGATGTGAATATTGACCAGGAGCTGCTGGGGTTATACAGAGCACACCCTGGCCACACAGAGATGGGAATGTTGACCAGGAGCTGCAGGGGTTATACAGAGCACACCCTGGCCACACAGAGATGGGAATGTTGACCAGGAGCTGCAGGAGTATACAGAGTACACCCTGGACACCCACACAGATGGGAATGTTGACCAGGAGCTGCAAGGGTTATACAGAGCACACCCTGGCCACACACAGAGATGGGAATGTTAACCAGGAGCTGCAGTTGTTATACAGAGCACACCCTGGCCACACAGAGGTGGGAATGTTGACCAGGAGCTGCATGAGTTATACAGAGCACACCCTGGCCCCACAGACATGGGAATGTTGAACAGGAGCTGCAGGGGTTATACAGAACACACCCTGGCCACACAGAGATGGGAATGTTGACCAGGAGCTGCAGGGGTTATACAGAGCACACCCTGGCCACACAGAGATGGGAATGTTGACCAGGGGCTGCAGGAGTTATACAGAGCACACCCATGCCACACAGAGATGGGAATGTTGACAAGGAGCTGCAGGAGTTATACAGAGAACACCCTGGCCACACACAGATGGGAATGTTGACCAGGAGCTGCTGGGGTTAGACAGAGCACACACTGGCCACACAGAGATGGGAATGTTGACCAGGAGCAGGGGTTATACAGAGCACACCCTGGCCACACAGAGATGGGAATGTTGACCAGGAGCAGGGGTATACAGAGCACACCCTGGCCACACAGATGGGAATGTTGACCAGTAGCTGCAGGGGTTATACAGAGCACACCCTGGCCACACAGAGATGGGAATGTTGACTAGGAGCAGGGGGAGACAGAGCACACCCTGGCCACACAGATGGGAATGTTGACCAGTAGCTGCAGGGGTTATACAGAGCACACCCTGGCCACACAGAGATGGGAATGTTGACCAGGAGCTGCAGGGGTATACAGAGCACATCCTGGCCACACAGAGATGGGAATGTTGACCAGGAGCTGCAGGGGTTATTCAGAGCACACCCTGGCCACACAGAGATGGGAATGTTTACCAGGAGCTGCAGGGGTTATACAGAGCACACCCTTGGCACACAGAGATGGGAATGTTGACCCGGAGCTGCAGGGGTTATACAGAGCAGACTCTGGCCACACAGAGAAGGGAATGTTGACCAGGAGCAGGGTTTATACAGAGCACACCCTGGCCACACAGAGAAGGGAATGTTGACCAGATGCAGGGTTTATACAAAGCACACCCTGACCACACAGAGATGGGAGTGTTGACCAGGAGATGCAGGGGTTATACAGAGCACACCCTGTCCACACAGAGATGGGAATGTTGACCAGGAGCAGGGGTTATGCAGAGCACACCCAGGCCACACAGAGATGGGAATGTTGACCAGAAGCTGCAGGGGTTATACAGAGCACATTGTGGCCACACAGAGATGGGAATGTTGACCAGGAGCTGCAGGGGTTATACAGAGCACACCCTGGACACACACACTGATGGGAATGTTGACCAGGAGCTGCAGGAGTTATACAGAGCTCACCCTGGCCACACAGAGATGGGAATGTTGACCAGGAGCTGGGGTTATACAGAGCACACCCTGGCCTCACAGAGATGGGAATGTTGACCAGGAGCTGCTGGGGTTATACAGAGCACACCCTGGCCAGACAGAGATGGGAATGTTGACCAGGAGCTGCAGGGGTTATACAGAGCACACCCTGGCCACACAGAGATGGGAATGTTGACCAGGAGCTGCAGGAGTATACAGAGCACATCCTGGCCACACAGAGATGGGAGTGTTGACCAGGTGCTGCAGGGGTTATACAGAGCACACCCTGGCCACACAGAGATGGGAATGTTGACCAGGAGTTGCAGAAGTTATACAGAGCACACCCTGCTCACACAGAGATGGGAATGTTGACCAGGAGCTGCTGGGGTTACAGAGAGCATGCCCTGGACACACGGAGAAGGACATGTTGACCAGGAGCTGCAGGATTTATACAGAGCACACCCTGGCCACACAGAGATGGGAATGTTGACCAGGAGCTACAGGGGTTATACAGAGCACACCCTGGCCACACAGAGATGTGAATATTGACCAGGAGCTACAGGGGTTATACAGAGCACACCCTGGCCACACAGAGATGGGAATGTTGACCAGGAGCTGCAGGAGTTATACAGAGCACATCCTGGCTACACACAGAGATGGGAAAGTTAACCAGGAGCTGCAGGGGTTATACAGAGCTCACCCTGGCCACACAGAGATGGGAATGTTGACCAGGAGCTGCAGGAGTTATACAGAGCATATCCTGGCTACACACAGAGATGGGAATGTTAACCAGGAGCTGCAGGGGTTACACAGAGCACACCCTGGCCACACAGAGATGGGAATGTTGACCAGGAGCTGCAGGGTTTATACAGAGCACATACTGGCCACACACAGAGATGGGAATGTTAACCAGGAGTTGCAGGGGTTATACAGAGCACACCCTGGCTACACAGAGATTTGAATGTTGGCCAGGAGCTGCAGGAGTTATACAGAGCACATCCTGGCCTCACAGAGATCGGAATGTTTACCAGGAGCTGCAGGAGTATACAGAGCACATCCTGGCCACACAGAGATGGGAATGTTCACCAGCAGCTCCAGGGGTTATACAGAGCACACCCTGACCACACAGAGGTGGGAATGTTGTCCAGGAGCTGCAGGGGTTTTACAGAGCACACCCTGGCCAAACACACAGATGGGAATGTTGACCAGGAGCTGTTGGGGTTATACAGTGCACACCCTGGCCACACAGAGATGGGAATGTTTACCAGGAGCTGCAGGAGATATACAGAGTACACCCTGGACACCCACACAGATGGGAATGTTGACCAGGAGCTGCAAGGGTTATACAGAGCACACCCTGGCCACACACAGAGATGGGAATGTTAACCAGGAGCTGCAGTTGTTATACAGAGCACACCCTGGCCACACAGAGGTGGGAATGTTGACCAGGAGCTGCAGGAGTTATACAGAGCACACCCTGGCCCCACAGACATGGGAATGTTGAACAGGAGCTGCAGGGGTTATACAGAACACACCCTGGCCACACAGAGATGGGAATGTTGACCAGGAGCTGCAGGGGTTATACAGAGCACACCCTGGCCACACAGAGATGGGAATGTTGACCAGGGGCTGCAGGAGTTATACAGAGCACACCCATGCCACACAGAGATGGGAATGTTGACAAGGAGCTGCAGGAGTTATACAGAGAACACCCTGGCCACACAGAGATGGGAATGTTGACCAGGAGCTGCAGGGGTTATACAGAGCACACCCTGGCCACACAGAGATGGGAATGTTGACCAGGAGCTGCAGGAGTTATACAGAGCACACTCTGGTCACACAGAGATGGGAATGTTGACCAGGAGATGCAGGGGTTATACAGAGCACACCCTGGCCATACAGAGATGGGAATGTTGACCTGGAGCTGGGATTATACAGAGCACACCCTGAACACACTGAGATGGGAATGTTGACCAGGAGCTGCAGGGGTTATACAGTGCACACCCTGGCCACACAGTAATGGTAATGTTGACCAGGAGCTGCAGGAGTTATACAGAGCACATCCTGGCCACACAGAGATGGGACTGTTGACCAGGAGCTGCAGGGGTTATACAGAGCACAGCCTGGCCACACAGAGATGGGAATGTTGACCAGGAGCTGCAGGAGTTATACAGAGCATACCCTGGCCACACAGAGATGGGAATGTTGACCAGGAGCTGCAGGAGTTATACAGAGCACACCCTGGACAGAGAGAGATGGGAATGTTGACCAGGAGCAGGGGTTATACAGAGCACACCCTGGCCACACAGAGATGGGAATGTTGAGCAGCAGCAGGGGTTATGCAGAGCACACTCTGGCCACACAGAGATGGGAATGTTGACCAGGAGCTGCAGGAGTTATACAGAGCGCACCCTGCCCACACAGAGATGGGAATGTTGACCAGGAGCTGCAGGAGATATACAGAGCACACCCTGGCCACACTGAGATGGGAATGTTGACCAGGAGCTGCAGGGATTATACAGAGCAAACCCTGGCCACACAGAGATGGGCATGTTGACCAGGAACTGCTGGGGTTATACAGAGCACATCCTGGCCACACAGAGATGGGAATGTTGACCAGGAACTGCTGGGGTTATACAGAGCACACCCTGGCCACACAGAGATGGGAATGTTGACCAGGAGCTGCAGGGGTTACACAGAAGAGACTGTGGACACACACAGAGATGGGAATGTTGACCAGAATCTGCAGGGATTATACAGAGCACACCCTGGCCACACAGAGATGGGAATGTCGACCAGGAGCTGCAGTGGTTATACAGAGCGCCACCTGGCCTCACAGAGATGGGAATGTCGACCAGGAGCTGCTGGGGTTATACAGAGCACACCCTGGCCACACAGAGATGGGAATGTCGACCAGGAGCTGCAGGGGTTATACAGAGCTCACCCTGGCCAGACAGAGATGAGAATGTTGACCAGGAGCTGCAGGAGTTATACAGAGCACACCCTGCCCACACAGAGATGGGAATTTTGACCAGGAGGTGCAGGTGTTTTATAGAGGACACCATGGCCACACAGAGATGGAAATCTTGACCAGAAGCTGCAGGGGTTATACAGAGCACACCCTGGCCACACAGAGATGGGAATGTTGACCAGGAGCAGGGGTTATGCAGAGCACACCCTGGCCACACAGAGATGGGAATGTTGACCAGGAAATGCAGGGGTTATACAGAGCACACCCTGGCCACACACAGATGGGAATGTTGACCAGGAGCTGCTGGGGTTAGACAGAGCACACCCTGGCCACACAGAGATGGGAATGTTGACCAGGAGCAGGGGTATACAGAGCACACCCTGGCCACACAGATGGGAATGTTGTCCAGTAGCTGCAGGGGTGATACAGAGCACACCCTGGCCACACAGAGATGGGAATGTTGACCAGGAGCAGGGGTATACAGAGCACACCCTGGCCACACAGATGGGAATGTTGTCCAGTAGCTGCAGGGTTTATACAGAGCACACCCTGGCCACACAGAGAAGGGAATGTTGACCAGGAGCAGGGGTTATACAGAGCACACCCTGGCCACACAGAGATGGTAATGTTGACCAGGAGCTGCAGGGGTTATACAGAGCACACCCTGGCCACACAGAGATGGGAATGTCGTCCAGTAGCTGCAGGGTTTATACAGAGCACACTCTGGCCACACAGAGATGGGAATGTTGACCAGGAGCAGGGGTTATGCAGAGCACATCCTGGCCACACAGAGATGGGAATGTTGACCAGGAGCTGCTGGGTTTATACAGAGCACACGCTGGCCACACAGAGATGGGAATGTTGACCAGGAGCAGGGTTTATACAGAGCACACCCTGGCCACACAGAGATGGGAATGTTGACCAGGAGCAGCGGTTATACAGAGCACACCCTGGCCACACAGAGAAGGGAATGTTGACCAGGAGCAGGGTTTATACAGAGCACACCCTGGCCACACAGAGATGGGAATGTTGGCCAAGGAGATGCAGGGGTTATACAGAGCACATCGTGGCCACACAGAGATGGGAATGTTGACCAGGAGACGCAGGGGTTATACAGAGCACACCCTGGCCGCACAGAGATGGGAATGTTGACCAGGAGCAGGGGTATACAGAGCACACCCTGGCCACACAGATGGGAATGTTGACCAGGAGCTGGAGGGGATATACAGAGCACATCGTGGCCACACAGAGATGGGAATGTTGACCAGGAGCAGCTGGGGTTACACAGAGCACACCCTGGCCACACAGAGAAGGGAAAGTTGACCAGTGGCAGGGGTTATACAGAGCACACCCTGGCCACGAAGAGATGGGAATGTTGACCAGGAGATGCAGGGGTTATGCAGAGCACATCCTGGCCACACAGAGATGGGAATGTTGACCATGGGCTGCAAGGGTGATACAGAGCACACCCTGGCAACACAGAGAAGGGAATGTTGACCAGGAGCAGGGGTTGTACAGAACACACCCTGGCCACACAGAGATGGGAATGTTGACCAGGAGCAGGGGTTATACAGAACACACCCTGGCCACACAGAGAAGGGAATGTTGACCAGGAGCAGGGGTTATACAGAACACAACCTGGCCACACAGAGAAGGGAAAGTTGACCAGTGGCAGGGGTTATACAGAGCACACCCTGGCCACGAAGAGATGGGAATGTTGACCAGGAGATGCAGGGGTTATGCAGAGCACATCCTGGCCACACAGAGATGGGAATGTTGACCATGGGCTGCAGGGGTGATACAGAGCACACCCTGGCAACACAGAGATGGGAATGTTGACCAGGAGCAGGGGTTATAGAGAACACACCCTGGCCACACAGAGAAGGGAATGTTGACCAGGAGCAGGGGTTGTACAGAACACACCCTGGCCACACAGAGATGGGAATGTTGACCAGGAGCTGCTGGGGTTATACAGAGCACACCCTGGCCACACAGAGAAGGGAATGTTGACCAGGAGCAGGGGTTATACAGAGCACACCCTGGCCACAATGTGATGGGAATGTTGACCATGAGCTGCAGGGGTTATACAGAGCACACCCTGGCCACACAGAGAAGGGAATGTTGACCAGGAGCAGGGGTTATGCAGAGCACACCCTGGCCACACAGAGATGGGAATGTTGACCAGGAGATGCAGGGGTTATACAGAGCACATCGTGGCCACACAGAGATGGGAATGTTGACCAGGAGATGCAGGGGTTATACAGAGCACACCCTGGCCACACACAGATGGGAATGTTGACCAGGAGCTGCTGGGGTTAGACAGAGCACACCCTGGCCGCACAGAGATGGGAATGTTGACCAGGAGCAGGGGTATACAGAGCACACCCTGGCCAAACAGATATGGGAATGTTGACCAGGAGCTGCAGGGGTTATACAGAGCACACCCTGGCAACACAGAGATGGGAATGTTGACCAGGAGCTGCAGGAGTTATACAGAGCACACCCTGGCAACACAGAGATGGGAATGTTGACCAGGAGCTGCAGGGGTGATACAGAGCACACCCTGGCAACACAGAGATGGGAATGTTGACCAGGAGCAGGGGTTATACAGAACACACCCTGGCCACACAGAGAAGGGAATGTGGACCAGGAGCAGGGGTTATACAGAGCACACCCTGGCCACACAGAGATGGGAATGTTGACCAGGAGCAGCGGTTATACAGAGCACACCCTGGCCACACAGAGAAGGGAATGTTGACCAGGAGCAGGGTTTATACAGAGCACACCCTGGCCACACAGAGATGGGAATGTTGGCCAGGAGATGCAGGGGTTATACAGAGCACATCGTGGCCACACAGAGATGGGAATGTTGACCAGGAGACGCAGGGGTTATACAGAGCACACCCTGGCCGCACAGAGATGGGAATGTTGACCAGGAGCAGGGGTATACAGAGCACACCCTGGCCACACAGATGGGAATGTTGACCAGGAGCTGGAGGGGATATACAGAGCACATCGTGGCCACACAGAGATGGGAATGTTGACCAGGAGCAGCTGGGGTTACACAGAGCACACCCTGGCCACACAGAGAAGGGAAAGTTGACCAGTGGCAGGGGTTATACAGAGCACACCCTGGCCACGAAGAGATGGGAATGTTGACCAGGAGATGCAGGGGTTATGCAGAGCACATCCTGGCCACACAGAGATGGGAATGTTGACCATGGGCTGCAGGGGTGATACAGAGCACACCCTGGCAACACAGAGATGGGAATTTTGACCAGGAGCAGGGGTTATAGAGAACACACCCTGGCCACACAGAGAAGGGAATGTTGACCAGGAGCAGGGGTTGTACAGAACACACCCTGGCCACACAGAGATGGGAATGTTGACCAGGAGCAGGGGTTATACAGAACACACCCTGGCCACACAGAGAAGGGAATGTTGACCAGGAGCAGGGGTTATACAGAACACAACCTGGCCACACAGAGAAGGGAAAGTTGACCAGTGGCAGGGGTTATACAGAGCACACCCTGGCCACGAAGAGATGGGAATGTTGACCAGGAGATGCAGGGGTTATGCAGAGCACATCCTGGCCACACAGAGATGGGAATGTTGACCATGGGCTGCAGGGGTGATACAGAGCACACCCTGGCAACACAGAGATGGGAATGTTGACCAGGAGCAGGGGTTATAGAGAACACACCCTGGCCACACAGAGAAGGGAATGTTGACCAGGAGCAGGGGTTGTACAGAACACACCCTGGCCACACAGAGATGGGAATGTTGACCAGGAGCTGCTGGGGTTATACAGAGCACACCCTGGCCACACAGAGAAGGGAATGTTGACCAGGAGCAGGGGTTATACAGAGCACACCCTGGCCACACAGTGATGGGAATGTTGACCATGAGCTGCAGGGGTTATACAGAGCACACCCTGGCCACACAGAGAAGGGAATGTTGACCAGGAGCAGGGGTTATGCAGAGCACACCCTGGCCACACAGAGATGGGAATGTTGACCAGGAGATGCAGGGGTTATACAGAGCACATCGTGGCCACACAGAGATGGGAATGTTGACCAGGAGATGCAGGGGTTATACAGAGCACACCCTGGCCACACACAGATGGGAATGTTGACCAGGAGCTGCTGGGGTTAGACAGAGCACACCCTGGCCGCACAGAGATGGGAATGTTGACCAGGAGCAGGGGTATACAGAGCACACCCTGGCCAAACAGATATGGGAATGTTGACCAGGAGCTGCAGGGGTTATACAGAGCACACCCTGGCAACACAGAGATGGGAATGTTGACCAGGAGCTGCAGGAGTTATACAGAGCACACCCTGGCAACACAGAGATGGGAATGTTGACCAGGAGCTGCAGGGGTGATACAGAGCACACCCTGGCAACACAGAGATGGGAATGTTGACCAGGAGCAGGGGTTATACAGAACACACCCTGGCCACACAGAGAAGGGAATGTTGACCAGGAGCAGGGGTTATACAGAACACACCCTGGCCACACAGAGAAGGGAATGTTGACCAGGAGCAGGGTTTATACAGAGCACACCCTGGCCACACAGAGATGGGAATGTTGACCATGAGCTGCAGGGGTTATACAGAGCACACCCTGGCCACACGGAGATGGGAATGTTGACCAGGAGCATGGGTTATGCAGAGCACATCCTGGCCACACAGAGATGGGAATGTTGACCAGGAGCTAAAGGGGTTATACAGAGCACATCGTGGCCACACAGAGATGGGAATGTTGACCAGGAGATGCAGGGGTTATACAGAGCACACCCTGGCCACAAACAGATGGGAATGTTGACCAGGAGCTGCTGGGGTTAGACAGAGCACACCCTGGCCACACAGAGATGGGAATGTTGACCAGGAGCAGGGGTATACAGAGCACACCCTGTCCACACAGAGATGGGAATGTTGACCAGGAGCTGCTGGGGTTATACAGAGCACACCCTGGCCACACAGAGAAGGGAATGTTGACCAGGAGCAGGGGTTATACAGAGCACACCCTGGCCACACAGTGATGGGAATGTTGACCATGAGCTGCAGGGGTTATACAGAGCACACCCTGGCCACACAGAGAAGGGAATGTTGACCAGGAGCAGGGGTTATGCAGAGCACACCCTGGCCACGCAGAGATGGGAATGTTGACCAGGAGCTGCAGGGGTTATACAGAGCACATCGTGGCCACACAGAGATGGGAATGTTGACCAGGAGATGCAGGGGTTATACAGAGCACACCCTGGCCATACAGAGATGGGAATGTTGACCTGGAGCTGGGATTATACAGAGCACACCCTGAACACACTGAGATGGGAATGTTGACCAGGAGCTGCAGGGGTTATACAGTGCACACCCTGGCCAGACAGTAATGGTAATGTTGACCAGGAGCTGCAGGAGTTATACAGAGCACATCCTGGCCACACAGAGATGGGACTGTTGACCAGGAGCTGCAGGGGTTATACAGAGCACAGCCTGGCCACACAGAGATGGGAATGTTGACCAGGAGCTGCAGGAGTTATACAGAGCATACCCTGGCCACACAGACATGGGAATGTTGACCAGGAGCTGCAGGAGTTATACAGAGCACACCCTGGACAGAGAGAGATGGGAATGTTGACCAGGAGCAGGGGTTATACAGAGCACACCCTGGCCACACAGAGATGGGAATGTTGAGCAGCAGCAGGGGTTATGCAGAGCACACTCTGGCCACACAGAGATGGGAATGTTGACCAGGAGCTGCAGGAGTTATACAGAGCACACCCTGCCCACACAGAGATGGGAATGTTGACCAGGAGCTGCAGGAGATATACAGAGCACACCCTGGCCACACTGAGATGGGAATGTTGACCAGGAGCTGCAGGGATTATACAGAGCAAACCCTGGCCACACAGAGATGGGCATGTTGACCAGGAACTGCTGGGGTTATACAGAGCACATCCTGGCCACACAGAGATGGGAATGTTGACCAGGAACTGCTGGGGTTATACAGAGCACACCCTGGCCACACAGAGATGGGAATGTTGACCAGGAGCTGCAGGGGTTACACAGAAGAGACTGTGGACACACACAGAGATGGGAATGTTGACCAGAATCTGCAGGGATTATACAGAGCACACCCTGGCCACACAGAGATGGGAATGTCGACCAGGAGCTGCAGTGGTTATACAGAGCGCCACCTGGCCTCACAGAGATGGGAATGTCGACCAGGAGCTGCTGGGGTTATACAGAGCACACCCTGGCCACACAGAGATGGGAATGTCGACCAGGAGCTGCAGGGGTTATACAGAGCTCACCCTGGCCAGAAAGAGATGAGAATGTTGACCAGGAGCTGCAGGAGTTATACAGAGCACACCCTGCCCACACAGAGATGGGAATTTTGACCAGGAGGTGCAGGTGTTTTATAGAGGACACCATGGCCACACAGAGATGGAAATCTTGACCAGAAGCTGCAGGGGTTATACAGAGCACACCCTGGCCACACAGAGATGGGAATGTTGACCAGGAGCAGGGGTTATGCAGAGCACACTCTGGCCACACAGAGATGGGAATGTTGACCAGGAAATGCAGGGGTTATACAGAGCACACCCTGGCCACACACAGATGGGAATGTTGACCAGGAGCTGCTGGGGTTAGACAGCGCACACCCTGGCCACACAGAGATGGGAATGTTGACCAGGAGCAGGGGTATACAGAGCACACCCTGGCCACACAGATGGGAATGTTGTCCAGTAGCTGCAGGGGTGATACAGAGCGCACCCTGGCCACACAGAGATGGGAATGTTGACCAGGAGCAGGGGTATACAGAGCACACCCTGGCCACACAGATGGGAATGTTGTCCAGTAGCTGCAGGGTTTATACAGAGCACACCCTGGCCACACAGAGAAGGGAATGTTGACCAGGAGCAGGGGTTATACAGAGCACACCCTGGCCACACAGAGATGGTAATGTTGACCAGGAGCTGCAGGGGTTATACAGAGCACACCCTGGCCACACAGAGATGGGAATGTCGTCCAGTAGCTGCAGGGTTTATACAGAACACACTCTGGCCACACAGAGATGGGAATGTTGACCAGGAGCAGGGGTTATGCAGAGCACATCCTGGCCACACAGAGATGGGAATGTTGACCAGGAGCTGCTGGGTTTATACAGAGCACACGCTGGCCACACAGAGATGGGAATGTTGACCAGGAGCAGGGTTTATACAGAGCACACCCTGTCCACACAGAGATGGGAATGTTGACCAGGAGCAGCGGTTATACAGAGCACACCCTGGCCACACAGAGAAGGGAATGTTGACCAGGAGCAGGGTTTATACAGAGCACACCCTGGCCACACAGAGATGGGAATGTTGGCCAGGAGATGCAGGGGTTATACAGAGCACATCGTGGCCACACAGAGAAGGGAATGTTGACCAGGAGACGCAGGGGTTATACAGAGCACACCCTGGCCGCACAGAGATGGGAATGTTGACCAGGAGCAGGGGTATACAGAGCACACCCTGGCCACACAGATGGGAATGTTGACCAGGAGCTGGAGGGGATATACAGAGCACATCGTGGCCACACAGAGATGGGAATGTTGACCAGGAGCAGCTGGGGTTACACAGAGCACACCCTGGCCACACAGAGAAGGGAAAGTTGACCAGTGGCAGGGGTTATACAGAGCACACCCTGGCCACGAAGAGATGGGAATGTTGACCAGGAGATGCAGGGGTTATGCAGAGCACATCCTGGCCACACAGAGATGGGAATGTTGACCATGGGCTGCAGGGGTGATACAGAGCACACCCTGGCAACACAGAGATGGGAATGTTGACCAGGAGCAGGGGTTATAGAGAACACACCCTGGCCACACAGAGAAGGGAATGTTGACCAGGAGCAGGGGTTGTACAGAACACACCCTGGCCACACAGAAATGGGAATGTTGACCAGGAGCAGGGGTTATACAGAACACACCCTGGCCACACAGAGAAGGGAATGTTGACCAGGAGCAGGGGTTATACAGAACACAACCTGGCCACACAGAGAAGGGAATGTTGACCAGGAGCAGGGGTTATACAAAGCACACCCTGGCCACACAGAGATGGGAATGTTGACCAGGAGCTGCTGGGGTTATACAGAGCACACCCTGGCCACACAGAGAAGGGAATGTTGACCAGGAGCAGGGGTTATACAGAGCACACCCTGGCCACACAGTGATGGGAATGTTGACCATGAGCTGCAGGGGTTATACAGAGCACACCCTAGCCACACAGAGAAGGGAATGTTGACCAGGAGCAGGGGTTATGCAGAGCACACCCTGGCCACCCAGAGATGGGAATGTTGACCAGGAAATGCAGGGGTTATACAGAGCACACCCTGGCCACAAACAGATGGGAATGTTGACCAGGAGCTGCTGGGGTTAGACAGAGCACACCCTGGCCACACAGAGATGGGAATGTTGACCAGGAGCAGGGGTATACAGAGCACACCCTGTCCACACAGAGATGGGAATGTTGACCAGGAGCAGCTGGGGTTATACAGAGCACACCCTGGCCACACAGAGAAGGGAATGTTGACCAGGAGCAGGGGTTATACAGAGCACACCCTGGCCACACAGTGATGGGAATGTTGACCATGAGCTGCAGGGGTTATACAGAGCACACCCTGGCCACACAGAGAAGGGAATGTTGACCAGGAGCAGGGGTTATGCAGAGCACACCCTGGCCACACAGAGATGGGAATGTTGACCAGGAGCTGCAGGGGTTATACAGAGCACATCGTGGCCACACAGAGATGGGAATGTTGACCAGGAGATGCAGGGGTTATACAGAGCACACCCTGGCCATACAGAGATGGGAATGTTGACCTGGAGCTGGGATTATACAGAGCACACCCTGAACACACTGAGATGGGAATGTTGACCAGGAGCTGCAGGGGTTATACAGTGCACACCCTGGCCACACAGTAATGGTAATGTTGACCAGGAGCTGCAGGAGTTATACAGAGCACATCCTGGCCACACAGAGATGGGACTGTTGACCAGGAGCTGCAGGGGTTATACAGAGCACAGCCTGGCCACACAGAGATGGGAATGTTGACCAGGAGCTGCAGGAGTTATACAGAGCATACCCTGGCCACACAGAGATGGGAATGTTGACCAGGAGCTGCAGGAGTTATACAGAGCACACCCTGGACAGAGAGAGATGGGAATGTTGACCAGGAGCAGGGGTTGTACAGAGCACACCCTGGCCACACAGAGATGGGAATGTTGAGCAGCAGCAGGGGTTATGCAGAGCACACTCTGGCCACACAGAGATGGGAATGTTGACCAGGAGCTGCAGGAGTTATACAGAGCACACCCTGCCCACACAGAGATGGGAATGTTGACCAGGAGCTGCAGGAGATATACAGAGCACACCCTGGCCACACTGAGATGGGAATGTTGACCAGGAGCTGCAGGGATTATACAGAGCAAACCCTGGCCACACAGAGATGGGCATGTTGACCAGGAACTGCTGGGGTTATACAGAGCACATCCTGGCCACACAGAGATGGGAATGTTGACCAGGAACTGCTGGGGTTATACAGAGCACACCCTGGCCACACAGAGATGGGAATGTTGACCAGGAGCTGCAGGGATTACACAGAAGAGACTGTGGACACACACAGAGATGGGAATGTTGACCAGAATCTGCAGGGATTATACAGAGCACACCCTGGCCACACAGAGATGGGAATGTCGACCAGGAGCTGCAGTGGTTATACAGAGCGCCACCTGGCCTCACAGAGATGGGAATGTCGACCAGGAGCTGCTGGGGTTATACAGAGCACACCCTGGCCACACAGAGATGGGAATGTCGACCAGGAGCTGCAGGGGTTATACAGAGCTCACCCTGGCCAGACAGAGATGAGAATGTTGACCAGGAGCTGCAGGAGTTATACAGAGCACACCCTGCCCACACAGAGATGGGAATTTTGACCAGGAGGTGCAGGTGTTTTATAGAGGACACCATGGCCACACAGAGATGGAAATCTTGACCAGAAGCTGCAGGGGTTATACAGAGCACACCCTGGCCACACAGAGATGGGAATGTTGACCAGGAGCAGGGGTTATGCAGAGCACACCCTGGCCACACAGAGATGGGAATGTTGACCAGGAAATGCAGGGGTTATACAGAGCACACCCTGGCCACACACAGATGGGAATGTTGACCAGGAGCTGCTGGGGTTAGACAGAGCACACCCTGGCCACACAGAGATAGGAATGTTGACCAGGAGCAGGGGTATACAGAGCACACCCTGGCCACACAGATGGGAATGTTGTCCAGTAGCTGCAGGGGTGATACAGAGCACACCCTGGCCACACAGAGATGGGAATGTTGACCAGGAGCAGGGGTATACAGAGCACACCCTGGCCACACAGATGGGAATGTTGTCCAGTAGCTGCAGGGTTTATACAGAGCACACCCTGGCCACACAGAGAAGGGAATGTTTACCAGGAGCAGGGGTTATACAGAGCACACCCTGGCCACACAGAGATGGTAATGTTGACCAGGAGCTGCAGGGGTTAGACAGAGCACACCCTGGCCACACAGAGATGGGAATGTCGTCCAGTAGCTGCAGGGTTTATACAGAGCACACTCTGGCCACACAGAGATGGGAATGTTGACCAGGAGCAGGGGTTATGCAGAGCACATCCTGGCCACACAGAGATGGGAATGTTGACCAGGAGCTGCTAGGTTTATACAGAGCACACGCTGGCCACACAGAGATGGGAATGTTGACCAGGAGCAGGGTTTATACAGAGCACACCCTGGCCACACAGAGATGGGAATGTTGACCAGGAGCAGCGGTTATACAGAGCACACCCTGGCCACACAGAGAAGGGAATGTTGACCAGGAGCAGGGTTTATACAGAGCACACCCTGGCCACACAGAGATGGGAATGTTGGCCAGGAGATGCAGGGGTTTTACAGAGCACATCGTGGCCACACAGAGATGGGAATGTTGACCAGGAGACGCAGGGGTTATACAGAGCACACCCTGGCCGCACAGAGATGGGAATGTTGACCAGGAGCAGGGGTATACAGAGCACACCCTGGCCACACAGATGGGAATGTTGACCAGGAGCTGGAGGGGATATACAGAGCACATCGTGGCCACACAGAGATGGGAATGTTGACCAGGAGCAGCTGGGGTTACACAGAGCACACCCTGGCCACACAGAGAAGGGAAAGTTGACCAGTGGCAGGGGTTATACAGAGCACACCCTGGCCACGAAGAGATGGGAATGTTGACCAGGAGATGCAGGGGTTATGCAGAGCACATCCTGGCCACACAGAGATGGGAATGTTGACCATGGGCTGCAGGGGTGATACAGAGCACACCCTGGCAACACAGAGATGGGAATGTTGACCAGGAGCAGGGGTTATAGAGAACACACCCTGGCCACACAGAGAAGGGAATGTTGACCAGGAGCAGGGGTTGTACAGAACACACCCTGGCCACACAGAGATGGGAATGTTGACCAGGAGCAGGGGTTATACAGAACACACCCTGGCCACACAGAGAAGGGAATGTTGACCAGGAGCAGGGGTTATACAGAACACAACCTGGCCACACAGAGAAGGGAATGTTGACCAGGAGCAGGGGTTATACAAAGCACACCCTGGCCACACAGAGATGGGAATGTTGACCAGGAGCTGCTGGGGTTATACAGAGCACACCCTGGCCACACAGAGAAGGGAATGTTGACCAGGAGCAGGGGTTATACAGAGCACACCCTGGCCACACAGTGATGGGAATGTTGACCATGAGCTGCAGGGGTTATACAGAGCACACCCTGGCCACACAGAGAAGGGAATCTTGACCAGAAGCAGGGGTTATGCAGAGCACACCCTGGCCACACAGAGATGGGAATGTTGACCAGGAGATGCAGGGGTTATACAGAGCACATCGTGGCCACACAGAGATGGGAATGTTGACCAGGAGATGCAGGGGTTATACAGAGCACACCCTGGCCACACACAGATGGGAATGTTGACCAGGAGCTGCTGGGGTTAGACAGAGCACACCCTGGCCGCACAGAGATGGGAATGTTGACCAGGAGCAGGGGTATACAGAGCACACCCTGGCCAAACAGATATGGGAATGTTGACCAGGAGCTGCAGGGGTTATACAGAGCACACCCTGGCAACACAGAGATGGGAATGTAGACCAGGAGCTGCAGGAGTTATACAGAGCACACCCTGGCAACACAGAGATGGGAATGTTGACCAGGAGCTGCAGGGGTGATACAGAGCACACCCTGGCAACACAGAGATGGGAATGTTGACCAGGAGCAGGGGTTATACAGAACACACCCTGGCCACACAGAGAAGGGAATGTTGACCAGGAGCAGGGGTTATACAGAACACACCCTGGCCACACAGAGAAGGGAATGTTGACCAGGAGCAGGGTTTATACAGAGCACACCCTGGCCACACAGAGATGGGAATGTTGACCATGAGCTGCAGGGGTTATACAGAGCACACCCTGGCCACACAGAGATGGGAATGTTGACCAGGAGCATGGGTTATGCAGAGCACATCCTGGCCACACAGAGATGGGAATGTTGACCAGGAGCTAAAGGGGTTATACAGAGCACATCGTGGCCACACAGAGATGGGAATATTGACCAGGAGATGCAGGGGTTATACAGAGCACACCCTGGCCACAAACAGATGGGAATGTTGACCAGGAGCTGCTGGGGTTAGACAGAGCACACCCTGGCCACACAGAGATGGGAATGTTGACCAGGAGCAGGGGTATACAGAGCACACCCTGTCCACACAGAGATGGGAATGTTGACCAGGAGCTGCTGGGGTTATACAGAGCACACCCTGGCCACACAGAGAAGGGAATGTTGACCAGGAGCAGGGGTTATACAGAGCACACCCTGGCCACACAGTGATGGGAATGTTGACCATGAGCTGCAGGGGTTATACAGAGCACACCCTGGCCACACAGAGAAGGGAATGTTGACCAGGAGCAGGGGTTATGCAGAGCACACCCTGGCCACGCAGCGATGGGAATGTTGACCAGGAGATGCAGGGGTTATACAGAGCACATCGTGGCCACACAGAGATGGGAATGTTGACCAGGAGATGCAGGGGTTATACAGAGCACACCCTGGCCACACACAGATGGGAATGTTGACCAGGAGCTGCTGGGGTTAGACAGAGCACACCCTGGCCGCACAGAGATGGGAATGTTGACCAGGAGCAGGGGTATACAGAGCACACCCTGGCCAAACAGATATGGGAATGTTGACCAAGAGCTGCAGGGGTTATACAGAGCACACCCTGGCAACACTGAGATGGGAATGTTGACCAGGAGCTGCAGGAGTTATACAGAGCACACCCTGGCAACACAGAGATGGGAATGTTGACCAGGAGCTGCAGGGGTGATACAGAGCACACCCTGGCAACACAGAGATGGGAATGTTGACCAGGAGCAGGGGTTATACAGAACACACCCTGGCCACACAGAGAAGGGAATGTTGACCAGGAGCAGGGGTTATACATAAGACACCCTGGCCACACAGAGAAGGGAATGTTGACCAGGAGCAGGGTTTATACAGAGCACACCCTGGCCACACAGAGATGGGAATGTTGACCATGAGCTGCAGGGGTTATACAGAGCACACCCTGGCCACACAGAGATGGGAATGTTGACCAGGAGCATGGGTTATGCAGAGCACATCCTGGCCACACAGAGATGGGAATGTTGACCAGGAGCTAAAGGGGTTATACAGAGCACATCGTGGCCACACAGAGATGGGAATGTTGACCAGGAGATGCAGGGGTTATACAGAGCACACCCTGGCCACACACAGATGGGAATGTTGACCAGGAGCTGCTGGGGTTAGACAGAGCACACCCTGGCCACACAGAGATGGGAATGTTGACCAGGAGCAGGGGTATACAGAGCACACCCTGTCCACACAGATGGGAATGTTGACCAGTATCTGCAGGGGTTATACAGATCACACCCTGGCCACACAGAGATGGGAATGTTGACCAGGAGCTGCTGGGGTTTGACAGAGCACACCCTGGCCACACAGAGATGGGAATGTTGACCAGGAGCAGGGGTATACAGAGCACACCCTGGCCTCACAGATGGGAAAGTTGACCAGGAGCTGCTGGGGTTAGACAGAGCACACCCTGGCCACACAGAGATGGGAATGTTGACCAGGAGCAGGGGTATACAGAGCACAACCTGGCCACACACAGATGGGAATGTTGACCAGGAGCAGGGGTTATGCAGTGCACATCCTGGCCACACAGAGATGGGAATGTTGACCAGGAGCTGCAGGGGTTATACAGAGCACACCGTGGCCACACAGGGAAGGGAATGTTGACCAGGAGCAGTTCTTATACAGAGCACACCCTGGCCACACAGAGAAGGGAATGTTGATCAGAAGCAGGGTTTATACAGAGCACACCATGGCCACACAGAGATGGGAATGTTGACCCGGAGCTGCAGGGGTTATACAGAGCAGACTCTGGCCATACAGAGATGTAAATGTTGACCAGGAGCTGCAGGGGTTATACAGAGCACACCCTGGCCACACAGAGAAGGGAATGTTGACCAGGAGCAGGGTTTATACAGAGCACACCCTGGCCACACAGAGAAGGGAATGTTGACCAGATGCAGGGTTTATACAAAGCACACCCTGACCACACAGAGATGGGAGTGTTGACCAGGAGATGCAGGGGTTATGCAGAGCACATCCTGGCCACACAGAGATGGGAATGTTGACCAGGAGCAGGGGTTATACAGAGCACACCCTGTCCACACAGAGATGGGAATGTTGACCAGGAGCAGGGGTTATGCAGAGCACATTGTGGCCACACAGAGATGGGAATGTTGACCAGGAGCTGCAGGGGTTATACAGAGCACACCCTGGACACACACAGATGGGAATGTTGACCAGGAGCAGGGGTTATGCAGTGCACATCCTGGCCACACAGAGATGGGAATGTTGACCAGGAGCTGCAGGGGTTATACAGAGCACACCGTGGCCACACAGGGAAGGGAATGTTGACCAGGAGCAGTTCTTATACAGAGCACACCCTGGCCACACAGAGAAGGGAATGTTGATCAGAAGCAGGGTTTATACAGAGCACACCATGGCCACACAGAGATGGGAATGTTGACAAGGAGCTGCAGGGGTTATACAGAGCAGACTCTGGCCATACAGAGATGTAAATGTTGACCAGGAGCTGCAGGGGTTATACAGAGCACACCCTGGCCACACAGAGAAGGGAATGTTGACCAGGAGCAGGGTTTATACAGAGCACACCCTGGCCACACAGAGAAGGGAATGTTGACCAGATGCAGGGTTTATACAAAGCACACCCTGACCACACAGAGATGGGAGTGTTGACCAGGAGATGCAGGGGTTATGCAGAGCACATCCTGGCCACACAGAGATGGGAATGTTGACCAGGAGCAGGGGTTATACAGAGCACACCCTGTCCACACAGAGATGGGAATGTTGACCAGGAGCAGGGGTTATGCAGAGCACATTGTGGCCACACAGAGATGGGAATGTTGACCAGGAGCTGCAGGGGTTATACAGAGCACACCCTGGACACACACAGATATGAGAATGTTGACTAGGAGCTGCAGGGGTTATACAGAGCTCACCCTGGCCACACAGAGATGGGAATGTTGACCAGGAGCTGCAGGAGATATACAGAGCACATCCTGGCCACACAGAGATGGGAATGTTGACCAGGTGCTGCAGGGGTTATGCAGAGCACACCCTGGCCACACAGAGATGGGAATGTTGACCAGGAGCTGCAGGAGTATACAGAGCACACCCTGGCCACACAGAGATGGGAATGTTGACCAGGAGCTGCAGGGGTTATACAGAGCACACCCTGCTCACACAGAGATGGGAATGTTGACCAGGAGCTGCTGGGGTTACACAGAGCATACCCTGGACACACGGAGAAGGACATGTTGACCAGGAGCTGCAGGAGTTATACAGAGCACACCCTGGCCACACAGAGATGGGAATGTTGACCAGGAGCTACAGGGGTTATACAGAGCACACCCTGGCCACACAGAGATGGGAATGTTGACCAGGAGCTGCAGGAGTTATACAGAGCACATCCTGGCTACACACAGAGATGGGAATGTTGACCAGGAGCAGGGGTTATACAGAGCACACCCTGGCCACACAGAGATGGTAATGTTGACCAGGAGCTGCAGGGGTTATACAGAGCACACCCTGGCCACACAGAGATGGGAATGTTGTCCACTAGCTGCAGGGTTTATACAGAGCACACTCTGGCCACACAGAGATGGGAATGTTGACCAGGAGCAGGGGTTATGCAGAGCACATCCTGGCCACACAGAGATGGTAATGTTGACCAGGAGCTGCAGGGGTTATACAGAGCACACCCTGGCCACACAGAGATGGGAATGTTGACCAGGAGCAGGGTTTATACAGAGCACACCCTGGCCACACAGAGATGGGAATGTTGACCAGGAGCAGCGGTTATACAGAGCACACCCTGGCCACACAGAGAAGGGAATGTTGACCAGGAGCAGGGTTTATACAGAGCACACCCTGGCCACACAGAGATGGGAATGTTGACCAGGATATGCAGGGGTTATACAGAGCACATCGTGGCCACACAGAGATGGGAATGTTGACCAGGAGATGCAGGGGTTATACAGAGCACACCCTGGCCACACAGAGATGGGAATGTTGACCATGAGCTGCAGGGGTTATACAGAGCACACCCTGGCCACACAGAGATGGGAATGTTGACCAGGAGCATGGGTTATGCAGAGCACATCCTGGCCACACAGAGATGGGAATGTTGACCAGGAGCTAAAGGGGTTATACAGAGCACATCGTGGCCACACAGAGATGGGAATGTTGACCAGGAGATGCAGGGGTTATACAGAGCACACCCTGGCCACAAACAGATGGGAATGTTGACCAGGAGCTGCTGGGGTTAGACAGAGCACACCCTGGCCACAAAGAGATGGGAATGTTGACCAGGAGCTGGGGTATACAGAGCACACCCTGTCCACACAGAGATGGGAATGTTGACCAGGAGCTGCTGGCGTTATACAGAGCACACCCTGGCCACACAGAGAAGGGAATGTTGACCAGGAGCAGGGGTTATACAGAGCACACCCTGGCCACACAGTGATGGGAATGTTGACCATGAGCTGCAGGGGTTATACAGAGCACACCCTGGCCACACAGAGAAGGGAATGTTGACCAGGAGCAGGGGTTATGCAGAGCACACCCTGGCCACGCAGAGATGGGAATGTTGACCAGGAGATGCAGGGGTTATACAGAGCACATCGTGGCCACACAGAGATGGGAATGTTGACCAGGAGATGCAGGGGTTATACAGAGCACACCCTGGCCACACACAGATGGGAATGTTGACCAGGAGCTGCTGGGGTTAGACAGAGCACACCCTGGCCGCACAGAGATGGGAATGTTGACCAGGAGCAGGGGTATACAGAGCACACCCTGGCCAAACAGATATGGGAATGTTGACCAAGAGCTGCAGGGGTTATACAGAGCACACCCTGGCAACACTGAGATGGGAATGTTGACCAGGAGCTGCAGGAGTTATACAGAGCACACCCTGGCAACACAGAGATGGGAATGTTGACCAGGAGCTGCAGGGGTGATACAGAGCACACCCTGGCAACACAGAGATGGGAATGTTGACCAGGAGCAGGGGTTATACAGAACACACCCTGGCCACACAGAGAAGGGAATGTTGACCAGGAGCAGGGGTTATACATAAGACACCCTGGCCACACAGAGAAGGGAATGTTGACCAGGAGCAGGGTTTATACAGAGCACACCCTGGCCACACAGAGATGGGAATGTTGACCATGAGCTGCAGGGGTTATACAGAGCACACCCTGGCCACACAGAGATGGGAATGTTGACCAGGAGCATGGGTTATGCAGAGCACATCCTGGCCACACAGAGATGGGAATGTTGACCAGGAGCTAAAGGGGTTATACAGAGCACATCGTGGCCACACAGAGATGGGAATGTTGACCAGGAGATGCAGGGGTTATACAGAGCACACCCTGGCCACACACAGATGGGAATGTTGACCAGGAGCTGCTGGGGTTAGACAGAGCACACCCTGGCCACACAGATATGGGAATGTTGACCAGGAGCAGGGGTATACAGAGCACACCCTGTCCACACAGATGGGAATGTTGACCAGTATCTGCAGGGGTTATACAGATCACACCCTGGCCACACAGAGATGGGAATGTTGACCAGGAGCTGCTGGGGTTTGACAGAGCACACCCTGGCCACACAGAGATGGGAATGTTGACCAGGAGCAGGGGTATACAGAGCACACCCTGGCCTCACAGATGGGAATATTGACCAGGAGCTGCTGGGGTTAGACAGAGCACACCCTGGCCACACAGAGATGGGAATGTTGACCAGGAGCAGGGGTATACAGAGCACAACCTGGCCACACACAGATGGGAATGTTGACCAGGAGCAGGGGTTATGCAGTGCACATCCTGGCCACACAGAGATGGGAATGTTGACCAGGAGCTGCAGGGGTTATACAGAGCACACCGTGGCCACACAGGGAAGGGAATGTTGACCAGGAGCAGTTCTTATACAGAGCACACCCTGGCCACACAGAGAAGGGAATGTTGATCAGAAGCAGGGTTTATACAGAGCACACCATGGCCACACAGAGATGGGAATATTGACCAGGAGCTGCTGGGGTTAGACAGAGCACACCCTGGCCACACAGAGATGGGAATGTTGACCAGGAGCAGGGGTATACAGAGCACAACCTGGCCACACACAGATGGGAATGTTGACCAGGAGCAGGGGTTATGCAGTGCACATCCTGGCCACACAGAGATGGGAATGTTGACCAGGAGCTGCAGGGGTTATACAGAGCACACCGTGGCCACACAGGGAAGGGAATGTTGACCAGGAGCAGTTCTTATACAGAGCACACCCTGGCCACACAGAGAAGGGAATGTTGATCAGAAGCAGGGTTTATACAGAGCACACCCTGGCCACACAGAGATGGGAATGTTGACCCGGAGCTGCAGGGGTTATACAGAGCAGACTCTGGCCATACAGAGATGTAAATGTTGACCAGGAGCTGCAGGGGTTATACAGAGCACACCCTGGCCACACAGAGAAGGGAATGTTGACCAGGAGCAGGGTTTATACAGAGCACACCCTGGCCACACAGAGAAGGGAATGTTGACCAGATGCAGGGTTTATACAAAGCACACCCTGACCACACAGAGATGGGAGTGTTGACCAGGAGCTGCAGGGGTTATGCAGAGCACATCCTGGCCACACAGAGATGGGAATGTTGACCAGGAGCAGGGGTTATACAGAGCACACCCTGTCCACACAGAGATGGGAATGTTGACCAGGAGCAGGGGTTATGCAGAGCACATTGTGGCCACACAGAGATGGGAATGTTGACCAGGAGCTGCAGGGGTTATACAGAGCACACCCTGGACACACACAGATGGGAATGTTGACCAGGAGCAGGGGTTATGCAGTGCACATCCTGGCCACACAGAGATGGGAATGTTGACCAGGAGCTGCAGGGGTTATACAGAGCACACCGTGGCCACACAGGGAAGGGAATGTTGACCAGGAGCAGTTCTTATGCAGAGCACACCCTGGCCACACAGAGAAGGGAATGTTGATCAGAAGCAGGGTTTATACAGAGCACACCATGGCCACACTGAGATGGGAATGTTGAGCAGGAGCTGCAGGGGTTATACAGAGCACACCCTGGCCACACAGAGATGGGAATGTTGACCCGGAGCTGCAGGGGTTATACAGAGCAGACTCTGGCCATACAGAGATGTAAATGTTGACCAGGAGCTGCAGGGGTTATACAGAGCACACCCTGGCCACACAGAGAAGGGAATGTTGACCAGGAGCAGGGTTTATACAGAGCACACCCTGGCCACACAGAGAAGGGAATGTTGACCAGATGCAGGGTTTATACAAAGCACACCCTGACCACACAGAGATGGGAGTGTTGACCAGGAGATGCAGGGGTTATGCAGAGCACATCCTGGCCACACAGAGATGGGAATGTTGACCAGGAGCAGGGGTTATACAGAGCACACCCTGTCCACACAGAGATGGGAATGTTGACCAGGAGCAGGGGTTATGCAGAGCACATTGTGGCCACACAGAGATGGGAATGTTGACCAGGAGCTGCAGGGGTTATACAGAGCACACCCTGGACACACACAGATATGAGAATGTTGACTAGGAGCTGCAGGGGTTATACAGAGCTCACCCTGGCCACACAGAGATGGGAATGTTGACCAGGAGCTGCAGGAGATATACAGAGCACACCCTGGACACACACACTGATAGGAATGTTGACCAGGAGCTGCAGGAGTTATACAGAGCTCACCCTGGCCACACAGAGATGGAAATGTTGACCAGGAGCTGGGGTTATACAGAGCACACCCTGGCATCACAGAGATGGGAATGTTGACCAGGAGCTGCTGGGGTAATACAGAGCACACCCTGGCCACACAGATATGGGAATGTCGACCAGGAGCTGCAGGAGTATACAGAGCACATCCTGGCCACACAGAGATGGGAATGTTGACCAGGTGCTACAGGGGTTATGCAGAGCACACCCTGGCCACACAGAGATGGGAATGTTGACCAGGAGCTGCAGGAGTATACAGAGCACACCCTGGCCACACAGAGATGGGAATGTTGACCAGGAGCTGCAGGGGTTATACAGAGCACACCCTGCTCACACAGAGATGGGAATGTTGACCAGGAGCTGCTGGGGTTACACAGAGCATACCCTGGACACACGGAGAAGGACATGTTGACCAGGAGCTGCAGGAGTTATACAGAGCACACCCTGGCCACACAGAGATGGGAATGTTGACCAGGAGCTACAGGGGTTATACAGAGCACACCCTGGCCACACAGAGATGGGAATGTTGACCAGGAGCTGCAGGAGTTATACAGAGCACATCCAGGCTACACACAGAGATGGGAATGTTGACCAGGAGCAGGGGTTATACAGAGCACACCCTGGCCACACAGAGATGGGAATGTTGTCCACTAGCTGCAGGGTTTATACAGAGCACACTCTGGCCACACAGAGATGGGAATGTTGACCAGGAGCAGGGGTTATGCAGAGCACATCCTGGCCACACAGAGATGGTAATGTTGACCAGGAGCTGCAGGGGTTATACAGAGCACACCCTGGCCACACAGAGATGGGAATGTTGACCAGGAGCAGGGTTTATACAGAGCACACCCTGGCCACACAGAGATGGGAATGTTGACCAGGAGCAGCGGTTATACAGAGCACACCCTGGCCACACAGAGAAGGGAATGTTGACCAGGAGCAGGGTTTATACAGAGCACACCCTGGCCACACAGAGATGGGAATGTTGACCAGGATATGCAGGGGTTATACAGAGCACATCGTGGCCACACAGAGATGGGAATGTTGACCAGGAGATGCAGGGGTTATACAGAGCACACCCTGGCCGCACAGAGATGGGAATGTTGACCAGGGGTAGGGGTATACAGAGCACACCCTGGCCACACAGATGGGAATGTTGACCAGGAGCTGCAGGGGTTATACAGAGCACATCGTGGCCACACAGAGTTGGGAATGTTGACCAGGAGCAGCTGGTGTTACACAGAGCACACCCTGGCCACACAGAGAATGGAAAGTTGACCAGTGGCAGGGGTTATACAGAGCACACCCTGGCCACGAAGAGATGGGAATGTCGACCAGGAGATGCAGGGGTTATGCAGAGCACATCCTGGCCACACAGAGATGGGAATGTTGACCATGGGCTGCAGGGGTCATACAGAGCACACCCTGGCAACACAGAGATGGGAATGTTGACCAGGAGCAGGGGTTATACAGAACACACCCTGGCCACACAGAGAAGGGAATGTTGACCAGGAGCAGGGGTTATACAGAACACACCCTGGCCACACAGAGAAGGGAATGTTGACCAGGAGCAGGGGTTATACAGAACACACCCTGGCCACACAGAGAAGGGAATGTTGACCAGGAGCAGGGGTTATACAAAGCACACCCTGGCCACACAGAGATGGGAATGTTGACCAGGAGCTGCTGGGGTTATACAGAGCACACCCTGGCCACACAGAGAAGGGAATGTTGACCAGGAGCAGGGGTTATACAGAGCACACCCTGGCCACACAGAGATGGGAATGTTGACCATGAGCTGCAGGGGTTATACAGAGCACACCCTGGCCACACAGAGAAGGGAATGTTGACCAGGAGCAGGGGTTATGCAGAGCACACCCTGGCCACACAGAGATGGGAATGTTGACCAGGAGATGCAGGGGTTATACAGAGCACATCGTGGCCACACAGAGATGGGAATGTTGACCAGGAGATGCAGGGGTTATACAGAGCACACCCTGGCCACACACAGATGGAATGTTGACCAGGAGCTGCTGGGGTTAGACAGAGCACACCCTGGCCGCACAGAGATGGGAATGTTGACCAGGAGCAGGGGTATACAGAGCACACCCTGGCCAAACAGACATGGGAATGTTGACCAGGAGATGCAGGGGTTATACAGAGCACACCCTGGCCACACACAGATGGGAATGTTGACCAGGAGCTGCTGGGGTTAGACAGAGCACACCCTGGCCACACAGAGATGGGAATGTTGACCAGGAGCAGGGGTATACAGAGCACACCCTGTCCACACAGATGGGAATGTTGACCAGTATCTGCAGGGGTTATACAGAGCACAACCTGGCCACACACAGATGGGAATGTTGACCAGGAGCAGGGGTTATGCAGTGCACATCCTGGCCACACAGAGATGGGAATGTTGACCAGGAGCTGCAGGGGTTATACAGAGCACACCCTGGCCACACAGGGAAGGGAATGTTGACCAGGAGCAGTTCTTATACAGAGCACACCCTGGCCACACAGAGAAGGGAATGTTGATCAGGAGCAGGGTTTATACAGAGCACACCCTGGCCACACAGAGATGGGAATGTTGACAAGGAGACACAGAGGTTATACAGAGCACACCCTGGCCACACAGAGATGGGAATGTTGTCCCGGAGCTGCAGGGGTTATACAGAGCACACCCTGGCCACACAGAGATGGGAGTGTTGACCAGGAGATTCAGGGGTTATGCAGAGCACATCCTGGCCACACAGAGATGGGAATGTTGACCAGGAGCAGGGGTTATACAGAGCACACGCTGTCCACACAGAGATGGGAATGTTGACCAGGAGCAGGGGTTATGCAGAGCACACCCTGGCTACACAGAGATGGGAATGTTGACCAGGAGCTGCAGGGGTTATACAGAGCACACCCTGGACACACACAGATATGAGAATGTTGACCAGGAGCTGCAGGGGTTATACAGAGCTCACCCTGGCCACACAGAGATGGGAATGTTGACCAGGAGCTGCAGGGGTTATACAGAGCACACCCTGGACACACACAGATATGAGAATGTTGACCAGGAGCTGCAGGGGTTATACAGAGCTCACCCTGGCCACACAGAGATGGGAATGTTGACCAGGAGCTGCAGGAGGTATACAGAGCACACCCTGGACACACACACTGATGGGAATGTTGACCAGGAGCTGCAGGAGTTATACAGAGCTCACCCTGGCCACACAGAGATGGAAATGTTGACCAGGAGCTGGGGTTATACAGAGCACACCCTGGCCTCACAGAGATGGGAATGTTGACCAGGAGCTGCTGGGGTTATACAGAGCACACCCTGGCCACACAGAGAAGGGAATGTTGATCAGGAGCTGCAGGGGTTGTACAGATCACACCCTGGCCACACAGAGATGGTAATGTTGAGCAGGAGCTGCAGGAGTTATACAGAGCACACCCTGGCCTCACAGAGATGGGAATGTTGACCAGGAGCTGCTGGGGTTATACAGAGCACACCCTGGCCACACAGAGAAGGGAATGTTGATCAGGAGCTACAGGGGTTGTACAGATCACACCCTGGCCACACAGATATGGGAATGTCGACCAGGAGCTGCAGGAGTATACATAGCACATCCTGGCCACACAGAGATGGGAATGTTGACCAGGTGCTGCAGGGGTTATACAGAGCACACCCTGGCCACACAGAGATGGGAATGTTGACCAGGAGCTGCAGGAGTATACAGAGCACACCCTGGCCACACAGAGATGGGAATGTTGACCAGGAGCTGCAGGGGTTATACAGAGCACACCCTGCTCACACAGAGATGGGAATGTTGACCAGGAGCTGCTGGGGTTACACAGAGCATACCCTGGACACACGGAGAAGGACATGTTGACCAGGAGCTGCAGGAGTTATACAGAGCACACCCTGGCCACACAGAGATGGGAATGTTGACCAGGAGCTACAGGGGTTATACAGAGCACACCCTGGCCACACAGAGATGGGAATGTTGACCAGGATCTGCAGGAGTTATACAGAGCACATCCTGGCTACACACAGAGATGGGAATGTTAACCAGGAGCTGCAGGGGTTATACAGAGCACACCCTGGCTACACACAGATGGGAATGTTGACCAGGAGCAGGGGTTATGCAGATCACACCCTGGCCACACAGAGATGGGCATGTTGACCAGGAGCTGCAGGAGTATACAGAGCACACCCTGGCCACACACAGAGATGGGAATGTTAACCAGGAGTTGCAGGGGTTATACAGAGCACACCCTGGCTACACAGAGATGTGAATGTTAACCAGGAGCTGCAGGGGTTATACAGAGCACATTCTGGCCACACAGAGATGGGAATGTTGACCAGGTGCTGCAGGGGTTATACAGAGCACATCCTGGCCACACAGAGATGGGAATGTTCACCAGAAGCTCCAGGGGTTATACAGAGCACACCCTGACCACACAGAGATGGGAATGTTGTCCAGGAGCTGCAGGAGTTTTACAGAGCACACCCTGGTCACACAGAGATGGGAATGTTGACCAGGAGCTGTTGGGGTTAGACAGTGCACACCCTGGCCACACAGAGATGGGAATGTTTACCAGGAGCTGCAGGAGATTATACAGAGCACACCCTGGACACACACACAGTTGGGAATGTTGACCAGGAGCTGCAGGGGTTATACAGAGCACACCCTGGACACACAGAGATGGGAATGTTGACCAGGAGCAGGGTTTATACAGAGCACACCCTGGCCACACAGAAATGAGAATATTGAACAGGAGCTGCAGGAGTTATACAGAGCATACCCTGGGAACACACAGATAGGAATGTTGACCAGGAGCTGCAGGGGGTATACAGAGAACACCCTGGCCACACAGAGATGGGAATGTTGACCAGGAGCTGCAGGGGTTATACAGAGCACACCCTGGCCACACACAGAGATGGGAATGTTAACCAGGAGCTGCAGTTGTTATACAGAGCACACCCTGGCCACACAGAGGTGGGAATGTTGACCAGGAGCTGCAGGAGTTATACAGAGCACACCCTGGCCCCACAGACATGGGAATGTTGAACAGGAGCTGCAGGGGTATACAGAGCACACCCTGGCCACACAGAGACGGGAATGTTGACCAGGAGCTGCTGGGGTTGTACAGAGCACACCCTGGGCACATACAGCGATGGGAATGTTGACCAGGAGCTGCAGGGGTTATACAGAGCACACCCTGGCCACACAGAGATGGGAATGTTGACAAGGAGCTGCAGGAGTTATACAGAGCACATCCTGGCCACACACAGATTTGGGAATGTTAACCAGGAGCTGCAGTTGTTATACAGAGCACACCCTGGCCACACAGAGATGGGAATGTTGACCAGGAGCTGCAGGGGTTATAGAGAGCACACCCTGGCCACAGACAGAGATGGGAATGTTGACCATGAGCTGCAGGGGTTATACAGAGCACATCCTGGCCACACAGAGATGGGAATGTTGACCAGGAACTGCTGGGGTTATACAGAGCACACCCTGGCCACACAGAGATGGGAATGTTGACCAGGAGCTGCAGGGGTTATACAGAGCACACCCTGGCCACACAGAGATGGGAATGTTGACCAGAATCTGCAGGGATTATACAGAGCACACCCTGGCCACACAGAGACGGGAATGTTGACCAGGAGCTGCTGGGGTTATACAGAGCACACCCTGGGCACAAACAGAGAATGGAATGTTGAACAGGAGCTGCAGCGGTTATACAGAGCACACCCTGGCCACACAGAGATGGGAATGTCGACCAGGAGCTGCAGTGGTTATACAGAGCACACCCTGGCCACACAGAGATGGGAATGTTGACCAGGAGCTGCTGCGTTTATACAGAGCACACCCTGGCCACAAAGAGATGGGAATGTCGACCAGGAGCTGCAGGTGTTATACAGAGCTCACCCTGGCCAGACAGAGATGAGAATGTTGACCAGGAGCTGCAGGAGTTATACAGAGCACACCATGCCCACACAGAGATGGGAATGTTGACCAGGAGGTGCAGGTGTTTTATAGAGGACACCATGGCCACACGGAGATGGAAATCTTGACCTGAAGCTGCAGGGGTTATACAGAGCACATCCTGGCCACACAGATATGGGAATGTTGACCAGGAGCTGCAGGGGTTATACAGAGCTCACCCTGGCCACACAGAGATGAGAATGTCGACCAGGAACTGCTGGGGTTATACGGAGCACACCCTGGCCACACAGAGATGGGAATATTGACCAGGAGCTGCAGGGGTTACACAGAGCACACCCTGGACACACAGAGATGGGAATGTTGACCAGGAGTTGCAGGGGTTATACAGAGCACACCCTGCTCACATAGAGATGGGAATGTTGACCAGGAGCTGCTGGGGTTACACAGAGCATACCCTGGACACACGGAGAAGGACATGTTGACCAGGAGCTGCAGGAGTTATACAGAGCACACCCTGGCCACACAGAGATGGGAATGTTGACCAGGAGCTACAGGGGTTATACAGAGCACACCCTGGCCACACAGAGATGGGAATGTTGACCAGGATCTGCAGGAGTTATACAGAGCACATCCTGGCTACACACAGAGATGGGAATGTTAACCAGGAGCTGCAGGGGTTATACAGAGCACACCCTGGCTACACACAGATGGGAATGTTGACCAGGAGCAGGGGTTATGCAGATCACACCCTGGCCACACAGAGATGGGCATGTTGACCAGGAGCTGCAGGAGTATACAGAGCACACCCTGGCCACACACAGAGATGGGAATGTTAACCAGGAGTTGCAGGGGTTATACAGAGCACACCCTGGCTACACAGAGATGTGAATGTTGGCCAGGAGCTGCAGGAGTTATACAGAGCACACCCTGGCCTCACAGAGATCGGAATGTTTACCAGGAGCTGCAGGAGTATACAGAGCACACCCTGACCACACAGAGATGGGAATGTTGACCAGGTGCTGCAGGAGTTATACAGAGCACACCCTGACCACACAGAGATGGGAATGTTGACCTGGTGCTGCAGGAGTATACAGAGCACATCCTGGCCACACAGAGATGGGAATGTTCACCAGAAGCTCCAGGGGTTATACAGAGCACACCCTGACCACACAGAGATGGGAATGTTGTCCAGAACTGCAGGAGTTTTACAGAGCACACCCTGGCCACACACACAGATGGGAATGTTGACCAGGAGCTGTTGGGGTTAGACAGTGCACACCCTGTCCACACAGAGATGGGAATGTTTACCAGGAGCTGCAGGAGATATACAGAGTACACCCTGGACACACACACAGATGGGAATGTTGACCAGAAGCTGCAGGGGTTATACAGTGCACACCCTGGACACACAGAGATGGGAATGTTGACCAGGAGTTGCAGGGGTTATACAGAGCACATCCTGGCCACACAGAGATGGGAATGTTGAACAGGAGCTGCTGGGGTTATACGGAGCACACCCTGGCCACAGAGAGATGGGAATCTTGACCAGGAGCTGCAGGGGTTGTACAGTGCACACCCTGGCCACACAGAGATGGGAATGTTGACCAGCAGTTGCAGGGGTTATACAGAGCACACCCTGGCCACACAGAGATGGGAATGTTGAACAGGAGCTGCTGGGGTTATACAGAGCACACTCTGGCCACACAGAGATGTGAATGTTGACTAGGAGCTGCAGGGATTATACAGAGCACATCCTGGCCACACAGAGATGGGAATGTTAACCAGGAGCTGCAGGGGTTATACAGAGCACACCCTGGCCACACAGAGACGGGAATGTTGACCAGGAGCTGCTGGGGTTATACAGAGCACACCCTGGCCACACAGAGACGGGAATGTTGACCAGGAGCGGCTGGGGTTATACAGAGCACAACCTGGCCACACAGAGACGGGAATGTTGAACAGGAGCTGCAGGGTTTATACAGAGCACACCCTGGCCACACAGAGACGGGAATGTTGACCAGGAGCTGCTGGGGTTATACTGAGCTCACCCTGGCCACACAGAGACGGGAATGTTGAACAGGAGCTGCAGGGTTTATACAGAGCACACCCTGAACACACTGAGATGGTGAATGTTGACCAGGAGCTGCAGGGGTTATACAGTGCACACCCTGGCCACACAGTGATGGTAATGTTGACCAGGAGCTGCAAGGGGTTATACAGAGCACATTCTGGACACACAGAGATGGGAATGTTGCCCAGGAGCTGCCGGAGTTATACAGAGCACACACTGGACACACACAGTTGGGAATGTTGACCAGGAGCTGCAGGAGTTATACAGAGCACACTCTGGCCACACAGAGATGGAAATGTTGACCAGGAGCTGCAGGGGTTATACAGAGCACACCCTGGCCACACAGAGATGGGAATGTTGACCAGGAGCTGCAGGGGTTATACAGAGCACACCCTGGCCACACAGAGATTGGAATGTTGAGCAGGAGCTGCAGGAGTTATACAGAGCACACCCTGGCCACACAGAGATGGGAATGTTGACCAGGAGCTGCAGCAGTTATACAGAGCACACCCTGGACATTCACAGATGGGAATGTTGAACAGGAGCTGCAGGAATTATACAGAGCACACCCTGGCCACACAGAGATGGGAATGTTGAGCAGCAGCAGGGGTTATGCAGAGCACACTCTGGCTACACAGAGATGGGAATGTTGACCAGGAGCTGCAGGAGTTATACAGAGCACACCCTGGCCACACAGAGATGGGAATCTTGACCAGAAGCTGCAGGGATTATACAGAGCACACCCTGGCCACACAGAGATGGGAATCTTGACCAGGAGTTATACAGAGCACACCCTGGCCACAGACAGAGATGGGAATGTTGACCATGAGCTGCAGGGGTTATAGAGAGCACATCCTGGCCACACAGAGATGGGAATGTTGACCAGGAACTGCTGGGGTTATACAGAGCGCGCCCTGGCCACACAGTGATGGGAATCTTGACCAGGAGCTGCAGGAGTTATACAGAGCACACCCTGGCCACAGACAGAGATGGGAATGTTGACCATGAGCTGCAGGGGTTATAGAGGGCACACCCTGGCCACACTGAGATGGAAATGTTGACCAGGAGCTGCAGGGGTTATACAGAGCACACCCTGGCCACACAGAGATGGAAATGTTGACCAGGAGCTGCAGGGGTTATACAGAGCACACTCTGGACACACACAGAGATGGGAATGTTGACCAGAATCTGCAGGGATTATACAGAGCACACCCTGGCCACACAGAGACGGGAATGTTGACCAGGAGCTGCTGGGGTTATACAGAGCACACCCTGGGCACAAACAGAGATGGGAATGTTGACCAGGAGCTGCAGCGGTTATACAGAGCACACCCTGGCAACACAGAGTTGGGAATGTCGACCAGGAGCTGCAGTGGTTATACAGAGCACACCCTGGCCACACAGAGATGGGAATGTTGACCAGGAGCTGCTGCGGTTATACAGAGCACACCCTGGCCACACAGAGATGGGAATGTTGACCAGGAGCTGCAGGGCTTATACAGAGCACACCCTGGCCACACAGAGATGGGAATGTCGACCAGGAACTGCTGGGGTTATACGGAGCACACCATGGCCACACAGAGATGGGAATATTGACCAGGAGCTGCAGGGGTTACACAGAGCACACCCTGGACACACAGAGATGGGAATGTTTACCTGGAGCTGCAGGGTTATACGGAGCACACCCTGGCCACAGAGAGATGGGAATCTTGACCAGGAGCTGCAGGAGTTATACAGAGCACACCCTGGCCACACAGAGATGGGAATGTTGACCAGGAGCTGCTGTGGTTATACAGAGCACACCCTGGGCACATACAGCGATGGGAATGTTGACCAGGGGCTGCAGGCGTTATACAGAGCACACACTGGCCACACAGAGATGGGAATGTTGACCAGGAGCTGCAGGAGTTATACAGAGCACACCCTGGCCACACACAGAGAAGGGAATGTTGACCAGGAGCTGGGATTATAGAGAGCACACCCTGGTCACACAGTAATGGTAATGTTGACCAGGAGCTGCAGGGGTTATACAGTGCACACCCTGGCCACACAGAGATTGGAATGTTGAGCAGGAGCTGAAGGAGTTATACAGAGCACACCCTGCCCACACAGAGATGGGAATGTTGACCAGGAGCTGCAGGAGTTGTACAGAGCACACCCTGGACAGAGAGAGATGGGAATGTTGACCAGGAGCAGGGGTTATACAGAGCACACCTTGGCCACAAAGAGATGGGAATGTTGAACAGGAGCTGCAGGGGTTATGCAGAGCACACTCTGGCCACACAGAGATAGGAATGTTGACCAGGAGCTGCAGGAGTTATACAGAGCACACCCTGCCCACACAGAGATGGGAATGTTGACCAGGAGCTGCAGGAGTTATACAGAGCACACCCTGGCCACACAGAGATGGGAATGTTGACCAGGAGCTGCAGGAGTTATACAGAGCACATCCTGGCCACACAGAGATGGGAATGTTGACCAGGAGCTGCAGGGGTTATACAGAGCACACCCTGGCCACACAGAGATGGGAATGTTGACCAGGAGCTGCGGGGGTTATACAGAGCACACCCTGGCCACACAGAGATGGGAATGTTGACCAGGAGCTGCAGGGTTTATACAGAGCACACCCTGGCCACAGACAGAGATGGGAATGTTGACCAGGAGCTGCAGGGGTTATACAGTGCACACCCTGGCCACACAGTGATGGTAATGTTGACCAGGAGCTGCAAGGGGTTATACAGAGCACATTCTGGACACACAGAGATGGGAATGTTGCCCAGGAGCTGCCGGAGTTATACAGAGCACACCCTGGACACACACAGATGGGAATGTTGACCAGGAGCTGCAGGAGTTATACAGAGCACACTCTGGCCACACAGAGATGGAAATGTTGACCAGGAGCTGCAGGGGTTATACAGAGCACACCCTGGCCACACAGAGATGGGAATGTTGACCAGGAGATGCAGGGGTTATACAGAGCACACCGTGGCCACACAGAGATTAGAATGTTGAGCAGGAGCTGCAGGAGTTATACAGAGCACACCCTGGACATAAACAGATGGGAATGTTGAACAGGAGCTGCAGGAATTATACAGAGCACACCCTGGCCGCACAGAGATGCGAATGTTGAGCAGCAGCAGGGGTTATGCAGAGCACACTCTGGCCACACAGAGATGGGAATGTTGACCAGGAGCTGCAGGAGTTATACAGAGCACACCCTGCCCACACAGAGATGGGAATGTTGACCAGGAGCTGCAGCAGTTATACAGAGCACACCCTGGCCACACAGAGATGGGAATCTTGACCAGAAGCTGCAGGGATTATACAGAGCACACCCTGGCCACACAGAGATGGGAATCTTGACCAGGAGCTGCAGGAGTTATACAGAGCACACCCTGGCCACAGACAGAGATGGGAATGTTGACCATGAGCTGCAGGGGTTATAGAGAGCACATCCTGGCCACACAGAGATGGGAATGTTGACCAGGAACTGCTGGGGTTATACAGAGCACGCACTGGCCACACAGAGATGGAAATGTTGACCAGGAGCTGCAGGGGTTATACAGAGCACACCCTGGCCACACAGAGATGGGAATGTTGACCAGGAGCTGCAGGGATTACACAGAACACGCTCTGGACACACAGAGACGGGAATGTTGACCAGGAGCTGCTGGGGTTATACAGAGCACACCCTGGGCACAAACAGAGATGGGAATGTTGACCAGGAGCTGCAGCGGTTATACATAGCACACCCTGGCAACACAGAGATGGGAATGTCGACCAGGAGCTGCAGTGGTTATACAGAGCACACCCTGGCCACACAGAGATGGGAATGTTGACCAGGAGCTGCTGCGGTTATACAGAGCACACCCTGGCCACACAGAGATGGGAATGTTGACCAGGAGCTGCAGGGCTTATACAGAGCAGACCCTGGCCACACAGAGATGGGAATGTCGACCAGGAACTGCTGGGGTTATACGGAGCACACCATGGCCACACAGAGATGGGAATATTGACCAGGAGCTGCAGGGGTTACACAGAGCACACCATGGAAACACATAGATGGGAATGTTTACCAGGAGCTGCAGGGGTTATACGGAGCACACCCTGGCCACAGAGAGATGGGAATCTTGACCACGAGCTGCAGGGGTTACACAGAGCACACCCTGGCCACACAGAGATGGGAATGTTGACCAGGAGCTGCAGGAGTTATACAGAGCACACCCTGGCCACACAGAGATGGGAATGTTGACCAGGAGCTGCTGTGGTTATACAGAGCACACCCTGGCCACACAGAGATCTGAATGTTGGCCCGGAGCTGCAGGAGTTATACAGAGCACACCCTGGCCACGCAGAGATGGGAATGTTGACCAGGAGCTGCAGGAGTTATACAGAGCACACCCTGACCACACAGAGATGGGAATGTTGACCAGGAGCTGCTGAGATTATACAGAGCACACCCTGGCCACACAGAGATGGGAATGTTGACCAGGAGCTGCTGAGGTTATACAGAGCACATTCTGGCCACACAGAGATGGGAATGTTGACCAGGAGCTGCAGGGATTATACAGAGCACACCCTGGCCACACAGAGACGGGAATGTTGACCAGGAGCTGCTGGGGTTATACAGAGCACATCCTGGGCACAAACAGAGATGGGAATGTTGAACAGGAGCTGCAGCGGTTATACAGAGCACACCCTGGCCACACAGAGATGGGAATGTCGACCAGGAGCTGCAGTGGTTATACAGAGCACACCCTGGCCACACAGAGATGGGAATGTTGACCAGGAGCTGCTGCGGTTATACAGAGCACACCCTGGCCACACAGAGATGGGAATGTCGACCAGGAGCTGCAGGGGTTATACAGAGCTCACCCTGGCCAGACAGAGATGAGAATGTTGACCAGGAGCTGCAGGAGTTATACAGAGCACACCCTGCCCACACAGAGATGGGAATGTTGACCAGGAGGTGCAGGTGTTTTATAGAGGACACCCTGGCCAGACAGAGATGAGAATGTTGACCAGAATCTGCAGGGGTTATACAGAGCACATCCTGGCCCCACAGATATGGGCATGTTGACCAGGAGCTGCAGGGGTTATACAGAGCTCACCCTGGCCACACAGAGATGAGAATGTCGACCAGGAACTGCCGGAGTTATACAGAGCACACCCTGGCCACACAGAGATTGGAATGTTGACCTGGACCTGGGATTATACAGAGCACACCCTGGACATACACAGATGGGAATGTTGAACAGGAGCTGCAGGAATTCTACAGAGCACACCCTGGCCACACAGGGATGGGAATGTTGAGCAGCAGCAGGGGTTATGCAGAGCACACTCTGGCCACACAGAGATGGGAATGTTGACCAGGAGCTGCAGGAGTTATACAGAGCACACCCTGCCCACACAGAGATGGGAATGTTGACCAGGAGCTGCAGCAGTTATACAGAGCACACCCTGGCCACACAGAGATGGGAATCTTGACCAGAAGCTGCAGGGATTATACAGAGCACACCCTGGCCACACAGAGATGGGAATGTTGACCAGGAGCTGCAGGAGTTATACAGAGCACACCCTGGCCACAGACAGAGATGGGAATGTTGACCATGAGCTGCAGGGGTTATAGAGAGCACATCCTGGCCACACAGAGATGGGAATGTTGACCAGGAACTGCTGGGGTTATACAGAGCACACCCTGGCCACACAGAGATGGAAATGTTGACCAGGAGCTGCAGGGGTTATACAGAGAACACCCTGGCCACACAGAGATGGGAATGTTGACCAGGAGCTGCAGGGATTACACAGAACACGCTCTGGACACACAGAGACGGGAATGTTGACCAGGAGCTGCTGGGGTTATACAGAGCACACCCTGGGCACAAACAGAGATGGGAATGTTGACCAGAAGCTGCAGCGGTTATACAGAGCACACCCTGGCAACACAGAGATGGGAATGTCGACCAGGAGCTGCATTGGTTATACAGAGCACACCCTTGCCACACAGAGATGGGAATGTTGACCAGGAGCTGCTGCGGTTATACAGAGCACACCCTGGCCACACAGAGATGGGAATGTTGACCAGGAGCTGCAGGGCTTATACAGAGCACACCCTGGCCACACAGAGATGGGAATGTCGACCAGGAACTGCTGGGGTTATACGGAGCACATCCTGGACACAGAGAGATGGGAATGTTGCCCAGGAGCTGCCGGAGTTATACAGAGCACACCCTGGCCACACAGAGATTGGAATGTTGAGCAGGAGCTGCAGGAGTTATACAGAGCACACCCTGCCCACACAGAGATGGGAATGTTGACCAGGAGCTGCAGGAGTTATACAGAGCACACCCTGGACAGAGAGAGATGGGAATGTTGACCAGGAGCAGGGGTTATACAGAGCACACCTTGGCCACAAAGAGATGGGAATGTTGAACAGGAGCTGCAGGGTTTATACAGAGCACACCCTGGCCACAGACAGAGATGGGAATGTTGACCAGGAGCTGCAGGGGTTATACAGTGCACACCCTGGCCACACAGTGATGGTAATGTTGACCAGGAGCTGCAAGGGGTTATACAGAGCACATTCTGGACACACAGAGATGGGAATGTTGCCCAGGAGCTGCAGGGGTTATACAGAGCACACCCTGGCCACACAGAGATTAGAATGTTGAGCAGGAGCTGCAGGAGTTATACAGAGCACACCCTGGACATAAACAGATGGGAATGTTGAACAGGAGCTGCAGGAATTATACAGAGCACACCCTGGCCGCACAGAGATGCGAATGTTGAGCAGCAGCAGGGGTTATGCAGAGCACACTCTGGCCACACAGAGATGGGAATGTTGACCAGGAGCTGCTGCGGTTATACAGAGCACACCCTGCCCACACAGAGATGGGAATGTTGACCAGGAGCTGCAGCAGTTATACAGAGCACACCCTGGCCACACAGAGATGGGAATCTTGACCAGAAGCTGCAGGAATTATACAGAGCACACCCTGGCCACACAGAGATGGGAATCTTGACCAGGAGCTGCAGGAGTTATACAGAGCACACCCTGGCCACAGACACAGATGGGAATGTTGACCATGAGCTGCACGGGTTATAGAGAGCACATCCTGGCCACACAGAGATGGGAATGTTGACCAGGAACTGCTGGGGTTATACAGAGCACGCACTGGCCACACAGAGATGGAAATGTTGACCAGGAGCTGCAGGGGTTATACAGAGCACACCCTGGCCACACAGAGATGGGAATGTTGACCAGGAGCTGCAGGGATTACACAGAACACGCTCTGGACACACAGAGACGGGAATGTTGACCAGGAGCTGCTGGGGTTATACAGAGCACACCCTGGGCACAAACAGAGATGGGAATGTTGACCAGGAGCTGCAGCGGTTATACATAGCACACCCTGGCAACACAGAGATGGGAATGTCGACCAGGAGCTGCAGTGGTTATACAGAGCACACCCTGGCCACACAGAGATGGGAATGTTGACCAGGAGCTGCTGCGGTTATACAGAGCACACCCTGGCCGCACAGAGATGGGAATGTTGACCAGGAGCTGCAGGGCTTATACAGAGCAGACCCTGGCCACACAGAGATGGGAATGTCGACCAGGAACTGCTGGGGTTATACGGAGCACACCATGGCCACACAGATATGGGAATATTGACCAGGAGCTGCAGGGGTTACACAGAGCACACCATGGAAACACAGAGATGGGAATGTTTACCAGGAGCTGCAGGGGTTATACGGAGCACACCCTGGCCACAGAGAGATGGGAATCTTGACCACGAGCTGCAGGGGTTACACAGAGCACACCCTGGCAACACAGAGATGGGAATGTTGACCAGGAGCTGCAGGAGTTATACAGAGCACACCCTGGCCACACAGAGATGGGAATGTTGACCAGGAGCTGCTGTGGTTATACAGAGCACACCCTGGCCACACAGAGATCTGAATGTTGGCCAGGAGCTGCAGGAGTTATACAGAGCACACCCTGGCCACGCAGAGATGGGAATGTTGACCAGGAGCTGCAGGAGTTATACAGAGCACACCCTGACCACACAGAGATGGGAATGTTGACCAGGAGCTGCTGAGATTATACAGAGCACACCCTGGCCACACAGATATGGGAATGTTGACCAGGAGCTGCTGAGGTTATACAGAGCACATTCTGGCCACACAGAGATGGGAATGTTGACCAGGAGCTGCAGGGATTATACAGAGCACACCCTGGCCACACAGAGACGGGAATGTTGACCAGGAGCTGCTAGGGTTATACAGAGCACATCCTGGGCACAAACAGAGATGGGAATGTTGAACAAGAGCTGCAGCGGTTATACAGAGCACACCCTGGCCACACAGAGATGGGAATGTCGACCAGGAGCTGCAGTGGTTATACAGAGCACACCCTGGCCACACAGAGATGGGAATGTTGACCAGGAGCTGCTGCGGTTATACAGAGCACACCCTGGCCACACAGAGATGGGAATGTCGACCAGGAGCTGCAGGGATTATACAGAGCTCACCCTGGCCAGACAGAGATGAGAATGTTGACCAGGAGCTGCAGGAGTTATACAGAGCACACCCTGCCCACACAGAGATGGGAATGTTGACCAGGAGGTGCAGGTGTTTTATAGAGGACACCCTGGCCAGACAGAGATGAGAATGTTGACCAGAAGCTGCAGGGGTTATACAGAGCACATCCTGGCCACACAGATATGGGAATGTTGACCAGGAGCTGCAGGGGTTATACAGAGCTCACCCTGGCCACACAGAGATGAGAATGTCGACCAGGAACTGCCGGAGTTATACAGAGCACACCCTGGCCACACAGAGATTGGAATGTTGACCTGGACCTGGGATTATACAGAGCACACCCTGGACATACACAGATAGGAATGTTGAACAGGAGCTGCAGGAATTATACAGAGCACACACTGGCCACACAGGGATGGGAATGTTGAGCAGCAGCAGGGGTTATGCAGAGCACACTCTGGCCACACAGAGATGGGAATGTTGACCAGGAGCTGCAGGAGTTATACAGAGCACACCCTGCCCACACAGAGATGGGAATGTTGACCAGGAGCTGCAGCAGTTATACAGAGCACACCCTGGCCACACAGAGATGGGAATCTTGACCAGAAGCTGCAGGGATTATACAGAGCACACCCTGGCCACACAGAGATGGGAATCTTGACCAGGAGCTGCAGGAGTTATACAGAGCACACCCTGGCCACAGACAGAGATGGGAATGTTGACCATGAGCTGCAGGGGTTATAGAGAGCACATCCTGGCCACACAGAGATGGGAATGTTGACCAGGAACTGCTGGGGTTATACAGAGCACACCCTGGCCACACAGAGATGGAAATGTTGACCAGGAGCTGCAGGGGTTATACAGAGAACACCCTGGCCACACAGAGATGGGAATGTTGACCAGGAGCTGCAGGGATTACACAGAACACGCTCTGGACACACAGAGACGGGAATGTTGACCAGGAGCTGCTGGGGTTATACAGAGCACACCCTGGGCACAAACAGAGATGGGAATGTTGACCAGGAGCTGCAGCGGTTATACAGAGCACACCCTGGCAACACAGAGATGGGAATGTCGACCAGGAGCTGCATTGGTTATACAGAGCACACCCTTGCCACACAGAGATGGGAATGTTGACCAGGAGCTGCTGCGGTTATACAGAGCACACCATGGCCACACAGAGATGGGAATGTTGACCAGGAGCTGCAGGGCTTATACAGAGCACACCCTGGCCACACAGAGATGGGAATGTCGAACAGGAACTGCTGGGGTTATACGGAGCACATCCTGGACACAGAGAGATGGGAATGTTGCCCAGGAGCTGCCGGAGTTATACAGAGCACACCCTGGCCACACAGAGATGGGAATGTTGACCAGGAGCTGCAGGAGTTATACAGAGCACACCCTGGACAGAGAGAGATGGGAATGTTGACCAGGAGCAGGGGTTATACAGAGCACACCTTGGCCACAAAGAGATGGGAATGTTGAACAGGAGCTGCAGGGGTTATACAGAGCACACCCTGGCCACACAGAGATTGGAATGTTGACCTGGACCTGGGATTATACAGAGCACACCCTGGACATACACAGATGGGAATGTTGAACAGGAGCTGCAGGAATTATACAGAGCACACCCTGGCCACACAGGGATGGGAATGTTGAGCAGCAGCAGGGGTTATGCAGAGCACACTCTGGCCACACAGAGATGGGAATGTTGACCAGGAGCTGCAGGAGTTATACAGAGCACACCCTGCCCACACAGAGATGGGAATGTTGACCAGGAGCTGCAGCAGTTATACAGAGCACACCCTGGCCACACAGAGATGGGAATCTTGACCAGAAGCTGCAGGGATTATACAGAGCACACCCTGGCCACACAGAGATGGGAATCTTGACCAGGAGCTGCAGGAGTTATACAGAGCACACCCTGGCCACAGACAGAGATGGGAATGTTGACCATGAGCTGCAGGGGTTATAGAGAGCACATCCTGGCCACACAGAGATGGGAATGTTGACCAGGAACTGCTGGGGTTATACAGAGCACACCCTGGCCACACAGAGATGGAAATGTTGACCAGGAGCTGCAGGGGTTATACAGAGAACACCCTGGCCACACAGAGATGGGAATGTTGACCAGGAGCTGCAGGGATTACACAGAACACGCTCTGGACACACAGAGACGGGAATGTTGACCAGGAGCTGCTGGGGTTATACAGAGCACACCCTGGGCACAAACAGAGATGGGAATGTTGACCAGGAGCTGCAGCGGTTATACAGAGCACACCCTGGCAACACAGAGATGGGAATGTCGACCAGGAGCTGCATTGGTTATACAGAGCACACCCTTGCCACACAGAGATGGGAATGTTGACCAGGAGCTGCTGCGGTTATACAGAGCACACCCTGGCTACACAGAGATGGGAATGTTGACCAGGAGCTGCAGGGCTTATACAGAGCACACCCTGGCCGCACAGAGATGGGAATGTCGACCAGGAACTGCTGGGGTTATACGGAGCACATCCTGGACACAGAGAGATGGGAATGTTGCCCAGGAGCTGCCGGAGTTATACAGAGCACACCCTGGCCACACAGAGATTGGATTGTTGAGCAGGAGCTGCAGGAGTTATACAGAGCACACCCTGCCCACACAGAGATGGGAATGTTGACCAGGAGCTGCAGGAGTTATACAGAGCACCTGGACAGAGAGAGATGGGAATGTTGACCAGGAGCAGGGGTTATACAGAGCACACCTTGGCCACAAAGAGATGGGAATGTTGAACAGGAGCTGCAGGGGTTATACAGAGCACACCCTGGCCACACAGAGATGGGAATGTTGAGCAGCAGCAGGGGTTATGCAGAGCACACTCTGGCCACACAGAGATGGGAATGTTGACCAGGAGCTGCAGGAGTTATACAGAGCCCACCCTGCCCACACAGAGATGGGAATGTTGACCAGGAGCTGCAGGAGTTATACAGAGCACACCCTGGCCACACAGAGACGGTAATGTTGACCAGGAGCTGCAGGAGTTATACAGAGCACATCCTGGCCACACAGAGATGGGAATGTTGACCAGGAGCTGCAGGGGTTATACAGAGCACACCCTGGCCACACAGAGATGGGAATGTTGACCAGGAGCTGCGGGGGTTATACACAGCACACCCTGGCCACACAGAGATGGGAATGTTGACCAGGAGCTGCAGGGGTTACACAGAGCACACCCTGGCCACACAGAGATGGGAATGTTGACCAGGAGCTGCAGGGGTTATACAGTGCACACCCTGGCCACACAGTGATGGTAATGTTGACCAGGAGCTGCAAGGGGTTATACAGAGCACATTCTGGACACACAGAGATGGGAATGTTGCCCATGAGCTGCAGGAATTATACAGAGCACATCCTGGCCACACAGAGTTGGGAATGTTAACCAGGAGCTGCAGGGGTTATACAGAGCACACCCTGGCCACACAGAGACGGGAATGTTGACCAGGAGCTGCTGGGGTTATACAGAGCACACCCTGGCCACACAGAGACGGGAATGTTGACCAGGAGCGGCTGGGGTTATACAGAGCACACCCTGGCCACACAGAGACGGGAATATTGACCAGGAGCTGCTGGGGTTATACTGAGCTCACCCTGGCCACACAGAGACGGGAATGTTGAACAGGAGCTGCAGGGTTTATACAGAGCACACCCTGAACACACTGAGATGGTGAATGTTGACCAGGAGCTGCAGGGGTTATACAGTGCACACCCTGGCCACACAGTGATGGTAATGTTGACCAGGAGCTGCAAGGGGTTATACAGAGCACATTCTGGACACACAGATATGGGAATGTTGCCCAGGAGCTGCCGGAGTTATACAGAGCACACCCTGGACACACACAGATGGGAATGTTGACCAGGAGCTGTAGGAGTTATACAGAGCACACTCTGGCCACACAGAGATGGAAATGTTGACCAGGAGCTGCAGGGGTTATACAGAGCACACCCTGGCCACACAGAGATGGGAATGTTGACCAGGAGCTGCAGGGGTTATACAGAGCACACCCTGGCCACACAGAGATTGGAATGTTGAGCAGGAGCTGCAGGAGTTATACAGAGCACACCCTGGCCACACAGAGATGGGAAGGTTGAGCAGCAGCAGGGGTTATGCAGAGCACACTCTGGCCACACAGAGATGGGAATGTTGACCAGGAGCTGCAGGAGTTATACAGAGCACACCCTGCCCACACAGAGATGGGAATGTTGACCAGGAGCTGCAGCAGTTATACAGAGCACACCCTGGCCACACAGAGATGGGAATGTTGACCAGGAGCTGCAGGAGTTATACAGAGCACAGCCTGGCCACAGACAGAGATGGGAATGTTGACCATGAGCTGCAGGGGTTATAGAGAGCACACCCTGGCCACAGAGAGATGGGAATCTTGACCAGGAGCTGCAGGGGTTATACAGTGCACACCCAGGCCACACAGAGATGGGAATGTTGACCAGGAGTTGCAGGGGTTATACAGAGCACACCCTGGCCACACAGAGATGGGAATGATGAACAGGAGCTGCTGGGGTTATACAGAGCACACTCTGGCCACACAGAGATGTGAATGTTGACTAGGAGCTGCAGGGATTATACAGAGCACATCCTGGCCACACAGAGTTGGGAATGTTAACCAGGAGCTGCAGGGGTTATACAGAGAACACCCTGGCCACACAGAGACGGGAATGTTGTCCAGGAGCTGCTGGGGTTATACAGAGCACACCCTGGCCACACAGAGACGGGAATGTTGACCAGTAGCGGCTGGGGTTATACAGAGCACACCCTGGCCACACAGAGACGGGAATATTGACCAGGAGCTGCTGGGGTTATACTGAGCTCACCCTGGCCACACAGAGACGGGAATGTTGAACAGGAGCTGCAGGGTTTATACAGAGCACACCCTGAACACACTGAGATGGTGAATGTTGACCAGGAGCTGCAGGGGTTATACAGTGCACACCCTGGCCACACAGTGATGGTAATGTTGACCAGGAGCTGCAAGGGGTTATACAGAGCACATTCTGGACACACAGAGATGGGAATGTTGCCCAGGAGCTGCCGGAGTTATACAGAGCACACCCTGGACACACACAGATGGGAATGTTGACCAGGAGCTGCAGGAGTTATACAGAGCACACTCTGGCCACACAGAGATGGAAATGTTGACCAGGAGCTGCAGGGGTTATACAGAGCACACCCTGGCCACACAGAGATGGGAATGTTGACCAGGAGCTGCAGGGGTTATACAGAGCACACCCTGGCCACACAGAGATTGGAATGTTGAGCAGGAGCTACAGGAGTTATACAGAGCACACCCTGGCCACACAGAGATGGGAAGGTTGAGCAGCAGCAGGGGTTATGCAGAGCACACTCTGGCCACACAGAGATGGGAATGTTGACCAGGAGCTGCAGGAGTTATACAGAGCACACCCTGCCCACACAGAGATGGGAATGTTGACCAGGAGCTGCAGCAGTTATACAGAGCACACCCTGGCCACACAGAGATGGGAATCTTGACCAGAAGCTGCAGGGATTATACAGGGCACACCCTGGCCACACAGAGATGGGAATCTTGACCAGGAGCTGCAGGAGTTATACAGAGCACACCCTGGCCACAGACAGAGATGGGAATGTTGACCATGAGCTGCAGGGGTTATAGAGAGCACATCCTGGCCACACAGAGATGGGAATGTTGAGCAGGAGATGCAGGGGTTATACAGAGCACACCCTGGCCACACAGAGATGGAAATGTTGACCAGGAGCTGCAGGGGTTATACAGAGCACACCCTGGCCACACAGAGACGGGAATGTTGACCAGGAGCTGCTGGGGTTATACAGAGCACACCCTGGGCACAAACAGAGATGGGAATGTTGACCAGGAGCTGCAGCGGTTATACAGAGCACACCCTGGCAACACAGAGATGGGAATGTCGACTAGGAGCTGCAGTGGTTATGCAGAGCACACCCTGGCCACATGGAGATGGGAATATTGACCAGGAGCTGCAGGAGTTATACAGAGCACACCCTGGCCACACAGAGATGGGAATGTTGACCAGGAGCTGCAGGGCTTATACAGAGCACACCCTGGGCACAAACAGAGATGGGAATGTTGACCAGGAGCTGCAGCGGTTATACAGAGCACACCCTGGCAACACAGAGATGGGAATGTCGACCAGGAGCTGCAGTGGTTATACAGAGCACACCCTGGCCACACAGAGATGGGAATGTCGACCAGGAGCTGCTGGGGTTATACAGAGCACACCCTGGCCACACAGAGACGGGAATGTTGACCAGGAGCTGCTGGGGTTATACAGAGCACACCCTGGGCACAAACAGAGATGGGAATGTTGACGAGGAGCTGCAGCGGTTATACAGAGCACACCCTGGCAACACAGAGATGGGAATGTCGACCAGGAGCTGCTGGGGTTATACAGAGCACACCCTGGCCACACAGAGACGGGAATGTTGACCAGGAGCTGCTGGGGTTATACAGAGCACACCCTGGGCACAAACAGAGATGGGAATGTTGACAAGGAGCTGCAGCGGTTATACAGAGCACACCCTGGCAACACAGAGATGGGAATGTCGACCAGGAGCTGCAGTGGTTATACAGAGCACACCCTGGCCACACAGAGAAGGAATGTTGACCAGGAGCTGCTGCGGTTATACAGAGCACACCCTGGCGACACAGAGATGGGAATGTCGACCAGGAGCTGCAGGGGTTATACAGAGCTCACCCTGGCCAGACAGAGATGAGAATGTTGACCAGGAGCTGTAGGAGTTATACAGAGCACACCCTGCCCACACAGAGATGGGAATGTTGACCAGGAGGTGCAGGTGTTTTATAGAGGACACCCTGGCCAGACAGAGATGAGAATGTTGACCAGAAGCTGCAGGGGTTATACAGAGCACATCCTGGCCACACAGATATGGGAATGTTGACCAGGAGCTGCAGGGGTTATACAGAGCTCACGCTGGCCACACAGAGATGAGAATGTCGACCAGGAACTGCCGGAGTTATACAGAGCACACCCTGGCCACACAGAGATTGGAATGTTGACCTGGACCTGGGATTATACAGAGCACACCCTGGACATACACAGATGGGAATGTTGAACAGGAGCTGCAGGAATTATACAGAGCACACCCTGGCCACACAGGGATGGGAATGTTGAGCAGCAGCAGGGGTTATGCAGAGCACACTCTGGCCACACAGAGATGGGAATGTTGACCAGGAGCTGCAGGAGTTATACAGAGCACACCCTGCCCACACAGAGATGGGAATGTTGACCAGGAGCTGCAGCAGTTATACAGAGCACACCCTGGCCACACAGAGATGGGAATCTTGACCAGAAGCTGCAGGGATTATACAGAGCACACCCTGGCCACACAGAGATGGAAATGTTGACCAGGAGCTGAAGGGGTTATACAGAGAACACCCTCGCCACACAGAGATGGGAATGTTGACCAGGAGCTGCAGGGATTACACAGAACACGCTCTGGACACACAGAGACGGGAATGTTGACCAGGAGCTGCTGGGGTTATACAGAGCACACCCTGGGCACAAACAGAGATGGGAATGTTGACCAGGAGCTGCTGCGGTTATACAGAGCACACCCTGGCCACACAGAGATGGGAATGATGACCAGGAGCTGCAGGGCTTATACAGAGCACACCCTGGCCACACAGAGATGGGAATGTCGACCAGGAACTGCTGGGGTTATACGGAGCACATCCTGGACACAGAGAGATGGGAATGTTGCCCAGGAGCTGCCGGAGTTATACAGAGCACACCCTGGCCACACAGAGATTGGAATGTTGAGCAGGAGCTGCAGGAGTTATACAGAGCTCACCCTGGCCACACAGAGATGGGAATGTTGACCAGGAGCTGCAGGAGTTATACAGAGCACACCCTGGACAGAGAGAGATGGGAATGTTGACCAGGAGCAGGGGTTATACAGAGCACACCTTGGCCACAAAGAGATGGGAATGTTGAACAGGAGCTGCAGGGGTTATACAGAGTACACCCTGGCCACACAGAGATGGGAATGTTGAGCAGCAGCAGGGGTTATGCAGAGCACACTCTGGCCACACAGAGATGGGAATGTTGACCAGGAGCTGCAGGAGTTATACAGAGCACACCCTGCCCACACAGAGATGGGAATGTTGACCAGGAGCTGCGGGAGTTATACAGAGCACACCCTGGCCACACAGAGATGGTAATGTTGACCAGGAGCTGCAGGAGTTATACAGAGCACATCCTGGCCACACAGAGATGGGAATGTTGACCAGGAGCTGCAGGGGTTATACAGAGCACACCCTGGCCACACAGAGATGGGAATGTTGACCAGGAGCTGCGGGGGTTATACACAGCACACCCTGGCCACACAGAGATGGGAATGTTGACCAGGAGCTGCAGGGTTTATACAGAGCACACCCTCGCCACAGACAGAGATGGGAATGTTGACCAGGAGCTGCAGGGGTTATACAGTGCACACCCTGGCCACACAGTGATGGCAATGTTGACCAGGAGCTGCAGGAGTTATACAGAGCACATCCTGGCCACACAGAGATAGGAATGTTGCCCATGAGCTGCAGGGATTATACAGAGCACATCCTGGCCACACAGAGTTGGGAATGTTAACCAGGAGCTGCAGGGGTTATACAGAGCACACCCTGGCCACACAGAGACGGGAATGTTGACCAGGAGCTGCTGGGGTTATACAGAGCACACCCTGGCCACACAGAGACGGGAATGTTGACCAGGAGCGGCTGGGGTTATACAGAGCACACCCTGGCCACACAGAGACGGGAATATTGACCAGGAGCTGCTGGGGTTATACTGAGCTCACCCTGGCCACACAGAGACGGGAATGTTGAACAGGAGCTGCAGGGTTTATACAGAGCACACCCTGAACACACTGAGATGGTGAATGTTGACCAGGAGCTGCAGGGGTTATACAGTGCACACCCTGGCCACACAGAGATGGTAATGTTGACCAGGAGCTGCAAGGGGTTATACAGAGCACATTCTGGACACACAGAGATGGGAATGTTGCCCAGGAGCTGCCGGAGTTATACAGAGCACACCCTGGACACACACAGATGGGAATGTTGACCAGGAGCTGTAGGAGTTATACAGAGCACACTCTGGCCACACAGAGATGGAAATGTTGACCAGGAGCTGCAGGGGTTATACAGAGCACACCCTGGCCACACAGAGATGGGAATGTTGACCAGGAGCTGCAGGGGTTATACAGAGCACACCCTGGCCACACAGAGATTGGAATGTTGAGCAGGAACTGCAGGAGTTATACAGAGCACACCCTGGCCACACAGAGATGGGAAGGTTGAGCAGCAGCAGGGGTTATGCAGAGCACACTCTGGCCACACAGAGATGGGAATGTTGACCAGGAGCTGCAGGAGTTATACAGAGCACACCCTGCCCACACAGAGATGGAAATGTTGACCAGGAGCTGCAGCAGTTATACTGAGCACACCCTGGCCACACAGAGATGGGAATCTTGACCAGAAGCTGCAGGGATTATACAGAGCACACCCTGGCCACACAGAGATGGGAATCTTGACCAGGAGCTGCAGGAGTTATACAGAGCACACCCTGGCCACAGACAGAGATGGGAATGTTGACCATGAGCTGCAGGGGTTATAGAGAGCACACCCTGGCCACAGAGAGATGGGAATCTTGACCAGGAGCTGCAGGGGTTATACAGTGCACACCCTGGCCACACAGAGATGGGAATGTTGACCAGGAGTTGCAGGGGTTATACAGAGCACACCCTGGCCACACAGAGATGGGAATGATGAACAGGAGCTGCTGGGGTTATACAGAGCACACTCTGGCCACACAGAGATGTGAATGTTGACTAGGAGCTGCAGGGATTATACAGAGCACATCCTGGCCACACAGAGTTGGGAATGTTAACCAGGAGCTGCAGGGGTTATACAGAGCACACCCTGGCCACACAGAGACGGGAATGTTGACCAGGAGCTGCTGGGGTTATACAGAGCACACCCTGGCCACACAGAGACGGGAATGTTGACCAGGAGCGGCTGGGGTAATACAGAGCACACCCTGGCCACACAGAGACGGGAATATTGACCAGGAGCTGCTGGGTTTATACTGAGCTCACCCTGGCCACACAGAGACGGGAATGTTGAACAGGAGCTGCAGGGTTTATACAGAGCACACCCTGAACACACTGAGATGGTGAATGTTGACCAGGAGCTGCAGGGGTTATACAGTGCACACCCTGGCCACACAGTGATGGTAATGTTGACCAGGAGCTGCAAGGGGTTATACAGAGCACATTCTGGACACACAGAGATGGGAATGTTGCCCAGGAGCTGCCGGAGTTATACAGAGCACACCCTGGACACACACAGATGGGAATGTTGACCAGGAGCTGCAGGAGTTATACAGAGCACACTCTGGCCACACAGAGATGGAAATGTTGACCAGGAGCTGCAGGGGTTATACAGAGCACACCCTGGCCACACAGAGATGGGAATGTCGACCAGGAACTGCTGGGGTTATACGGAGCACACCATGGCCACACAGAGATGGGAATATTGACCAGGAGCTGCAGGGGTTATACGGAGCACACCCTGGCCACAGAGAGATGGGAATCTTGACCACGAGCTGTAGGGGTTACACAGAGCACATCCTGGCCACACAGAGATGAGAATGTTGACCAGGAGCTGCAGGAGTTATACAGAGCACACCCTGGCCACACAGAGATGGGAATGTTGACCAGGAGCTGCTGTGGTTATACAGAGCACACCCTGGCCACACAGTGATGGGAATTTTGACCAGGAGCTGCAGGAGTTATACAGAGCACACCCAGGCCATACAGAGATGGGAATGTTGACCAGGAGCTGCAGGTGTTCTACAGAGCACACCCTGGCCACACAGAGATGGGAATCTTGACCAGAAGCTGCAGGGATTATACAGAGCACACCCTGGCCACACAGAGATGGGAATCTAGACCAGGAGCTGCAGGAGTTATACAGAGCACACCCTGGCCACAGACAGAGATGGGAATGTTGACCATGAGCTGCAGGGGTTATAGAGAGCACATCCTGGCCACACAGAGATGGGAATGTTGACCAGGAACTGCTGGGGTTATACAGAGCACGCACTGGCCACACAGAGATGGAAATGTTGACCAGGAGCTGCAGGGGTTATACAGAGCACACCCTGGCCACACAGAGATGGGAATGTTGACCAGGAGCTGCAGGGATTACACAGAACACGCTCTGGACACACAGAGACGGGAATGTTGACCAGGAGCTGCTGGGGTTATACAGAGCACACCCTGGGCACAAACAGAGATGGGAATGTTGACCAGGAGCTGCAGCGGTTATACAGAGCACACCCTGGCAACACAGAGATGGGAATGTCGACCAGGAGCTGCAGTGGTTATACAGAGCACACCCTGGCCACACAGAGATGGGAATGTTGACCAGGAGCTGCTGCGGTTATACAGAGCACACCCTGGCCACACAGAGATGGGAATGTTGACCAGGAGCTGCAGGGCTTATACAGAGCAGACCCTGGCCACACAGAGATGGGAATGTCGACCAGGAACTGCTGGGGTTATACGGAGCACACCATGGCCACACAGAGATGGGAATATTGACCAGGAGCTGCAGGGGTTACACAGAGCACACCATGGAAACACAGAGATGGGAATGTTTACCAGGAGCTGCAGGGGTTATACGGAGCACACCATGGCCACAGAGAGATGGGAATCTTGACCACGAGCTGCAGGGGTTACACAGAGCACACCCTGGCCACACAGAGATGGGAATGTTGACCAGGAGCTGCAGGAGTTATACAGAGCACACCCTGGCCACACAGAGATGGGAATGTTGACCAGGAGCTGCTGTGGTTATACAGAGCACACCCTGGCCACACAGAGATCTGAATGTTGGCCAGGAGCTGCAGGAGTTATACAGAGCACACCCTGGCCACGCAGAGATGGGAATGTTGACCAGGAGCTGCAGGAGTTATACAGAGCACACCCTGACCACACAGAGATGGGAATGTTGACCAGGAGCTGCTGAGGTTATACAGAGCACATTCTGGCCACACAGAGATGGGAATGTTGACCAGGAGCTGCAGGAGTTATACAGAGCACACCCTGGCCACACAGAGATGGGAATGTTGACCAGGACCTGCAGGGGTTACACAGAACAGACTGTAGACACACACAGAGATGGGAATGTTGACCAGAATCTGCAGGGATTATACAGAGCACACCCTGGCCACACAGAGACGGGAATGTTGACCAGGAGCTGCTGGGGTTATACAGAGCACATCCTGGGCACAAACAGAGATGGGAATGTTGAACAGGAGCTGCAGCGGTTATACAGAGCACACCCTGGCCACACAGAGATGGGAATGTCGACCAGGAGCTGCAGTGGTTATACAGAGCACACCCTGGCCACACAGAGATGGGAATGTTGACCAGGAGCTGCTGCGGTTATACAGAGCACACCCTGGCGACACAGAGATGGGAATGTCGACCAGGAGCTGCAGGGGTTATACAGAGCTCACCCTGGCCAGACAGAGATGAGAATGTTGACCAGGAGCTGCAGGAGTTATACAGAGCACACCCTGCCCACACAGAGATGGGAATGTTGACCAGGATGTGCAGGTGTTTTATAGAGGACACCCTGGCCAGACAGAGATGAGAATGTTGACCAGAAGCTGCAGGGGTTATACAGAGCACATCCTGGCCACACAGATATGGGAATGTTGACCAGGAGCTGCAGGGGTTATACAGAGCTCACCCTGGCCACACAGAGATGAGAATGTCGACCAGGAACTGCCGGAGTTATACAGAGCACACCCTGGCCACACAGAGATTGGAATGTTGACCTGGACCTGGGATTATACAGAGCACACCCTGGACATACACAGATGGGAATGTTGAACAGGAGCTGCAGGAATTATACAGAGCACACCCTGGCCACACAGAGATGGGAATGTTGACCAGGAGCTGCAGCAGTTATACAGAGCACACCCTGGCCACACAGAGATGGGAATCTTGACCAGAAGCTGCAGGGATTATACAGAGCACACCCTGGCCACACAGAGATGGGAATCTTGACCAGGAGCTGCAGGAGTTATACAGAGCACACCCTGGCCACAGACAGAGATGGGAATGTTGACCATGAGCTGCAGGGGTTATAGAGAGCACATCCTGGCCACACAGAGATGGGAATGTTGACCAGGAACTGCTGGGGTTATACAGAGCACACCCTGGCCACACAGAGATGGAAATGTTGACCAGGAGCTGCAGGGGTTATACAGAGAACACCCTGGCCACACAGAGATGGGAATGTTGACCAGGAGCTGCAGGGATTACACAGAACACGCTCTGGACACACAGAGACGGGAATGTTGACCAGGAGCTGCTGGGGTTATACAGAGCACACCCTGGGCACAAACAGAGATGGGAATGTTGACCAGGAGCTGCAGCGGTTATACAGAGCACACCCTGGCAACACAGAGATGGGAATGTCGACCAGGAGCTGCATTGGTTATACAGAGCACACCCTTGCCACACAGAGATGGGAATGTTGACCAGGAGCTGCTGCGGTTATACAGAGCACACCCTGGCCACACAGAGATGGGAATGTTGACCAGGAGCTGCAGGGCTTATACAGAGCACACCCTGGCCACACAGAGATGGGAATGTCGACCAGGAACTGCTGGGGTTATACGGAGCACATCCTGGACACAGAGAGATGGGAATGTTGCCCAGGAGCTGCCGGAGTTATACAGAGCATACCCTGGCCACACAGAGATTGGAATGTTGAGCAGGAGCTGCAGGAGTTATACAGAGCACACCCTGCCCACACAGAGATGGGAATGTTGACCAGGAGCTGCAGGAGTTATACAGAGCACACCCTGGACAGAGAGAGATGGGAATGTTGACCAGGAGCAGGGGTTATACAGAGCACACCTTGGCCACAAAGAGATGGGAATGTTGAACAGGAGCTGCAGGGGTTATACAGAGCACACCCTGGCCACACAGAGATGGGAATGTTGAGCAGCAGCAGGGGTTATGCAGAGCACACTCTGGCCACACAGAGATGGGAATGTTGACCAGGAGCTGCAGGAGTTATACAGAGCACACCCTGCCCACACAGAGATGGGAATGTTGACCAGGAGCTGCAGGAGTTATACAGAGCACACCCTGGCCACACAGAGATGGTAATGTTGACCAGGAGCTGCAGGAGTTATACAGAGCACATCCTGGCCACACAGAGATGGGAATGTTGACCAGGAGCTGCAGGGGTTATACAGAGCACACCCTGGCCACACAGAGATGGGAATGTTGACCAGGAGCTGCGGGGGTTATACACAGCACACCCTGGCCACACAGAGATGGGAATGTTGACCAGGAGCTGCAGGGTTTATACAGAGCACACCCTGGCCACAGACAGAGATGGGAATGTTGACCAGGAGCTGCAGGGGTTATACAGTGCACACCCTGGCCACACAGTGATGGTAATGTTGACCAGGAGCTGCAAGGGGTTATACAGAGCACATTCTGGACACACAGAGATGGGAATGTTGCCCATGAGCTGCAGGGATTATACAGAGCACATCCTGGCCACACAGAGTTGGGAATGTTAACCAGGAGCTGCAGGGGTTATACAGAGCACACCCTGGCCACACAGAGACGGGAATGTTGACCAGGAGCTGCTGGGGTTATACAGAGCACACCCTGGCCACACAGAGACGGGAATGTTGACCAGGAGCGGCTGGGGTTATACAGAGCACACCCTGGCCACACAGAGTCGGGAATATTGACCAGGAGCTGCTGGGGTTATACTGAGCTCACCCTGGCCACACAGAGACGGGAATGTTGAACAGGAGCTGCAGGGTTTATACAGAGCACACCCTGAACACACTGAGATGGTGAATGTTGACCAGGAGCTGCAGGGGTTATACAGTGCACACCCTGGCCACACAGAGATGGTAATGTTGACCAGGAGCTGCAAGGGGTTATACAGAGCACATTCTGGACACACAGAGATGGGAATCTTGCCCAGGAGCTGCCGGAGTTATACAGAGCACACCCTGGTCACACACAGATGGGAATGTTGACCAGGAGCTGTAGGAGTTATACAGAGCACACCCTGGCCACACAGAGATGGGAATGTTGACCAGGAGCTGCAGGGGTTATACAGAGCACACCCTGGCCACACAGAGATTGGAATGTTGAGCAGGAGCTGCAGGAGTTATACAGAGCACACCCTGGCCACACAGAGATGGGAATCTTGACCAGAAGCTGCAGGGATTATACAGAGCACACCCTGGCCGCACAGAGATGGGAATGTTGACCAGGAGCTGCAGGAGTTATACAGAGCACACCCTGCCCACACAGAGATGGGAATGTTGACCAGGAGCTGCAGCAGTTATACAGAGCACACCCTGGCCACACAGAGATGGGAATCTTGACCAGAAGCTGCAGGGATTATACAGAGCACACCCTGGCCACACAGAGATGGGAATCTTGACCAGGAGCTGCAGGAGTTATACAGAGCACACCCTGGCCACAGACAGAGATGGGAATGTTGACCATGAGCTGCAGGGGTTATAGAGAGCACACCCTGGCCACAGAGAGATGGGAATCTTGACCAGGAGCTGCAGGGGTTATACAGTGCACACCCTGGCCACACAGAGATGGGAATGTTGACCAGGAGTTGCAGGGGTTATACAGAGCACACCCTGGCCACACAGAGATGGGATTGATGAACAGGAGCTGCTGGGGTTATACAGAGCACACTCTGGCCACACAGAGATGTGAATGTTGACTAGGAGCTGCAGGGATTATACAGAGCACATCCTGGCCACACAGAGTTGGGAATGTTAACCAGGAGCTGCAGGGGTTATACAGAGCACACCCTGGCCACACAGAGACGGGAATGTTGACCAGGAGCTGCTGGGGTTATACAGAGCACACCCTGGCCACACAGAGACGGGAATGTCGACCAGGAGCGGCTGGGGTTATACAGAGCACACCCTGGCCACACAGAGACGGGAATATTGACCAGGAGCTGCTGGGGTTATACTGAGCTCACCCTGGCCACACAGAGACGGGAATGTTGAACAGGAGCTGCAGGGTTTATACAGAGCACACCCTGAACACACTGAGATGGTGAATGTTGACCAGGAGCTGCAGGGGTTATACAGTGCACACCCTGGCCACACAGTGATGGTAATGTTGACCAGCAGCTGCAAGGGGTTATACAGAGCACATTCTGGACACACAGAGATGGGAATGTTGCCCAGGAGCTGCCGGAGTTATACAGAGCACACGCTGGACACACACAGATGGGAATGTTGACCAGGAGCTGCAGGGGTTATACAGAGCACACCCTGGCCACACAGAGATGGGAATGTTGACCAGGAGCTGCAGGGGTTATACAGAGCACACCCTGGCCACACAGAGATTGGAATGTTGAGCAGGAGCTGCAGGAGTTATACAGAGCACACCCTGGCCACACAGAGATGGGAATCTTGACCAGGAGCTGCAGGAGTTATACAGAGCACACCCTGCCCACACAGAGATGGGAATGTTGACCAGGAGCTGCAGCAGTTATACAGAGCACACCCTGGCCACACAGAGATGGGAATCTTGACCAGAAGCTGCAGGGATTATACAGAGCACACCCTGGCCACACAGAGATGGGAATCTTGACCAGGAGCTGCAGGAGTTATACAGAGCACACCCTGGCCACAGACAGAGATGGGAATGTTGACCAAGAGCTTCAGGGGTTATAGAGAGCACATCCTGGCCACACAGAGATGGGAATGTTGAGCAGGAGATGCAGGGGTTATACAGAGCACACCCTGGCCACACAGAGATGGAAATGTTGACCAGGAGCTGCAGGGGTTATACAGAGCACACCCTGGCCACACAGAGACGGGAATGTTGACCAGGAGCTGCTGGGGTTATACAGAGCACACCCTGGGCACAAACAGAGATGGGAATGTTGACCAGGAGCTGCAGCGGTTATACAGAGCACACCCTGGCAACACAGAGATGGGAATGTCGACCAGGAGCTGCAGTGGTTATACAGAGCACACCCTGGCCACACAGAGATGGGAATGTTGACCAGGAGCTGCAGGGCTTATACAGAGCACACCCTGGGCACAAACAGAGATGGGAATGTTGACCAGGAGCTGCAGCGGTTATACAGAGCACACCCTGGCAACACAGAGATGGGAATGTCGACCAGGAGCTGCAGTGGTTATACAGAGCACACCCTGGCCACACAGAGATGGGAATGTCGACCAGGAGCTGCTGGGGTTATACAGAGCACACCCTGGCCACACAGAGACGGGAATGTTGACCAGGAGCTGCTGGGGTTATACAGAGCACACCCTGGGCACAAACAGAGATGGGAATGTTGACCAGGAGCTGCAGCGGTTATACAGAGCACACCCTGGCAACACAGAGATGGGAATGTCGACCAGGAGCTGCTGGGGTTATACAGAGCACACCCTGGCCACACAGAGACGGGAATGTTGACCAGTAGCTGCTGGGGTTATACAGAGCACACCCTGGGCACAAACAGAGATGGGAATGTTGACAAGGAGCTGCAGCGGTTATACAGAGCACACCCTGGCAACACAGAGATGGGAATGTCGACCAGGAGCTGCAGTGGTTATACAGAGCACACCCTGGCCACACAGAGAAGGAATGTTGACCAGGAGCTGCAGGGCTTATACAGAGCACACCCTGGCCACACAAAGATGGGAATGTCGACCAGGAACTGCTGGGGTTATACGGAGCACACCATGGCCACACAGAGATGGGAATATTGACCAGGAGCTGCAGGGGTTACACAGAGCACACCCTGGACACACAGAGATGGGAATGTTTACCAGGAGCTGCAGGGGTTATACGGAGCACACCCTGGCCACAGAGAGATGGGAATCTTGACCACGAGCTGCAGGGGTTAAACAGAGCACATCCTGGCCACACAGAGATGAGAATGTTGACCAGGAGCTGCAGGAGTTATACAGAGCACACCCTGGCCACACAGAGATGGGTATGTTGACCAGGAGCTGCTGTGGTTATACAGAGCACACCCTGGCCACACAGAGATGGGAATTTTGACCAGGAGCTGCAGGGGTTATACAGAGCACACCCAGGCCATACAGAGATGGGAATGTTGACCAGCAGCTGCAGGTGTTCTACAGAGCACACCCTGGCCACACAGAGATGGGAATGTTGACCAGGAGCAGGGGTTATACAGAGCACACACTTGCCACACAGAGATGGGAATGTTGACCAGGAGCTGCAGGGATTATACAGAGCACACTCTGGCCACACAGAGATGGGAATTTTGACCAGGAGCTGCAGGGGTTATACAGAGCACACCCAGGCCATACAGAGATGGGAATGTTGACCAGGAGCTGCAGGGGTTATACAGAGCACACCCTGTCCCCACGGAGATGGGAATGTTGACCAGGAGCTGCAGGAGTTATACAGAGCACATCCTGGCCACACAGAGATGGGAATGTTGACCAGGAGCTGCAGGGGTTATACAGAGCACACCCTGGCCACACGGAGATGGGAATGTTGACCAGGAGCTGCAGGAGTTATACAGAGCACACCCTGGCCACACAGAGACGGGAATGTTGACCAGGAGCTGCTGGGGTTATACAGAGCACATCCTGGCCACACAGAGATGGGAATGTTGACCAGGAGCTGCTGGGGTTATACAGAGATCACCCTGGCCACACAGAGACGGGAATGTTGAACAGGAGCTGCAGGGGTTATACAGAGCACACCCTGGACACACAGAGATGGGAATGTTGACCAGGAGCTGCAGGAGTTATACAGAGCACAACCTGGCCCCACAGAGATGGGAATGTTGTACAGGAGCTGCAGGAGTATACAGAGCACACCCTGGATACACTGAGATGGGAATGTTGACCAGGAGCTGGGGTTATACAGAGCACACCATGGCCACACAGAGATGGGAATATTGACCAGGAGCTGCAGGGGTTACACAGAGCACACCCTGGCCACACAGAGATGGGAATGTTGACCAGGAGCTGCAGGAGTTATACAGAGCACACCCTGGACACACAGAGATGGGAATGTTTACCAGGAGCTGCAGGGGTTATACGGAGCACACCCTGGCCACAGAGAGATGGGAATCTTGACCACGAGCTGCAGGGGTTACACAGAGCACACCCTGGCCACACAGAGATGGGAATGTTGACCAGGAGCTGCAGGAGTTATACAGAGCACACCCTGGCCACACAGAGATGGGAATGTTGACCAGGAGCTGCTGTGGTTATACAGAGCACACCCTGGCCACACAGAGATCTGAATGTTGGCCAGGAGCTGCAGGAGTTATACAGAGCACACCCTGGCCACGCAGAGATGGGAATGTTGACCAGGAGCTGCAGGAGTTATACAGAGCACACCCTGACCACACAGAGATGGGAATGTTGACCAGGAGCTGCTGAGGTTATACAGAGCACATTCTGGCCACACAGAGATGGGAATGTTGACCAGGAGCTGCTGAGGTTATACAGAGCACATTCTGGCAACACAGTGATGGGAATGTTGACCAGGAGCTGCAGGTGTTCTACAGAGCACACCCTGGCCACACAGAGATGGGAATGTTGAACAGGAGCAGGGGTTATACAGAGCACACACTTGCCACACAGAGATGGGAATGTCGACCAGGAGCTGCAGGGATTATACAGAGCACACTCTGGCCACACAGAGATGGGAATTTTGACCAGGAGCTGCAGGGGTTATACAGAGCACACCCAGGCCATACAGAGATGGGAATGTTGACCAGGAGCTGCAGGGGTTATACAGAGCACAACCTGGCCCCACAGAGATGGGAATGTTGAACAGGAGCTGCAGGAGTATACAGAGCACACCCTGGATACACTGAGATGGGAATGTTGACCAGGAGCTGGGGTTATACAGAGCACACCCTGGCCACACAGAGACGGGAATGTTGACCAGGAGCTGCTGGGGTTATACAGAGCACACCCTGGCCACACACAGAGATGGGAATGTTGACCTGGAGCTGGGATTATATAGAGCACACCCTGAACACACTGAGATGGTGAATGTTGACCAGGAGCTGCAGGGGTTATACAGTGCACACCTTGGCCACACAGAGATGGAAATGTTGACCAGGAGCTGCAGGGGTTATACAGAGCACACCCTGGCCACACAGAGATGGGAATGTTGACCAGGAGCTGCAGGTGTTCTACAGAGCACACCCTGGCCACACAGAGATGGGAATGTTGAACAGGAGCAGGGGTTATACAGAGCACACACTTGCCACACAGAGATGGGAATGTCGACCAGGAGCTGCAGGGATTATACAGAGCACACTCTGGCCACACAGAGATGGGAATTTTGACCAGGAGCTGCAGGGGTTATACAGAGCACACCCAGGCCATACAGAGATGGGAATGTTGACCAGGAGCTGCAGGGGTTATACAGAGCACAACCTGGCCCCACAGAGATGGGAATGTTGAACAGGAGCTGCAGGAGTATACAGAGCACACCCTGGATACACTGAGATGGGAATGTTGACCAGGAGCTGGGGTTATACAGAGCACACCCTGGCCACACAGAGACGGGAATGTTGACCAGGGGCTGCTGGGGTTATACAGAGCACACCCTGGCCGCACACAGAGATGGGAATGTTGACCTGGAGCTGGGATTATATAGAGCACACCCTGAACACACTGAGATGGTGAATGTTGACCAGGAGCTGCAGGGGTTATACAGTGCACACCTTGGCCACACAGTGATGGTAATGTTGACCAGGAGCTGCAGGAGTTATACAGAGCACATCCTGGACACACACAGATGGGAATGTTGACCAGGAGCTGCAGGAGTTATACAGAGCACACTCTGGCCACACAGAGATGGAAATGTTTACCAGGAGCTGCAGGGGTTATACAGAGCACACTCTGGCCACACAGAGATGGGAATGTTGACCAGGAGCTGCAGGGGTTATACAGAGCACACCCTGGCCACACAGAGATTGGAATGTTGAGCAGGAGCTGCAGGAGTTATACAGAGCACACCCTGGACATACACAGATGGGAATGTTGAACAGGAGCTGCAGGAATTATACAGAGCACACCCTGGCCACACAGAGATGGGAATGTTGAGCAGCAGCAGGGGTTATGCAGAGCACACTCTGGCCACACAGAGATGGGAATGTTGACCAGGAGCTGCAGGAGTTATACAGAGCACACCCTGCCCACACAGAGATGGGATAGTTGACCAGGAGCTGCAGGAGGTATACAGAGCACACCCTGGCCACAGGCAGAGATGGGAATGTTGACCATGAGCTGCAGGGGTTATAGAGAGCACATCCTGGCCACACAGAGATGGGAATGTTGACCAGGAACTGCTGGGGTTATACAGAGCACACCCTGGCCACACCGCGATGGGAATGTTGACCAGGAGCTGCAGGGGTTATACAGAGCACACCCTGGCCACACATAGATGGGAATGTTGACCAGGAGATGCAGGGGTTACACAGAACACGCTCTGGACACACACAGAGATGGGAATGTTGACCAGAATCTGCAGGGATTATACAGAGCACACCCTGGCCACACAGAGACGGGAAAGTTGACCAGCAGCTGCTGGAGTTATACAGAGCACACCCTGGGCACAAACAGAGATGGGAACGTTGACCAGGGGCTGCAGCGGTTATACAGAGCACACCCTGGCAACACAGAGATGGGAATGTCGACCAGGAGCTGCAGTGGTTATACAGAGCACACCCTGGCCACACAGAGATGGGAATGTTGACCAGGAGCTGCTGCGGTTATACAGAGCACACTCTGGCCACATAGATATGGGAATGTTGACCAGGAGCTGCAGGGGTTATACAGAGCACACCCTGGCCACACAGAGATGGGAATATTGACCAGGAGCTGCAGGGGTTACACAGAGCACACCCTGGACACACAGAGATGGGAATGTTTACCAGGAGCTACAGGGGTTATACGGAGCACACCATGGCCACAGAGAGATGGGAATCTTGACCAGGAGATGCAGGGGTTACACAGAGCACACCCTGGCCACACAGAGATGGGAATGTTGACCAGGAGCTGCAGGAGTTATACAGAGCACATCCTGGCCACACAGAGATGGGAATGTTGACCAGGAGCTGCTGTGGTTATACAGAGCACACCCTGGCCACACAGAGATCTGAATGTTGGCCAGGAGCTGCAGGAGTTATACAGAGCACACCCTGGCCACGCAGAGATGGGAATGTTGACCAGGAGCTGCAGGAGTTATACAGAGCACACCCTGGCCACACAGAGATGGGAATGTTGACCAGAAGCTGCCGAGGTTATACAGAGCACATTCTGGCCACACAGAGATGGGAATGTTGACCAGCAGCTGCTGGGGTTATACAGAGCACACCCTGGCCACACAGATATGGGACTGTTGACCAGGAGCTGCCGGAGTTACACAGAGCACACCCAGGCCACACAGAGATGGGAATGTTGACCAGGAGCTGCTGGGGTTATGCATAGCACATTCTGGCCGCACAGTGATGGGAATGTTGACCAGGAGCTGTAGGGGTTATACAGAGCACACCCTGGCCACACAGAGATGGGAATGTTGACCAGCATCTGCAGGGGACATACAGAGCACACCCTGGCCACACAGAGATGGGAATGTTGACCACGAGCAGGGGTTATACAGAGCACACACTTGCCACACAGAGATGGGAATGTTGACCAGGAGGTGCAGGGATTATACAGAGCACACTCTGGCCACACAGAGATGGGAATTTTGACCAGGAGCTGCAGGGGTTATACAGAGCACACCCAGGCCACAAAGAGATGGGAATGTTGACCAGGAGCTGCAGGGGTTATACAGAGCACACCCTGTCCCCAGGGAGATGGGAATGTTGACCAGGAGCTGCAGGAGTTATACAGAGCACATCCTGGCCACACAGAGATGGGAATGTTGACCAGGAGCTGCAGGGGTTATACAGAGCACACCCTGTCCACACGGAGATGGGAAAGTTGATCAGGAGCTGCAGGGGTTATACAGAGCACACCCTGGCCACACGGAGATGGGAATGTTGACCAGGAGCTGCAGGAGTTATACAGAGCACATCTGGACACACAGAGATGGGATTGTTGACCAGGAGCTGCTGAGGTTGTACAGAGCGCACACTGGCCACACAGAGATGGGAATGTTGGCCAGGAGCTGCTGAGGTTATACAGAGCACATCCTGGCCACACAGAGATGGGAATGTTGACCAGGAGCTGCTGGGGTTATACAGAGGACACCCTGGCCACACAGAGATGGGAATGTTGACGAGGAGCTGCTGGGGTTATACAGAGCACATCCTGGCCACACAGAGATGGGAATGTTGACCAGGAGCTGCAGGAGTTATACAGAGCGCACCCTGGACACACACAGATGGGAATATTGACCAGGAGCTGCAGGAGTTCTACAGAGCTCCCCAGGCCACACAGAAATGGGAATGTTGACCAGGAGCAGGGGTTATACAGAGCACACCCTGGCCACACAGAGATGGGAATGTTGACCAGGAGCTGGAAGGGTTATACAGAGCACACCCTGGCCACACAGAGATGGGAATATTGACCAGGAGCTGCAGAAGTTATACAGAGCACACCCAGGCCACACAGAGATGGGAATGTTGACCAGGAGCTGCAGGGGTTACACAGAGCTCACCCTGGCCACACAGAGATGGGATTGTTGACCAGGAGCTGCAGGAGTTATACAGAGCACACCCTGGTCACACAGAGATGGGAATGTTGACAAGGAGCTGCAGGTGTTAAAGAAAGCACACTCTGGCCACACAGAGATGGGAATGTTGACCAGGAGCTGCAGGGGTTATACAGAGCACACCATGGCCACACAGAGATGGGAATGTTGACCAGGAGCTGCAGGGGTTACACAGAGCTCACCCTGGCCACACAGAGATGGGATTGTTGACCAGGAGCTGCAGGAGTTATACAGAGCACACCCTGGTCACACAGAGATGGGAATGTTGACCAGGAGCTGCAGGGGTTATACAGAGCACACCCTGGACAGAGAGAGATGGGAATGTTGACCAGGAGCTGCAGGGGTTATACAGAGCCACCCTGGCCACACAGAGATGGGAATGTTGACCAGGAGCTGCAGGGATTATACAGAGCACACCCTGGCCACACAGATGGGAATGTTGACCAGGAGCTGCAGGGGTTATACAGAGCTCACCCTGGCCACACAGAGATGGGAATGTTGACCAGGAGTTGCAGGAGTTATAGAGAGCATACCCTGGCCACACAGAGATGAGAATATTGACCAGGAGCTGCAGGAGTTATACAGAGCACACCCTGACCACACAGAGATGGGAATGTTGACCAGAAGAAGGGGTTGTACAGAGCGCACCCGGGCCACACAGAGATGGGAATGTTGACCAGGAGCAGGAGTTATACAGAGAGCACCCTGGCCACACAGAGATGGGAATATTGACCAGGAGCTGCAGGGGTTATACAGAGCACAGCATGGCCACACTGAGATGGGAACGTTGACCAGGAGCTGCAGGAGTTATACAGAGCACACCCTGGCCACACAGAGATGGGAATGTTGACCAGGAGCTGCAGTGGTTATTCAGAGCACACCCTGGCCACACAGAGATGGGAATGTTGACCAGGAGCTGCAGGAGTTATACAGAGCACACCCTGGCCACACAGAGATGGGAATGTTGACCAGGAGCTGCAGGGGTTATACAGAGCTCACCCTGGCCACACAGAGATGGGAATGTTGACCAGGAGTTGCAGGAGTTATAGAGAGCACACCCTGGCCACACAGAGATGGGAATATTGACCAGGAGCTGCAGGAGTTATGCAGAGCACACCCAGGCTACACAGAGATGGGAATGTTGACCAGAAGCAGGGGTCATACAGAGCACACCCAGGCCACACAGAGATGGGAATGTTGGTTAGGAGCTGCAGGGGTTATACAGAGCAAACCCTGGCCACACAGAGATGGGAATGTTGACCAGGAGCTGCAGGGCTTATACAGAGCACACCCTGGCCACACAGATATGGGAATGTTGACCAGGAGCTGCAGGTTTTATACAGAGCACTCCATGGACAGAGAGAGATTGAATGTTGACCAGGAGCTGCAGGGGTTATACAGAGCCACCCTGGCCACACAGAGATGGGAATGTTGACCAGGAGCTGCAGTGGTTATACAGAGCACACCCTGGCCACACAGATGGGAATGTTGACCAGGAGCTGCAGGGGTTATACAGAGCTCACCCTGGCCACACAGAGATGGGAATGTTGACAAGGAGCTGCAGGGGTTAAAGAAAGCACACTCTGGCCACAAAGAGATGGGGATGTTGACCAGGAGCAGGGGTTATACAGAGCACACCCTGGCCACACAGAGATGGGAATATTGACGAGAAGCTGCAGGAGTTATACAGAGCACACCCAGGCCACACAGAGATGGGAATGTTGACCAGGAGCAGGGGGTATACAGAGCACACCCTGGCAACACAGAGATGGGAATATTGACCAGGAGCTGCAGGAGTTATACAGAGCACACCCAGGCCACACAGAGATGGGAATGTTGACCAGGAGCAGGGGTTATACAGAGCACACCCTGGCCACACAGAGATGGGAATATTGACGAGGAGCTGCAGGAGTTATACAGAGCACACCCAGGCCACACAGAGATGGGAATGTTGACCAGGAGCAAAGGTTATACAGGGCACACCCTGGCAACACAGAGATGGGAATATTGACCAAGAGCTGCAGGGGTTATACAGAGCTCACCCTGGCCACACAGAGATGGGAATATTGCCCAGGAGCTGCTGGAGTTATAAAGAGCACACCCTGGCCACACAGGGATGGGAATGTTGAACAGGAGCTGCAGGGGTTATACAGAGCACACCCTGGCCACACAGAGATGGGAATATTGACCAGGAGCAGCAGGAGTTATACAGAGCACACCCTGGCCACACAGCTGGGAATGTTGACCAGGAGCTGCAGGGGTTAAACAGAGCTCACCCTGGCCACACAGAGATGGGAATGTTGACCAGGAGTTGCAGGAGTTATAGAGAGCATACCCTGGCCACACAGAGATGAGAATATTGACCAGGAGCTGCAGGACTTATACAGAGCACACCCTGACCACACAGAGATGGGAATGTTGACCAGAAGAAGGGGTTGTACAGAGCGCACCCGGGCCACACAGAGATGGGAATGTTGACCAGGAGCAGGAGTTATACAGAGAGCACCCTGGCCACACAGAGATGGGAATGTTGACCAGGAGCTGCAGGGGTTATACAGAGCACAGCATGGCCACACTGAGATGGGAACGTTGACCAGGAGCTGCAGGAGTTATACAGAGCACACCCTGGCCACACAGAGATGGGAATGTTGACCAGGAGCTGCAGTGGTTATACAGAGCACACCCTGGCCACAAAGAGATGGGAATGTTGACCAGGAGCTGCAGGAGTTATACAGAGCACACCCTGGCCACACAGAGATGGGAATGTTGACCAGGAGCTGCAGGGGTTATACAGAGCTCACCCTGGCCACACAGAGATGGGAATGTTGACCAGGAGTTGCAGGAGTTATAGAGAGCACACCCTGGCCACACAGAGATGGGAATATTGACCAGGAGCTGCAGGAGTTATGCAGAGCACACCCAGGCTACACAGAGATGGGAATGTTGACCAGAAGCAGGGGTCATACAGAGCACACCCAGGCCACACAGAGATGGGAATGTTGGTTAGGAGCTGCAGGGGTTATACAGAGCAAACCCTGGCCACACAGAGATGGGAATGTTGACCAGGAGCTGCAGGGCTTATACAGAGCACACCCTGGCCACACAGATATGGGAATGTTGACCAGGAGCTGCAGGTTTTATACAGAGCACACCCTGGACAGAGAGAGATTGAATGTTGACCAGGAGCTGCAGGGGTTATACAGAGCCACCCTGGCCACACAGAGATGGGAATGTTGACCAGGAGCTGCAGTGGTTATACAGAGCACACCCTGGCCACACAGATGGGAATGTTGACCAGGAGCTGCAGGGGTTATACAGAGCTCACCCTGGCCACACAGAGATGGGAATGTTGACAAGGAGCTGCAGGGGTTAAAGAAAGCACACTCTGGCCACAAAGAGATGGGGATGTTGACCAGGGGCAGGGGTTATACAGAGCACACCCTGGCCACACAGAGATGGGAATATTGACGAGAAGCTGCAGGAGTTATACAGAGCACACCCAGGCCACACAGAGATGGGAGTGTTGACCAGGAGCAGGGGTTATACAGAGCACACCCAGGCCACACAGAGATGGGAATGTTGACCAGGAGCAAAGGTTATACAGGGCACACCCTGGCAACACAGAGATGGGAATATTGACCAAGAGCTGCAGTAGTTATACAGAGCACACCCTGGCCACACAGCTGGGAATGTTGACCAGGAGCTGCAGGTGTGATGCAGAGCTCACCCTGGCCACACAGAGATGGGAATATTGACCAGGAGTTGCAGGAGTTATACAGAGCATACCCTTGCCACACAGAGATGGGAATATTGACCAGGAGCTGCAGGAGTTATACAGAGCACACTCTGGCTAACACAGAGATGGGAATTTTGACCAGGAGCTGCAGGGGTTGTACAGAGCGCACCCTGGCCACACAGAGATGGGAATGTTGACCAGGAGCTGCTGGGGTTATACAGAGAGCACCCTGGCCACACAGAGATGGGAATGTTGACCAGGAGCTGCAGGGGTTATACAGAGCACACTCTGGCCACACAGAGATGGGAAAGTTGACCAGGAGCTGCAGGGGTTGTACAGAGCGCACCCTGGCCACTCAGTGATGGGAATGTTGACCAGGAGCTGCAGGGGTTGTACAGAGCGCACCCTGGCCACACAGAGATGGGAATGTTGACCAGGAGCTGCAGGGGTTATACAGAGCGCACCTTGGCCACACAGAGATGGGAATGTTGACCAGGAGCTGCAGGGGTTATACAGAGCACAGCATGGCCACACTGAGATGGGAAGGTTGACCAGGAGCTGCAGTGGTTATACAGAGCACACCCTGGCCACACAGAGAAGGGATTGTTGACCAGGAGCTGCAGGAGTTATACAGAGCACACCCTGACCACACAGAGATGGAAATGTTGACCAGGAGATGCAGGTGTGAGACAGAGCACACCCTGGCCACACAGAGATGGGAATGTTGACCAGGCGCTGCTGGGGTTACACAGAGCACACCTAACCCACACAGAGATGGGAATGTTGACCAGGAGCTGCAGGGGTTATACAGAGCACACCCTGGACAGTGAGAGATGGGAATGTTGACCAGGAGCTGCAGGGGTTATACAGAGCCACCCTGGCCACACAGAGATGGGAATGTTGACCAGGAACTGCAGGGATTATACAGAAACCACCCTGACCACACAGATGGGAATGTTGACCAGGAGCTGCAGGGGTTATACAGAGCACACCTTGGCCACACAGAGGTGGGAATGTTGACCAGGAGCTGCAGGGGTTACACAGAGCTCACCCTGGCCACACAGAGATGGGAATGTTGACCAGGAGCTGCAGGGATTATACAGAAAACACCCTGACCACACAGATGAGAATGTTGACCAGGAGCTGCAGGGTTTATACAAAGCACACCCTGGCCACACAGAGGTGGGAATGTTGACCAGGAGCTGCAGGGGTTATACAGTGCTCACCCTGACTACACAGATGGGAATGTTGACCAGGAGCTGCAGGGGTTATACAGAGCACACCCAGGCCACACAGAGATGGGAATGTTGACCAGGAGCAGGGGTTATACAGAGCTCACCCTGGCCACACAGAGATAGGAATCTTGCCCAGGAGCTGCTGAAGTTATAGAGAGCACACCCTGGCCACACAGGGATGGGAATGTTGAACAGGAGCTGCAGGGGTTATACAGAGCACACTCTGGCAACACTGAGATGGGAATGTTGACCAGTAGCTGCAGGGGTTATACAGAGCACACCCTGGCCACACAGGGATGGGAATGTTGAACAGGAGCTGCAGGGGTTATACAGAGCACACCCTGGACACACGGAGAAGGACATGTTGACCAGGAGCTGCAGGAGTTATACAGAGCACACCCTGGCCACACAGAGATGGGAATGTTGACCAGGAGCTGCAGGAGTTATACAGAGCACATCCTGGCTACACACAGATGGGAATGTTGACCAGGAGCAGGGGTTATGCAGATCACACCCTGGCCACACAGAGATGGGCATGTTGACCAGGAGCTGCAAGAGTATACAGAGCACACCCTGGCCACACACAGAGATGGGAATGTTAACCAGGAGTTGCAGGGGTTATACAGAGCACACCCTGGCCACACAGAGATGGGCATGTTGACCAGGAGCTGCAGGAGTATCCAGAGCACATCCTGGCCTCACAGAAATCGGAATGTTTACCAGGAGCTGCAGTGGTTATACAGAGCACACCCTGACCACACAGAGATGGGAATGTTGACCAGGAGCTGCAGGAGTTATCCAGAGCACATCCTGGCCACACAGAGATGGGAATGTTGACCAGGAGCTGCAGGAGTATCCAGAGCACATCCTGGCCACACAGAGATGGGAATGTTGACCAGGAGCTGCAGGAGTTATCCAGAGCACATCCTGGCCACACAGAGATGGGAATGTTCACCAGAAGCTCCAGGGGTTATACAGAGCACACCCTGACCACACAGAGATGGGAATGTTGTCCAGGAGCTGCAGGAGTTTTACAGAGCACACCCTGGCCAAACACACAGATGGGAATGTTGACCAGGAGCTGTTGGGGTTAGACAGTGCACACCCTAGCCACACAGAGATGGGAATGTTTACCAGGAGCTGCAGGAGATATACAGAGCACACCCTGGGAACACAGAGATAGGAATGTTGACCAGGAGCTGCAGGGGGTATACAGAGCACACCCTGGCCACACAGAGATGGGAATGTTGACCAGGAGCTGCAGGGGTTATACAGAGCACACCCTGGCCACACACAGAGATGGGAATGTTAACCAGGAGCTGCAGTTGTTATACAGAGCACACTCTGGCCACACAGAGGTGGGAATGTTGACCAGGAGCTGCAGGAGTTATACAGAGCACACCCTGGCCCCACAGACATGGGAATGTTGAACAGGAGCTGCAGGGGTATACAGAGCACACCCTGGCCACACAGAGACGGGAATGTTGACCAGGAGCTGCTGGGGTTGTACAGAGCACACCCTGGGCACATACAGCGATGGGAATGTTGACCAGGAGCTGCAGGGGTTATACAGAGCACACCCTGGCCACACAGAGATGGGAATGTTGACAAGGAGCTGCAGGAGTTATACAGAGCACATCCTGGCCACACACAGAGTTGGGAATGTTAACCAGGAGCTGCAGTTGTTATACAGAGCACATCCTGGCCACACAGAGATGGGAATGCTGACCAGGAACTGCTGGGGTTATACAGAGCACACCCTGGCCACACAGAGATGGGAATGTTGACCAGGAGCTCCAGGGGTTATACAGAGCACACCCTGGCCACACAGAGATGGGAATGTTGACCAGAATCTGCAGGGATTATACAGAGCACACCCTGGCCACACAGAGACGGGAATGTTGACCAGGAGCTGCTGGGGTTATACAGAGCACACCCTGGGCACAAACAGAGATGGGAATGTTGAACAGTAGCTGCAGCGGTTATACAGAGCACACCCTGGCCACACAGAGATGGGAATGTCGACCAGGAGCTGCCGTGGTTATACAGAGCACACCCTGGCCACACAGAGATGGGAATGTTGACCAGGAGCTGCTGCGTTTATACAGAGCACACCCTGGCCACACAGAGATGGGAATGTCGACCAGGAGCTGCAGGTGTTATACAGAGCACACCCTGGCCACACAGATATGGGAATGTTGACCAGGAGCTGCAGGGGTTATACAGAGCTCACCCTGGCCACACAGAGATGAGAATGTCGACCAGGAACTGCTGGGGTTATACGGAGCACACGCTGGCCACACAGAGATGGGAATATTGACCAGGAGCTGCAGGGGTTACACAGAGCACACCCTGGACACACAGATATGGGAATGTTGACCAGGAGTTGCAGGGGTTATACAGAGCACATCCTGGCCACACAGAGATGGGAATGTTGAACAGGAGCTGCTGGGGTTATACGGAGCACACCCTGGCCACAGAGAGATGGGAATCTTGACCAGGAGCTGCAGGGGTTATACAGTGCACACCCTGGCCACACAGAGATGGGAATGTTGACCAGGGGTTGCAGAGGTTATACAGAGCACATCCTGGCCACACAGAGATGGGAATGTTGAACAGGAGCTGCTGGGGTTATACAGAGCACACTCTGGCCACACAGAGATGTGAATGTTGACTAGGAGCTGCAGGGATTATACAGAGCACATCCTGGCCACACAGAGACGGGAATGTTGACCAGGAGCTGCTGGGGTTATACAGAGCACACCCTGGCCACACAGAGACGGGAATGTTGACCAGGAGCGGCTGGGGTTATACAGAGCACACCCTGGCCACACAGAGACGGGAATGTTGAACAGGAGCTGCAGGGTATATACAGAGCACACCCTGGCCACACAGAGGCGGGAATGTTGACCAGGAGCTGCTGGGGTTATACTGAGCTCACCCTGGCCACACAGAGACGGGAATGTTGAACAGGAGCTGCAGGGTTTATACAGAGCACACCCTGAACACACTGAGATGGTGAATGTTGACCAGGAGCTGCAGGGGTTATACAGTGCACACCCTGGCCACACAGTGATGGTAATGTTGACCAGGAGCTGCAAGGGGTTATACAGAGCACATTCTGGATACACAGAGATGGGAATGTTGCCCAGGAGCTGCCGGAGTTATACAGAGCACACCCTGGACACACACAGTTGGGAATGTTGACCAGGAGCTGCAGGAGTTATACAGAGCACACTCTGGCCACACAGAGATGGAAATGTTGACCAGGAGCTGCAGGGGTTATACAGAGCACACCCTGGCCACACAGAGATGGGAATGTTGAGCAGGAGCTGCAGGAGTTATACAGAGCACACCCTGGCCACACAGAGATGGGAATGTTGACCAGGAGCTGCAGCAGTTATACAGAGCACACCCTGGACATACACAGATGGGAATGTTGAACAGGAGCTGCAGGAATTATACAGAGCACACCCTGGCCACACAGAGATCGGAATGTTGAGCAGCAGCAGGGGTTATGCAGAGCACACTCTGGCCACACAGAGATGGGAATGTTGACCAGGAGCTGCAGGAGTTATACAAAGCACACCCTGCCCACACAGAGATGGGAATGTTGACCAGGAGCTGCAGTAGTTATACAGAGCACACCCTGGCCACACAGAGATGGGAATCTTGACCAGAAGCTGCAGGGATTATACAGGGCACACCCTGGCCACACAGAGATGGGAATCTTGACCAGGAGCTGCAGTAGTTATACAGAGCACACCCTGGCCACAGACAGAGATGGGAATGTTGACCATGAGCTGCAGGGGTTATAGAGAGCACATCCTGGCCACACAGAGATGGGAATGTTGACCACGAACTGCTGGGGTTATACAGAGCGCGCCCTGGCCACACAGTGATGGGAATCTTGACCAGGAGCTGCAGGAGTTATACAGAGCACAACCTGGCCACAGACAGAGATGGGAATGTTGACCATGAGCTGCAGGGGTTATAGAGGGCACACCCTGGCCACACAGAGATGGAAATGTTGACCAGGAGCTGCAGGGGTTATACAGAGCACACCCTGGCCACACAGAGATGGAAATGTTGACCAGGAGCTGCAGGGGTTATACAGAGCACACTCTGGACACACACAGAGATGGGAATGTTGACCAGAATCTGCAGGGATTATACAGAGCACACCCTGGCTACACAGAGATGGGAATGTTGACCAGGAGCTGCTGGGGTTATACAGAGCACACCCTGGGCACAAACAGAGATGGGAATGTTGACCAGGAGCTGCAGCGGTTATACAGAGCACACCCTGGCAACACAGAGATGGGAATGTCGACCAGGAGCTGCAGTGGTTATACAGAGCACACCCTGGCCACACAGAGATGGGAATGTTGACCAGGAGCTGCTGCGGTTATACAGAGCACACCCTGGCCACACAGAGATGGGAATGTTGACCAGGAGCTGCAGGGCTTATACAGAGCACACCCTGGCCACACAGAGATGGGAATGTCGACCAGGAACTGCTGGGGTTATACGGAGCACACCATGGCCACACAGAGATGGGAATATTGACCAGGAGCTGCAGGGGTTACACAGAGCACACCCTGGACACACAGAGATGGGAATGTATACCAGGAGCTGCAGGGGTTATACGGAGCACACCCTGGCCACAGAGAGATGGGAATCTTGACCAGGAGCTGCAGGAGTTATACAGAGCACACCCTGGCCACACAGAGATGGGAATATTGACCAGGAGCTGCTGTGGTTATACAGAGCACACCCTGGGCACATACAGCGATGGGAATGTTGACCAGGGGCTGCAGGCGTTATACAGAGCACACACTGGCCACACAGAGATGGGAATGTTGACCAGGAGCTGCAGGAGTTATACAGAGCACACCCTGGCCACACACAGAGAAGGGAATGTTGACCAGGAGCTGGGATTATACAGAGCACACCCTGGTCACACAGTAATGCTAATGTTGACCAGGAGCTGCAGGGGTTATACAGTGCACACCCTGGCCACACAGAGATTGGAATGTTGAGCAGGAGCTGCAGGAGTTATACAGAGCACATCCTGGCCACACAGAGATGGGAATGTTGACCAGGAGCTGCAGGGGTTATACAGAGCACACCCTGGTCACACAGAGATGGGAATGTTGACCAGCAGCTGCGGGGGTTATACAGAGCACACCCTGGCCACACAGAGATGGGAATGTTGACCAGGAGATGCAGGGTTTATACAGAGCACACCCTGGCCACAGACAGAGATGGGAATGTTGACCAGGAGCTGCAGGGGTTATACAGTGCACACCCTGGCCACACAGTGATGGTAATGTTGACCAGGAGCTGCAAGGGGTTATACAGAGCACATTCTGGACACACAGAGATGGGAATGTTGCCCAGGAGCTGCCGGAGTTATACAGAGCACACCCTGGACACACACAGATGGGAATGTTGACCAGGAGCTGCAGGGGTTATACAGAGCACACCCTGGCCACACAGAGATTGGAATGTTGAGCAGGAGCTGCAGGAGTTATACAGAGCACACCCTGGACATACACAGATGGGAATGTTGAACAGGAGCTGCAGGAATTATACAGAGCACACCCTGGCCACACAGAGATGGGAATGTTGAGCAGCAGCAGGGGTTATGCAGAGCACACTCTGGCCACACAGAGATGGGAATGTTGACCAGGAGCTGCAGGAGTTATACAGAGCACACCCTGCCCACACAGACATGGGAATGTTGACCAGGAGCTGCAGCAGTTATACAGAGCACACCCTGGCCACACAGAGATGGGAATCTTGACCAGAAGCTGCAGGGATTATACAAAGCACACCCTGGCCACACAGAGATGGGAATCTTGACCAGGAACTGCAGGAGTTATACAGAGCACACCCTGGCCACAGACAGAGATGGGAATGTTGACCATGAGCTGCAGGGGTTATAGAGAGCACATCCTGGCCACACAGAGATGGGAATGTTGACCAGGAACTGCTGGGGTTATACAGAGCACACCCTGGCCACACAGAGGTGGAAATGATGACCAGGAGCTGCAGGGGTTATACAGAGCACACCCTGGCCACACAGAGATGGGAATGTTGACCAGGAGCTGCAGGGATTACACAGAACACGCTCTGGACACACAGAGACGGGAATGTTGACCAGGAGCTGCTGGGGTTATACAGAGCATACCCTGGGCACAAACAGAGATGGGAATGTTGACCAGGAGCTGCAGCGGTTATACAGAGCACACCCTGGCAACACAGAGATGGGAATGTCGACCAGAAGCTGCAGTGGTTATACAGAGCACACCCTGGCCACACAGAGATGGGAATGTTGACCAGGAGCTGCTGCGGTTATACAGAGCACACCCTGGCCACACCTAGATGGGAATGTTGACCAGGAGCTGCAGGGCTTATACAGAGCACACCTCGGCCACACAGAGATGGGAATGTCGACCAGGAACTGCTGGGGTTATACGGAGCACACCATGGCCACACAGAGATGGGAATATTTACCAGGAGCTGCAGGGGTTACACAGAGCACACCATGGACACACAGAGATGGGAATGTTTACCAGGAGCTGCAGGGGTTATACGGAGCACACCCTGGCCACAGAGAGATGGGAATCTTGACCACGAGCTGCAGGGGTTACACAGAGCACACCCTGGCCACACAGAGAGGGGAATATTGACCAGGAGCTGCAGGAGTTATACAGAGCACACCCTGGCCACACAGAGATGGGAATGTTGACCAGGAGCTGCTGTGGTTATACAGAGCACACCCTGGCCACACAGAGATCTGAATGTTGGCCAGGAGCTGCAGGAGTTATACAGAGCACACCCTGGCCACGCAGAGATGGGAATGTTGACCAGGAGCTGCAGGAGTTATACAGAGCACACCCTGACCACACAGAGATGGGAATGTTGACCAGGAGCTGCTGAGGTTATACAGACCACACCCTGGCCACACAGAGATGGGAATGTTGACCAGGAGTTGCTGAGGTTATACAGAGCACATTCTGGCCACACAGAGATGGGAATGTTGACCAGGAGCTGCAGGAGTTATACAGAGCACACCCTGGCCACACAGAGATGGGAATGTTGACCAGGAGCTGCAGGGGTTACACAGAACAGACTGTGGACACACACAGAGATGGAAATGTTGACCAGAATCAGCAGGGATTATACAGAGCACACCCTGGCCACACAGAGATGGGAATGTTGACCAGGAGCTGCAGGGGTTATACAGAGCACACCCTGGCCACACAGAGATTGGAATGTTGAGCAGGAGCTGCAGGAGTTATACAGAGCACACCCTGGACATACAGAGATGGGAATGTCGACCAGGAGCTGCAGTGGTTATACAGAGCACACCCTGGCCACACAGAGATGGGAATGTTGACCAGGAGCTGCTGCGGTTATACAGAGCACACCCTGGCCACACAGAGATGGGAATGTCGACCAGGAGCTGCAGGGGTTATACAGAGCTCACCCTGGCCAGACAGAGATGAGAATGTTGACCAGGAGCTGCAGGAATTATACAGAGCACACCCTGGCCACACAGAGATCGGAATGTTGAGCAGCAGCAGGGGTTATGCAGAGCACACTCTGGCCACACAGAGATGGGAATGTTGACCAGGAGCTGCAGGAGTTATACAAAGCACACCCTGCCCACACAGAGATGGAAATGTTGACCAGGAGCTGCAGTAGTTATACAGAGCACACCCTGGCCACACAGAGATGGGAATCTTGACCAGAAGCTGCAGGGATTATACAGGGCACACCCTGGCCACACAGAGATGGGAATCTTGACCAGGAGCTGCAGGAGTTATACAGAGCACACCCTGGCACACAGACAGAGATGGGAATGTTGACCATGAGCTGCAGGGGTTATAGAGAGCACATCCTGGCCACACAGAGATGGGAATGTTGACCACGAACTGCTGGGGTTATACAGAGCGCGCCCTGGCCACACAGTGATGGGAATCTTGACCAGGAGCTGCAGGAGTTATACAGAGCACAACCTGGCCACAGACAGAGATGGGAATGTTGACCATGAGCTGCAGGGGTTATAGAGGGCACACCCTGGCCACACAGAGATGGAAATGTTGACCAGGAGCTGCAGGGGTTATACAGAGCACACCCTGGCCACACAGAGATGGGAATGTCGACCAGGAGCTGCAGGTGTTATACAGAGCACATCCTGGCCACACAGATATGGGAATGTTGACCAGGAGCTGCAGGGGTTATACAGAGCTCACCCTGGCCACACAGAGATGAGAATGTCGACCAGGAACTGCTGGGGTTATACGGAGCACACCCTGGCCACACAGAGATGGGAATATTGACCAGGAGCTGCAGGGGTTACACAGAGCACAGCCTGGACACACAGATATGGGAATGTTGACCAGGAGTTGCAGGGGTTATACAGAGCACATCCTGGCCACACAGAGATGGGTATGTTGAACAGGAGCTGCTGGGGTTATACGGAGCACACCCTGGCCACAGAGAGATGGGAATCTTGACCAGGAGCTGCAGGGGTTATACAGTGCACACCCTGGCCACACAGAGATGGGAATGTTGACCAGGGGTTGCAGGGGTTATACAGAGCACATCCTGGCCACACAGAGATGGGAATGTTGAACAGGAGCTGCTGGGGTTATACAGAGCACACTCTGGCCACACAGAGATGTGAATGTTGACTAGGAGCTGCAGGGATTATACAGAGCACATCCTGGCCACACAGAGACGGGAATGTTGACCAGGAGCTGCTGGGGTTATACAGAGCACACCCTGGCCACACAGAGACGGGAATGTTGACCAGGAGCGGCTGGGGTTATACAGAGCACACCCTGGCCACACAGAGACGGGAATGTTGAACAGGAGCTGCAGGGTATATACAGAGCACACCCTGGCCACACAGAGGCGGGAATGTTGACCAGGAGCTGCTGGGGTTATACTGAGCTCACCCTGGCCACACAGAGACGGGAATGTTGAACAGGAGCTGCAGGGTTTATACAGAGCACACCCTGAACACACTGAGATGGTGAATGTTGACCAGGAGCTGCAGGGGTTATACAGTGCACACCCTGGCCACACAGTGATGGTAATGTTGACCAGGAGCTGCAAGGGGTTATACAGAGCACATTCTGGACACACAGAGATGGGAATGTTGCCCAGGAGCTGCCGGAGTTATACAGAGCACACCCTGGACACACACAGTTGGGAATGTTGACCAGGAGCTGCAGGAGTTATACAGAGCACACTCTGGCCACACAGAGATGGAAATGTTGACCAGGAGCTGCAGGGGTTATACAGAGCACACCCTGGCCACACAGAGATGGGAATGTTGAGCAGGAGCTGCAGGAGTTATACAGAGCACACCCTGGCCACACAGAGATGGGAATGTTGACCAGGAGCTGCAGCAGTTATACAGAGAACACCCTGGACATACACAGATGGGAATGTTGAACAGGAGCTGCAGGAATTATACAGAGCACACCCTGGCCACACAGAGATCGGAATGTTGAGCAGCAGCAGGGGTTATGCAGAGCACACTCTGGCCACACAGAGATGGGAATGTTGACCAGGAGCTGCAGGAGTTATACAAAGCACACCCTGCCCACACAGAGATGGGAATGTTGACCAGGAGCTGCAGTAGTTATACAGAGCACACCCTGGCCACACAGAGATGGGAATCTTGACCAGAAGCTGCAGGGATTATACAGGGCACACCCTGGCCACACAGAGATGGGAATCTTGACCAGGAGCTGCAGTAGTTATACAGAGCACACCCTGGCCACAGACAGAGATGGGAATGTTGACCATGAGCTGCAGGGGTTATAGAGAGCACATCCTGGCCACACAGAGATGGGAATGTTGACCACGAACTGCTGGGGTTATACAGAGCGCGCCCTGGCCACACAGTGATGGGAATCTTGACCAGGAGCTGCAGGGGTTACACAGAACAGACTGTGGACACACACAGAGATGGAAATGTTGACCAGAATCAGCAGGGATTATACAGAGCACACCCTGGCCACACAGAGATGGGAATGTTGACCAGGAGCTGCAGGGGTTATACAGAGCACACCCTGGCCACACAGAGATTGGAATGTTGAGCAGGAGCTGCAGGAGTTATACAGAGCACACCCTGGACATACAGAGATGGGAATGTCGACCAGGAGCTGCAGTGGTTATACAGAGCACACCCTGGCCACACAGAGATGGGAATGTTGACCAGGAGCTGCTGCGGTTATACAGAGCACACCCTGGCCACACAGAGATGGGAATGTCGACCAGGAGCTGCAGGGGTTATACAGAGCTCACCCTGGCCAGACAGAGATGAGAATGTTGACCAGGAGCTGCAGGAATTATACAGAGCACACCCTGGCCACACAGAGATCGGAATGTTGAGCAGCAGCAGGGGTTATGCAGAGCACACTCTGGCCACACAGAGATGGGAATGTTGACCAGGAGCTGCAGGAGTTATACAAAGCACACCCTGCCCACACAGAGATGGGAATGTTGACCAGGAGCTGCAGTAGTTATACAGAGCACACCCTGGCCACACAGAGATGGGAATCTTGACCAGAAGCTGCAGGGATTATACAGGGCACACCCTGGCCACACAGAGATGGGAATCTTGACCAGGAGCTGCAGGAGTTATACAGAGCACACCCTGGCACACAGACAGAGATGGGAATGTTGACCATGAGCTGCAGGGGTTATAGAGAGCACATCCTGGCCACACAGAGATGGGAATGTTGACCACGAACTGCTGGGGTTATACAGAGCGCGCCCTGGCCACACAGTGATGGGAATCTTGACCAGGAGCTGCAGGAGTTATACAGAGCACAACCTGGCCACAGACAGAGATGGGAATGTTGACCATGAGCTGCAGGGGTTATAGAGGGCACACCCTGGCCACACAGAGATGGAAATGTTGACCAGGAGCTGCAGGGGTTATACAGAGCACACCCTGGCCACACAGAGATGGGAATGTCGACCAGGAGCTGCAGGTGTTATACAGAGCACATCCTGGCCACACAGATATGGGAATGTTGACCAGGAGCTGCAGGGGTTATACAGAGCTCACCCTGGCCACACAGAGATGAGAATGTCGACCAGGAACTGCTGGGGTTATACGGAGCACACCCTGGCCACACAGAGATGGGAATATTGACCAGGAGCTGCAGGGGTTACACAGAGCACAGCCTGGACACACAGATATGGGAATGTTGACCAGGAGTTGCAGGGGTTATACAGAGCACATCCTGGCCACACAGAGATGGGTTTGTTGAACAGGAGCTGCTGGGGTTATACGGAGCACACCCTGGCCACAGAGAGATGGGAATCTTGACCAGGAGCTGCAGGGGTTATACAGTGCACACCCTGGCCACACAGAGATGGGAATGTTGACCAGGGGTTGCAGGGGTTATACAGAGCACATCCTGGCCACACAGAGATGGGAATGTTGAACAGGAGCTGCTGGGGTTATACAGAGCACACTCTGGCCACACAGAGATGTGAATGTTGACTAGGAGCTGCAGGGATTATACAGAGCACATCCTGGCCACACAGAGACGGGAATGTTGACCAGGAGCTGCTGGGGTTATACAGAGCACACCCTGGCCACACAGAGACGGGAATGTTGACCAGGAGCGGCTGGGGTTATACAGAGCACACCCTGGCCACACAGAGACGGGAATGTTGAACAGGAGCTGCAGGGTATATACAGAGCACACCCTGGCCACACAGAGGCGGGAATGTTGACCAGGAGCTGCTGGGGTTATACTGAGCTCACCCTGGCCACACAGAGACGGGAATGTTGAACAGGAGCTGCAGGGTTTATACAGAGCACACCCTGAACACACTGAGATGGTGAATGTTGACCAGGAGCTGCAGGGGTTATACAGTGCACACCCTGGCCACACAGTGATGGTAATGTTGACCAGGAACTGCAAGGGGTTATACAGAGCACATTCTGGACACACAGAGATGGGAATGTTGCCCAGGAGCTGCCGGAGTTATACAGAGCACACCCTGGACACACACAGTTGGGAATGTTGACCAGGAGCTGCAGGAGTTATACAGAGCACACCCTGGCCACACAGAGATGGGAATGTTGACCAGGAGCTGCAGCGGTTATACAGAGAACACCCTGGACATACACAGATGGGAATGTTGAACAGGAGCTGCAGGAATTATACAGAGCACACCCTGGCCACACAGAGATCGGAATGTTGAGCAGCAGCAGGGGTTATGCAGAGCACACTCTGGCCACACAGAGATGGGAATGTTGACCAGGAGCTGCAGGAGTTATACAAAGCACACCCTGCCCACACAGAGATGGGAATGTTGACCAGGAGCTGCAGTAGTTATACAGAGCACACCCTGGCCACACAGAGATGGGAATCTTGACCAGGAGCTGCAGGGATTATACAGGGCACACCCTGGCCACACAGAGATGGGAATCTTGACCAGGAGCTGCAGTAGTTATACAGAGCACACCCTGGCCACAGACAGAGATGGGAATGTTGACCATGAGCTGCAGGGGTTATAGAGAGCACATCCTGGCCACACAGAGATGGGAATGTTGACCACGAACTGCTGGGGTTATACAGAGCGCGCCCTGGCCACACAGTGATGGGAATCTTGACCAGGAGCTGCAGGAGTTATACAGAGCACAACCTGGCCACAGACAGAGATGGGAATGTTGACCATGAGCTGCAGGGGTTATAGAGGGCACACCCTGGCCACACAGAGATGGAAATGTTGACCAGGAGCTGCAGGGGTTATACAGAGCACACCCTGGCCACACAGAGATGGAAATGTTGACCAGGAGCTGCAGGGGTTATACAGAGCACACTCTGGACACACACAGAGATGGGAATGTTGACCAGAATCTGCAGGGATTATACAGAGCACACCCTGGCTACACAGAGACGGGAATGTTGACCAGGAGCTGCTGGGGTTATACAGAGCACACCCTGGGCACAAACAGAGATGGGAATGTTGACCAGGAGCTGCAGCGGTTATACAGAGCACACCCTGGCAACACAGAGATGGGAATGTCGACCAGGAGCTGCAGTGGTTATACAGAGCACACCCTGGCCACACAGAGATGGGAATGTTGACCAGGAGCTGCTGCGGTTATACAGAGCACACCCTGGCCACACAGAGATGGGAATGTTGACCAGGAGCTGCAGGGCTTATACAGAGCACACCCTGGCCACACAGAGATGGGAATGTCGACCAGGAACTGCTGGGGTTATACGGAGCACACCATGGCCACACAGAGATGGGAATATTGACCAGGAGCTGCAGGGGTTACACAGAGCACACCCTGGACACACAGAGATGGGAATGTTTACCAGGAGCTGCAGGGGTTATACGGAGCACACCCTGGCCACAGAGAGATGGGAATCTTGACCAGGAGCTGCAGGAGTTATACAGAGCACACCCTGGCCACACAGAGATGGGAATCTTGACCAGGAGCTGCAGGAGTTATACAGAGCACACCCTGGCCACAGACAGAGATGGGAATGTTGACCATGAGCTGCAGGGGTTATAGAGAGCAGATCCTGGCCACACAGAGATGGGAATGTTGACCACGAACTGCTGGGGTTATACAGAGCGCGCCCTGGCCACACAGTGATGGGAATCTTGACCAGGAGCTGCAGGAGTTATACAGAGCACAACCTGGCCACAGACAGAGATGGGAATGTTGACCATGAGCTGCAGGGGTTATAGAGGGCACACCCTGGCCACACAGAGATGGAAATGTTGACCAGGAGCTGCAGGGGTTATACAGAGCACACTCCGGACACACACAGAGATGGGAATGTTGACCAGAATCTGCAGGGATTATACAGAGCACACCCTGGCTACACAGAGACAGGAATGTTGACCAGGAGCTGCTGGGGTTATACAGAGCACACCCTGGGCACAAACAGAGATGGGAATGTTGACCAGGAGCTGCAGCGGTTATACAGAGCACACCCTGGCAACACAGAGATGGGAATGTCGACCAGGAGCTGCAGTGGTTATACAGAGCACACCCTGGCCACACAGAGATGGGAATGTTGACCAGGAGCTGCTGCGGTTATACAGAGCACACCCTGGCCACACAGAGATGGGAATGTTGACCAGGAGCTGCAGGGCTTATACAGAGCACACCCTGGCCACACAGAGATGGGAATGTCGACCAGGAACTGCTGGGGTTATACGGAGCACACCATGGCCACACAGAGATGGGAATATTGACCAGGAGCTGCAGGGGTTACACAGAGCACACCCTGGACACACAGAGATGGGAATGTATACCAGGAGCTGCAGGGGTTATACGGAGCACACCCTGGCCACAGAGAGATGGGAATCTTGACCAGGAGCTGCAGGAGTTATACAGAGCACACCCTGGCCACACAGAGATGGGAATATTGACCAGGAGCTGCTGTGGTTATACAGAGCACACCCTGGGCACATACAGCGATGGGAATGTTGACCAGGGGCTGCAGGCGTTATACAGAGCACACACTGGCCACACAGAGATGGGAATGTTGACCAGGAGCTGCAGGAGTTATACAGAGCACCCCCTGGCCACACACAGAGAAGGGAATGTTGACCAGGAGCTGGGATTATACAGAGCACACCCTGGTCACACAGTAATGCTAATGTTGACCAGGAGCTGCAGGGGTTATACAGTGCACACCCTGGCCACACAGAGATTGGAATGTTGAGCAGGAGCTGCAGGAGTTATACAGAGCACATCCTGGCCACACAGAGATGGGAATGTTGACCAGGAGCTGCAGGGGTTATACAGAGCACACCCTGGTCACACAGAGATGGGAATGTTGACCAGCAGCTGCGGGGGTTATACAGAGCACACCCTGGCCACACAGAGATGGGAATGTTGACCAGGAGATGCAGGGTTTATACAGAGCACACCCTGGCCACAGACAGAGATGGGAATGTTGACCAGGAGCTGCAGGGGTTATACAGTGCACACCCTGGCCACACAGTGATGGTAATGTTGACCAGGAGCTGCAAGGGGTTATACAGAGCACATTCTGGACACACAGAGATGGGAATGTTGCCCAGGAGCTGCCGGAGTTATACAGAGCACACCCTGGACACACACAGATGGGAATGTTGACCAGGAGCTGCAGGGGTTATACAGAGCACACCCTGGCCACACAGAGATTGGAATGTTGAGCAGGAGCTGCAGGAGTTATACAGAGCACACCCTGGACATACACAGATGGGAATGTTGAACAGGAGCTGCAGGAATTATACAGAGCACACCCTGGCCACACAGAGATGGGAATGTTGAGCAGCAGCAGGGGTTATGCAGAGCACACTCTGGCCACACAGAGATGGGAATGTTGACCAGGAGCTGCAGGAGTTATACAGAGCACACCCTGCCCACACAGACATGGGAATGTTGACCAGGAGCTGCAGCAGTTATACAGAGCACACCCTGGCCACACAGAGATGGGAATCTTGACCAGAAGCTGCAGGGATTATACAGAGCACACCCTGGCCACACAGAGATGGGAATCTTGACCAGGAGCTGCAGGAGTTATACAGAGCACACCCTGGCCACAGACAGAGATGGGAATGTTGACCATGAGCTGCAGGGGTTATAGAGAGCACATCCTGGCCACACAGAGATGGGAATGTTGACCAGGAACTGCTGGGGTTATACAGAGCACACCCTGGCCACACAGAGGTGGAAATGTTGACCAGGAGCTGCAGGGGTTATACAGAGCACACCCTGGCCACACAGAGATGGGAATGTTGACCAGGAGCTGCAGGGATTACACAGAACACGCTCTGGACACACAGAGACGGGAATGTTGACCAGGAGCTGCTGGGGTTATACAGAGCACACCCTGGGCACAAACAGAGATGGGAATGTTGACCAGGAGCTGCAGCGGTTATACAGAGCACACCCTGGCAACACAGAGATGGGAATGTCGACCAGGAGCTGCAGTGGTTATACAGAGCACACCCTGGCCACACAGAGATGGGAATGTTGACCAGGAGCTGCTGCGGTTATACAGAGCACACCCTGGCCACACCTAGATGGGAATGTTGACCAGGAGCTGCAGGGCTTATACAGAGCACACCTCGGCCACACAGAGATGGGAATGTCGACCAGGAACTGCTGGGGTTATACGGAGCACACCATGGCCACACAGAGATGGGAATATTTACCAGGAGCTGCAGGGGTTACACAGAGCACACCATGGACACACAGAGATGGGAATGTTTACCAGGAGCTGCAGGGGTTATACGGAGCACACCCTGGCCTCAGAGAGATGGGAATCTTGACCACGAGCTGCAGAGGTTACACAGAGCACACCCTGGCCACACAGAGAGGGGAATATTGACCAGGAGCTGCAGGAGTTATACAGAGCACACCCTGGCCACACAGAGATGGGAATGTTGACCAGGAGCTGCTGTGGTTATACAGAGCACACCCTGGCCACACAGAGATCTGAATGTTGGCCAGGAGCTGCAGGAGTTATACAGAGCACACCCTGGCCACGCAGAGATGGGAATGTTGACCAGGAGCTGCAGGAGTTATACAGAGCACACCCTGACCACACAGAGATGGGAATGTTGACCAGGAGCTGCTGAGGTTATACAGACCACACCCTGGCCACACAGAGATGGGAATGTTGACCAGGAGTTGCTGAGGTTATACAGAGCACATTCTGGCCACACAGAGATGGGAATGTTGACCAGGAGCTGCAGGAGTTATACAGAGCACACCCTGGCCACACAGAGATGGGAATGTTGACCAGGAGCTGCAGGGGTTACACAGAACAGACTGTGGACACACACAGAGATGGAAATGTTGACCAGAATCTGCAGGGATTATACAGAGCACACCCTGGCCACACAGAGATGGGAATGTTGACCAGGAGCTGCAGGGGTTATACAGAGCACACCCTGGCCACACAGAGATTGGAATGTTGAGCAGGAGCTGCAGGAGTTATACAGAGCACACCCTGGACATACAGAGATGGGAATGTCGACCAGGAGCTGCAGTGGTTATACAGAGCACAGCCTGGCCACACAGAGATGGGAATGTTGACCAGGAGCTGCTGCGGTTATACAGAGCACACCCTGGCCACACAGAGATGGGAATGTCGACCAGGAGCTGCAGGGGTTATACAGAGCTCACCCTGGCCAGACAGAGATGAGAATGTTGACCAGGAGCTGCAGGAATTATACAGAGCACACCCTGGCCACACAGAGATCGGAATGTTGAGCAGCAGCAGGGGTTATGCAGAGCACACTCTGGCCACACAGAGATGGGAATGTTGACCAGGAGCTGCAGGAGTTATACAAAGCACACCCTGCCCACACAGAGATGGGAATGTTGACCAGGAGCTGCAGTAGTTATACAGAGCACACCCTGGCCACACAGAGATGGGAATCTTGACCAGAAGCTGCAGGGATTATACAGGGCACACCCTGGCCACACAGAGATGGGAATCTTGACCAGGAGCTGCAGGAGTTATACAGAGCACACCCTGGCACACAGACAGAGATGGGAATGTTGACCATGAGCTGCAGGGGTTATAGAGAGCACATCCTGGCCACACAGAGATGGGAATGTTGACCACGAACTGCTGGGGTTATACAGAGCGCGCCCTGGCCACACAGTGATGGGAATCTTGACCAGGAGCTGCAGGAGTTATACAGAGCACAACCTGGCCACAGACAGAGATGGGAATGTTGACCATGAGCTGCAGGGGTTATAGAGGGCACACCCTGGCCACACAGAGATGGAAATGTTGACCAGGAGCTGCAGGGGTTATACAGAGCACACCCTGGCCACACAGAGATGGAAATGTTGACCAGGAGCTGCAGGGGTTATACAGAGCACACTCTGGACACACAAAGAGATGGGAATGTTGACCAGAATCTGCAGGGATTATACAGAGCACACCCTGGCTACACAGAGACAGGAATGTTGACCAGGAGCTTCTGGGGTTATACAGAGCACACCCTGGGCACAAACAGAGATGGGAATGTTGACCAGGAGCTGCAGCGGTTATACAGAGCACACCCTGGCAACACAGAGATGGGAATGTCGACCAGGAGCTGCAGTGGTTATACAGAGCACACCCTGGCCACACAGAGATGGGAATGTTGACCAGGAGCTGCTGCGGTTATACAGAGCACACCCTGGCCACACAGAGATGGGAATGTTGACCAGGAGCTGCAGGGCTTATACAGAGCACACCCTGGCCACACAGAGATGGGAATGTCGACCAGGAACTGCTGGGGTTATACGGAGCACACCATGGCCACACAGAGATGGGAATATTGACCAGGAGCTGCAGGGGTTACACAGAGCACACCCTGGACACACAGAGATGGGAATGTTTACCAGGAGCTGCAGGGGTTATACGGAGCACACCCTGGCCACAGAGAGATGGGAATCTTGACCAGGAGCTGCAGGAGTTATACAGAGCACACCCTGGCCACACAGAGATGGGAATCTTGACCAGGAGCTGCAGGAGTTATACAGAGCACACCCTGGCCACAGACAGAGATGGGAATGTTGACCATGAGCTGCAGGGGTTATAGAGAGCACACCCTGGCCACACAGAGATGGGAATGTTGACCACGAACTGCTGGGGTTATACAGAGCGCGCCCTGGCCACACAGTGATGGGAATCTTGACCAGGAGCTGCAGGAGTTATACAGAGCACAACCTGGCCACAGACAGAGATGGGAATGTTGACCATGAGCTGCAGGGGTTATAGAGGGCACACCCTGGCCACACAGAGATGGAAATGTTGACCAGGAGCTGCAGGGGTTATACAGAGCACACCCAGGCCACACAGAGATGGAAATGTTGACCAGGAGCTGCAGGGGTTATACAGAGCACACCCTGGGCACAAACAGAGATGGGAATGTTGACCAGGAGCTGCAGCGGTTATACAGAGCACACCCTGGCAACACAGAGATGGGAATGTCGACCAGGAGCTGCAGTGGTTATACAGAGCACACCCTGGCCACACAGAGATGGGAATGTTGACCAGGAGCTGCTGCGGTTATACAGAGCACACCCTGGCCACACAGAGATGGGAATGTTGACCAGGAGCTGCAGTGGTTATACAGAGCACACCCTGGCCACACAGAGATGGGAATGTTGACCAGGAGCTGCTGCGGTTATACAGAGCACACCCTGGCCACACAGAGATGGGAATGTCGACCAGGAACTGCTGGGGTTATACGGAGCACACCATGGCCACACAGAGATGGGAATATTGACCAGGAGCTGCAGGGGATACACAGAGCACACCCTGGACACACAGAGATGGGAATGTTTACCAGGAGCTGCAGGGGTTATACGGAGCACACCCTGGCCACAGAGAGATGGGAATCTTGACCAGGAGCTGCAGGAGTTATACAGAGCACACCCTGGCCACACAGAGATGGGAATATTGACCAGGAGCTGCTGTGGTTATACAGAGCACACCCTGGGCACATACAGCGATGGGAATGTTGACCAGGGGCTGCAGGCGTTATACAGAGCACACACTGGCCACACAGAGATGGGAATGTTGACCAGGAGCTGCAGGAGTTATACAGAGCACACCCTGGCCACACACAGAGAAGGGAATGTTGACCAGGAGCTGGGATTATACAGAGCACACCCTGGTCACACAGTAATGGTAATGTTGACCAGGAGCTGCAGGGGTTATACAGTGCACACCCTGGCCACACAGAGATTGGAATGTTGAGCAGGAGCTGCAGGAGTTATACAGAGCACATCCTGGCCACACAGAGATGGGAATGTTGACCAGGAGCTGCAGGGGTTATACAGAGCACACCCTGGTCACACAGAGATGGGAATGTTGACCAGCAGCTGCGGGGGTTATACTGAGCACACCCTGGCCACACAGAGATGGGAATGTTGACCAGGAGATGCAGGGTTTATACAGAGCACACCCTGGCCACAGACAGAGATGGGAATGTTGACCAGGAGCTGCAGGGGTTATACAGTGCACACCCTGGCCACACAGTGATGGTAATGTTGACCAGGAGCTGCAAGGGGTTATACAGAGCACATTCTGGACACACAGAGATGGGAATGTTGCCCAGGAGCTGCCGGAGTTATACAGAGCACACCCTGGACACACACAGATGGGAATGTTGACCAGGAGCTGCAGGGGTTATACAGAGCACACCCTGGCCACACAGAGATTGGAATGTTGAGCAGGAGCTGCAGGAGTTATACAGAGCACACCCTGGACATACACAGATGGGAATGTTGAACAGGAGCTGCAGGAATTATACAGAGCACACCCTGGCCACACAGAGATGGGAATGTTGAGCAGCAGCAGGGGTTATGCAGAGCACACTCTGGCCACACAGAGATGGGAATGTTGACCAGGAGCTGCAGGAGTTATACAGAGCACACCCTGCCCACACAGACATGGGAATGTTGACCAGGAGCTGCAGCAGTTATACAGAGCACACCCTGGCCACACAGAGATGGGAATCTTGACCAGAAGTTGCAGGGATTATACAGAGCACACCCTGGCCACACAGAGATGGGAATCTTGACCAGGAGCTGCAGGAGTTATACAGAGCACACCCTGGCCACAGACAGAGATGGGAATGTTGACCATGAGCTGCAGGGGTTATAGAGAGCACATCCTGGCCACACAGAGATGGGAATGTTGACCAGGAACTGCTGGGGTTATACAGAGCACACCCTGGCCACACAGAGATGGGAATGTTGACCAGGAGCTGCAGGGATTACACAGAACACGCTCTGGACACACAGAGACGGGAATGTTGACCAGGAGCTGCTGGGGTTATACAGAGCACACCCTGGGCACAAACAGAGATGGGAATGTTGACCAGGAGCTGCAGCGGTTATACAGAGCACACCCTGGCAACACAGAGATGGGAATGTCGACCAGGAGCTGCAGTGGTTATACAGAGCACACCCTGGCCACACAGAGATGGGAATGTTGACCAGGAGCTGCTGCGGTTATACAGAGCACACCCTGGCCACACCTAGATGGGAATGTTGACCAGGAGCTGCAGGGCTTATACAGAGCACACCTCGGCCACACAGAGATGGGAATGTCGACCAGGAACTGCTGGGGTTATACGGAGCACACCATGGCCACACAGAGATGGGAATATTTACCAGGAGCTGCAGGGGTTACACAGAGCACACCATGGACACACAGAGATGGGAATGTTTACCAGGAGCTGCAGGGGTTATACGGAGCACACCCTGGCCACAGAGAGATGGGAATCTTGACCACGAGCTGCAGGGGTTACACAGAGCACACCCTGGCCACACAGAGAGGGGAATATTGACCAGGAGCTGCAGGAGTTATACAGAGCACACCCTGGCCACACAGAGATGGGAATGTTGACCAGGAGCTGCTGTGGTTATACAGAGCACACCCTGGCCACACAGAGATCTGAATGTTGGCCAGGAGCTGCAGGAGTTATACAGAGCACACCCTGGCCACGCAGAGATGGGAATGTTGACCAGGAGCTGCAGGAGTTATACAGAGCACACCCTGACCACACAGAGATGGGAATGTTGACCAGGAGCTGCTGAGGTTATACAGACCACACCCTGGCCACACAGAGATGGGAATGTTGACCAGGAGTTGCTGAGGTTATACAGAGCACATTCTGGCCACACAGAGATGGGAATGTTGACCAGGAGCTGCAGGAGTTATACAGAGCACACCCTGGCCACACAGAGATGGGAATGTTGACCAGGAGCTGCAGGGGTTACACAGAACAGACTGTGGACACACACAGAGATGGAAATGTTGACCAGAATCTGCAGGGATTATACAGAGCACACCCTGGCCACACAGAGATTGGAATGTTGAGCAGGAGCTGCAGGAGTTATACAGAGCACACCCTGGACATACAGAGATGGGAATGTCGACCAGGAGCTGCAGTGGTTATACAGAGCACACCCTGGCCACACAGAGATGGGAATGTTGACCAGGAGCTGCTGCGGTTATACAGAGTACACCCTGGCCACACAGAGATGGGAATGTCGACCAGGAGCTGCAGGGGTTATACAGAGCTCACCCTGGCCAGACAGAGATGAGAATGTTGACCAGGAGCTGCAGGATTTATACAGAGCACACCCTGGCCACACAGAGATCGGAATGTTGAGCAGCAGCAGGGGTTATGCAGAGCACACTCTGGCCACACAGAGATGGGAATGTTGACCAGGAGCTGCAGGAGTTATACAAAGCACACCCTGCCCACACAGAGATGGGAATGTTGACCAGGAGCTGCAGTAGTTATACAGAGCACACCCTGGCCACACAGAGATGGGAATCTTGACCAGAAGCTGCAGGGATTATACAGGGCACACCCTGGCCACACAGAGATGGGAATCTTGACCAGGAGCTGCAGGAGTTATACAGAGCACACCCTGGCACACAGACAGAGATGGGAATGTTGACCATGAGCTGCAGGGGTTATAGAGAGCACATCCTGGCCACACAGAGATGGGAATGTTGACCACGAACTGCTGGGGTTATACAGAGCGCGCCCTGGCCACACAGTGATGGGAATCTTGACCAGGAGCTGCAGGAGTTATACAGAGCACAACCTGGCCACAGACAGAGATGGGAATGTTGACCATGAGCTGCAGGGGTTATAGAGGGCACACCCTGGCCACACAGAGATGGAAATGTTGACCAGGAGCTGCAGGGGTTATACAGAGCACACTCTGGACACACACAGAGATGGGAATGTTGACCAGAATCTGCAGGGATTATACAGAGCACACCCTGGCTACACAGAGACGGGAATGTTGACCAGGAGCTGCTGGGGTTATACAGAGCACACCCTGGGCACAATCAGAGATGGGAATGTTGACCAGGAGCTGCAGCGGTTATACAGAGCACACCCTGGCAACACAGAGATGGGAATGTCGACCAGGAGCTGCAGTGGTTATACAGAGCACACCCTGGCCACACAGAGATGGGAATGTTGACCAGGAGCTGCTGCGGTTATACAGAGCACACCCTGGCCACACAGAGATGGGAATGTTGACCAGGAGCTGCAGGGCTTATACAGAGCACACCCTGGCCACACAGAGATGGGAATGTCGACCAGGAACTGCTGGGGTTATACGGAGCACACCATGGCCACACAGAGATGGGAATATTGACCAGGAGCTGCAGGGGTTACACAGAGCACACCCTGGACACACAGAGATGGGAATGTTTACCAGGAGCTGCAGGGGTTATACGGAGCACACCCTGGCCACAGAGAGATGGGAATCTTGACCAGGAGCTGCAGGAGTTATACAGAGCACACCCTGGCCACACAGAGATGGGAATCTTGACCAGGAGCTGCAGGAGTTATACAGAGCACACCCTGGCCACAGACCGAGATGGGAATGTTGACCATGAGCTGCAGGGGTTATAGAGAGCACATCCTGGCCACACAGAGATGGGAATGTTGACCACGAACTGCTGGGGTTATACAGAGCGCGCCCTGGCCACACAGTGATGGGAACCTTGACCAGGAGCTGCAGGAGTTATACAGAGCACAACCTGGCCACAGACAGAGATGGGAATGTTGACCATGAGCTGCAGGGGTTATAGAGGGCACACCCTGGCCACACAGAGATGGCAATGTTGACCAGGAGCTGCAAGGGTTATACAGAGCACACCCAGGCCACACAGAGATGGAAATGTTGACCAGGAGCTGCAGGGGTTATACAGAGCACACTCTGGACACACACAGAGATGGGAATGTTGACCAGAATCTGCAGGGATTATACAGAGCACACCCTGGCTACACAGAGACGGGAATGTTGACCAGGAGCTGCTGGGGTTATACAGAGCACACCCTGGGCAGAAACAGAGATGGGAATGTTGACCAGGAGCTGCAGCGGTTATACAGAGCACACCCTGGCAACACAGAGATGGGAATGTCGACCAGGAGCTGCAGTGGTTATACAGAGCACACCCTGGCCACACAGAGATGGGAATGTTGACCAGGAGCTGCTGCGGTTATACAGAGCACACCCTGGCCACACAGAGATGGGAATGTTGACCAGGAGCTGCAGGGCTTATACAGAGCACACCCTGGCCACACAGAGATGGGAATGTCGACCAGGAACTGCTGGGGTTATACGGAGCACACCATGGCCACACAGAGATGGGAATATTGACCAGGAGCTGCAGGGGTTACACAGAGCACACCCTGGACACACAGAGATGGGAATGTTTACCAGGAGCTGCAGGGGTTATACGGAGCACACCCTGGCCACAGAGAGATGGGAATCTTGACCAGGAGCTGCACGAGTTATACAGAGCACACCCTGGCCACACAGAGATGGGAATATTGACCAGGAGCTGCTGTGGTTATACAGAGCACACCCTGGGCACATACAGCGATGGGAATGTTGACCAGGGGCTGCAGGCGTTATACAGAGCACACACTGGCCACACAGAGATGGGAATGTTGACCAGGAGCTGCAGGAGTTATACAGAGCACACCCTGGCCACACACAGAGAAGGGAATGTTGACCAGGAGCAGGGATTATACAGAGCACACCCTGGTCACACAGTAATGGTAATGTTGACCAGGAGCTGCAGGGGTTATACAGTGCACACCCTGGCCACACAGAGATTGGAATGTTGAGCAGGAGCTGCAGGAGTTATACAGAGCACACCCTGCCCACACAGAGATGGGAATGTTGACCAGGAGCTGCAGGAGTTATACAGAGCACACCCTGGACAGAGAGAGATGGGAATGTTGACCAGGAGCAGGGGTTATACAGAGCACACCTTGGCCACAAAGAGATGGGAATGTTGAACAGGAGCTGCAGGGGTTATACAGAGCACACCCTGGCCACACAGAGATGGGAATGTTGAGCAGCAGCAGGGGTTATGCAGAGCACACTCTGGCCACACAGAGATGGGAATGTTGACCAGGAGCTGCAGGAGTTATACAGAGCACACCCTGCCCACACAGAGATGGGAATGTTGACCAGGAGCTGCAGGAGTTATACAGAGCACACCCTGGCCACACAGAGATGGTAATGTTGACCAGGAGCTGCAGGAGTTATACAGAGCACATCCTGGCCACACAGAGATGGGAATGTTGACCAGGAGCTGCAGGGGTTATACAGAGCACACCCTGGTCACACAGAGATGGGAATGTTGACCAGCAGCTGCGGGGGTTATACAGAGCACACCCTGGCCACACAGAGGTGGGAATGTTGACCAGGAGATGCAAGGTTTATACAGAGCACACCCTGGCCACAGACAGAGATGGGAATGTTGACCAGGAGCTGCAGGGGTTATACAGTGCACACCCTGGCCACACAGTGATGGTAATGTTGACCAGGAGCTGCAAGGGGTTATACAGAGCACATTCTGGACACACAGAGATGGGAATGTTGCCCAGGAGCTGCCGGAGTTATACAGAGCACACCCTGGACACACACAGATGGGAATGTTGACCAGGAGCTGCAGGAGTTATACAGAGCACATTCTGGCCACACAGAGATGGAAATGTTGACCAGGAGCTGCAGGGGTTATACAGAGCACACCCTGGCCACACAGAGATGGGAATGTTGACCAGGAGCTGCAGGGGTTATACAGAGCACACCCTGGCCACACAGAGATTGGAATGTTGAGCAGGAGCTGCAGGAGTTATACAGAGCACACCCTGGACATACACAGATGGGAATGTTGAACAGGAGCTGCAGGAATTATACAGAGCACACCCTGGCCACACAGAGATGGGAATGTTGAGCAGCAGCAGGGGTTATGCAGAGCACACTCTGGCCACACAGAGATGGGAATGTTGACCAGGAGCTGCAGGAGTTATACAGAGCACACCCTGCCCACACAGACATGGGAATGTTGACCAGGAGCTGCAGCAGTTATACAGAGCACACCCTGGCCACACAGAGATGGGAATCTTGACCAGAAGCTGCAGGGATTATACAGAGCACACCCTGGCCACACAGAGATGGGAATCTTGACCAGGAGCTGCAGGAGTTATACAGAGCACACCCTGGCCACAGACAGAGATGGGAATGTTGACCATGAGCTGCAGGGGTTATAGAGAGCACATCCTGGCCACACAGAGATGGGAATGTTGACCAGGAACTGCTGGGGTTATACAGAGCACACCCTGGCCACACAGAGGTGGAAATGTTGACCAGGAGCTGCAGGGGTTATACAGAGCACACCCTGGCCACACAGAGATGGGAATGTTGACCAGGAGCTGCAGGGATTACACAGAACACGCTCTGGACACACAGAGACGGGAATGTTGACCAGGAGCTGCTGGGGTTATACAGAGCACACCCTGGGCACAAACAGAGATGGCAATGTTGACCAGGAGCTGCAGCGGTTATACAGAGCACACCCTGGCAACACAGAGATGGGAATGTCGACCAGGAGCTGCAGTGGTTATACAGAGCACACCCTGGCCACACAGAGATGGGAATGTTGACCAGGAGCTGCTGCGGTTATACAGAGCACACCCTGGCCACACCTAGATGGGAATGTTGACCAGGAGCTGCAGGGCTTATACAGAGCACACCTTGGCCACACAGAGATGGGAATGTCGACCAGGAACTGCTGGGTTTATACGGAGCACACCATGGCCACACAGAGATGGGAATATTTACCAGGAGCTGCAGGGGTTACACAGAGCACACCATGGACACACAGAGATGGGAATGTTTACCAGGAGCTGCAGGGGTTATACGGAGCACACCCTGGCCACAGAGAGATGGGAATCTTGACCACGAGCTGCAGGGGTTACACAGAGCACACCCTGGCCACACAGAGAGGGGAATATTGACCAGGAGCTGCAGGAGTTATACAGAGCACACCCAGGCCACACAGAGATGGGAATGTTGACCAGGAGCTGCTGTGGATATACAGAGCACACCCTGGCCACACAGAGATCTGAATGTTGGCCAGGAGCTGCAGGAGTTATACAGAGCACACCCTGGCCACGCAGAGATGGGAATGTTGACCAGGAGCTGCAGGAGTTATACAGAGCACACCCTGACCACACAGAGATGGGAATGTTGACCAGGAGCTGCTGAGGTTATACAGAGCACACCCTGGCCACACAGAGATGGGAATGTTGACCAGGATTTGCTGAGGTTATACAGAGCACATTCTGGCCACACAGAGATGGGAATGTTGACCAGGAGCTGCAGGAGTTATACAGAGCACACCCTGGCCACACAGAGATGGGAATGTTGACCAGGAGCTGCAGGGGTTACACAGAACAGACTGTGGACACACACAGAGATGGAAATGTTGACCAGAATCTGCAGGGATTATACAGAGCACACCCTGGCCACACAGAGATGGGAATGTTGACCAGGAGCTGCAGGGGTTATACAGAGCACACCCTGGCCACACAGAGATTGGAATGTTGAGCAGGAGCTGCAGGAGTTATACAGAGCACACCCTGGACATACAGAGATGGGAATGTCGACCAGGAGCTGCAGTGGTTATACAGAGCACACCCTGGCCACACAGAGATGGGAATGTTGACCAGGAGCTGCTGCGGTTATACAGAGCACACCCTGGCCACACAGAGATGGGAATGTCGACCAGGAGCTGCAGGGGTTATACAGAGCTCACCCTGGCCAGACAGAGATGAGACTGTTGACCAGGAGCTGCAGGAGTTATACAGAGCACACCCTGCCCACACAGAGATGGGAATGTTGACCAGGAGGTGCAGGTGTTTGATAGAGGACACCCTGGCCAGACAGAGATGAGAATGTTGACCAGAAGCTGCAGGGGTTATACAGAGCACATCCTGGCCACATAGATATGGGAATGTTGACCAGGAGCTGCAGGGGTTATACAGAGCTCACCCTGGCCACACAGAGATGAGAATGTCGACCAGGAACTGCCGGAGTTATACAGAGCTCACCCTGGCCACACAGAGATGAGAATGTCGACCAGGAACTGCTGGGGTTATACGGAGCACACCCTGGCCACACAGAGATTGGAATATTGACCAGGAGCTGCAGGGTTTACACAGAGCACACCCTGGACACACAGAGATTGGAATGTTTACCAGGAGCTGCAGGGGTTATACGGAGCACACCCTGGCCACAGAGAGATGGGAATCTTGACCAGGAGCTGCAGGAGTTATACAGTGCACACCCTGGCCACACAGAGATGGGAATGTTGACCAGGAGTTGCAGGGGTTATACAGAGCACACCCTGGCCACACAGAGATGGGAATGTTGAACAGGAGCTGCTGAGGTTATACAGCGCACACTCTGGCCACACAGAGATGTGAATGTTGACTAGGAGCTGCAGGGATTATACAGAGCACATCCTGGCCACACAGAGTTGGGAATGTTAACCAGGAGCTGCAGGGGTTATACAGAGCACACCCTGGCCACACAGAGACGGGAATGTTGACCAGGAGCTGCTGGGGTTATACAGAGCACACCCTGGCCACACAGAGACGGGAATGTTGACCAGGAGCGGCTGGGGTTATACAGAGCACACCCTGCCACACAGTGATGGTAATGTTGACCAGGAGCTGCAAGGGGTTATACAGAGCACATTCTGGACACACAGAGATGGGAATGTTGCCCAGGAGCTGCCGGAGTTATACAGAGCACACCCTGGACACACACAGATGGGAATGTTGACCAGGAGCTGCAGGAGTTATACAGAGCACACTCTGGCCACACAGAGATGGAAATGTTGACCAGGAGCTGCAGGGGTTATACAGAGCACACCCTGGCCACACAGAGATGGGAATGTTGACCAGGAGCTGCAGGGGTTATACAGAGCACACCCTGGCCACACAGAGATTGGAATGTTGAGCAGGAGCTGCAGGAGTTATACAGAGCACACCCTGGCCACACAGAGATGGGAAGGTTGAGCAGCAGCAGGGGTTATGCAGAGCACACCCTGGCCACACAGAGATGGGAATGTTGACCAGGAGCTGCAGGAGTTATACAGAGCACACCCTGCCCACACAGAGATGGGAATGTTGACCAGGAGCTGCAGCAGTTATACAGAGCACACCCTGGCCACACAGAGATGGGAATCTTGACCAGAAGCTGCAGGGATTATACAGAGCACACCCTGGCCACACAGAGATGGGAATCTTGACCAGGAGCTGCAGGAGTTATACAGAGCACACCCTGGCCACAGACAGAGATGGGAATGTTGACCATGAGCTGCAGGGGTTATAGAGAGCACACCCTGGCCACAGAGAGATGGGAATCTTGACCAGGAGCTGCAGGGGTTATACAGTACACACCCTGGCCACACAGAGATGGGAATGTTGACGAGGAGTTGCAGGGGTTATACAGAGCACACCCTGGCCGCACAGAGACGGGAATGTTGACCAGGAGCGGCTGGGGTTATACAGAGTACACCCTGGCCACACAGAGACGGGAATATTGACCAGGAGCTGCTGGGGTTATACTGAGCTCACCCTGGCCACACAGAGACGGGAATGTTGAACAGGAGCTGCAGGGTTTATACAGAGCACACCCTGAACACACTGAGATGGTGAATGTTGACCAGGAGCTGCAGGGGTTATACAGTGCACACCCTGGCCACACAGTGATGGTAATGTTGACCAGGAGCTGCAAGGGGTTATACAGAGCACATTCTGGACACACAGAGATGGGAATGTTGCCCAGGAGCTGCCGGAGTTATACAGAGCACACCCTGGACACACACAGATGGGAATGTTGACCAGGAGCTGCAGGAGTTATACAGAGCACACTCTGGCCACACAGAGATGGAAATCTTGACCAGGAGCTGCAGGGGTTATACAGAGCACACCCTGGCAACACAGAGATGGGAATGTCGACCAGGAGCTGCAGTGGTTATACAGAGCACACCCTGGCCACACAGAGATGGGAATGTTGACCAGGAGCTGCTGCGGTTATACAGAGCACACCCTGGCCACACAGAGATGGGAATGTTGACCAGGAGCTGCAGGGCTTATACAGAGCACACCCTGGCCACACAGAGATGGGAATGTCGACCAGGAACTGCTGGGGTTATACGGAGCACACCATGGCCACACAGAGATGGGAATATTGACCAGGAGCTGCAGGGGTTATACAGAGCACACCCTGGCCACACAGAGATGGGAATGTTGAACAGGAGCTGCTGGGGTTATACAGAGCACACTCTGGCCACACAGAGATGGAAATGTTGACCAGGAGCTGCAGTGGTTATACAGAGCACACCCTGGCCACACAGAGACGGGAATGTTGACCAGGAGCTGCTGGGGTTATACAGAGCACACCCTGGGCACAAACAGAGATGGGAATGTTGACCAGGAGCTGCAGCGGTTATACAGAGCACACCCTGGCAACACAGAGATGGGAATGTCGACCAGGAGCTGCAGTGGTTATACAGAGCACACCCTGGCCACACAGAGATGGGAATGTCGACCAGGAGCTGCTGGGGTTATACAGAGCACACCCTGGCCACACAGAGACGGGAATGTTGACCAGGAGCTGCTGGGGTTATACAGAGCACACCCTGGGCACAAACAGAGATGGGAATGTTGACCAGGAGCTGCAGCGGTTATACAGAGCACACCCTGGCAACACAGAGATGGGAATGTCGACCAGGAGCTGCTGGGGTTATACAGAGCACACCCTGGCCACACAGAGACGGGAATGTTGACCAGGAGCTGCTGGGGTTATACAGAGCACACCCTGGGCACAAACAGAGATGGGAATGTTGACCAGGAGCTGCAGCGGTTATACAGAGCACACCCTGGCAACACAGAGATGGGAATGTCGACCAGGAGCTGCAGTGGTTATACAGAGCACACCCTGGCCACACAGAGATGGGAATGTTGACCAGGAGCTGCAGGGCTTATACAGAGCACACCCTGGCCACACAAAGATGGGAATGTCGACCAGGAACTGCTGGGGTTATACGGAGCACACCATGGCCACACAGAGATGGGAATATTGACCAGGAGCTGCAGGGGTTACACAGAGCACACCCTGGACTCACAGAGATGGGAATGTTTACCAGGAGCTGCAGGGGTTATACGGAGCACACCCTGGCCACAGAGAGATGGGAATCTTGACCACGAGCTGCAGGGGTTACACAGAGCACACCCTGGCCACACAGAGATGGGAATGTTGACAAGGAGCTGCAGGAGTTATACAGAGCACACCCTGGCCACACAGAGATGGGAATGTTGACCAGGAGCTGCTGTGGTTATACAGAGCACACCCTGGCCACACAGAGATCTGAATGTTGGCCAGGAGCTGCAGGAGTTATACAGAGCACACCCTGGCCACGCAGAGATGGGAATGTTGACCAGGAGCTGCAGGAGTTATACAGAGCACACCCTGACCACACAGAGATGGGAATGTTGACCAGGAGCTGCAGGTGTTCTACAGAGCACATTCTGGCCACACAGAGATGGGAAGTGTTGACCAGGAATGCAGGGGGTATACAGAGCACACCTTGCCACACAGAGATGGGAATTGTTGACCAGGAATGCAGGGATTATACAGAGCACACTCTGGCCACACAGAGATGGGAATTTTGACCAGGAGCTGCAGGGGTTATACAGAGCACGCCCAGGCCATACAGAGATGGGAATGTTGACCAGGAGCTGCAGGGGTTATACAGAGCACACCCTGTCCCCACGGAGATGGGAATGTTGACCAGGAGCTGCAGGAGTTATACAGAGCACATCCTGGCCACACAGAGATGGGAATGTTGACCAGGAGCTGCAGGGGTTATACAGAGCACACCCTGGCCACACGGAGATGGGAATATTGACCAGGAGCTGCAGGAGTTATACAGAGCACACTCTGGCCACACAGAGATGGAAATGTTGACCAGGAGCTGCAGGGGTTATACAGAGCACACCCTGGCCACACAGAGATGGGAATGTTGACCAGGAGCTGCAGGGGTTATACAGAGCACACCCTGGCCACACAGAGATTGGAATGTTGAGCAGGAGCTGCAGGAGTTATACAGAGCACACCCTGGCCACACAGAGATGGGAAGGTTGAGCAGCAGCAGGGGTTATGCAGAGCACACCCTGGCCACACAGAGATGGGAATGTTGACCAGGAGCTGCAGGAGTTATACAGAGCACACCCTGCCCACACAGAGATGGGAATGTTGACCAGGAGCTGCAGCAGTTATACAGAGCACACCCTGGCCACACAGAGATGGGAATGTTGAACAGGAGCTGCAGGGTTTATACAGAGCACACCCTGAACACACTGAGATGGTGAATGTTGACCAGGAGCTGCAGGGGTTATACAGTGCACACCCTGGCCACACAGTGATGGTAATGTTGACCAGGAGCTGCAAGGGGTTATACAGAGCACATTCTGGACACACAGAGATGGGAATGTTGCCCAGGAGCTGCCGGAGTTATACAGAGCACACCCTGGACACACACAGATGGGAATGTTGACCAGGAGCTGCAGGAGTTATACAGAGCACACTCTGGCCACACAGAGATGGAAATGTTGACCAGGAGCTGCAGGGGTTATACAGAGCACACCCTGGCAACACAGAGATGGGAATGTCGACCAGGAGCTGCAGTGGTTATACAGAGCACACCCTGGCCACACAGAGATGGGAATGTTGACCAGGAGCTGCTGCGGTTATACAGAGCACACCCTGGCCACACAGAGATGGGAATGTCGACCAGGAACTGCTGGGGTTATACGGAGCACACCATGGCCACACAGAGATGGGAATATTGACCAGGAGCTGCACGGGTTATACAGAGCACACCCTGGCCACACAGAGATGGGAATGTTGAACAGGAGCTGCTGGGGTTATACAGAGCACACTCTGGCCACACAGAGATGGAAATGTTGACCAGGAGCTGCAGTGGTTATACAGAGCACACCCTGGCCACACAGAGACGGGAATGTTGACCAGGAGCTGCTGGGGTTATACAGAGCACACCCTGGGCACAAACAGAGATGGGAATGTTGACCAGGAGCTGCAGCGGTTATACAGAGCACACCCTGGCAACACAGAGATGGGAATGTCGACCAGGAGCTGCAGTGGTTATACAGAGCATACCCTGGCCACACAGAGATGGGAATGTTGACCAGGAGCTGCAGGGCTCATACAGAGCACACCCTGGGCACAAACAGAGATGGGAATGTTGACCAGGAGCTGCAGCGGTTATACAGAGCGCACCCTGGCAACACAGAGATGGGAATGTCGACCAGGAGCTGCAGTGGTTATACAGAGCACACCCTGGCCACACAGAGATGGGAATGTCGACCAGGAGCTGCTGGGGTTATACAGAGCACACCCTGGCCACACAGAGACGGGAATGTTGACCAGGAGCTGCTGGGGTTATACAGAGCACACCCTGGGCACAAACAGAGATGGGAATGTTGACCAGGAGCTGCAGCGGTTATACAGAGCACACCCTGGCAACACAGAGATGGGAATGTCGACCAGGAGCTGCTGGGGTTATACAGAGCACACCCTGGCCACACAGAGACGGGAATGTTGACCAGGAGCTGCTGGGGTTATACAGAGCTCACCCTGGGCACAATCAGAGATGGGAATGTTGACCAGGAGCTGCAGCGGTTATACAGAGCACACGCTGGCAACACAGAGATGGGAATGTCGACCAGGAGCTGCAGTGGTTATACAGAGCACACCCTGGCCACACAGAGATGGGAATGTTGACCAGGAGCTGCAGGGCTTATACAGAGCACACCCTGGCCACACAAAGATGGGAATGTCGACCAGGAACTGCTGGGGTTATACGGAGCACACCATGGCCACACAGATATGGGAATATTGACCAGGAGCTGCAGGGGTTACACAGAGCACACCCTGGACTCACAGAGATGGGAATGTTTACCAGGAGCTGCAGGGGTTATACGGAGCACACCCTGGCCACAGAGAGATGGGAATCTTGACCACGAGCTGCAGGGGTTACACAGAGCACACCCTGGCCACACAGAGATGGGAATGTTGACAAGGAGCTGCAGGAGTTATACAGAGCACACCCTGGCCACACAGAGATGGGAATGTTGACCAGGAGCTGCTGTGGTTATACAGAGCACACCCTGGCCACACAGAGATCTGAATGTTGGCCAGGAGCTGCAGGAATTATACAGAGCACACCCTGGCCACGCAGAGATGGGAATGTTGACCAGGAGCTGCAGGAGTTATACAGAGCACACCCTGACCACACAGAGATGGGAATGTCGACCAGGAGCTGCTGAGGTTATACAGAGCACATTCTGGCCACACAGAGATGGGAATGTTGACCAGGAGCTGCAGGTGTTCTACAGAGCACACCCTGGCCACACAGAGATGGGAATGTTGACCAGGAGCAGGGGTTATACAGAGCACACACTTGCCACACAGAGATGGGAATGTTGACCAGGAACTGCAGGGATTATACAGAGCACACTCTGGCCACACAGAGATGGGAATTTTGACCAGGATCTGCAGGGGTTATACAGAGCACACCCAGGCCATACAGAGATGGGAATGTTGACCAGGAGCTGCAGGGGTTATACAGAGCACACCCTGTCCCCACGGAGATGGGAATGTTGACCAGGAGCTGCAGGAGTTATACAGAGCACATCCTGGCCACACAGAGATGGGAATGTTGACCAGGAGCTGCAGGGGTTATACAGAGCACACCCTGGCCACACGGAGATGGGAATGTTGACCAGGAGCTGCAGGAGTTATACAGAGCACACTCTGGCCACACAGAGATGGAAATGTTGACCAGGAGCTGCAGGGGTTATACAGAGCACACCCTGGCCACACAGAGATTGGAATGTTGAGCAGGAGCTGCAGGAGTTATACAGAGCACACCCTGGCCACACAGAGATGGGAAGGTTGAGCAGCAGCAGGGGTTATGCAGAGCACACCCTGGCCACACAGAGATGGGAATGTTGACCAGGAGCTGCAGGAGTTATACAGAGCACACCCTGCCCACACAGAGATGTGAATGTTGACCAGGAGCTGCAGCAGTTATACAGAGCACACCCTGGCCACACAGAGATGGGAATCTTGACCAGAAGTTGCAGGGATTATACAGAGCACACCCTGGCCACACAGAGATGGGAATCTTGACCAGGAGCTGCAGGAGTTATACAGAGCACACCCTGGCCACAGACAGAGATGGGAATGTTGACCATGAGCTGCAGGGGTTATAGAGAGCACACCCTGGCCACAGAGAGTTGGTAATCTTGACCAGGAGCTGCAGGGGTTATACAGTGCACACCCTGGCCACACAGAGATGGGAATGTTGACCAGGAGTTGCAGGGGTTATACAGAGCACACCCTGGCCACACAGAGATGGGAATGTTGAACAGGAGCTGCTGGGGTTATACAGAGCACACTCTGGCCACACAGAGATGTGAATGTTGACTAGGAGCTGCAGGGATTATACAGAGCACATCCTGGCCACACAGAGTTGGGAATGTTAACCAGGAGCTGCAGGGGTTATACAGAGCACACCCTGGCCACACAGAGACGGGAATGTTGACCAGGAGCTGCTGGGGTTATACAGAGCACACCCTGGCCACACAGAGACGGGAATGTTGACCAGGAGCGGCTGGGGTTATACAGAGCACACCCTGGCCACACAGAGACGGGAATATTGACCAGGAGCTGCTGGGGTTATACTGAGCTCACCCTGACCACACAGAGACGGGAATGTTGAACAGGAGCTGCAGGGTTTATACAGAGCACACCCTGAACACACTGAGATGGTGAATGTTGACCAGGAGCTGCAGGGGTTATACAGTGCACACCCTGGCCACACAGTGATGGTAATGTTGACCAGGAGCTGCAAGGGGTTATACAGAGCACATTCTGGACACACAGAGATGGGAATGTTGCCCAGGAGCTGCCGGAGTTATACAGAGCACACCCTGGACACACACAGATGGGAATGTTGACCAGGAGCTGCAGGAGTTATACAGAGCACACTCTGGCCACACAGAGATGGAAATGTTGACCAGGAGCTGCAGGGGTTATACAGAGCACACCCTGGCCACACAGAGATGGGAATGTTGACCAGGAGCTGCAGGGGTTATACAGAGCACACCCTGGCCACACAGAAATTGGAATGTTGAGCAGGAGCTGCAGGAGTTATACAGAGCACACCCTGGCCACACAGAGATGGGAATGTTGACCAGAAGCTGCAGGGATTATACAGAGTACACCCTGCCACACAGAGATGGGAATGTTGACCAGGAGCTGCAGGGGTTATACAGAGCACACCCTGGCCACACAGAGATGGGAATGTTGTCCAGGAGCTGCAGGAGTTATACAGAGCACACCCTGGCCACAGACAGAGATGGGAATGTTGACCATGAGCTGCAGGGGTTATAGAGAGCACATCCTGGCAACACAGAGATGGGAATGTTGAGCAGGAGATGCAGGGGTTATACAGAGCACACCCTGGCCACACAGAGATGGAAATGTTGACCAGGAGCTGCAGGGGTTATACAGAGCACACCCTGGCCACACAGAGACGGGAATGTTGACCAGGAGCTGCTGGGGTTATACAGAGCACACCCTGGGCACAAACAGAGATGGGAATGTTGACCAGGAGCTGCAGCGGTTATACAGAGCACACCCTGGCAACACAGAGATGGGAATGTCGACCAGGAGCTGCAGTGGTTATACAGAGCACACCCTGGCCACACGGAGATGGGAATGTTGACCAGGAGCTGCAGGAGTTATACAGAGCACACTCTGGCCACACAGAGATGGAAATGTTGACCAGGAGCTGCAGGGGTTATACAGAGCACACCCTGGCCACACAGAGATTGGAATGTTGAGCAGGAGCTGCAGGAGTTATACAGAGCACACCCTGGCCACACAGAGATGGGAAGGTTGAGCAGCAGCAGGGGTTATGCAGAGCACACCCTGGCCACACAGAGATGGGAATGTTGACCAGGAGCTGCAGGAGTTATACAGAGCACACCCTGCCCACACAGAGATGTGAATGTTGACCAGGAGCTGCAGCAGTTATACAGAGCACACCCTGGCCACACAGAGATGGGAATCTTGACCAGAAGTTGCAGGGATTATACAGAGCACACCCTGGCCACACAGAGATGGGAATCTTGACCAGGAGCTGCAGGAGTTATACAGAGCACACCCTGGCCACAGACAGAGATGGGAATGTTGACCATGAGCTGCAGGGGTTATAGAGAGCACACCCTGGCCACAGAGAGTTGGTAATCTTGACCAGGAGCTGCAGGGGTTATACAGTGCACACCCTGGCCACACAGAGATGGGAATGTTGACCAGGAGTTGCAGGGGTTATACAGAGCACACCCTGGCCACACAGAGATGGGAATGTTGAACAGGAGCTGCTGGGGTTATACAGAGCACACTCTGGCCACACAGAGATGTGAATGTTGACTAGGAGCTGCAGGGATTATACAGAGCACATCCTGGCCACACAGAGTTGGGAATGTTAACCAGGAGCTGCAGGGGTTATACAGAGCACACCCTGGCCACACAGAGACGGGAATGTTGACCAGGAGCTGCTGGGGTTATACAGAGCACACCCTGGCCACACAGAGACGGGAATGTTGACCAGGAGCGGCTGGGGTTATACAGAGCACACCCTGGCCACACAGAGACGGGAATATTGACCAGGAGCTGCTGGGGTTATACTGAGCTCACCCTGACCACACAGAGACGGGAATGTTGAACAGGAGCTGCAGGGTTTATACAGAGCACACCCTGAACACACTGAGATGGTGAATGTTGACCAGGAGCTGCAGGGGTTATACAGTGCACACCCTGGCCACACAGTGATGGTAATGTTGACCAGGAGCTGCAAGGGGTTATACAGAGCACATTCTGGACACACAGAGATGGGAATGTTGCCCAGGAGCTGCCGGAGTTATACAGAGCACACCCTGGACACACACAGATGGGAATGTTGACCAGGAGCTGCAGGAGTTATACAGAGCACACTCTGGCCACACAGAGATGGAAATGTTGACCAGGAGCTGCAGGGGTTATACAGAGCACACCCTGGCCACACAGAGATGGGAATGTTGACCAGGAGCTGCAGGGGTTATACAGAGCACACCCTGGCCACACAGAAATTGGAATGTTGAGCAGGAGCTGCAGGAGTTATACAGAGCACACCCTGGCCACACAGAGATGGGAATGTTGACCAGAAGCTGCAGGGATTATACAGAGTACACCCTGCCACACAGAGATGGGAATGTTGACCAGGAGCTGCAGGGGTTATACAGAGCACACCCTGGCCACACAGAGATGGGAATGTTGTCCAGGAGCTGCAGGAGTTATACAGAGCACACCCTGGCCACAGACAGAGATGGGAATGTTGACCATGAGCTGCAGGGGTTATAGAGAGCACATCCTGGCAACACAGAGATGGGAATGTTGAGCAGGAGATGCAGGGGTTATACAGAGCACACCCTGGCCACACAGAGATGGAAATGTTGACCAGGAGCTGCAGGGGTTATACAGAGCACACCCTGGCCACACAGAGACGGGAATGTTGACCAGGAGCTGCTGGGGTTATACAGAGCACACCCTGGGCACAAACAGAGATGGGAATGTTGACCAGGAGCTGCAGCGGTTATACAGAGCACACCCTGGCAACACAGAGATGGGAATGTCGACCAGGAGCTGCAGTGGTTATACAGAGCACACCCTGGCCACACAGAGATGGGAATGTTGACCAGGAGCTGCAGGGCTTATGCAGAGCACACCCTGGGCACAAACAGAGATGGGAATGTTGACCAGGAGCTGCAGCGGTTATACAGAGCACACCCTGGCAACACAGAGATGGGAATGTCGACCAGGAGCTGCAGTGGTTATACAGAGCACACCCTGGCCACACAGAGATGGGAATGTCGACCATGAGCTGCTGGGGTTATACAGAGCACACCCTGGCCACACAGAGACGGGAATGTTGACCAGGAGCTGCTGGGGTTATACAGAGCACTCCCTGGGCACAAACAGAGATGGGAATGTTGACCAGGAGCTGCAGCGGTTATACAGAGCACACCCTGGCAACACAGAGATGGGAATGTCGACCAGGAGCTGCTGGGGTTATACAGAGCACACCCTGGCCACACAGAGACGGGAATGTTGACCAGGAGCTGCTGGGGTTATACAGAGCACACCCTGGGCACAAACAGAGATGGGAATGTTGACCAGGAGCTGCAGCGGTTATACAGAGCACACCCTGGCAACACAGAGATGGGAATGTCGACCAGGAGCTGCAGTGGTTATACAGAGCACACCCTGGCCACACAGAGATGGGAATGTTGACCAGGAGCTGCAGGGCTTATACAGAGCACACCCTGGCCACACAAAGATGGGAATGTCGACCAGGAACTGCTGGGGTTATACGGAGCACACCATGGCCACACAGAGATGGGAATATTGACCAGGAGCTGCAGGGGTTACACAGAGCACACCCTGGACACACAGAGATGGGAATGTTTACCAGGAGCTGCAGGGGTTATACGGAGCACACCCTGGCCACAGAGAGATGGGAATCTTGACCACGAGCTGCAGGGGTTACACAGAGCACACCCTGGCCACACAGAGATGGGAATGTTGACAAGGAGCTGCAGGAGTTATACAGAGCACACCCTGGCCACACAGAGATGGGAATGTTGACCAGGAGCTGCTGTGGTTATACAGAGCACACCCTGGCCACACAGAGATCTGAATGTTGGCCAGGAGCTGCAGGAGTTATACATAGCACACCCTGGCCACGCAGAGATGGGAATGTTGACCAGGAGCTGCAGGAGTTATACAGAGCACACCCTGACCACACAGAGATGGGAATGTTGACCAGGAGCTGTTGAGGTTATACAGAGCACATTCTGGCCACACAGAGATGGGAATGTTGACCAGGAGCTGCAGGTGTTCTACAGAGCACACCCTGGCCACACAGAGATGGGAATGTTGACCAGGAGCAGGGGTTATACAGAGCACACACTTGCCACACAGAGATGGGAATGTTGACCAGGAACTGCAGGGATTATACAGAGCACACTCTGGCCACACAGAGATGGGAATTTTGACCAGGAGCTGCAGGGGTTATACAGAGCACACCCAGGCCATACAGAGATGGGAATGTTGACCAGGAGCTGCAGGGGTTATACAGAGCACACCCTGTCCCCACGGAGATGGGAATGTTGACCAGGAGCTGCAGGAGTTATACAGAGCACATCCTGGTCACACAGAGATGGGAATGTTGACCAGGAGCTGCAGGGGTTATACAGAGCACACCCTGGCCACACGGAGATGGGAATGTTGACCAGGAGCTGCAGGAGTTATACAGAGCACACCCTGGCCACACAGAGACGGGAATGTTGACCAGGAGCTGATGGGGTTATACAGAGCACATCCTGGCCACACAGAGATGGGAATGTTGACCAGGAGCTGCTGGGGTTATACAGAGATCACCCTGGCCACACAGAGACGGGAATGTTGAACAGGAGCTGCAGGGGTTATACAGAGCACACCCTGGCTACACAGAGATGGGAATGTTGACCAGGAGCTGCAAGGGGTTATACAGAGCACACCCTGGACACACAGAGATGGGAATGTTGACCAGGAGCTGCAGGAGTTATACAGAGCACAACCTGGCCCCACAGAGATGGGAATGTTGAACAGGAGCTGCAGGAGTATACAGAGCACACCCTGGATACACTGAGATGGGAATGTTGACCAGGAGCTGGGGTTATACAGAGCACACCATGGCCACACAGAGATGGGAATATTGACCAGGAGCTGCAGGGGTTACACAGAGCACACCCTGGCCACACAGAGATGGGAATGTTGACCAGGAGCTGCAGGAGTTATACATAGCACACCCTGGACACACAGAGATGGGAATGTTTACCAGGAGCTGCAGGGGTTATACGGAGCACACCCTGGCCACAGAGAGATGGGAATCTTGACCACGAGCTGCAGGGGTTACACAGAGCACACCCTGGCCACACAGAGATGGGAATGTTGACCAGGAGCTGCAGGAGTTATACAGAGCACACCATGGCCACACAGAGATGGGAATGTTGACCAGGAGCTGCTGTGGTTATACAGAGCACACCCTGGCCACACAGAGATCTGAATGTTGGCCAGGAGCTGCAGGAGTTATACAGAGCACACCCTGGCCACACACAGATGGGAATGTTGACCAGGAGCTGCTGAGGTTATACAGAGCACATTCTGGCCACACAGAGATGGGAATGTTGACCAGCAGCTGCTGGGGTTATACAGAGCACATCCTGGCCACACAGTGATGGGAATGTTGACCAGGAGCTGCAGGTGTTCTACAGAGCACACCCTGGCCACACAGAGATGGGAATGTTGACCAGGAGCAGGGGTTATACAGAGCACACACTTGCCACACAGAGATGGGAATGTCGACCAGGAGCTGCAGGGATTATACAGAGCAAACTCTGGCCACACAGAGATGGGAATTTTGACCAGGAGCTGCAGGGGTTATACAGAGCACACCCTGGCCACACAGAGATGGGAATGTTGACCAGGAGCTGCAGGGGTTATACAGAGCACAACCTGGCCCCAGAGAGATGGGAATGTTGAACAGGAGCTGCAGGAGGATACAGAGCACACCCTGGATACACTGAGATGGGAATGTTGACAAGGAGCTGGGGTTATACAGAGCACACCCTGGCCACACAGAGACGGGAATGTTGACCAGGAGCTGCTGGGGTTATACAGAGCACACCCTGGCCACACACAGAGATGGGAATGTTGACCTGGAGCTGGGATTATATAGAGCACACCCTGAACACACTGAGATGGTGAATGTTGACCAGGAGCTGCAGGGGTTATACAGTGCACACCTTGGCCACACAGTGATGGTAATGTTGACCAGGAGCTGCAGGAGTTATACAGAGCACATCCTGGACACACACAGATGGGAATGTTGACCAGGAGCTGCAGGAGTTATACAGAGCACACTCTGGCCACACAGAGATGGAAATGTTGACCAGGAGCTGCAGGGGTTATACAGAGCACACCCTGGCCACACAGAGATGGGAATGTTGACCAGGAGCTGCAGGGGTTATACAGAGCACACCCTGGCCACACAGAGATTGGAATGTTGAGCAGGAGCTGCAGGAGTTATACAGAGCACACCCTGGACATACACAGATGGGAATGTTGAACAGGAGCTGCAGGAATTATACAGAGCACACCCTGGCCACACAGAGACGGGAATGTTGACAAGGAGCTGCTGGGGTTATACAGAGCACAACCTGGGCACAAACAGAGATGGGAATGTTGACCAGGAGCTGCAGCGGTTATACAGAGCACACCCTGGCAACACAGAGATGGGAATGTAGACCAGGAGCTGCTGGGGTTATACAGAGCACACCCTGGCCACACAGAGACGGGAATGTTGACCAGGAGCTGCTGGGGTTATACAGAGCACACCCTGGGCACAAACAGAGATGGGAATGTTGACCAGGAGCTGCAGCGGTTATACAGAGCACACCCTGGCAACACAGAGATGGGAATGTCGACCAGGAGCTGCAGTGGTTATACAGAGCACACCCTGGCCACACAGAGATGGGAATGTTGACCAGGAGCTGCAGGGCTTATACAGAGCACACCCTGGCCACACAAAGATGGGAATGTCGACCAGGAACTGCTGGGGTTATACGGAGCACACCATGGCCACACAGAGATGGGAATATTGACCAGGAGCTGCAGGGGTTACACAGAGCACACCCTGGACACACAGAGATGGGAATGTTTACCAGGAGCTGCAGGGGTTATACGGAGCACACCCTGGCCACAGAGAGATGGGAATCTTGACCACGAGCTGCAGGGGTTACACAGAGCACACCCTGGTCACACAGAGATGGGAATGTTGACAAGGAGCTGCAGGAGTTATACAGAGCACACCCTGGCCACACAGAGATGGGAATGTTGACCAGGAGCTGCTGTAGTTATACAGAGCACACCCTGGCCACACAGAGATCTGAATGTTGGCCAGGAGCTGCAGGAGTTATACAGAGCACACCCTGGCCACGCAGAGATGGGAATGTTGACCAGGAGCTGCAGGAGTTATACAGAGCACACCCTGACCACACAGAGATGGGAATGTTGACCAGGAGCTGTTGAGGTTATACAGAGCACATTCTGGCCACACAGAGATGGGAATGTTGACCAGGAGCTGCAGGTGTTCTACAGAGCACACTCTGGCCACACAGAGATGGGAATGTTGACCAGGAGCAGGGGTTATACAGAGCACACACTTGCCACACAGAGATGGGAATGTTGACCAGGAACTGCAGGGATTATACAGAGCACACTCTGGCCACACAGAGATGGGAATTTTGACCAGGAGCTGCAGGGGTTATACAGAGCACACCCAGGCCATACAGAGATGGGAATGTTGACCAGGAGCTGCAGGGGTTATACAGAGCACACCCTGTCCCCACGGAGATGGGAATGTTGACCAGGAGCTGCAGGAGTTATACAGAGCACATCCTGGCCACACAGAGATGGGAATGTTGACCAGGAGCTGCAGGGGTTATACAGAACACACCCTGGCCACACGGAGATGGGAAAGTTGACCAGGAGCTGCAGGAGTTATACAGAGCACACCCTGGCCACACAGAGACGGGAATGTTGACCAGGAGCTGATGGGGTTATACAGAGCACATCGTGGCCACACAGAGATGGGAATGTTGACCAGCAGCTGCTGGGGTTATACAGAGCACATCCTGGCCACACAGTGATGGGAATGTTGACCAGGAGCTGCTGGGGTTATACAGAGATCACCCTGGCCACACAGAGACGGGAATGTTGAACAGGAGCTGCAGGGGTTATACAGAGCACACCCTGGCTACACAGAGATGGGAATGTTGACCAGGAGCTGCAAGGGGTTATACAGAGCACACCCTGGACACACAGAGATGGGAATGTTGACCAGGAGCTGCAGGAGTTATACAGAGCACAACCTGGCCCCACAGAGATGGGAATGTTGAACAGGAGCTGCAGGAGTATACAGAGCACACCCTGGATACACTGAGATGGGAATGTTGACCAGGAGCTGCAGGGGTTATACAGAGCACACCATGGCCACACAGAGATGGGAATATTGACCAGGAGCTGCAGGGGTTACACAGAGCACACCCTGGCCACACAGAGATGGGAATGTTGACCAGGAGCTGCAGGAGTTATACAGAGCACACCCTGGCCACACAGAGATGGGAATGTTGACCAGGAGCTGCTGTGGTTATACAGAGCACAGCCTGGCCACACAGAGATCTGAATGTTGGCCAGGAGCTGCAGGAGTTGTACAGAGCACACCCTGGCCACACACAGATGGGAATGTTGACCAGGAGCTGCTGAGGTTATACAGAGCACATTCTGGCCACACAGAGATGGGAATGTTGACCAGCAGCTGCTGGGGTTATACAGAGCACATCCTGGCCACACAGTGATGGGAATGTTGACCAGGAGCTGCAGGTGTTCTACAGAGCACACCCTGGCCACACAGAGATGGGAATGTTGACCAGGAGCAGGGGATATACAGAGCACACACTTGCCACACAGAGATGGGAATGTCGACCAGGAGCTGCAGGGATTATACAGAGCACACTCTGGCCACACAGAGATGGGAATTTTGACCAGGAGCTGCAGGGGTTATACAGAGCACACCCTGGCCACACAGAGATGGGAATGTTGACCAGGAGCTGCAGGGGTTATACAGAGCACAACCTGGCCCCACAGAGATGGGAATGTTGAACAGGAGCTGCAGGAGTATACAGAGCACACCCTGGATACACTGAGATGGGAATGTTGACCAGGAGCTGGGGTGATACAGAGCACACCCTGGCCACACAGAGACGGGAATGTTGACCAGGAGCTGCTGGGGTTATACAGAGCACACCCTGGCCACACACAGAGATGGGAATGTTGACCTGGAGCTGGGATTATATAGAGCACACCCTGAACACACTGAGATGGTGAATGTTGACCAGGAGCTGCAGGGGTTATACAGTGCACACCTTGGCCACACAGTGATGGTAAAGTTGACCAGGAGCTGCAGGAGTTATACAGAGCACATCCTGGACACACACAGATGGGAATGTTGACCAGGAGCTGCAGGAGTTATACAGAGCACACTCTGGCCACACAGAGATGGAAATGTTGACCAGGAGCTGCAGGGGTTATACAGAGCACACCCTGGCCACACAGAGATTGGAATGTTGAGCAGGAGCTGCAGGGGTTATACAGAGCACACCCTGGACATACACAGATGGGAATGTTGAACAGGAGCTGACGGAATTATAGAGAGCACACCCTGGCCACACAGAGATGGGAATATTGACCAGGAGCTGCAGGGGTTATACAGAGCATACAATGGCCACACAGAGATGGGAATGTTGAGCAGCAGCAGGGGTTATGCAGAGCACACTCTGGCCACACAGAGATGGGAATGTTGACCAGGAGCTGCAGGAGTTATACAGAGCACACCCTGCCCACACAGAGATGGGATAGTTGACCAGGAGCTGCAGGAGGTATACAGAGCACACCCTGGCCACAGACAGAGATGGGAATGTTGACCATGAGCTGCAGGGGTTATAGAGAGCACATCCTGGCCACACAGAGATGGGAATGTTGACCAGGAACTGCTGGGGTTATACAGAGCACACCCTGGCCACACAGAGATGGGAATGTTGACCAGGAGCTGCACGGGTTATACAGAGCACATTCTGGCCACACAGAGATGGGAATGTTGACCAGCAGCTGCTGGGGTTATACAGAGCACACCCTGGCCATACAGAGATGGGACTGTTGACCAGGAGCTGCAGGGGTTATACAGAGCGCACCCTGGCCACACGGAGATGGGAATGTTGACCAGGAGCTGCAGGGGTTATACAGAGCACAGCATGGCCACACTGAGATGGGAAGGTTGACCAGGAGCTGCAGTGGTTATACAGAGCACACCCTGGCCACACAGAGATGGGAATGTTGACCAGGAGCTGCAGGGTTATACAGAGCACACCCTGGACAGTGAGAGATGGGAATGTTGACCAGGAGCTGCAGGGGTTATACAGAGCCACCCTGGCCACACAGAGATGGGAATGTTGACCAGGAACTGCAGGGATTATACAGAAACCACCCTGACCACACAGATGGGAATGTTGACCAGGAGCTGCAGGGGTTATAAAGAGCACACCTTGGCCACACAGAGGTGGGAATGTTGACCAGGAGCTGCAGGGGTTACACAGAGCTCACCCTGGCCACACAGAGATGGGAATGTTGACCAGGAGCTGCAGGGATTATACAGAAAACACCCTGATCACACAGATGAGAATGTTGACCAGGAGCTGCAGGGTTTATACAAAGCACACCCTGGCCACACAGAGGTGGGAATGTTGACCAGGAGCTGCAGGGGTTATACAGTGCTCACCCTGACCACACAGATGGGAATGTTGACCAGGAGCTGCAGGGGTTATACAGAGCACACCCAGGCCACACAGAGATGGGAATGTTGACCAGGAGCAGGGGTTATACAGAGCTCACCCTGGCCACACAGAGATGGGAATGTTGCCCAGGAGCTGCTGAAGTTATAGAGAGCACACCCTAGCCACACAGGGATGGGAATGTTGAACAGGAGCTGCAGGGGTTATACAGAGCACACTCTGGCAACACTGAGATGGGAATGTTGACCAGGAGCTGCAGGGGTTATACAGAGCACACCCTGGCCACACAGGGATGGGAATGTTGAACAGGAGCTGCAGGGGTTATACAGAGCACACCCTGGACACACGGAGAAGGACATGTTGACCAGGAGCTGCAGGAGTTATACAGAGCACACCCTGGCCACACAGAGATGGGAATGTTGACCAGGAGCTACAGGGGTTATACAGAGCACACCCTGGCCACACAGAGATGGGAATGTTGACCAGGAGCTGCAGGAGTTATACAGAGCACATCCTGGCTACACACAGAGATGGGAATGTTAACCAGGAGCTGCAGGGGTTATACAGAGCACACCCTGGCTACACACAGATGGGAATGTTGACCAGGAGCAGGGGTTATGCAGATCACACCCTGGCCACACAGAGATGGGCATGTTGACCAGGAGCTGCAAGAGTATACAGAGCACACCCTGGCCACACACAGAGATGGGAATGTTAACCAGGAGTTGCAGGGGTTATACAGAGCACACCCTGGCTACACAGAGATGTGAATGTTGGCCAGGAGCTGCAGGAGTTATACAGAGCACACCCTGGCCTCACAGAGATCGGAATGTTTACCAGGAGCTGCAGGAGATATACAGAGTACACCCTGGACACACACACAGATGGGAATGTTGACCAGGAGCTGCAGGGGTTATACAGAGCACACCCTGGCCACACAGAAATGAGAATATTGAACAGGAGCTGCAGGAGTTATACAGAGCCTACCCTGGGAACACACAGATAGGAATGTTGACCAGGAGCTGCAGGGGGTATACAGAGCACACCCTGGCCACACAGAGATGGGAATGTTGACCAGGAGCTGCAGGGGTTGTACAGAGCACACCCTGGGCACATACAGCGATGGGAATGTTGACCATGAGCTGCAGGGGTTATACAGAGCACACCCTGGCCACACAGAGATGGGAATGTTGACAAGGAGCTGCAGGAGTTATACAGAGCACATCCTGGCCACACACAGAGTTGGGAATGTTAACCAGGAGCTGCAGTTGTTATACAGAGCACACCCTGGCCACACAGAGATGGGAATGTTGACCAGGAGCTGCAGGGGTTATACAGAGCACACCCTGGCCACAGACAGAGATGGGAATGTTGACCATGAGCTGCAGGGGTTATACAGAGCACATCCTGGCCACACAGAGATGGGAATGTTGACCAGGAACTGCTGGGGTTATACAGAGCACACCCTGGCCACACAGAGATGGGAATGTTGACCAGGAGCTGCAGGGGTTATACAGAGCACACCCTGGCCACACAGAGATGGGAATGTTGACCAGAATCTGCAGGGATTATACAGAGCACACCCTGGCCACACAGAGACGGGAATGTTGACCAGGAGCTGCTGGGGTTATACAGAGCACACCCTGGGCACAAACAGAGATGCGAATGTTGAACAGGAGCTGCAGCGGTTATACAGAGCACACCCTGGCCACACAGAGATGGGAATGTCGACCAGGAGCTGCAGTGGTTATACAGAGCACACCCTGGCCACACAGAGATGGGAATGTTGACCAGGAGCTGCTGCGTTTATACAGAGCACACCCTGGCCACACAGAGATGGGAATGTCGACCAGGAGCTGCAGGTGTTATACAGAGCACATCCTGGCCACACAGATATGGGAATGTTGACCAGGAGCTGCAGGGGTTATACAGAGCTCACCCTGGCCACACAGAGATGAGAATGTCGACCAGGAACTGCTGGGGTTATACGGAGCACACCCTGGCCACACAGAGATGGGAATATTGACCAGGAGCTGCAGGGGTTACACAGAGCACACCCTGGACACACAGAGATGGGAATGTTGACCAGGAGTTGCAGGGGTTATACAGAGCACATCCTGGCCACACAGAGATGGGAATGTTGAACAGGAGCTGCTGGGGTTATACGGAGCACACCCTGGCCACAGCGAGATGGGAATCTTGACCAGGAGCTGCAGGGGTTATACAGTGCACACTCTGGCCACACAGAGATGGGAATGTTGACCAGGAGCTGCAGGAGTTATACAGAGCACACCCTGCCCACACAGAGATGGGAATGTTGACCAGGAGCTGCAGTAGTTATACAGAGCACACCCTGGCCACACAGAGATGGGAATCTTGACCAGAAGCTGCAGGGATTATACAGGGCACACCCTGGCCACACAGTGATGGGAATCTTGACCAGGAGCTGCAGGAGTTATACAGAGCACACCCTGGCCACAGACAGAGATGGGAATGTTGACCATGAGCTGCAGGGGTTATAGAGAGCACATCCTGGCCACACAGAGATGGGAATGTTGACCACGAACTGCTGGGGTTATACAGAGCGCGCCCTGGCCACACAGTGATGGGAATCTTGACCAGGAGCTGCAGGGGTTATACAGAGCACACCCTGGCCACAGACAGAGATGGGAATGTTGACCATGAGCTGCAGGGGTTATAGAGGGCACACCCTGGCCACACAGAGATGGAAATGTTGACCAGGAGCTGAAGGGGTTATACAGAGCACAACCTGGCCACACAGAGATGGAAATGTTGACCAGGAGCTGCAGGGGTTATACAGAGCACACTCTGGACACACACAGAGATGGGAATTTTGACCAGAATCTGCAGGGATTATACAGAGCACACCCTGGACACACAGAGACGGGAATGTTGACCAGGAGCTGCTGGGGTTATACAGAGCACACCCTGGGCACAAACAGAGATGGGAATGTTGACCAGGAGCTGCAGCGGTTTACAGAGCACACCCTGGCAACACAGAGATGGGAATGTCGACCAGGAGCTGCAGTGGTTATACAGAGCACACCCTGGCCACACAGAGATGGGAATGTTGACCAGGAGCTGCAGGGGTTATACAGAGCACACCCTGGCCACACAGAGATGGGAATGTTTACCAGGAGCTGCAGGGGTTATACGGAGCACACCCTGGCCACAGAGAGATGGGAATATTGACCAGGAGCTGCTGTGGTTATACAGAGCACACCCTGGGCACATACAGCGATGGGAATGTTGACCAGGGGCTGCAGGCGTTATACAGAGCACACACTGGCCACACAGAGATGGGAATGTTGACCAGGAGCTGCAGGAGTTATACAGATCACACCTTGGCCACACACAGAGAAGGGAATGTTGACCACGAGCTGGGATTATACAGAGCACACCCTGGTCACACAGTAATGGTAATGTTGACCAGGAGCTGCAGGGGTTATACAGAGCACACCCTGGACAGAGAGAGATGGGAATGTTGACCAGGAGCAGGGGTTATACAGAGCACACCTTGGCCACAAAGAGATGGGAATGTTGAACAGGAGCTGCAGGGGTTATACAGAGCACACCCTGGCCACACAGAGATGGGAATGTTGAGCAGCAGCAGGGGTTATGCAGAGCGCACTCTGGCCACACAGAGATGGGAATGTTGACCAGGAGCTGCAGGAGTTAGACAGAGCACACCCTGCCCACACAGAGATGGGAATGTTGACCAGGAGCTGCAGGAGTTATACAGAGCACACCCTGGCCACACAGAGATGGTAATGTTGACCAGGAGCTGCAGGAGTTATACAGAGCACATCCTGGCCACACAGAGATGGGAATGTTGACCAGGAGCTGCAGGGGTTATACAGAGCACACCCTGGCCACACATAGATGGGAATGTTGACCAGGAGCTGCGGGGGTTATACAGAGCACACCCTGGCCACACAGAGATGGGAATGTTGACCAGGAGATGCAGGGTTTATACAGAGCACACCCTGGCCACAGACAGAGATGGGAATGTTGACCAGGAGCTGCAGGGGTTATACAGTGCACACCCTGGCCACACAGTGATGGTAATGTTGACCAGAAGCTGCAAGGGGTTATACAGAGCACATTCTGGACACACAGAGATGGGAATGTTGCCCAGGAGCTGCCGGAGTTATACAGAGCACACCCTGGACACACACAGATGGGAATGTTGACCAGGAGCTGCAGGAGTTATACAGAGCACACTCTGGCCACACAGAGATGGAAATGTTGACCAGGAGCTGCAGAGGTTATACAGAGCACACCCTAGCCACACAGAGATGGGAATGTTGACCAGGAGCTGCAGGGGTTATACAGAGCACACCCTGGCCACACAGAGATGGGAATGTTGCCCAGGAGCTGCCGGAGTTATACAGAGCACACCCTGGACACACACAGATGGGAATGTTGACCAGGAGCTGCAGGAATTATACAGAGCACACCCTGGCCACACAGAGATGGGAATGTTGAGCAGCAGCAGGGGTTATGCAGAGCACACTCTGGCCACACAGAGATGGGAATGTTGACCAGGAGCTGCAGGAGTTATACAGAGCACATCCTGCCCACACAGAGATGGGAATGTTGACCAGGAGCTGCAGCAGTTATACAGAGCACACCCTGGCCACACAGAGATGGGAATCTTGACCAGAAGCTGCAGGGATTATACAGAGCATACCCTGGCCACACAGAGATGGGAATCTTGACCAGGAGCTGCAGGAGTTATACAGAGCACACCCTGGCCACAGACAGAGATGGGAATGTTGACCATGAGCTGCAGGGGTTATAGAGAGCACATCCTGGCCACACAGAGATGGGAATGTTGACCAGGAACTGCTGGGGAAATACAGAGCACACCCTGGCCACACAGAGGTGGAAATGTTGACCAGGAGCTGCAGGGGTTATACAGAGCACACCCTGGCCACACAGAGATGGGAATGTTGACCAGGAGCTGCAGGGATTACACATAACACGCTCTGGACACACAGAGACGGGAATGTTGACCAGGAGCTGCTGGGGTTATACAGAGCACACCCTGGGCACAAACAGAGATGGGAATGTTGACCAGGAGCTGCAGCGGTTATACAGAGCACACCCTGGCAACACAGAGATGGGAATGTCGACCAGGAGCTGCAGTGGTTATACAGAGCACACCCTGGCCACACAGAGATGGGAATGTTGACCAGGAGCTGCTGTGGTTATACAGAGCACACCCTGGCCACACAGAGACGGGAATGTTGACCAGGAGCTGCAGGGCTTATACAGAGCACACCCTGGCCACACAGAGATGGGAATGTCGACCAGGAACTGCTGGGGTTATACGGAGCACACCATGGCCACACAGAGATGGGAATATTGACCAGGAGCTGCAGGGGTTACACAGAGCACACCATGGACACACAGAGATGGGAATGTTTACCAGGAGCTGCAGGGGTTATACGGAGCACACCCTGGCCACAGAGAGATGGGAATCTTGACCACGAGCTGCAGGGGTTACACAGAGCACACCCTGGCCACACAGAGAGGGGAATGTTGACCAGGAGCTGCAGGAGTTATACAGAGCACACCCTGGCCACACAGAGATGGGAATGTTGACCAGGAGCTGCTGTGGTTATACAGAGCACACCCTGGCCACACAGAGATCTGAATGTTGGCCAGGAGCTGCAGGAGTTATACAGAGCACACCCTGGCCACGCAGAGATGGGAATGTTGACCAGGAGCTGCAGGAGTTATACAGAGCACACCCTGACCACACAGAGATGGGAATGTTGACCAGGAGCTGCTGAGGTTATACAGAGCACACCCTGGCCACACAGAGATGGGAATGTTGACCAGGAGCTGCTGAGGTTATACAGAGCACATTCTGGCCACACAGAGATGGGAATGTTGACCAGGAGCTGCAGGAGTTATACAGAGCACACCCTAGCCACACAGAGATGGGAATGTTGACCAGGAGCTGCAGGGGTTACACAGAACAGACTGTGGACACACACAGAGATGGGAATGTTGACCAGAATCTGCAGGGATTATACAGAGCACACCCTGGCCACACAGAGACGGGAATGTTGACCAGGAGCTGCTGGGGTTATACAGAGCACACCCTGGGCACAAACAGAGATGGGAATGTTGAACAGGAGCTGCAGCGGTTATACAGAGCACACCCTGGCCACACAGAGATGGGAATGTCGACCAGGAGCTGCAGTGGTTATACAGAGCACACCCTGGCCACACAGAGATGGAAATGTTGACCAGGAGCTGCAGGGGTTATACAGAGCACACTCTGGACACACACAGAGATGGGAATATTGACCAGGAGCTGCTGTGGTTATACAGAGCACACCCTGGGCACATACAGCGATGGGAATGTTGAGCAGGGGCTGCAGGCGTTATACAGAGCACACCCTGGCCACACACAGAGAAGGGAATGTTGACCACGAGCTGGGATTATACAGAGCACACCCTGGTCACACAGTAATGGTAATGTTGACCAGGAGCTGCAGGGGTTATACAGAGCACACCCTGGACAGAGAGAGATGGGAATGTTGACCAGGAGCAGGGGTTATACAGAGCACACCTTGGCCACAAAGAGATGGGAATGTTGAACAGGAGCTGCAGGAGTTATACAGAGCACACCCTGGCCACACAGAGATGGGAATGTTGAGCAGCAGCAGGGGTTATGCAGAGCACACTCTGGCCACACAGAGATGGGAATGTTGACCAGAATCTGCAGGGATTATACAGAGCACACCCTGGCCACACATAGACGGGAATGTTGACCAGGAGCTGCTGGGGTTATACAGAGCACACCCTGGGCACAAACAGAGATGGGAATGTTGAACAGGAGCTGCAGCGGTTATACAGAGCACACCCTGGCCACACAGAGATGGGAATGTCGACCAGGAGCTGCAGTGGTTATACAGAGCACACCCTGGCCACACAGAGATGGGAATGTTGACCAGGAGCTGCTGCGTTTATACAGAGCACACCCTGGCCACACAGAGATGGGAATGTCGACCAGGAGCTGCAGGTGTTATACAGAGCACATCCTGGCCACACAGATATGGGAATGTTGACCAGGAGCTGCAGGGGTTATACAGAGCTCACCCTGGCCACACAGAGATGAGAATGTCGACCAGGAACTGCTGGGGTTATACGGAGCACACCCTGGCCACACAGAGATGGGAATATTGACCAGGAGCTGCAGGGGTTACACAGAGCACACCATGGACACACAGAGATGGGAATGTTGACCAGGAGTTGCAGGGGTTATACAGAGCACATCCTGGCCACACAGAGATGGGAATGTTGAACAGGAGCTGCTGGGGTTATACGGAGCACACCCTGGCCACAGAGAGATGGGAATCTTGACCAGGAGCTGCAGGGGTTATACAGTGCACACTCTGGCCACACAGAGATGGGAATGTTGACCAGGAGCTGCAGGAGTTATACAGAGCACACCCTGCCCACACAGAGATGGGAATGTTGACCAGGAGCTGCAGTAGTTATACAGAGCACACCCTGGCCACACAGAGATGGGAATCTTGACCAGAAGCTGCAGGGATTATACAGGGCACACCCTGGCCACACAGAGATGGGAATCTTGACCAGGAGCTGCAGGAGTTATACAGAGCACACCCTGGCCACAGACAGAGATGGGAATGTTGACCATGAGCTGCAGGGGTTATAGAGAGCACATCCTGGCCACACAGAGATGGGAATGTTGACCACGAACTGCTGGGGTTATACAGAGCGCGCCCTGGCCACACAGTGATGGGAATCTTGACCAGGAGCTGCAGGGGTTATACAGAGCACACCCTGGCCACAGACAGAGATGGGAATGTTGACCATGAGCTGCAGGGGTTATAGAGGGCACACCCTGGCCACACAGAGATGGAAATGTTGACCAGGAGCTGCAGGGGTTATACAGAGCACACTCTGGACACACACAGAGATGGGAATTTTGACCAGAATCTGCAGGGATTATACAGAGCACAACCTGGCCACACAGAGATGGAAATGTTGACCAGGAGCTGCTGGGGTTATACAGAGCACACCCTGGGCACAAACAGAGATGGGAATGTTGACCAGGAGCTGCAGCGGTTATACAGAGCACACCCTGGCAACACAGAGATGGGAATGTCGACCAGGAGCTGCAGTGGTTATACAGAGCACACCCTGGCCACACAGAGATGGGAATGTTGACCAGGAGCTGCTGCGGTTATACAGAGCACACCCTGGCCACACAGAGATGGGAATGTTGACCAGGAGCTGCAGGGCTTATACAGAGCACACCCTGGCCACAAAGAGATGGGAATGTCGACCAGGAACTGCTGGGGTTATACGGAGCACACCATGGCCACACAGAGATGGGAATATTGACCAGGAGCTGCAGGGGTTACACAGAGCACACCCTGGACACACAGAGATGGGAATGTTTACCAGGAGCTGCAGGGGTTATACGGAGCACACCCTGGCCACAGAGAGATGGGAATCTTGACCAGGAGCTGCAGGAGTTATACAGAGCACACCCTGGCCACACAGAGATGGGAATATTGACCAGGAGCTGATGTGGTTATACAGAGCACACCCTGGGCACATACAGCGATGGGAATGTTGACCAGGGGCTGCAGGCGTTATACAGAGCACACACTGGCCACACAGAGATGGGAATGTTGACCAGGAGCTGCAGGAGTTATACAGAGCACACCCTGGCCACACACAGAGAAGGGAATGTTGACCACGAGCTGGGATTATACAGAGCACACCCTGGTCACACAGTAATGGTAATGTTGACCAGGAGCTGCAGGGGTTATACAGAGCACACCCTGGACAGAGAGAGATGGGAATGTTGACCAGGAGCAGGGGTTATACAGAGCACACCTTGGCCACAAAGAGATGGGAATGTTGAACAGGAGCTGCAGGGGTTATACAGAGCACACCCTGGCCACACAGAGATGGGAATGTTGAGCAGCAGCAGGGGTTATGCAGAGCGCACTCTGGCCACACAGAGATGGGAATGTTGACCAGGAGCTGCAGGAGTAATACAGAGCACACCCTGCCCACACAGAGATGGGAATGTTGACCAGGAGCTGCAGGAGTTATACAGAGCACACCCTGGCCACACAGAGATGGTAATGTTGACCAGGAGCTGCAGGAGTTATACAGAGCACATCCTGGCCACACAGAGATGGGAATGTTGACCAGGAGCTGCAGGGGTTATACAGAGCACACACTGGCCACACATAGATGGGAATGTTGACCAGGAGCTGCGGGGGTTATACAGAGCACACCCTGGCCACACAGAGATGGGAATGTTGACCAGGAGATGCAGGGTTTATACAGAGCACACCCTGGCCACAGACAGAGATGGGAATGTTGACCAGGAGCTGCAGGGGTTATACAGTGCACACCCTGGCCACACAGTGATGGTAATGTTGACCAGAAGCTGCAAGGGGTTATACAGAGCACATTCTGGACACACAGAGATGGGAATGTTGCCCAGGAGCTGCCGGAGTTATACAGAGCACACCCTGGACACACACAGATGGGAATGTTGACCAGGAGCTGCAGGAGTTATACAGAGCACACTCTGGCCACACAGAGATGGAAATGTTGACCAGGAGCTGCAGAGGTTATACAGAGCACACCCTGGCCACACAGAGATGGGAATGTTGACCAGGAGCTGCAGGGGTTATACAGAGCACACCCTGGCCACACAGAGATGGGAATGTTGCCCAGGAGCTGCCGGAGTTATACAGAGCACACCCTGGACACACACAGATGGGAATGTTGACCAGGAGCTGCAGGAATTATACAGAGCACACCCTGGCCACACAGAGATGGGAATGTTGAGCAGCAGCAGGGGTTATGCAGAGCACACTCTGGCCACACAGAGATGGGAATGTTGACCAGGAGCTGCAGGAGTTATACAGAGCACATCCTGCCCACACAGAGATGGGAATGTTGACCAGGAGCTGCAGCAGTTATACATAGCACACCCTGGCCACACAGAGATGGGAATCTTGACCAGAAGCTGCAGGGATTATAGAGAGCATACCCTGGCCACACAGAGATGGGAATCTTGACCAGGAGCTGCAGGAGTTATACAGAGCACACCCTGGCCACAGACAGAGATGGGAATGTTGACCATGAGCTGCAGGGGTTATAGAGAGCACATCCTGGCCACACAGAGATGGGAATGTTGACCAGGAACTGCTGGGGAAATACAGAGCACACCCTGGCCACACAGAGGTGGAAATGTTGACCAGGAGCTGCAGGGGTTATACAGAGCACACCCTGGCCACACAGAGATGGGAATGTTGACCAGGAGCTGCAGGGATTACACATAACACGCTCTGGACACACAGAGACGGGAATGTTGACCAGGAGCTGCTGGGGTTATACAGAGCACACCCTGGGCACAAACAGAGATGGGAATGTTGACCAGGAGCTGCATCGGTTATACAGAGCACACCCCGGCAACACAGAGATGGGAATGTCGACCAGGAGCTGCAGTGGTTATACAGAGCACACCCTGGCCACACAGAGATGGGAATGTTGACCAGGAGCTGCTGCGGTTATACAGAGCACACCCTGGCCACACAGAGACGGGAATGTTGACCAGGAGCTGCAGGGCTTATACAGAGCACACCCTGGCCACACAGAGATGGGAATGTCGACCAGGAACTGCTGGGGTTATACGGAGCACACCATGGCCACACAGAGATGGGAATATTGACCAGGAGCTGCAGGGGTTACACAGAGCACACCATGGACACACAGAGATGGGAATGTTTACCAGGAGCTGCAGGGGTTATACGGAGCACACCCTGGCCACAGAGAGATGGGAATCTTGACCACGAGCTGCAGGGGTTACACAGAGCACACCCTGGCCACACAGAGAGGGGAATGTTGACCAGGAGCTGCAGGAGTTATACAGAGCACACCCTGGCCACACAGAGATGGGAATGTTGACCAGGAGCTGCTGTGGTTATACAGAGCACACCCTGGCCACACAGAGATCTGAATGTTGGCCAGGAGCTGCAGGAGTTATACAGAGCACACCCTGGCCACGCAGAGATGGGAATGTTGACCAGGAGCTGCAGGAGTTATACAGAGCACACCCTGACCACACAGAGATGGGAATGTTGACCAGGAGCTGCTGAGGTTATACAGAGCACACCCTGGCCACAAAGAGATGGGAATGTTGACCAGGAGCTGCTGAGGTTATACAGAGCACATTCTGGCCACACAGAGATGGGAATGTTGACCAGGAGCTGCAGGAGTTATACAGAGCACACCCTAGCCACACAGAGATGGGAATGTTGACCAGGAGCTGCAGGGGTTACACAGAACAGACTGTGGACACACACAGAGATGGGAATGTTGACCAGAATCTGCAGGGATTATACAGAGCACACCCTGGCCACACAGAGATGGGAATGTTGAACAGGAGCTGCAGCGGTTATACAGAGCACACCCTGGCCACACAGAGATGGGAATGTCGACCAGGAGCTGCAGTGGTTATACAGAGCACACCCTGGCCACACAGAGATGGAAATGTTGACCAGGAGCTGCAGGGGTTATACAGAGCACACTCTGGACACACACAGAGATGGGAATATTGACCAGGAGCTGCTGTGGTTATACAGAGCACACCCTGGGCACATACAGCGATGGGAATGTTGACCACGAGCTGGGATTATACAGAGCACACCCTGGTCACACAGTAATGGTAATGTTGACCAGGAGCTGCAGGGGTTATACAGAGCACACCCTGGACAGAGAGAGATGGGAATGTTGACCAGGAGCAGGGGTTATACAGAGCACACCTTGGCCACAAAGAGATGGGAATGTTGAACAGGAGCTGCAGGGGTTATACAGAGCACACCCTGGCCCCACAGAGATGGGAATGTTGAGCAGCAGCAGGGGTTATGCAGAGCACACTCTGGCCACACAGAGATGGGAATGTTGACCAGGAGCTGCAGGAGTTATACAGAGCACTCCCTGCCCACACAGAGATGGGAATGTTGACCAGGAGCTGCAGGAGTTATACAGAGCACACCCTGGCCACACAGAGATGGGAATGTTGACCAGGAGCTGCGGGGGTTATACAGAGCACACCCTGGCCACACAGAGATGGGAATGTTGACCAGGAGATGCAGGGTTTATAGAGAGCACACCCTGGCCACACACAGAGATGGGAATGTTGACCAGGAGCTGCAGGGGTTATACAGTGCACACCCTGGCCACACAGTGATGGTAATGTTGACCAGGAGCTGCAAGGGGTTATACAGAGCACATTCTGGACACACAGAGATGGGAATGTTGCCCAGGAGCTGCCGGAGTTATACAGAGCACACCCTGGACACACACAGATGGGAATGTTGACCAGGAGCTGCAGGAGTTATACAGAGCACACTCTGGCCACACAGAGATGGAAATGTTGACCAGGAGCTGCAGGGGTTATACAGAGCACACCCTGGCCACACAGAGATGGGAATGTTGACCAGGAGCTGCAGGGGTTATACAGAGCACACCCAGGCCACACAGAGATGGGTATGTTGACCAGGAGCTGCAGGGGTTATACAGAGCACACCCTGGCCACACAGAGATTGGAATGTTGAGCAGGAGCTGCAGGAGTTATACAGAGCACACCACTGGACATACACAGATGGGAATGTTGAACAGGAGCTGCAGGAATTATACAGAGCACACCCTGGCCACACAGAGATGGGAATGTTGAGCAGCAGCAGGGGTTATGCAGAGCACACTCTGGCCACACAGAGATGGGAATGTTGACCAGGAGCTGCAGGAGTTATACAGAGCACATCCTGCCCACACAGAGATGGGAATGTTGACCAGGAGCTGCAGCAGTTATACAGAGCACACCCTGGCCACACAGAGATGGGAATCTTAACCAGAAGCTGCAGGGATTATACAGAGCACACCCTGGCCACACAGAGATGGGAATCTTGACCAGGAGCTGCAGGAGTTATACAGAGCACACCCTGGCCACAGACAGAGATGGGAATGTTGACCATGAGCTGCAGCGGTTATAGAGAGCACATCCTGGCCACACAGAGATGGGAATGTTGACCAGGAACTGCTGGGGTTATACAGAGCACACCCTGGCCACACAGAGGTGGAAATGTTGACCAGGAGCTGCAGGGGTTATACAGAGCACACCCTGGCCACACAGAGATGGGAATGTTGACCAGGAGCTGCAGGGATTACACAGAACACGCTCTGGACACACAGAGACGGGAATGTTGACCAGGAGCTGCTGGGGTTATACAGAGCACACCCTGGGCACAAACAGAGATGGGAATGTTGACCAGGAGCTGCAGCGGTTATACAGAGCACACCCTGGCAACACAGAGATGGGAATGTCGACCAGGAGCTGCAGTGGTTATACAGAGCACACCCTGGCCACAGAGAGATGGGAATGTTGACCAGGAGCTGCTGCGGTTATACAGAGCACACCCTGGCCACACAGAGATGGGAATGTTGACCAGGAGCTGCAGGGCTTATACAGAGCACACCCTGGCCACACAGAGATGGGAATGTTGACCAGGAACTGCTGGGGTTATACGGAGCACACCATGGCCACACAGAGATGGGAATATTGACCAGGAGCTGCAGGGGTTACACAGAGCACACCATGGACACACAGAGATGGGAATGTTTACCAGGAGCTGCAGGGGTTATACGGAGCACACCCTGGCCACAGAGAGATGGGAATCTTGACCACGAGCTGCAGGGGTTACACAGAGCACACCCTGGCCACACAGAGAGGGGAATGTTGACCAGGAGCTGCAGGAGTTATACAGAGCACACCCTGGCCACACAGAGATGGGACTGTTGACCAGGAGCTGCAGGGGTTATACAGAGCACACCCTGGCCACACATAGATGGGAATGTTGACCAGGAGCTGCGGGGGTTATACAGAGCACACCCTGGCCACACAGAGATGGGAATGTTGACCAGGAGATGCAGGGTTTATACAGAGCACACCCTGGCCACAGACAGAGATGGGAATGTTGACCAGGAGCTGCAGGGGTTATACAGTGCACACCCTGGCCACACAGTGATGGTAATGTTGACCAGAAGCTGCAAGGGGTTATACAGAGCACATTCTGGACACACAGAGATGGGAATGTTCCCCAGGAGCTGCCGGAGTTATACAGAGCACACCCTGGACACACAGATGGGAATGTTGACCAGGAGCTGCAGGAGTTATACAGAGCACACTCTGGCCACACAGAGATGGAAATGTTGACCAGGAGCTGCAGAGGTTATACAGAGCACACCCTGGCCACACAGAGATGGGAATGTTGACCAGGAGCTGCAGGGGTTATACAGAGCACACCCTGGCCACACAGAGATGGGAATGTTGCCCAGGAGCTGCCGGAGTTATACAGAGCACACCCTGGACACACACAGATGGGAATGTTGACCAGGAGCTGCAGGAATTATACAGAGCACACCCTGGCCACACAGAGATGGGAATGTTGAGCAGCAGCAGGGGTTATGCAGAGCACACTCTGGCCACACAGAGATGGGAATCTTGACCAGGAGCTGCAGGAGTTATACAGAGCACACCCTGGCCACAGACAGAGATGGGAATGTTGACCATGAGCTGCAGCGGTTATAGAGAGCACATCCTGGCCACACAGAGATGGGAATGTTGACCAGGAACTGCTGGGGTTATACAGAGCACACCCTGGCCACACAGAGATGGAAATGTTGACCAGGAGCTGCAGGGGTTATACAGAGCACACCCTGGACACACAGAGATGGGAATGTTGACCAGGAGCTGCAGGGATTACACAGAACACGCTCTGGACACACAGAGACGGGAATGTTGACCAGGAGCTGCTGGGGTTATACAGAGCACACCCTGGGCACAAACAGAGATGGGAATGTTGACCAGGAGCTGCAGCGGTTATACAGAGCACACCCTGGCAACACAGAGATGGGAATGTCGACCAGGAGCTGCAGTGGTTATACAGAGCACACCCTGGCCACAGAGAGATGGGAATGTTGACCAGGAGCTGCTGCGGTTATACAGAGCACACCCTGGCCACACAGAGATGGGAATGTTGACCAGGAGCTGCAGGGCTTATACAGAGCACACCCTGGCCACACAGAGATGGGAATGTTGACCAGGAACTGCTGGGGTTATACGGAGCACACCATGGCCACACAGAGATGGGAATATTGACCAGG